>NC_071991.2:141977500-142611875 GCF_028885655.2 Pongo abelii | reverse complement strand
CATTTTAAATAATCACTCTGGTGATGTACCTGAGAACAGGCTATCGTAGGTAAAAAACAGACATAAGAGTATAAGTCAAAAGACTTTTGCAATAATCTCAGATAAGACGACTGAGAAGTGACTGACTCTATATTTATGCTGGAGGTAAAGCCAACAGGGTTTCCTAGCAGATAGAACGTTGTATGTCAGAGAAGAGAAGAATCATGGGCAGATGCCAAGGTCCTGGCCTGAGCATATGGCAGGATGGAGTTGCCTTCACATGGGCTGTGGATGGAACAGGTTTGGGATTTCACCTAATGAAGACATTAAGCTTAGATATTCAAGTTTGGATACCTAAGTGTTGAGCTAATTATAGAGATCCAGGTTTAAAATATAACTTAGGGACTTACTGTGATATAGATGGCTTAAGAGATGAGATTGGATGAGATCACCAAAGGAGTAAGCATAGATAGGAGAAGAAGATTAGAAGTTGAGCCCAATAGTAAAAGGTCAGCAAGAAAGGGAAGATCCAATTAAAAAAAAAAAAAAAGCCTGAAAAGGACCAATCAGTGAATTGGAGGGAAAACTGATCATTTGACAATTGAATTTGGTGAGAAGAAAGTCACTGGAGACAATAGAAAGAGATTTTCCAGTTAAAAGAAACAGAATTTTCAGTGAAGAAGTGGAGACAATGTCTGATTTGGGTTGAGAGAAAACGAAGGAGAGGGAAATTGGAGATACAGAGAACGTAGAGCCCTTTGAAAATGTTTTGCTGAAACAAAGGAATGAGGCACTGGCAGGAGAAACGGGTTAAGAGAAGGATTTTTAAAGATCAGAAGTTAACCTCATATTTATATGTTGATTTGAATTTTCCAGTAAACACAAAAATTAATGATGTAAGAAAGACAGGAGAGAATAGAAAGTGTCATGTCCATGGGTAAGCAAGGAAGGATGGGATCTGGACTACAAGGGGAAACACTAACCTTAGAAAGGAAACTGGATCAGGGGAAAAAGAATCTAAAATGACTCTAGGGAAGGATAATTTTAAAAAGGGGTAGGAAGCACTAACATAAGGTAGCAGACAGCATAACAGAGCAAATAAGATAATAGAGTTAGAAGATGGCTTTTTATTTTCTTTTTTCTTTTTTTTTTTTTTTTGAGACAGTCTCACTCTATCACCCAGGATGGAGTGCAATGGTGTGATCTCAGCTCACTGCAACCTCCATCTCCCGGGTTCACGCAATTCTCCTGCCTCAGCCTCCTGAGTAGCTGGGATTACAGGCACGTGCCACCATGCCTGGCTAATTTTGTATTTTTAGTAGAGACGGAGTTTCACCACATTGGCCAGGCTGATCTCAAACTCTTGACCTCAGGTGGTTCACCCGCCTCGGCCTCCCAAAGTGCTGGGATTACAAGCGTGAGCCACCGCTCCTGGCTGCTTTTTTTTTTTTTTTTTTTTTAAAAAAAGGATTTACAAATTCCCTGAGTTGCCATTTAATATACCCAGGCTGGCATGGGCAAAACAATTTGTAAACTTCCTTGCATGATTGATTAACCATAAGGCTGAAGTTAGAAATAGGAGGAACAATTGGAAACAAAAGGCGAGCTAGTCAAATGTGGTTCTAGAAAAGTAAGGGAAAGGAGGGAAACTGAAGAGGGAAGACAGAGAAAGAAAGGCACACAGGGTCTCATTTTCTCCTTGTTTTACTTACTCCAGCCTTGAGAGAAAGGGATGACTTGAGAAACATTCAGATATTTGAGAGGAACTGCAAAGGCGAAAAGCTTTTTCCTTGGTCCATTTTAGTTGCTCCAAACACACAGGCATTGAGGGCCATTGCTCTCCAACCTACTCTGGTACCACCCATCAAAGGATGCTGCTGAAAACTTTTATTTATCCAAAGGGAAACCAAGTTGTCTTTTGTTACCATAATATGTGAATAAGACCAGAAATCTGTGCAAGTGTGGCTGAGGACCTTGACAGAGCGGCCCTACCTGGCCAAAGAAGAAACAGACCTTGGAGAGGGTCCTCACTATCAAGGTTGAGGCAATGCTGAATTGCTGAATCAGCAGAAGACCACTGATTCCTGAATAATCCAAGAAAAATTATCCTAACTCAAAGACACCAGCCAAAAACCCAGAAAATTCATTTTTATCAAGAACCAGCATGTGGTCCATGGTGCCAATTTACTCTGACATCACAATGTAATGTAAGCTCCTAGATTCCCCAACCTTCTCCATACAACCCAAATACAAAATGCCATTGTGGAGAGCAGAAGGATGGTGATAGAAATCTGAGAACCTAAATATTTTTACGTAAAGACAAGTGAACACCATCAAAAGACAGGAGCTGTGTTCAGTTGTCCCTCCCCTCCCTAACTCTTTGCAGCTACATGGCTATTGAGGACCAGCATCTCTTCTGTTGGTTCAGGGAGACCCTCTGATTAGTTCAGGTCAGTGCAATAATAATCATTAAATATTTTGAATCTCCATCCTAAAAGTACTCTCTAAATTGTTGCATCAAGATAGGTTGTTGTATTAGTCCGTTCTCACATTGCTATAAATACCTGAGACTGGGTAATTTATAAAGAGGTTTAATTGACGCATAGTTCCACAGGCTGTACAGGAAGCATGGCGGCATCTGCATGGTTTCTGGAGAGACCTCAGGAAACTTACAATCATGGTGGAAAATAAAGGGGAAGCCAGCACTTCACACAGTCAGGAACAAGAGGCGGGGCAGTGAACGGTGTCACACACTTTTA
This sequence comes from Pongo abelii, assembly GCF_028885655.2. Classification (NCBI taxonomy): domain Eukaryota; kingdom Metazoa; phylum Chordata; class Mammalia; order Primates; family Hominidae; genus Pongo; species Pongo abelii. Next base: position 142,609,137 of record NC_071991.2, on the reverse strand, counting down.
AACAACCAGATCTTGTGAGAACTCATTCACCCTACAGTACCAAGGGGGAATGGTGCTAAACCATTCATAAGAACCCTGCCCCCATTATCCAGTCACCTCCCACCAGGTCCTACCTCCAACACTGGGGATTACAATTCGACATGAGATTTGGGCATGAACACAGATCCAACCATATCAGTTTTAAACCTAACTTACCTAAAAATTAATTTTCCCTCATTCTTAGAGGGTGAACAATTATGAAGACCAGAAAAGTTGGAGACAGAGTAAATGAGCTCTGTTTCCCCTACATTACACCATATCAAGATAGTGGTTTAAGGAAGCATAGCACCTCACTGCAGGTCAGGCAAGCCCAGAAGAGTGTGGGTGCCAAGACAGTTAAGGTTACAAGGAATCGGAAGAAGCATTTACTCCTTTGTTCATTTAACACATATCTAATAGGTGTCTTCTTTGTATGCATGAGGCATGGCTGACAGATGAAACTATGTTAATCAGTGTCCTCTAGAGAAACAGAACCAAGAGAATATATATATGAGGAGATTTATTATGGGAATTTGTTCACATGATTATGAAGGCCAAGAAGTTCCACAATATGCCATCTGCAAGCTGGAGGAAAAACCAAGAAAGCTGGTGGGTGTAATTCAGTCTGAGACAGAAAGCCTGAAAATTGGGGAGCTGATGATGACGTAACTTCCAGTCTGAAGCTGAAGAAGGGTGAAACATGGGGGGCTGCAGGTGTCAGATCCAGAGGCCAAAGGCCCAAGAACCAGCAGTTCTGATGTCTTAGGACAGGAGAAAATAGATGTTCCAAATCAAGCAAACAGTGAAAATACACCCTTCCTTCTGCCTTTTTGTTCTATCTGGGCTCTCAACAGGGTGAATAATGCCCACCACACTGGTAAGAGTAAATCTTCTAAATTCAGTCCACTGATTCAAATTTATAAAAACACCCTCACAGACACACCTGGAAATACTGTTTTTGCAGCTACCTGGGCATTGCTTTATTCAGTCATGTTGACACATAAAATTACCCACCACAAGACTATACCAAAAGTTACCAAGATACTGTTCAAAAGGCCAAAAGCTTTAATCCTAAATGAGAATATATCTAGTTCTTAGTTTATATGTTTATTATCACCATCAAAACAGGAAACTTTGGTTAAAAAATGAATATAAGGTATTCTGTTTGGCAATATGAGATTAAACATTATGAAAGTATTCAAAGTAAGTAACAGCAGGGATCCTTTCCTAGTCATTTTTATCCTCTCTGTAACTCTTTGATTTGAAGATTATAGTACTTAACTAATGCATTCATTTCAGCTACCTTCTTTCCTTTAACATCAGATCTGTAAATTTTATATAATTGCATATTGGTCAGTGATTTGGAGAAAACTGAAAATGTGCTGCACATTTTTATATGATTTGGAAAACACTTTACAAATACAGATTTTTAATAAAAATAGTGAAGTGTATACATATTTAATATGTATTAAAAATGATGCATTTGAAATAATGAAAATTAATGTATTAAAGAAACAAGATGCAGTTTTTAGATTTTACTGAGAACCAGTTAATCTAATCATAAAGTAGCAACATAATGAAAGAATAAGCAATGAAATTCATTTTAGGAGAAAAGAACAAATCTAGAATACCGTAACTGAATCAGACTTGAAAGTGATCATCTGTACAAGATTTTATGCATATCTACAATGTGTTAAGTTCATAGTTATAAGGGAAAAATCATCTAAATTATTCATGTTCTTTGTGTAATACACTTTTATCAAGTAATATTTACATATGCTAAAAAGCATAAATCTTGAGAGTGCAGCTTGGTGAGTTTTGATGAATATATGTACTCATACAACCAATACACCAATCAAGAAACAGGACAGTTCCATTACTCAAAAATGTTTCTCTGGTCCTTTGCCACTTGATCTCTCTTAGCAGAGGAAACCAGTGTTCTGATTTCTATTTCCATAATGAATTTCACCTGCCCTAGAACTTCATATAAATTAAATCATGTATTTGGAACTCCTTTGCTTTTAGTTTCTCTTGCTCAGCATAATTGTGTTATTTCTTTACATTATTGCACGAGTCAGTAGTTTGTTCCTTTTTATTGCTAAGTTTTCCAAAGTAAGTACCGTTTCCCATTTCCACCACTGATGCACGATTGTCTCAGTGATGCCACAGCCTCAGCAACACTAGGTGTTTTCAGTAACTTTAGTCCTTCTTGTGGATGTTTTTTGACAACTTACTAAGCACTCTTCCATATGCTTGTTGATCATTTGTATTATTTTGTGAAGCGTGTTCAAGTCTTTGCTTATTTGTATTTGTTTTGTTTGTCCTCTTAGCATTCACTGTAGGAGTTATTTTTTTTATTCTGGACATAAGCCCCTGTCAGATATACGCACATTGAATATTTTTCTCTCAATCTATGGCTCGCTTGCTCATTTTGAATGTATTTTATCTTACTTTGTAGCTCATCTTATAATTTTTTTTTTTTTGGATGGGAAGATTTTTTAAAATATTCTGTTATGTCTGGTTTACTACAGAAACATGCAGCAAGGTATATTACCTAATTCAGGTGGAAAATAAGAAACTGGATTTCTTTTGGAGGGAAACAAGAGTTCACTAAGCACTATGTGCGCATGACCTCATTTAATATTCAAAGCATTTCCATAAGGTTAGATTATTCACTTCTAAGTAGACACTTGAGCTAAGAGAGGTTAAATTAATTGTCAAAAGGTGGGCCAAATATTTAACCAAAGTGTATCCAAATTTGAAGTTTATGTCCTTTCCATTATAAAACACAGATTCTTATTGAGAGAGGGAAATGATTCAATTTCACCCAGACTTTGACACAATTCTCCCTGACATTGCATTCTTTAGTTCCCAACATCTGGTGCCATAAAAGCTGCAAAAGTAATCAGCAACCTCTATTGCAATATAAAATGAACTTTTCCCTAAAATTATCCCCCAGAAAAAAAGTCACCTTATATTTGAGCTTTAAAAAGATTTATTACATTACAGAGGACACTCATTTACTTTATTTTGATCAGTAAACACAGTTGGAGAAAATATATTAGTCTAAAACAATGTTCCAGTTTTGAGCACTGAAAATGGATAGAATCTGGTTGGTTTTTTAGCTAACAAAAAATACAATTCACATTTGGTAATAATTCCTGTAGACATATCTCCAAGTCTTCTGTTGGATTTGGTATTAGGGCAATGCTAGATTCTGGAACAAATATATTTCCAAATCCCCAAATATTCATTGCTTAAAACAACGAACGTTTAGATCTTGCTAAGTTAATAACAAACTGCAGTCACCCCTAGATGTCCAGAGATGTTCCTCCAGCAGTGATTCAAGTACCCAGATTTTTTTTAAACTTAGTTCCATGACAAACCTCTAGAGCAAGGTTCAGCAAAGTACAGCCCGTAGAACACAGCCAAGCCCTTCAGTCTATGCGTTGCCTGCGTTTGCTTCCATGATGCAATTGCAGAGTGGGGTAGTTGCAACGGAGACCACATAGCCAGCTATACTTAAAATATTTACTTTCTGGCTCTTTACATAAAACAGTTGCCAACCAGCCCACAAGTGGGGAAAGATAATGTGGTAAAGGCAGATCCTCTCTGAGTCCTATCCCAGAAGTGATGTGCTTTGCTTCTGCTAATATTTCACTGGCAGAACTAGTCACCTAGGACCAACTAGTTGGAAGGGGCTTGGAAAATGTAATTTGGCTAGGAAGCTACTTTCTAGTAACGATTCTAAACAGTGTAAGATAGCACACAATTGTTGGTGGAACCTAGCTGTTTCTACTGCAGTTGTCATTTTAAACAAGGCTTTTAAAGATCTGTTGGAAGAGCAATAGATCACATAAAGGTACACTCAGAATGAATTAAAAACCAAATGTCCTAAAGCTGGAACTGGATAAAAAAATTTCCAATAACAGCTCCATATACAGATATTAAAATTGCAATAACTCACTCTAGACAACTAGATAAAGTGGCATGGAAAGAATTGTGTCAGATGGTTCAAAATGCCATTGTCGTGATGGCAAAGGGGCTGCTTTCAAAACTGCAATGGCAGAGTTTGACTATAACTATTTCCCAAATATTAGGGTAAAGGCCATTTCTGAATTATTATATTACCTTAAACATGGGTAACTGAATTTAAATATTAAATATAAGTAGACATTCGACTATGTCATCTATATGCCTGAGACTACCTATTTGCCACGCAAGGTGTAAGGTGACCTACAGTACTAATGACACATAGTTTAGCAATGAGATCTATCGATGACAACATACAACTGAAGGAACGACAAAGAGTGCAGGATCCCAAAACCCCATTGTCACTCCATGAGGGGCAGTCATGCCTTTGTGATCAGAATAGGGTATCTGTGAAGAGCCCTCCCATTGTGGAAACCCTATCCCTGTTGAACTTCATATATTCATGTATGGCATGATATAGTTATATTTATAGCCCAAGAGGGGGATCATCTAGTCTTCTGTGAAACAATATAATGAAAGCTCCCTGAGTCAGGAAATAGCCTTGAATTGTTTCCTTAGACCACCACATAGCCAGCCAAGCCCATATATTTACTGTTAGCCCTTTGCATACCATTGTTGAAATGGCAGCCCGGGCTTTTATGTCAGTTCACAAAAGGAGAATAGGGGGAAGTTCCCAGGGTCATATCTCAGAGACAAAAGGCTTATCTCTCTTCACTCCTCATGTTAGCCAAAAAACTTTAGGGGGCAATATTGTCATTGGGAAGATTAGAGAATCACCATATATTTGAGACTGTAGCGTCTGTATGCAATGAAGTTTGTCCTTTCACTAATGAAAAAGATTGAAGCGTATCTTTATGTAAATTGAGATCAAAATTTTGGTGAAAGGACTACAGAGACATATTATACCGAAAGTTCTGACCTCTGTCTCCAGTTTATATTAACTTGCTTTCCTGACATTTCAGATACAGGTTAGATCTATTGCTAGTTTTTATTATCCTCCCTTATTGATATTTTTGCTGTAATTCTGGGCCCACCTGACCTCTTTTTTAGGTAATGCTGGCTCCACTTTCAGAAATTAATAAGAAAGGAAGGCTGAGTAACAGTTTAGTAACTAAGGCATACGTTGTTCAGGTGCTAAAATCTAGAGCATGATGCTCAGATGCTTGTGTTTACATGAAATCAAATAATGTTCATTTCTCACTGGATTCTGAGTCTGGCACAAACTCTTTCAATTGTTGTGCTATTATAAAGCATCCTACACACAGATGCCATCACGTTTTTTCATATTCATGGATTGTCCTCTCTTCAATTGAATCCCATCTTAGCAAAATAAAGGAAATTCAACTGCTAAAATTAATTGCAACATCTTACTTTCATTATAAAAAAAAGTTTATTTTTGGCTTTAAGAGACTATAACCAAGGCCCAAACTGCCAGAGCAATTTAAGAAACCTCGCTACTCTGTCGAGATCGTGCCACTGCACTCAGCCTGGGTGACAGAGCGAGGCTCCATCACGAAAAAAAAAAAAAAGAAACTTCAAGGTTCTTAAGATAGGATAATACGTTGAAAGGAAACTAACACTTACTGAGCACGTACTACTGTCATTCATTAAGCATTTATGTATATTGTATTTCATTTTCTCACAACAAAATTATAAGGGATAGATTGTTACTACCATTTATAAATAGGAAAAGTGAGACTCCAATTGGTAAGGTATCCTTCTCAGCATATGCTGGAATTAGTATTTGAGCTCAGGACTGTCTGAACAGTACATATGAAGACACCATCATAAAGTAGACGGCTTCTGTCCCACTGTTGCTCAGGTCCAATCTCTACATTCCTAGGAAAGTGAATCTGGTTAACTCACCCTGGGTTAGGAGTCCACACTTGGATAGAAAAGCTATGGTCAAGGGGACAAGTCTCATTAGACAACCACAGTTGCTGGGGACATCTCTTGTATATCCAGGGCAGTCCAAAAAAGCAGATGGAGGTGGGGGGTGATCCATGATCCATGCAGATGCTAAGAGAGGAGTTGGCTACACAGGAGACTGCCTTATTATAATCCTTCAGATCTGATATGAATACCCTGCAGTATTTATCAGCCTATTCCAAATCTTCTCCTCTCACCAATTCTCAGTCAATTGTCTTTTGTTTTCTAATTTGAATCTGCTTCCCAAATCGGAATGAGTTCTCTTTTAGCTATGGTATTGTGCCCGAGTCCGGAATCCTACTGCTAAACTCTGTTACTCTCCTGGGGCTGGCAAAGGCCATCTCCTCTGGACTTGGCTTTTACTAAATCCTAAGCTCTACTCTTTCTTAAAAACTATGGGCAGCCTTCCACTGGGCCACCTGTTAGCATTTTCATAAGTGACTTCCTAAAACAAATTGAAATTTTGTCTCTCTTAAACAAGCCAGTAAGTTATACTTTGTGTAATCATTAAAAACTACCTTCTCTGGCTGGGCGCATAATCCCAGCACTTTGGGAAGCCAAGGCGGTGGATCATTTGAGGCCAGGAGTTCAAGGCCAGCCTGGCCAATATGGCGAAACCCCATCTCTACTAAACTACAAAAACTAGCCAGGCGTGGTGGCGTGTGCCTGTAATCTCGGCTACTCTGGAGCCTGAGGCACCAGAATCGCTTGAACCCGGGAGGTGGAGGTTGCAGTGAGCCAAGATGGCACCACCACTCTCCAGCCAGGGTGCCAGAGGGAGACTCCATCTCAAAACAAACAAGCAAACAAACAAAAAACTACTTCCTCAAAATTTATCTATTTAACCATTATAAACAACCTATAGTATAAATCCACAGCACAAACTTGCCACACAAGAGTCATGATTAGAAGCCTGTTCACCTTATATTCTCTAAACATAAAGAGCTCTAACATAACATATATGGCCCCAGTTTATACCATATAATACAAGGTTATATAAAAAGGTCTAGTGCCTAGCACAGAACCATTAAACATAAGGCACTGAAGAAATATTTGTATATTTAATTTGAGCTCCCCTGAAGGAGACAATGTATTACTAAAAACCACAACATAAAGTTGCTTAAGAATTTTATAACTTCTTTCCAATGTATTTTGTATTTGTGTGTATATATGTACATAGGTGTCTATATGTAATTGGCTTATTTGTATGCATATACACACACATTATCTATTATCATACATATATTACAATTTAGATCATATTTTACAATATACATTTATTACATATTATATATAATTGGTATATACACAAAATGTACACACACAAATATATGATATACTTTGGGGTGCATATGTACATATATGTCTGTATATACACACACATATCTTTCCTTTTCTAGTCTTATGTGAAACTAATCTATACATTTCACTTTTAACAAATTATTTTGTATTCATATCCACATTAGTCATTTTAATGCCTGAGAAGTGTTCCAATATTTCAAGTAGAAATGCTAAAACATGCTTTACTTCAAAATCATAAAGTACAGTGCATCTTTTTGAGCACAAATATCAATAATACAGATAACACAAATTTCAAATTAGATAGAACTTTAAATAAATCTTCTATTCCATTTAGCCAGTTTATGGAACAACAAAAGCAATATGGGAAGGCAGAGAAAGATATGCGAGGAATTTGCTCACTAACTTTGAAATACATCTTCCTAAACATATCCTCATTCAAAGTCTAAGACAGACAAAATCCTTGAACTTCTGAAAAGGAAACCCCTTTGGCAGGCATGAGAAAGGTTCACAATGCGTGAACACACATTGACATAGAACATTCTACTATCCCTGCAATAATAACAATGCTATCTAATCCATCAGAGGTCCTGAAATGTCACGCCTCCTGATTTAGGTCTTTGGGGAGAACTTGACCTGCTTGTTACAAACTAGAAAAATAGCAAAACTGAGCCAAGCCTCATCATTTTACCTGAATGATTAAGCATTTTCTGCATCTTTCTCTTAGCCAAAAAGCTACTTGATAATATCATTGATTCCCAATCCCATTAAATTACCCTCTTCAAATTTGCCTTCTGTAACTTTCAGCTTTGTCTTGAAGGCCAAATAACATGAAGGATATGACAACACAAACAAAAGATTTAGGAAAACTGGCAAAGAAGTGAGGCAGTAGAATTGCTTAAGTATAAAAAGTGAAATCCATTGAGAAGTGTGAAAAAGGAGAGTTTCTTCCATTGTCCCCGACTTTAATCAACCCTACACCCTCTCCTCCCTAACCCCTCCACACCTCCATACATCTTTTTTTTTTTTGAGGTGGAGTCTCATTCTGTCTCCCAGGCCGGAGTGCAGTGGCACAATCTCAGGTCACTGCAACCTCCGCCTCCCGGGTTCAAGCGATTCTCCTCCCTCAGCATCCCAAGTAGTTGGGATTATAGGCACCTACCATCACACCTGGCTAATTTTTGTATTTTTAGCAGAGATGAGGTTTCACCATGTTGGCCAGGCTGGTCTCAAACTCTTGACCTCATGATCTGCCTACCTCGGCCTCCCAAAGTGCTGGGATTACAGGCGTGAGACACCGTGCCCGGCCCATACATCTTTTATGTACTCAATTTAGACATGGAAATTAGCAGGTTATCAACAAAAGGACTTTCCTTTCCTTAATTTTAATATCTAAATTTGGAAGAAAACAAAAACACATCTCACTCTGGCGATGCCCTTTCCATGACACTGCCAACACACATCCAATTTTCTCCAGCCCATGGCTAGCCTATCTTGGCTTTTATCAATCCCACTTAGATTTATTGTAGTAGATTGCTAACTGTTCTCTCTCAAGTTTCTTCTTATGTCAATAACTTTTGCACTTCTGGCTATTATCTTCCCCCAGACACCACTATAAGCATGTCACTGCCAGCACATGAACCAATTACCTAATGGATAAAATCAAATTCCTTTTACTTTCATATAGTCTCTATTCTCATGAGCTTGTGCCATTTCTTTCCAATAGCAGAAATTCTCCTATCTAGTCAGGCAGGTCCTATAATTTGCCACAATAAATTTGTTCTCAGTATGTGTGTTGTTACCTCTGCCCAGAATTCTCATTCCCTCTTCACTTTTCCTTTCTAAATCCTGTATGTTCTCTGAAGCTAGGATCGATTCCCATCCTCACTACAAAGTCTTATTCTAATTTAAATTAATTGATGTTTCCAAATTTTTAGACTACTTCAGACTCAGGCAAGAAATGTCCTTGCTTAGGGTTTTGAGCTTTGGAGGTCTCTCTCTCTCTCTCTCCTACACACACACACACACACACACACACACACACTGCATTCACAAAAGAACTCGTGCATACCTCTGTAAATCAGAATCCACTGCTCAGTACTGACAGTTTGTAACCTAAATATTCCAGCCCATAACCTAGACATTCATTTTTGTGACTAACGCTGTTTAGTTCCTAGGGAAATTCTTCTCCATCTCTCTTTTCCTATGGTGCATTTGACTATGAGTGAGTACCATAAAAGACTTGAGCTGTGGCACTGTCAGTGTTTGATACGAAAACTGCTTTAGAGCTCAGGGATATTTGAACACAAGATGGGCTTTGGTAAAGGACAAGACAAATTAACTTGCCACACCTTTATTCTCAGTTTGCATGCTTGCAGTGGAGTCTTGGATAACAAAGTATTGTTTCCCAGGACTGCCAAGTGCCCCTTTTCTTGCTTCAATTATTGATCCAATTTGTAGTTGTGAAAGTAGTCATAATTTAGCATGGCATTTGAACAATTACCAACAGCGACTAGAAGCTTTGTGCAATGTTAAAAAGTTCATATTATTCTAAAATTTATTTATTTACAAAAACATATTTTACTAGACACAGCAGGCATGAAGTATGACACAAATTCTTCACAGGGCAGCTGGATGAACATTTTACACAAAAATTTAAAATATTTAAAAATTTAATTAAATTTTTATAAAGAATGAAAATTTTAATTTTATTTAAGTGTTGCTTTTTTGATATTTCTTAATTATAATTTACATAATTTTTAGTTATCCACTTATGGTGATAGATAATTTTGAGTAATTTTGAATATTTCAGGATAAAATAACTATTTGAAGAAACTGATTTATATTTTAAGAAATGTATTTTTTAATTCATTACTAATACAATTATATTAATGACCTTAGTGTCTCAAATCATTACTGCAACTAGAAAACAAAGTATGTGAAGATTGTAACTATGAATACTTAATTAGTAATTTTGATGAAATGAAAGAAATGAAAATAAATCTTATAGAATAAGTATATAATGGATTATGAATTATGTGTATATTTATTGAGTTACCTAAACATTAACAAGGTGATAGTTAAAAGAATATCAGGCATATTCAATAATAACTGAAATTAGTCATTTTTGGTATTTTATCAACTGTCAGTCAAATAAAAACCAAAGCTTTGCAAAAATGTTTTTATGTCATCATTAGAAAATAATCTTTGTCAATGAAGGAAGAAAAACATTTTATTTAACAATTTGCTAGCTTTGTCTGTAATATTTTAAAAATTCACATATTATAGGCGAACCTTCATTTGTGCTTCCTGCCTCATAACTTGCAATTATTGGGCCTGGCCATAAAAATATTCACATACACTAAAATCTTTAAAAACTACATACCCTTGGGGTATGTGTGTCAGCTCTGTCTCCCCATTAAATGATGAATTACAGGGCCAAGATCATACCTTTTACCACTTCATAATCTCTCATGGTAACCCTCATTATTGTGAGTAATTTGTTGGTCCCTAAGTAGCTATTAATTGTTTGGAAGAGAGATGAGAAAAAGCAAATATGAAATTATAAATAACTAGTGTTTCTAAGATGAGTCTTGGATGCGGGTTGGTCGTGGTGGTGGCAAGGAATTGTGTCTAGCCTTGAAGATGACAGCATCCCACGAGGGACATAAAAATAGCATTGGGAGCAAGGAAAGGCAGCTTAAGTGAGGCTTTATAGGGTTCCTGCCTGACAGAAAACTGGTGAGCAAGAGTCTTCTTGACGGAAAAGCAGCGTTTTACAGCCGCACAGCAATGCTCAATGGCGTTCAATTTGAAAATGAGGGGAATAAGCGGGTTCTTAGAAAGCAAATCTGCAGTCAATCTTTTTTGTTGCTCTACTTTACAACCATGTCAAACCCTTTCATTCCCGAATCTTCAATGAGTTTGCTCAGAATCGATTTTTGTGAGGAGAAACGAAAAGATGCCCCCCACCTATGTTCACTGAAGATAAAAAGCACGATATTTAAAGTTAAGTGACATTTAGTGACTGCCAGTTCGTTATTAAGTATTAACTTAATACTTTCTTAATACTTAATACTTAAACTTTCTTTCTTTAAAGAAAAAAAATTAACCAAATTCCGAAAACGTTATTTTACAAAGACATTTAGTTTCAGTTGGTTTTCAAAGTTATTGTTGAACAGCTGCAAAATAGTTCAGTTAAAGAGATTTCTTTTGCGCAGAGAGCCTAACACTGAAAAATATGTGTTGTAAAATTTCTAAATAAAAACTGGCTTATTTCTCTCATTTTAGGTGTTTCAGTAAATATTTGTAAAATCATGCTCAAGGTAGTTTTTACTTGGGAAATAAAACGCATACTATCCGTCAATAATCAATCATGTGATTTTCTAGAGTTTACGTGTTCTCATTACCCATGCCGAAATGCATACATGTTTATATATACATAAACAGTGATTTGAAAAAGGAGTTATATGAAAATCAGGACCTTTGCAGAAAACAAGTTCTCATACTTAACTATTAATAAGCTCTATTCCACATCACTTTTCTTATTTTCTTATAATTTGGGTCAATAAATATGAACGAAGCTTATTGAAATGTTAACATATGTATAGATATGCTCAAGTTAAATTACTTTTTGGCAAAATATATAAAAGATTAAGCTTAAGGACTCAGATTGAATGCCAATTACCAGAAACTGTGAATTCCAGTAAAACATGATTAAGCACTGAGCTACTCCTCTTCCACCTTCTCTTCCCTTTCCTCTCCTTCTCTTCTAATACAAAAGCCATCTGATGGGGCCAAGCAAGGTCGGTTTTTGTGCAGGGGTGGAGGAGGCAATGGGTAGGTAGTCACGATGACCACAGGGAATACCAGAGGGCAAGGGGAGTGATGAGGGTGTCCACAGGAGGGGCATCCTGGCATCCTGGTGTATGGGAGCCCAGTGAGGGTAAAAAAGTATCCACACACTGAGGTCAGCCTGTTACAGAATGTCAGAATCCAGTCCAGGTGAGGAAGGTCCCAATACTCCTGGAGTAGCCTGAATAGGGTGACAAAGGTGTGCATGCAGGGTAGACTGTGGTCTAGCACAGGGTGTAAAGTGTGGTCTAGCACAGGGTGTAAGATCCCAGTAGGGTAGTGAGAGCACTCCCTATGGAGGAAGAGGCCGTGCAATGACAGAAAGTTAGCTATTGAGCCAAGGCACACGGAGGGAAGATTTTGACCAAATAAATAAATATATTAAGTACAAAAGGAATCTGTTTCCTCACTTTTGGAGAGGGGAGTTGTTATTAGTCTGTTCTCATGTTGATAAGAAAGACATACCCAAGACTGGCTAATTTATAAAGGAAAGAGGTTTAAGGGACTCACAGTTCCACATGGTTGAGGAGGCCTCAAAATCATGGTGGAAGGCAAATGAGGAGCGAAGTCTCGTCCTACATGGTGGCAGGCAAGAGAGAAAAAGAGCCAACCAAAAGGGAAAACCCCTTATATCAGATCTCATGAGACTTATTCACTACCATGAGAATGATATGGGGAGAATACTATGGGGGTAACCACCCCAATGATTAAATTATCTCCTACCGGGTCCCTCCCACAACACGTGGGAATTATGGGAGCTACAATTCAAGATGAGATTTGGCTGGGGACACAGCCTAACCATATCAGCAGTATATACATAAATGAAAAGAGAAAAAACTCAAATAAACCCTATGGTGTTGAGTTGAGATTGCAGGTATTGCTGTGAGCATATGTTTATATATTACACACACACAAACACACACACACACATATATATACATATATACACATATATATACATATATTTTTATATACATATAAAAATGAATATAGCCAGGCACAGTGGCTTACGCTGGTAACCCCAGCACTTTGGGAGGCCGAGGCGGGCAGATCACTTGAGATCAGGAGTTCAAGACCAGCCTGGCCAACATGGTGAAACCCCATCTCTACTAAAAATACAAAAAATTAGCTGGGGGGTGGTGGCACATGCCTGTAATCCCAGCTACTCTGGAGGCTGAGGCAGGAGAATCGCTTGAACCCAGTAGGTGGAGGTTGCAGTGAGCCAAGATTGTACCAATGCACTTCAGCTTGGGCAACAGAAAGCAACTCTGTCTCAAAAAAAAAAAAATGGATATAGATGTAAATATATAGTACATGTTCATACACATTTTCATCCATATATTCCTTAGCTCTAAGCTACTGAGAGAGAGGCTTTGGGAGCAGCATGCCTCAACAGCAGTAAGCACATCTAGTGTCCAGATCTTGGTTTCTCAATACCATTCTCCACTAAGACAAACGAGATCTTCTTGGAGAAATGGTTAATTCTAGGGCTTGTGCAAGGAAAGTACCAGATGAGCCTTGAACATCTTGTTGGGCCAGAAAATAAGAAAGTATTCAGAGAAAGATAAAGATGTGTCAAAAGATAACAGAAGGCTGTTTGAAGAGGCCATCAATTTGAATATGAAAATTGATAACAACAGATTATAATCTATTGACTAAAACAGGAAGCTGTGAATCCATACTGATAGAAATAAATTGAAATATTGATGAGGAATAGTCTATTCATAGTCCTACAGTAATTTCTTACAAAACACTCATTTCTCCCCCACCACAGTATTTTTTTTTTTTTTACAGAGAAGCTTGCAGATGTCACCATGATCAACTGATCAAACTTATCACCAGTAATGGGACTAATCAAAATGGTATGCTAATTAATAGGAAAAGAACCCAGCATCACTTCTGTGACATCCCTGCCAAAGATGCATGAGCTAAATCTAATCATGATGAAGGATCAGAGAAACCCAAATTGAGATAAATTCTATAAAGTAACTCTATAATTTTCAAAAGTATCTGGTTATGAAAATTAAGAACCACCTAAACAATGCTTCCAGGCTGACGGAAATGAAAGAAACATTATAGCAGATCCTGAACTGTTGTTATACATACTTTTGTTATAAAGGACATTATTGGTACCATTGGCAAAATTTAAATGTGGTCTGAGGAGGAGGTGATAGTAGTGCATCCTAGTTAACTTCATCATATTGATGCTTGCTTTGTAGTTAGGCAGGAGAACTTCCGGCTTTATAGGAAAAATAAACTAAAATTTTCAGAGGTGATGGATCATCAGTCCAGCAACTTATTCTCACATGGTTTAAGACCAAACAAACAAACTTTTTTGTAGAGTCCTTGCAACTTTTCTGTTAGCCTGGGATTGTCCAACAAAATAAAATCTGAGCCTGAACATATAAAGAAATTCTTCTCTTAAAATATAATACAAAATAATCTAAGAGAAGCCCCAAACTAATTTGGCAGAATTCAGTTCTCTCAGAATTGTATTCCCATTTTTCATTTAGGTAATATGATCAGAGCACACCTTGTGAGCCTATACAGTAACTTATTACTAATATAATATGGAAATGCCAGGAAGAGTCACTAACACCAACCTTCCATAATGCCCAAATTTCCATAAATGGAAAGTCTTTCCCATGGGTTAAGAATACTCTTTTAAAAGGACTGTTTTACAATATAATGTTCCGGATGCCAGATGAAGAACTACTGACAGGAAAAGATACATTTTTAAAGCATATGTGCAAGTCAGGCTCATCAAATCCTTTCCCTTTTCAAACTTGAGAATATGGGGGTGGTGCAGGGTGGTGGAAAGAGGAGGGAATGTCACATCCCAGTGGAGAAACTGAGCCCTGGTGTGGCTATGTTAGAGCCTGATGACAAGAATAGCACCTTCAGCACAATCAGAGACCCATTAAGTCACCACGGCCAGGGGGATGGTGGCTCCAGGTAGATGACTGATCTGGAGCAAGGTGGGCCCAAAGAACCAGTGATTGTGATTGAGTATGCCTAAGACATCAAATAAACCCAAAGGTGGGTGATCAGATTGAAGATCGGTAAGCCAAATATGATTGACAAGCCAGAGAACCAAAGTTTTTAAAAAGATTCCAAAGGCAAGTACAAAGATGAAGGGGAAGTAAGGTACATACTAACTTTCCACAAATAAGTGTGTACTTGCTAAGAGAATTCAGTAGGATGTTATACAGCCATAGTTGTCCTTTACTCCAATCCATTCCTAGATTTAGTTTTAAGATTATCATTACAGATGCTGAAATCACCTGTAGATTAGGAAAGAGTGGACCTGTCTCTGCCTGCCTGGTCTTGGGTTTTGCAGATGTAAATAAAGGAATACATGGTAATGTGGAAAACAGGAGACGCCCACTCAGAATTCCCTTCAAGGAGAGACTTTCTGCCTCACTGGAATGGGAGTGGTCAACAGGCAATCTTTAATGCTCAGCTCCTTCAGGGTCCACCTAAGCTGGAGAGAAGCTGCCTCACTCAAAGTCATACCCTTCCCAGGACACTCACATCAGGAAGCTAAGCAAGGTGGGAATAAAATGCCCCAGAACTTTCAACTGACAGAAGACAACTCTGAAGAGGAATGTCTACTTCAGATTCCACAATGCCGTGCCCCCCTCCCCACCGTCCCCCCGGCCCCAACGGGCTTCCAGAGGCTTTGTGGAGCTTCCATCACAGTTAAGCTTTGCAAACTACTCAACTCTGCTCCTTCCTTTTTTGTTCTGCACTGTGAATTCCTAACAAACATTTTTTACCATAAATTCAATCTCAGCATTTGCTTCCAGAAAACCCAACCTGTGACACTTCGTGCCAAAAATAACCTGAGAAAGCGTCACGGAGTTTGGGAGAGGAATCCGTGCTGCGAAGCTGACAACAAGGTAAAATGAGCCAGAGAGCCTCCAGTACAAGGCAGAAGTCCAACTCCTAACACTCTCTCACTGGTGGTGAATTGGGACAGTGAACGAATGGATGTGAACCCATTAGGAGGTGTGATGTGTCGAGCATTTGAAACCCATGGAGGAAGTAGTATGAGACGGCTATTGCTGAGAGCCATTGATATGCTACAGAATGACAAGATGAGAATGAGTAAAAACCAACTGAAACTCAAGTGTGAAGGCCAGCGGGTCATTCTGGTTGTAAACGCAGGACCTGGGACTAAGGTAAGACCATGTGAGACATTCAGTGCAAAATCTAAGAGGATACCATAAGCCTCAGTCATCAAAAGCCACTTTCTCTCAGGCTTACAACGCCTTCCTTAAGCTGATCCCTCAGTGGAGTTGAGGTTGACAGGAAAAAGAAAGCAAGCAGACACCTCCTTATATAACTGCTTTTGAATATTTTGTTGTCTTGTTTTAGTGTCTGTAAATGCTATAACATACTATTACTGCAACAACAGTGTGCTATATGTGTGGGTGTGTTCATTTTGTCTATACCAGTTGTTCTCAACAGGGAGTTTTGCTGCCATGGGACATTTGGCAATGTCTGGAGACATTGTTTGTTGTCATAACGGAAGGGTGGGGCGGGGCGGTGCTACTGGCATCTAATGAATAGAGGCCAGAGACATTTCTAAACATCCTACAGTGCACAGGACAACTTCCCACTAATACACACACTTAACAAAGAATTATCCAGTTCAGAAGGTTAAGAAATCTTGGTCTCCATCCTAGGGCAGTTACCAACTGCAGCACATTAATTATTATGTGGGTCAGGAATTTAGGGTCCAGAAGTGCCCTTGACAAACTTCAACCATCACTATCTAAGTAGCACTACTGGGTTCCATAAATAACATTTGAAATTAATGTTGTAGCCCACTTGATCACGGTGGATAAGCTTTTTGATGTGCTGCTGGATTCAGTTTGCCAGTATTTTATTCAGGATTTTTGCATCAATGTTCATCAAGGATATTGGTCTAAAATTCTCTTTTTTGGTTGTGTCTCTGCCCGGCTTTGGTATCAGGATGATGCCGGCCTCATAAAATGAGTTAGGGAGGATTCCCTCTTTTTCTATTGATTGGAAGAGTTTCAGAAGGAATGGTACCAGTTCCTCCTTGTACCTCTGGTAGAATTCGGCTGTGAATCCATCTGGTCCTGGACTTTTTTTGGTTGGTAAGCTATTGATTATTGCCACAATTTCAGAGCCTGTTATTGGTCTATTCAGAGATACAACTTCTTCCTGGTTTAGCCTTGGGAGGGTGTATGTGTCGAGGAATTTATCCATTTCTTCTAGATTTTCTAGTTTATTTGCATAGAGGTGTTTGTAGTATTTTCTGATGGTAGTTTGTATTTCTGTGGGATCAGTGGTGATATCCCCTTTATCATTTTTTATTGCGTCTATTTGATTCTTCTCTTTTCTTCTTTATTACTCTTGCGAGCCGTCTATCAATTTTGTTGATCCTTTCAAAAAACTAGCTCCTGGATTCATTAATTTTTTGAAGGGTTTTTTGTGTCTCTATTTCCTTCAGTTCTGCTCTGATTTTAGTTATTTCTTGCCTTCTGCTAGCTTTTGAATGTGTTTACTCTTGCTTTTCTAGTTCTTTTAATTGTGATGTTAGGGTGTCAATTTTGGATCTTTCCTGCTTTCTCTTGTGGGCATTTAGTGCTTTTAGAAGTTCTGGCCAGGGCAATTAGGCAGGAGAAGGAAATCAAGGGTATTCAATTAGGAAAAGAGGAAGTCAAATTGTCCCTGTTTGCAGATGACATGATTGTATATCTAGAAAACCCCATTGTCTCAGCCCAAAATCTCCTTAAGCTGATAAGCAACTTCAGCAAAGTCTCAGGATACAAAATCAATGTACAAAAATCACAAGCATTCTTATACACCAATAACAGACAAACAGAGAGCCAAATCATGAGTGAACTCCCATTCACAATTGCTTCAAAGAGAATAAAATACCTAGGAATCGAACTTACAAGGGATGTGAAGGACCTCTTCAAGGAGAACTACAAACCACTGCTCAAGGAAATAAAAGAGGATACAAACAAATGGAAGAACATTCCATGCTCATGGGTAGGAAGAATCAATATCATGAAAATGGCCATACTGCCCAAGG
Organism: Pongo abelii; assembly: GCF_028885655.2. Taxonomy (NCBI): domain Eukaryota; kingdom Metazoa; phylum Chordata; class Mammalia; order Primates; family Hominidae; genus Pongo; species Pongo abelii. Next base: position 142,590,971 of record NC_071991.2, on the reverse strand, counting down.
TAGATTCAATGCCATCCCCATCAAGCTACCAATGACTTTCTTCACAGAATTGGACAAAACTACTTTAAAGTTCATATGGAACCAAAAAAGAGTCCTCATCTCCAAGTCAATCCTAAGCCAAAAGAACAAAGCTGGAGGCATCACACTACCTGACTTCAAACTATACTACAAGGCTACAGTAACCAAAACAGCATGGTACTGGTACCAAAACAGAGATATAGATCAATGGAACAGAACAGAGCCCTCAGAAATAATGCCGCATATCTACAACTATCTGATCTTTGACAAACCTGAGAAAAACAAGCAATGGGGAAAGGATTCCCTATTTAATAAATGGTGCTGGGAAGACTGGCTAGCCATATGCAGAAAGCTGAAACTGGATCCCTTCCTTACATCTTATACAAAAATTAATTCAAGATGGATTAAAGACTTAAACGTTAGACCTAAAAACATAAAAACCCTAGAAGAAAACCTAGGCATTACCATTCAGGACATAGGCATGGACAAGGACTTCATGTCTAAAACACCAAAAGCAATGGCAACAAAAGCCAAAATTGACAAATGGGATCTAATTAAACTAAAGAGCTTCTGCACAGCAAAAGAAACTACCATCAGAGTGAACAGGCAACCTACAAAATGGGAGAAAATTTTCACAACCTACTCATCTGACAAAGGGCTAATATCCAGAATCTACAATGAACTCCAACAAATTTACAAGAAAAAAAAACAAACAACCCCATCAAAAAGTGGGCAAAGGACATGAACAGACACTTCTCAAAATAAGACATTTATGCAGCCAAAATACACATGAAAAAATGCTCACCATCACCGGCCATCAGAGAAATGCAAATCAAAACCACAATGAGATACCATCTCACACCAGTTAGAATGGCAATCATTAAAAAGTCAGGAAACAACAGGTGCTGGAAAGGAAGTGGAGAAATAGGAACAACTTTACACTGTTGGTGGGACTGTAAACTAGTTCAACCCTTGTGGAAGTCAGTGTGGCAATACCTCAGGGATCTAGAACTAGAAATACCATTTGACCCAGCCATCCTATTACTGGGTATATACCCAAAGGATTATAAATCATGCTGCTATCAAGACACATGCACACGTATGTTTATTGTGGCACTCTTCACAATAGCAAAGACTTGGAACCAACCCAAATGTCCAACAATGATAGACTGGATTAAGAAAATGTGGCACATATACACCATGGAATACTATGCAGCCATAAAAAATGATGAGTTCATGTCCTTTGTAGGGACATGGATGAAACTGGAAACCATCATTCCCAGCAAACTATCGCAAGGACAAAAAACCAAACACCGCATGTTCTCACTCATAGGTGGGAATTGAACAATGAGAACACATGGACACAGGAAGGCGAACATCACACTCTGGGGACTGTTGTGGGGTCGGGGGATGGGGGAGGGATAGCATTAGGAGATATACCTAATGCTAAATGACAAGTTAATGGGTGCAGCACCCCAGCATGGCACATGTATACATATGTAACTAACCTGCACATTGTGCACATGTAACCCTAAAACTTAAAGTATAATAATAATAAAATAAAATAAAGAGAAATTAATGTTGTAAGAAAAGTGAATTGGTTACGAACTGTGAACAGGTGCTTCTGTCTTTCGATATGTATGAGTATTAAAATCCAGTGATCCCAGCAGCCTCTTCACGCCAGGGAGTGCCCTCAGCCCAAAACTTCAATTTAGCACATGTCAGTGGGGATTCTATCACAGAATCCAACTACAAGTTTAACTTGAGTCTTGTTATCTGTCTCCAGTGCTCTTTAACCACCTCTGGTAATGCCAAGTCCTTGAGCCCAGCAGCTCAAGAGCCAACCCACTAAAAGCAGAGGTCCTTCTCCTGTTCTAGAAAACACCTCCAATTGGTGGCCATCTTTAGTTTCTGAATCCAAAAAAGTAGAGAGCCTGAGGCAGAGGCAGGTGAAGTATAGAAGCTTCCTTCTCCACAATATCACTAGTAGGCATGTCTTATAATGAAGCGAAGTCTCATGATGGTACTGCAAGTCACTGCTACAACTAAAATAGGCATATTTGGATCTTCATAATCATTAGGTTATTTTTGGCAGATATCAGTATCCATCTCTGGATAGTCTCTCTCAGTGAACACTAAAATCCCCAAAAAGGTGATTCCTTCAGGCTGCCTCATATCCTCATCGAGCTCTGTCATGGTAAAACCTACCAAACCTATTCATCTTCCCTCAGTCATGGGAGATTTCAGAGAGCTGCCCCCTTAAATGAGGCTGTTTTAATAACTTTGTCATCATGAATTTAGAGGTTTTGTTCCCAACAGTGTGCTATTCCAGCTGTAAATCCTGCCCAGTTCAGGCATGGGAAGATATCTCATTTACTAACTTAGAGCATTAAATAATACCACTACAGTAATGCAACACATAATGGCATTGTAGTCAGTGAAGGACCGCCTATACAACAGTGGTCCCATACGATTTCAATGGAGCTGTCCTGTACAGGTGTACCAGTTTTATACCACATTTTTACTGTACTTTTCTATGGCTAGCTATGTTTAGATAAACAAATACTTACCATTGTATTATAGTTGCCCACAATATTTAGTATAGTCATATGCTGCGCAGGCTTGTAGCCCAGGAGCAAGAGACTATACTACACAGCTTAGGTGTGGGGTAGGCTACACCATGCAGGTTTGTGCATGTGCACTCTACTCTATAATGTCCATACCACAACAAAATCACCTGACTACACATTTCCCAGAATGGATCCCCGTCATTAAGAGACACATAACTGTATTTAAGGCTGCAAAGTAAACCACATTCAACTAAGACATGCTTAACTATAAACTTTGAAACCCCTTTTTCTTAAGACAATTATTTTATTTCCCTGTGCCAACACACATTATGTAAAGTCTTTACAAAATGTATGTGCATTTTGTGTGAGCAAAGCCCTCTGAGATTTTAGATTCTCACGTATGCAATAAAGGTCTCTGAAGCTGGGCTTGACTTTTGTCAAATAAACAAATCATTATACTTCCCTCTTGATTTCTCACAGTTTCTGGTTCATTACATACTTACTAAAATACCATACTATAGATCTGATGTCCCCTTAATACCTATCACAAATATTTTTACAAATAAAATAATACTTTTTGTCTGAGAAAAACAAATAAAAAGAATGATTCTAGGCTGTTAGCCATTATTCCCGAGTAAGTTTCAAAAGATTCATGTACAGCTCTCTCAGAAAGTTAAACTGCATGTTATATTTTACCTAATAGAACATGCATGTTTAACCTTTATAAACGTATGTTGTGACAAGAGCATTTGCTGCTTTGCAAAGTTTATGTAATGCTGTTTAATGTTGCCCCTAAAGAATAGCTGAGGCCCCTCACACCTTCCTCCAAAGAAGTAATGGAATGATGCTTGGCCATCACCATGCTAATGTTTCTGTAATAAAAGAGGTCATACATCTCCTCTCCTTGAGGAAGATGCCTGTTAACATCCAACCCTAAAACATGAAGACTCTAGTTCTGCACAGACATAGAAAAAAGATAATTCATTGAAAAAGGAGAAGACTGAAACAGAAGAGCAGCGTCTGAATGTTTCTGTACAATTCCTTCGTAAGAAAAATAAGAGATTGCAGGTATCTAAATTTCTCAATTTTGTGAACGCTCTCCCTCTTCTTTTATTTAAAAGAATCAAAAATGTGTTTTGATCGAAAAGAAAGAAGTAGCCCTTGATTTTAGAAAATGTCTAATAGAGCTTAATACCCATTCTGTCTACCAACTAATGATGCATTCAAGAACTGAAATGACCATTCACCTGTGTAAGAAGCAAAAGAATAAATACAGGGTAGTATGTATGCTTGAGCTGAGAAGCCCCATGCAAATATGATTTTACCCATCACAGATCCAAAACACCCATTTCCTATACTCACAAACTCAAAGCTGTCTGGTCTCTTTACCAACATTCTTTACTGATTAAAAAATAATAATAATAATAATAATAATAATAATAAAGCAAAATGGGAAGCATATTTTTTTACTCTGGTGAAAATTGACCCAGTGCCCTAATAATGGATCAGTGGGAGAAAAGAGGAACAGATGTCACCCATAGTGCATTAAAATAATTGTGTGAATGTGAATATCAAAACTTGGATTTCTAGTAAACAAGTCTGAACTATTCATTTCTGACATTTCCAAGCAATATAGATAGAATATGTTCATTTCTTCTGTTATACTGAATATGAAATTAGAATTTATCATCCCCAGGTATATGGTAGTGTCTTGGTAACAGCCACACAAGATACTATAGTTGAAGGTAAAATTATTTTTTCATGCTTTTTCACTGAATTGTCTATTAAAATATGTACTTATTAGACATTGCAATGTGCCACCCAAGTCCTTTTTCAGGTATGAAGATATTCTCTAAGCTGCTGGGTGAACTGACGGATGATGACAGCCCACGGCTGTCAGCCTCTTCAGAGACAACCTCAACTGACAGAGCTGCCTCCATCTAGATTATGGACCCTTTCTGAGTATATCTCACATCATGACTGATCAACAAATAAGCATGGAGGTTTTCTATAAAGGCCCATTTCCCTAGCCTAAACTCTGAACAACTCTAAACGGCCATCCCAATCCCAAACTCTCACGACATCAGCTAAGGTTTCTGCTGAATTGTATCACTCTCCTAATTCTACCTCTGCCTCATCTTTCTTTCTTTCCCTCCCTTTCTCAAGTATATATCTTTTTTTTTTTTTTTTTTTTTTTTTTTTTTTGAGACAGAGTCTCGCTGTTGCCCAGGCTGGAGTGCAGTGGCATGATCTCGGCTCACTGCAGGCTCCATCCCCTGGGGTTCACGCCATTCTCTTGCCTCAGCCTCCTGAGTAGCTGGGACTACAGGCGTCCGCCACCTTGCCCGGCTAATTTTTTTTGTATTTTTAGTAGAGACGGGGTTTCACCATGTTAGCCAGGATGGTCTCGATCTCCTGACCTCGTGATCCGCCCGCCTCGGCCTCCCAAAGTGCTGGGATTACAGGCATGAGCCACCGCACCCGGCCAAGTATAGATCTCTTGAGTACTCCTATATTAGTCCATTCTCACACTGCTTTAAAGACATACCTGAGACTGGGTAATTTGTAAAGGAAAGAGGTTTAATTGACTCACAGATCCACATGGCTGGGGAGGCCTCAGGAAACTTATAATCATGGTGGAAGAAGGACCTTCTTCACATGGTGGCAGGAGAGAGAAGTGTGTGTGAAGGAGAAACTGTCAAACACTTACAAAATCATCAGAGCATATGCAAACTCACTATCACAAGAACAACATGGGGGAACCGTCCTCATGATCCAATCACCTCCCACCTGGTCCCACTCTCGGCACTTGGGGATTATGGGAATTAGAATGCGAGATGAGATTTGGGTGGGGACACAGAACAAAACCATATCAACTCCCTAATAAATGCCCTGCATGTCAATCTCCATTTCAGAGTCAGCTTCCCAGAGAACTCAACCTCTAACAGTTTGTGCCAGGAATGGTCCATAAAAGCAGATACTAAGATGAGATTTTGAAGCTCAATCACCCACCACCTGGATAGCAATAAGGAACCCACCACTGGTGGTAGCTGAAGCACAGATGTCTCCAGGTATGGGAGAGCAGAATAATTGCTAAACTTTCACTGGTGGTAAACTGGGATAGCACACTGTTTCAAGGAAATTTATTGGTTGATATTATATTGGCATTTGAGAAATATAGAGAGAATAGTAACTCTAAAAACAATGGAATTAAGTGGCTGCTGCTAAGCATTATTGATGCTTTTCAAAAGAATAACAAGAAGCTGAATGTGTTGATCAGTAATTAAGAGGTAAGTGTGAAGGCCAGAATGCCTCTTTAGTAGCTTATAAACGAGCTTTAATCTTGATATGGTTTGGCTTGGTGTCCCCACCCAAATCTCATGTTGAATTGTAATTCCCAGTTTTGGTGGGGGGAGTCTGGTGGGAGGTGACTGGGTCATGGGGGCAAATTTCCCCCTTGCTATTCTCATGATAGTGAAAGAGTTCTCACAAGATCTGGTTTAAAGTGTGCAGCACTTCCCTCTTTGTGCTCTCTCCTGCTCCACCTTGTGAAGACATACTTGCTTCCACAATGACTGTAAGTTTCCTGAGGCCTCCCCAGCCATGTCTCCTGTACAGCCTGCAGAACTGTGAGTCAATTAAACCTCCTTTCTTACTCAGTCTCAAGAATGGACTAATACACATCCCCTGCAGCAAAAGGACAGAAAAAGCAGAGGACCAGGCCAAAGACTTCATTGTCAGGTTAACCAAGCTCCAAAGAATGTTAAACTCCAAAGTAGGCCTGCTAATGACAAGTGTAGTAGTGGCACAGGGTAGCCACAGTGGCAAGCATCGAGGTTATGCATGGACTAACAGCATGAACTCCCACATATTAAGGCTGATCTGGCTACTACCACCACCCAAGGTCAAAATTTTCAGCAATAGAGACCACCAGTTCAGTGTGGTCTCTGCTGCTGGTAACAGATGGCCTGGTACGACATCACCTGTCAAGACAATGAATGAACCAACCATGTGTGACAAGTTTGCTATACATTGGGGTCCTTATACCCTGAAAGGTATAATGACTCATTTTGACAGGAAGAGACAAATGTCTGTATATGCGTTTATGTTTTATGCCCACACAGCCTCATCAGGACCATTGTCCATTGGCTGACATTATACAAAGAAGGTACAGAAAGAAGGTACAGAATGTCATGTGATAAACAGATCCTATGGTTGAATCACTCAGAAGCTTCCATTGTGACAGAGCAAAGGAATGGCCTATTAAAGGCATAATTGAAGTGTCCATTTGAGATCCTGTTTTGCCACAGTAAGGTATGTTTTTAAGATACAGTGTACATTATAAATCAACAACTTTTAGGTGGTGCTGTATCCTCAATAGAAAGGATATATATAGAAGAACAGATGTGTAGTGGGCAGAATTATAAGTTGCCCCCACAATTTTCTATACCCCCCTATGTATATACCCTGAGCAGTCCTCAAGACTGAATGCAATGCATTTTCTGTCTGGAATTAGGTTATGTTAAATGGTACAGTTGACTATAAGATGAGGAGGTTATTCTGTATGACCTGTCCTAGTCACATGAACACCATAAATGCACAGAATTTTCCCCAGCTGGTGACAGAAGAGGAAATCAGAGGTTTAAAACACAAGAATTTGAAGTGCAGTTGCTGACTTGAGGGCAGGAGAAGCCACATGGCAAGGAACACAGGTGGCCTCTTGGAGTTGAGGCCTGTCCCCAGCTGACAGGCAGCAAGATAACCAGCACCTCAGTCCTACAACTGCAAGAATTAAATTCTGTCAACAAGAATGAGCCTGAAAGTATACTTTTCCCCAGAGCCTCCAGGCAAGAACTCAGCCTGGCTGACACTGATGTCAATCTTCTGATAGTCTATCTGGCCATGCCAGACTTCTGACCTACAGAACTATGAGCCAATGATGTTGTTTTAAGCCTCCAAGTTTACGTTAAATTGTTATGCAGCAACAGAAAACTAATAAAGGGCAAAACTAGAAATGATCCCACTTACCATCTTTCCCATGAACCCACCTGGGAAATTTACATTCTCATCTCTGCAAATCGAGAATGCTCACCCACACTAAGAGTTTCGTTGTACTCTAAAGTCACTGTACTATGAGGTCTTGTTTCAAGAGACCAGCAGGCACACAGTGTCGATGCGATCTTGACAGGGGAAGTGGACCTGACCATCAGGAGGAGGTAGAGTGTTACACAATATTGGTAAAAAGTATGGTCAGAGAAGAATGTGCTTGGCACCATAGTGATCCACTTAACTATTGCTTGCTACTCTCTAATACAAACTGATTGTAAATGGACAAATGCTGTTATTCCAAATAACACCCAAATGTCAAGGATAAAGAAAGGATCCTAAAAGCAGCAAGAGAAAAGAAACAAATAACATGTAATGGAGCTCATATGCATCTGGCATCAGACTTTTCAGTGGAAACCTTGCAGGCCAGGAGAGAGCAGCATGACATATTTGAAGTGATGAAAGAAAAAAAGTTTACACTAGAATAGTATATTCAGTGAAAACATCTTCAAACATGAAAGAGAAAGATTTTCCCAGGCAAACAAAAGCTGAGGAATTGCATCAACACCAGACCTGTTCTATAAGAACTGCTAGAGAGAGTACTTCAATAGGAAAGAAAAAAGAAAAAACAATGTTGATGAGCAATAAGAAATCATCTTAAGGTACAAAACTCACTGGTAGTAGTCAGTACACAAACAAAGAAACACACAATATGATAACACTGTAATATTACAAAACTGTGGTGTGGGTCAGGCGCGGTGGCTCACGCCTGTAATCCCAGCACTTTGGGAGGCCGAGGCAGGCAGATCACGAGGTCATGAGATCGAGACCATCCTGGCTAACACAGTGAAACCCCGTCTTTACTAAAAATACAAAAAAATTAGCCGGGCGTGGTGGCGGGCACCTGTAGTACTAGCTACTCAGGAGGCTGAGGCAGGAGAATGGCATGAACCCAGGAGGCAGAGCTTGCAGTGAGCCAAGATTATGCCACTGCACTCCAGCTTGGGCAAGGAAGCGAGACTCCGTCTCAAAAAAAAAAAAAAAAAATCTGTGGTGTGTAAACTATTCTTAACTAGAAAGACTAAACAATGAACCAATCAAAATGATTACAATGACTTTTCAAGACATAGGCACTACAATAAGATACAAGTATAAGTAACAAAAACTTAAAGGCAGGGAAACGAAGTTAAGGAGTAGAGTCTTCATTAGTTTTATTTCTGCTTGTTTGTTTTGTTTGTTTATGCAAACAGTGTTCAGTTGTTATCAGCTTAAAATCATGGGTTATAAGATAGCATTTGCAAGCCTCATGATAACCTCAAACCAAAAAGCCTACAATGAATACACAAAAAATAAAAAGAAACTAAATTATATCAAAGTAGAACAACACTTTCACTAAAAAAAAAAAAAAAAAAAAAAAAAGATATGAAGAAAAGAAAGTGAAAACCACAAAACAACCCAAAAACCAATTTAAAAAATGGCAGGAATAGCTCTACTTATCAATTATAACATTGATTATAAGTGGATTAAACTCTCCAATCAAAAGACATAGGGTGGCTGAATGGATTAAAAGGAAAAAAATGAATCAATGATCTGTTGCCTACCAGAAACACACTTCATCTATAAAGAGACACATATATACTGAAAATAAAGGTATGGAAAAATGATATTCCGTGCAAATTGAAACCAAAAAGGAGCAGAAGTAGCTACCTTACATCATACAAAATAAATTTCAAGACAAAAACTATAAAAAGAGATAAAGCAAGTCATACTATAATGATAAAGGGGTCAATTCAGCAAGAGGATGTGATAATTATAAATATATATGCACCCAACACTGGAACACCCAGATATATAAAGCAAATATTATTAGAGCTAAAGAGAGAGATAAGCCCCAAACGTAGCTGGAGACCAACGTCCACTTTTAGCATTGGACAGATCATCCAAACAGAAAATCAACAAAGAAACATTGGACTTAATCTCCACTATATACCAAATGGACCTAGTAGATATTTACAGAACATTTTGTCCAATGGCTACAGAATACACATTCTTTTCCTCAGTACATGGATTATTCTCAGGAACAGACCACATGTTAGTTCACAAAACAAGTCTTAAAACATTCAAAAAAATTGAAATAATATCAAGCATCTTCTCTGACCACAATGGAATGAAACTAAAAATCAATAACAAGAAGAATTTTGGAAAGTATACAAATAAACATGAAAATTAAACAATATGCTTCAGAATAACCAGTGGGTCAATGAAAAAATTAAGAAGGAAATTGAAATTTTTCTTGAAACAAATAATAATGGAAACACAACATACCAAAACCTAGGGGGTACAGCAAAAGCAGTACTGAGGGAAGTTTACAGCTGTAAGTGCCTACATCGGAAAAGAGAAAAAACTTCAAATAAACAACCTAACTATGCATGCTAAAGAACTAGAAAAATGAGTAAACCAAATTCCAAATTAGAAGAAAAGAAATAATAAAGATCAGAGCAGAAATAAATAAGATTGAAGTGAAACAAAATTAATGAAACAAAAAGTTAGTTTTTGAAAAGTTAAACAAAATCAACAATGCTTTTGCCAGACTAAGAAGAAAGAGAGAAGACCCAAACTTAAAAATCAGAGATGAAAAAGAAGACATTTTAACTGATACTGCAGAAATTCAAATGATTATTAGTGGCTACTATGAGTAACTATATGCCAATAAATTGGAAAAACTAGAAGAAATGAAGAAATTTCTAGACATATACAACCTACCACAAACAAGAACGAAATTCAAAACCTAAACAGACAAATAACAAGTAATGAGATTGAAGCCATAGTAAAAAGTCTCCCTGTAAAGAAAAGCCTGGGACTCAATGGCTTCACAGCTGAATTCTACCTAACATTTACAGAAGAACTAATACCAACTCTACTCAAATTATTTCAAAAAATAGAGGAGGAGGGAATATTTCCAAACTCATTCCATGAGGCCAGTATTAACCTGATATCAAAATCAGACAAAAACACATTGAGAGAGAGAGAGAGAGAGAGAGAATATTACAGGCCAATATCCTGATTAACATTGATGCAAACATTTTCAACAAAATATTAGCAAACCAAATTCAATAATAGATTAAAAAGATCCTTCAACATGGTCAAGTGGGATTTACCCCTGAAATGCAAGGATGTTTCAACATACACAAATTAATCAATGTGATACACCATATCAATGGAATGAAAGACAAAAAACATATGATCATTTCAACTGATGCTGAAAAAGCATTTGATAAAATTCAACATTCCTTCATGTAAAAAAAAAATGGGGAATAGAAGGAACATACCTCAACACAATAAAAAGCCATATATGACAGGTGCACAGCTAGTATCACACTGAATGCAGACAATTTGAAAGCCCTCCCTCTAAGATCTGGAACACAACAGGGATGCCCACTGTCACCACTATTATTCAACATAGTACTAGAAGTCCTAGCTAGAGCAATAAGACAAGAGAGAGAGATAAAGGGCATCCAAATTGGAATGGAAGAAATCAAATTATCCTGGATTGCAGATGATATGATCTTATTTCTGTAGAAACCAAAAGACTCCACCAAAAAACTATTAGAACCGATAATCAAATTCAGTAAAGTTGCAGGATACCAAAGCAAAATGCAAAAATCAGTAGCATTTCTATATGCCAAGAGTGAACAATCTGAAAAGAAATCAAGGAAATAATCCTATTTACAATAACTATAAATACAATTAAATACCTAGAAACTGAATTCACCAAAGAAGCGAATGTTCTCTATAATGAAAACTATAAAACGCTGCTGAAAGAAATTGAAGAGGACACCAAAAAATGGAAAGATAATCCATGTTCATGGATTGGAAGAATCAATATTACTAAAATGTCCATACTACTAAAAGCAATCTACTGACTCAATGCAATCTGTATCAAAATACTAATTACATTCTTCACAGAAATAGAGAAAACAATCCTAAAATTTATATGGAACCAGAAAAGACCCAGAATAGCCAAAGCTATCCTAAGCAAAAAGAGCAAAACTAGAGGAGTCACATTGCCTGACTTCGAATTATACTACAGAGCTATAGTAAACAAAATAGCATGATACTGACATAAAAACAGACACATAGGCCGATGGAACAGAATAGAGAACCTACCAACAAATCCACACACCTACAGTGAACTCATTTTCAACAAGGGTGCCAAGAACATACACTGGAGAAAAGACAGTCTCTTCAACAAATAATGCTGGGAAGACTGGGAATCCATATGTGGACAAATGAAACTAGACTCTTATCTCTCACCATACACAAAAATCAAATCAAAATGGATTAAAGAGTCAACTCATTTCCCGTTTGCCCCAAGAATACTCTAGTCTCTAATCCTAATGTAACATCATATATATTAGGATTAGAGATGAGGTGTGTTTAGAAATAACTCCAAGAACAGTTTTTATATTTTATTTTCACATTAGAAAATGAAATTTTCATATTAATTTTACATTGGAAAATTAATCAGATTTGCTTCAGCCTCAAAGAGTTTGTTTATGTAAAATTAAATGAGTTCTGGCAGTGAGCTGTACTTTTTTTTTTCTAAACGGGAAACAGGTTAAATCTAAGACCTCAAATTATGAAACTATTACAAGAAAACATTAGGATAAGTCTCCAGGACACAGGTCTGGGCAAAAATTTGTTGAGTAATACCCCACAAGCACAGGCAAATAAAGAAAAAGTGAACAAATGGGATCACATCAAGTTAAAAGCTTCTACACAGCAAAGGGAACAATCAACAAACCCACATCTTATTTTCCCCTTTCTTTAGAGTTTAGCTTGATGACAATGATGGATATGAATTCCAAAGTGTTAGTTTTCTATTTTTTTTTCTTAGCCTAAAACAAATATACATCTAAAAAAAAAAAGAGACAATGCACAGAATGAAAGAAAATATTTGCAAACTACCCATCTGACAAAGGATTAATAACCAGAATATAGAAGGAGCTTAAACAACTCTATATGATGAAATCTAATTATTTGATTAAAAATGCACAAAACATTTAAGTAGACATTTCTCAAAGTAAGATATGCAAATGGCAAACAGGTACATGAAAAGGTGCTCACATCACTGATCATCAGAGAAATGCAAATCAAAACTACAATGAAATTTCATATCACCCCAGTTAAAATGAATGTTATCCAAAAGGCAGGCAATAAAAAATGCTGGGTAGGATGGGGAAAAAAGGAAATTCTCATACACTGTTGGGGGGAATGTAAATTAGTACAACTACTATGGAGAACAATTTGGAGGTTCCTCAAAAAACTAAAAATAAATATGATCCAAAAATCCCACTGCTGGGCATACACCCAAAAGAAAGAAAATCAGTACATTGATGAGATTATCTGCATACTTGTTGCAGCACTTTTCACAATAGCCAAGATTTGGAAGCAACCCAAGTGTCCATCAAAAGATGAATAAGGAAAATGTGGTATATATACACAAGGGAGTACTATTCAGCCATAAAAAAGAATGGGATCCTGCTATTTGCTACAACATGGATGGACCTGGAGGTCATTATGTTAAGTGAAATAAGCCAGGCACAGAAAGACAAACTTCACATGTTCTCACTTATTTGCAGGATCTAAAAATCAAAACAACTGAATTCATGGAGAGAGTAGAAGGATGGTTACCAGAGGCTGGGAAGGGTAGTGGGGAGGTAGAAGGGGATGATTAATAGGTACAAAAAAAATTGAATAAGATCTAGTACTTGATAGCACAACAGGATGACCACAGTTAATAACAACTTAATTGTATATTTGTTTGAAACACAAAGGATAAATGCTTGAGGGCATGGATACCCCATTTTCCATGATGTGATTATTATGCTTTGCATGCCTGTATCAAAATATCTCAGGTACCGTATAAATATGTTCACCTATGTACCCACAAAAATTAAAATTTAAAAAGTACATATGTACTATGCACCTAGTAAAAGAAAAAGGAAATAACATTCAGCAAATGTGTTCCATATTAAGACAAAGCCTATCAGTTGAATTTTCTTTTTAATGCATTCCCTTAAGACACTCAAATAGATTCTATGAGGACATATTGACTGAAATATATTTCATTGCCCCTTTCCAACTTTTGCAGTTGGAAACTATTAAATGTATGTAGAAAGATACAAATGCTAAGATACAGCCCTCTGATATAGTTATGGCATCCACAAAACAATTTTTCCCAAAAACACCTGCATAAGCGAGAATGAGTCACATCACAAGAGTGGACTTCCTGATGTACTAGAAATATATCTCTGACAAAATTTTTAAGCTCCAGGGACTGCCAGAGAAAAATCTTTTGGGTTATTAGTTGCTCATATTCTGACAGTAAAAAATGCTCCCTTGAGACTCACGAAAGTCAATGTGAACCTGACATCACAGGGTTGAATTTTTCCCTTAACAGACCAGTCCTCTATGAGAAGTTAGTCCTTACAATTCAGGGAGGGAATCATGAAGAGTTCTAACTACATATACCACTGTATTTTAACTACAATAACACAACTGTTTTTTTTTTATTTTTTTGGTACTTTAAAAATTTTATAAATAATCATGTAATTGTAGCTTTATGATACAGCTTCAAAAGGGTGTTGTGCTTTCCAATTTTGCCCTTCCACAAGTTGTTTTAATTTTTTAAATTATAATCCAATTATGCAAATATGAGATGCTATGTAAGTTTAAAACAAGGACAAATATTCACCAACCCAAAGGTAAGTGTAATACTTAATTTTAGCTGACCTACTGTGGTGTTACAAAATTAAATATTCTGTGTACCTTACCTTAGTTCCTCACTTCCAACACTATCAAGTGAAACATATTCAATCTGCACATCTGAAAAATAAAAGTTTGTGTTGGATAGAGTTCAGTAGGAAAGGGGCACCTTGACTTAGTTATAATGGAGAACTGACAGGTCTTAAGAGAAAGAACAGCAAATGCTTTGGAGGCACAAGGTCCTGGCACATGTAGAGGGAGAGAGGGTCGGAATTATAGGCCCATGGAAAGGGCATAATGACTGTCTCGGGGAATGGTAACTAGCACATGAGGAAAAACCTGCTTTCTAAGAGTAACATAATACATGTTCTGGGAAGCAGGGTAAGTTAACATTTATTTCTCCTGGTAAGAGAAGTTTTCATCTTCTCCTGCTTTCCAAGGCAAGTGCATGGAATTGCCCCTACACAAAAGGTTCTCTTCATACCAAAAGGGGCAATTGGGGTGCAAGAGGCATGCGTCTCAGGCTCTGCTCGTAAACCTCTGTACCCAGTGCACATTTACACTGAGATACCACATGGAACAGCAGAGGCCTGTTCTGTCCTCTCCTCCTTCAGATATTTTCCCCTTTCTCTTTCTTCTGTCTTCCCTTCCTCCCCTACCCCACTGTCTCCTTCGACCCTTTTCTTCCCTCTCCTCCATCTGAATGCTAAAACCAATATTATGTGAATATGCCAAGAAGATAAATTTGACTTCATTAAAAATAAAAGCAAAAGAATAATGAAAAATGAGGCTTCTGAGGAAGGGAATAAGGAGGGGAAAGATGACGGGGTATATTGAAATCCAGATCTGGAGATCTGGAATGGGATGGAGTATTTTGAATAAACTAACATCATGAGTGAAACAATGATTGAAAAAGAAATTTTCTGGCAAATATCTAAAGCAAACTCAAGCAAGATGAGTCTAAAGAGACTCATTTTGACTTCCCATAAATAAACGAATGATAAGAAAAATATTTGTGAGGAAGGAAAGAATAATCAAATACACTGGACCAAATAGTCTTGAACCAGCCAAGACTATACGGCTTCAGCCAGAGAATACTATGCTCAGCAAAATCAATTGAGGATCAATGGGATGTGCTCATAACAAAAATCTAATGAAATTAATTTTGTAACTTTTTAAATATTCTGTTACTAAAATTTAGTTAATTTGGAACAACTCTCCACATGAGCACTTGAAAATATAGGGAACTGCCTCCAAAAAAGCAGAATACTGGGTAGATGTGTCTCTAATATGTAGGAATAGAACATTTCTACTGAATGCAGCATGTGTATGATGTAGAAAGAATAACTAATTTCTTTCTGATTACAAAAACCCCAAACAACATTGACAGGTTAACAGGGTAAAGAAGAAATTCAGTACAAGACTTTTAATTATGATGTCTTTCTAAAACAAAAATTCAAATTGTAGAACTGAAGTGAAAATATTAGGACTTGTAGGTAAAGATCTGTCCCTATAAAATTTAAAAATTATAGAATTCTAATACTCAGTTTTGGCAGTCTATCTCTAACATTTTGTACATATTCTTTAATTTTATTCTTTTCCCTTATAATTGAACACTCAATTAGCTGAGTATTGAACTGGAGCTAAAAAATTCATCATTTTTGCATAGCCAATTATTTCAATCTTTGTCGCAATTTTTGAAGTTTATGAAACCTACACTTATTACTTTTTCTATTTATCAATTTTTTCCAAATGAATAATGACAAATGCAATAAAATATTCAGATAATGAAGTGCAAAACTATGAACAATGACAAACAGACTGGTTGGCCGTCAGGCAGTGCCAACATAGCTCAAAGTTCTTGTTTTTCAGATAATATGTGAGGTTTAAGTTTAGAGTGCCACTAGAAAGAGCTTATGGATATCAATGCATAATAATGCAAAATGAGACTTTCATACTTTATGAAAAATAAAACTGTATAATTTAGGGACCACCTATAATTTTTAAAACCACCCTTCCAATGAAGCATATAGTCTGTCTCCTTAAAGGTGACAAGATCAGTTCACAGAACAACCTAGAAAATAAAGAGATTAGAAACATATTCTTCTAAATATAGAAACTGTGGTTACTTTGAATTATTAAAGCTAAAAATACATCCATGTATATATATGGCCTTTCCAAAGTAACTGCAAAAATGGGGAAGATGCTCTGCTCATCTGGAGTTAATCCTAAACATGAAGAAATTGGTTCATGATAGGATCTTATAGAGTAGTTACTGCACCATCATGGAGACTCTTACAGGAGATGAAAGGCACACAAGTAATTTTCAGATATCTAGAATAGGCTTTAAAAATACAAAGTTCCAATGATTCAATAAAAGACATCCAAGAATTAGGAGTTCTCAGATTTTGAGTTCTACAAAGTTGGGCCACAGAACCATGATCCATTTTCATATGAGAACCATTTTATATGGCACAGCTACATAAACAAAATTTATTTCCCCTTCTATTTTTTGAACTATATCTTACCTAATCACCAAGCTCTCCTGAATTTATTGTGTGTAAGGCCTGCAGGTACATGAATTCTGTAACAAAATGCCTGACTCCCTTCTCTTTACCTTCCCCCAGTTCTAAATTGATTAAGACCATGAAATTGGCTGGAATATATAAAAATAACTTCACTGAAACTACTTAAGTTTTTCTTGTATTGCTGCTACCATCCCTAATATATCTGGCTTTCTTGCCAATTTATCACAATCTGTAGCAGTAATCCATGTGGCTAAAGGCAAAGTGAATGGAGAGAACTAGATTAGCACAAACATTATCTAAGATAGATAAAAGTATTAGGTAATAGATTGACTTTGGGTATGAGAGAAAGAAGAATGAATATAAAAGAATATAAGCTAAAGTAATAGTATTGTTTAAGGGCATAAGAAATACTTTTTACTCATCTACATTTGGTTATACAGAATTGGATGTCCTAACATCATATTAAGGTCAATGTACCCATTTAATTACAGACTTCTCCTCTAATCATTTCATACTTGTCTTAGTTTGTTTTGTGCTGCTCTAACAGACTATCTGAGACCGGATAATTTATAAGAAACAGAAATGTATTGGCTCACAGTTCTGAAGGCTGGGAAGTCCAAGAACTACAAGCTGACCTCCGGTGAGGACCTTCGTGCTGTCATTCCATGGTGCAAGGCAGAAGGGCAAAGAGAGGGTAAGTGAAAGCAAAAACGGGGCTACTCTTGTCCCTTCAAAAGCGACTTGCTCCCACCATAATGAATCCCTGAACAGATCAATAATGAGCCCTGAAATTGAAGCGGTAATAAATGGCCCACAACCAAAGAAAGCCCTAGACAAGATGGATTCACAGCTGAATTCTACCAGATGTACAAGGAAGAGCTGGTACCACTCCTACTGAAACTATTCCAAAAAAACTGATGAGGAGGGACCCCTCCCAAACTCATTCTATAAGACCAGCATCATCCTGAAACCAAAACTTGGCAGAGACACGACAAATAAAGAAAACGTCAGACCAACATCCTTGATGAGTATCAATGGAAAAATTCTCAGCAAAATACTAGAAAACCAAATCCAGCAGCACATCAGAAAGCTAATCCACCATAATCAAGTAGGCTTTATCCCTGGGATACAAGCTTGGTTCAACATATGCAAATCAATAAATGTAAATCAATCATCACATAAACAAAATAAATGTAATCACATAAATAAATGTAAATGCAAATCATCACATAAACAAAACTAAAGACAAAAAACACATGATTAGTTCAACAGATGCAGAAAAGGCTTTCAATAAAATTCAACATCTCTTAGTGTTAAAAAGTCTCAACAAACTAGATATTGAAAAAACATATCCCAAAATAATAAGGCACTTATGACAAACCCTTAACCAACATCATACTGAACAGGCAAAAGCTGGAAGCATTCCCCTTGAAAATCAGCACAAAATGATACCCTCTCACCATTCTTACTTAACATGGTATTAGAAATCTTGGCCAGAGGATAAGGCAAGAGAAATAAATAAAGGGCATCCAGATAGGAAAAGAAGAAGTCAAACTATCCCTGTTGCAGATGAGATTATTCTATATCTAGAAAATTCCACAGTCTCCACCCAAAAGCTCCTTAAGGTGATAAAAAAAAAAATTCAGCAAATTTTCAGGATACAAAATTAATGTTTGAAAAATACTAGCATTCCTATACACCAACAACAGTCAAGCCAAGAGCCAACTCAGGTACACAAACCCATTCATAATTGCCACAAATAAAATGCCTAGAATACACTTAACCAGGGAGGTGAAAGATCTCTACAATGAGAATTACAAAACACAAATAAATGGAAAAACATTCTGTGCTCATGTATAGGAAGAATCAATATTATTAAAATCACTATACTGCTCAAATCAATTTGCAGATTCAATGCTATTTCTATCCAGCTACCAATGACATTCTTCATAGAACTAGGGAAAAAGCATTTTAAAATTTAAATCCTAAGCAAACAGAACAAAGGTGGAGACATCACACTACCTGACTTCAAATTACACTACAGGGCTACAGTAACCAAAACAGCATGGTACTGGTACAAAAACAGAAACATAGACCAATGGAACAGAATAAAGAGCCCAGAAATAAGGCCACAAAACTACAACCATCTGATCTTCAACAAAGTTGACGAAAAAAAAAACAACAGAGAAAGGACTCTCCTATTCAAAAAATGGTGCTGGGATAACTGGCTAGCCATATGCAGAACACGGAAACTGGACCCTTTCCTTATGCCATAGACAAAAGTCAACTCAAGATGGATTAAAGACCTAAATTTAAAACCCAAAACTTTAAAAGTCCTGGAAAACAACCTAGGCAATACCATACTGGACACAGGACCTGGCAAAGATTTCATGACAAAGATGCCAAAAGCAATTGCAACAAAAGCAAAAATTGACAAATTGAATCTAATTAAACTAAAGAGCTTCTGCACAGCAAAAGAAACAATCAACAGAGTAAACAGACACCCTCAGAATGGGAGAAGATATTTGCAAATTATGCTTCTAACAAAGGTCTAATATCCAGCATCTATAAGGAGCTTAAACAAATTTACAAGAAATAAATGAACAACCCCATTAAAAAGTGGAGAAAAGACATGAACACACTTTTCAAAAGAAGACAACCATGTGGCCAATAAGCATATGGAAAAAAGTTCAATATGACTGATCATTAGAGAAATATAAATCAAAATCACAATTTGATACCATCTCACAGTAGTCAGAAAGGCTACTATTAAAAAGTCAAAAAATTACAGATGCTGGCAAGGTTGCAGAGAAAAGGAAATGCTTACACACTGCTGGTGGAAATGCAAGTCAGTTTGCCCATTGTGGAAAGCAGTGTAGTGATTCTTCAAAGAGCTAAAAACAGAACTACCATTTGATCCAGCAATCTCATTACTAGGTATAACCCAAAGGAATATATATCATTCTATCATGTACATGTATGTTCATTGTAGCACTATTCATAACAGCAAAGACATGGATTTGACATAAATATCCATCAATGGAAGACTGGATAAATAAAATATGGTACATATACACCATGGAATACTATGCAGCCATAAAAAAGAACGAGCTCATGTCCTTTGCAGGAACATGGATGGAGGTGGAGGCCATTATCCTTAGCAAACTAACACAGGAACCAAAAACCAAATATCACATGTTCTGAATTATAAAAGTGGGACCTAAATGACGGCAACACATGAAAGAAGGAAAAGGAAACAACAGACACTGGGGTCTGCTCGAGGGAGGAGGATGGAAGAAGGCAGAAGATCAGAAAAAAATAAGTACTGGGCACTAGGATTAGTACTTGCATGACAAAATAATCTGTACATCAAACCTGCATGACACAAGTTTACCTATATAACAAACCTGCACATGTACCCCTCAACTTAAAAAAAGTTTAAAAATTAATTAATCAATTAAATTATATCTAAGGAGTTTTATACTTTCTATACAGTTCTTCTCTTCTGAGACCTCACCCAAAATCCCATTGATGGGATTCTAGGCTTTCTTGCCCGCACCTCCAAACTCTTCCAGCTTCTGCTCATTACCCAGCTCCAAAGCTACTTCCACATTTTCAGGTATTTGTTAATAACAACACCTCACTCTTATAATCCATTTTGTGCTGCTGTAACAGAACCTCCCAAGACTGGGCAATTTATAGTAAACAGAAATTTATTTTTCACAATTCTGGAGGCTAGAAAGCCGAGGATTGGGGGCTGGCAACTGGAGAGGGCATTCTTGCTACATCATCCCATGATGGGAGGCAAAAGGGCAAAGAGTGAGCAAGAGAGAGAGGAAGACAAAATTTACTGTTTTATGAGGAATCCAATCCCAGTATAACAAACCCACTCCCTTGATAATGGCATCAATCTATTCATGAGGGCAGAGCCTTCATGGCCTAGTCACTTCTCATTAGGCCCCACCTCCCAACACTGTTGGATGGTGGATTACGTTTCCAACACATGCTTTTTGGGGGACATATTCAAACCATAGCAATACCTTAACTAATCTATTTATGGTTCTTAAGAATCAACCAGTTTAGAAAGGAGGAACTCTCTGACATTTCTTTTCCCTTTTTCCTGAATATTCATTAGTTTTTCAAGGTCATTGTGAACTTGCACTTGGATTAACAGTATAATTTTCTAATTTGTTTTTCTGGTCCAGTTTAGCTGGAAGCAAATCTGAAAATAATATATCTCTAATAAGGACCCTCTCCCCCTCACTTTCCTAGAGACTTTATAGGTGATTTTCTTGAAGCCCAGGAAAGTTCAGTGAATTGTCTAACAATACATAGCTAGTAAGTTGTAAAATGAAAATTATAACCAAGGAAATCTCTTTGACAGCACAATACTTTTTCTATCACACCCAACCTATATATTATTCTGCCTTCAGATTTATCTTCTTCAGATGCTAACTTCAGCTCCTCAAAGCTGTCAGTGGCTTTCCTTTGTCTGAAAATACAATCCAAATTTTCTGCCACTCAAAGCTCTCAATTACCTGGCCTTAGCTTACCTACCATTATTTTCCACAATATCTCAACACAAATCTCCACACCCCTCACTCTAATATCATTATATCCTGCATGCACCATGGTTGCTATGGGCTGTAAACATTTGCTTATGTTGCTCACTACATTTAAATTATAATTTCTTATCCTCACCCCTCAATCCATTCATTTCTCTAAAGCCAATTGAAGCTCATTTCATCTTCTCCAAAACAACATTCTTTTGCTTTCCCAATAGTAATTTATCTCTAATTGAATGCTTGTTTATATTATACATTTTGACACAATAGTTTCTACCCTGCTAAATAATTATTTAGGATAAATAAATTGTCTCTTCCAAATTATTTTCAAAATACTTGAGACAGATAGTAGCCAGATCTTGAATTTTGTTACTATTCCTTTTAGCAAACAACACAGTGCTAACCATATGTTAATCATTCTTTGAATACCTGTTAAATGAATGAAACTCATTTTTAATGGTCTTACTAAAGAGAAATCCATTTTCACAGCAAACCTCAGTTTCTTGGCCTTTATTTGGGAAATGAGTGCCCTCCTCTCTACCACCACCTAAAACAGCAAATTTGCATTTCTAAAAGAGAAAACTATTTTTTTCATTTAAAAATTTAAAGCAAATTCCTGTGTCAACTAAGTTATTTTTTCCCCAATCCAAAACAAACTATATCTCAAACCACCATTTAAACCCAGAAAGCTCTGAATCCTAGAATTCAGACTTGACCCCCTCAAGAAAGTGTTTGCTAACACAGAGAAACACCCTTGTAAAAAACATTTACATAATTTAAATTTGGGGAATTGGTTACTACTTTGCCCAGTTTAACTTAATTCTAGAATTTGTAGACATTTATAATATACAGGTTCATTATTTGAGGTTGACTAAAGTGTCTGTAGTTTTCTATTAAAATGTGAGTGTCAAGGGTTTATTTAACACTGCAGCCACCAGGAGTGGTAGCTCACATGGTGGCTGTAATCCCAGCACTTTGGGAGGCCGAGATGGGCAGATTACCTGAGTTCAGGAATTCAAGAGCCTGGCCAACATGGTGAAAACCCATCTCTACTTAAAATACAAAAAATTAGCTGGGCCTGGTGGCGGGCGCCTGTAATCCCAGCTGCTCAGGAGGCTGAGGCAGGAGAATTGCCTGAACTCAGGAGGTGGAGGTTGCAGTGAGCCAAGATCGTGCCATTGCACTTCTGCCTGGATGACAAGAGTGAAACACTGTCTCAAAAAAAACAAAAACAAAAAAACACTGCATTATAACTTTGTTTTGATTTGAAAAGGATATTCAATTGATATGGTTTCACTTTGCTATTTCTATACTTATAATCTACCACAATTCCATCAACATTTTTAGAGAGTATCATAGCTCATTATGCCTAAATGGAATATAAGCGATCAAATAGTTCCAAACATGATTTTACAGATAATACAGATAAAATGAGTCCATCTCTCTCAAAAAACTCACAGTTAGAGATGAGTTATATAGGACAATGCACTCAAATATATTGTCTTAACATCATTTTTCTCACTACCTTCTGAATGGTTAAATAAGACCAAGTTATTAATATATTTGTGAGATACCTTCTACCTTTTTAATCACTTCAGGATCCTGTCTCAAGGTATCTCAAAAGCTGACAGTGCTGCCAGGAATTCTAAATATTGTCTGAGAATGAAATATTTTTTTAAAAATGCCACAGAAAATGCATGAGAGAAAACAGATCAAAGGCAGAAAGTCAGTGAGCAGAAATTCCCTGGGAATCTGAATAACCCCACCCACATAATCAAAGAAACGTACATGAAAACATTATTTTTTCCATTTTTTTTCCTTTTACATGTCTAAGATCCTCACCTTATTAGTTAGCTAGACTCATTTGCTCTTACCCACATTTTCACCCATTTCTTCTTCATTTCTACTACTTTAAATTGCTTTTTCCTTTTTTATCCAAAGTAAAATCTTTTTTTTTTTTTTTTTTTTTTTTTTGAGATGGAGTCTCACTCTGTTGCCCAGGCTGCAGTGCAGTGGCACAATCTCGGCTCACTGCAACCTCCACTTCCCAGATTCAAGCAATTCTCCCGCCTCAGCCTCCTGAATAGCTGGGACTACAGGCATGTGCCACCATGTCCAGCTAATTTTTTGTATTTTTAGTAGAGATGGGGTTTCACCGTGTTAGCCAGGATGGTCTCGATCTCCTGACCTCGTGATCTACCCACCTCGGCCTCCCAAACTGCTGGGATTACAGGCTTGAGCCACCATGCCTGGCCTATCCAAAGTAAATTCTAAATCTACAACATATCCCCTGGGTTGCTCTGAGACTCAAATGTGCTAATAACTAATAGATAAGAAACTTTAGAAAAGTCCAAAGCTCATTAGAACTGTAAGATATTGTCATTATTACTCCTCTCTCAAACAGTAATCACCTGTTGTAACCTGGAAAAAAACTTTCTGCGTGATACAAACAAGATTATTCCAGGAATATAGAGAATTGTGGAAGAAAGAACTATATACAATATCTACTCAACTGCAGCAAAGATAGCAGGGAGATGAATTGGAAGAAATCACAGCTCAGAAAAAAATGTTGGTATTCAAGTCAGTAAGTTGGGGCGGCTCAGCAGGCTGTCTGGCTTGATGGCTACCATCCAAGGGCCAGCCCTTCTTGTTTTTCTTTTCCTCAGTTCCATCTGAATTGCCCTACCTCCCCTGGCTACTCCAGAAACACTCTCTTTTGGGCTCCAGTTTCTTCAAAACTAAAAAATCTCTCTTCTTTCAGTAACCTCTTCCCTCCAACCTACATTTCTGTGTTTATCTGGGATAAATAGATCTCTCCACTCCGTGCCATTTGATCTCCCCCGTGGGAAGAAGGCAGCTCTTGTTTACCTACTGCCTACTGCAATGAGTGAATAGCATTCAAAAAAAAAAAAAACACCTTATTGTGGTGATATGAAAGACATCACTCATCAACACAGCAAAAAGATTCATCATCTACGTGCAAATGTACATATGTTTGTAAGAGTGTGGTATACAAAGCACAAGTTATACAGAATAAACTGAACAAATCATCATCTGTTTCAAAATATTTGCCAGATTTAAGTCATAGATTAATGTTTACAGGAGGAAATATAACCTACTTAATGGTTCCCAGTGTCTGAAGCCAACTCTTTAGTGGGATGCGTAACCCGGAGCAGTGTTCTTGACAGAAGGTATTTATCCATCCTATAGGAGTCTGTGTTAAAGATACTCCTCAGTGATGATTTCCTGTGGTTATTCTCATCCATTCTAAGAAAGAAGATGATGAAATAAGCACTTTGATGTGCAGATGTAAAATGTAAATTTATAGGCTTTAAAGATTTGAATTGACAAAATTGTAAGAATGGATGTCAGAAAGCTATAAAAAAGTTCAAATCTGTTCTTATTTAGAGCTACTAGACACTGAGCAAAGAAAGAAAAGTTAATACAGCATTTAGATTTTTTAAAGGCAAACATAGCCAGAAATCCCTAAAACCTTGTAACTTAAGAATTGAGCTTAATTTGGATGCAAAAATTAAAAAATGAATATTAGAATAAGATATTTGTGACATCTCATTTATTTCGTAATTTTAATAATTGAACATATTGCAGTGATCCTGGAGAATTTCCCCAAATATGAATAACTTGAATATTACAGGCTGATTTTGTAAAAGAAATATCCACTGAGACCCAACATTTTCTTTGTATTGAACATCGAATTGCTATATTTGTGGTTATCTCAATTTTGAACTCTATGTCATTCACTGTGACTTTATAAATTTGCTTCTCCAGATAAGGCCTAGAGATGCTGATTATTTCTTGCTAGCTCCGTGAGAGCAATTTCAACAACTATCAAGAGGTAGCAGTGACTGCTAATAACTCAGGCAATCGAATCAAGAAAAATTATCTCCACACAGAATCAAGATACCAATTATAACATACGATTCAGACAACATAACTGCCATTAAAAAAGAAAGACCATTAAAATAATGGCAACAAATTTCCCTATTCACTATATGTGCACAGTATAAATAGAAATTATATGAAATAAGATAGAAAATATGTGCTATCTGCCTTTTTCCTCTAACCTCAATTGTTGTCTTTAAACTGCTTAAGTTAAATTTGGATTCTTCCCTTTTTGTCCTAAGGATAAACACTTGGTTTTGTCCCATACGCTGAGCATAGAAAACTGCTTTTATTCTGTAGCTGAAATAAATGCCATTTTGTAACTCTAATAATAATTAAAATAATTATCTGCTACTCCACAAAACCTAAAGTCCCAGTATGTTCCTGTAGTTTATTTCCGAACTTTTCCATTTCAGTTGTGAAATTGAAAATTATTGCTTATCAGCATATTTTCAAGAAGATATACAAAATTATCAAAATTCTCAACATCACAGACATTTTAAAAATTATCTTTTTAAACTTTAAATTCCCAGTACATAAACAGAATTTTTCCCATAAGTACATAATTCCTTCATTCAACAAATTATCATGCTCAGCAATAACATTCTAAGCCACTAATTTAGAATCCAAGAACTTGAGGAAGTCCAAAATCCATCTTAAAACACGCAGGACTATTCAGATCCCAGGTGAGAAATGTTGCATTAGGATAAAGCTCTTACTTTATATGATTACTTGAGGACAACGTGGTCACAGATATATTCACAGCAATGAATAGTGCAACTGACTTCTGTGACAGTTATGACACAAAGTCAGTTATGGCATGATCTGACTATCTCTTGATCATAAGGATTATCAAGAACATGCTTCCAACTTTTTAAATCATCGTCTAAATACAGTCACAGAATTAAATATATAGAGCGAGATGCATATAAAGAAATAGAGAACTTGAGAGTCTGAGAATACGGGAACAGTCTATCAGGAGTCCCATGATCTCAAATTAAGAATCTTGTACCAGATTAAAATCTTTGTTTCCCTTTCCTTAACATTCTAGCTTCTACCTCACACAAACTGCCTCTAGTTGTCATATCCTGCCCGGTTTGTTCCTCCCACCTCCTGCTCTGTCTCCAGTCCAGGAATTAATTTTTAAGCAACTGACTAAATATTGAATATTTTTTATATCCTCCATGTCTTTACTTAACTTTTTGAACATATGAAATCATTTATAACAACAGTTTTAATTCTAACATTTGTGTCAGTTTCAATTTATTTTTCTGTTTATGATAGATCATGTTTTCTTGCCTCTTTGCATGACTGGTGATCTATGATTGGATGCCACACATTGTGAATATTTCCTTGTTGGGCACTAGGTAATTTGGATTTCCATAAATATTCCTGAGCTTCATCTGAGATGCGGTTACATTACTTGGAAATGGTTTGATCTTTTCAGATCTTGCTTTTAAGACTTGTTAGGTAGTGGGAGGCAGAGGTTGCAGTGAGCCGAAATTATGCCACTGCACTCCAGCCTGGGCGACAGAGACTCTGTCTCAAAAAAAAAAAAAAAAAAAAAAAAGAGATTTGTTAGGTAGGACAAGAGCAGCAGCTAGTCAAGGGACAAAATACCCAATTACTGAGGCACTTTTGAGTACTCAGAGTACACTTTTGAGTACTCTGTTCAGCACCATGTGAATCACAAGGTTTTCTATTTTGACTAGTTGGAACAGGGACTATATTCTGCTTCTCTCTGAGTGCATGGCACCGCCTTTAATCCTCTTAAGGGTTTTGTTTGGTTTTGTTTTTTCCTGGCCTTGGGTATCACATATATACACTGATCAGCACTCAGCTAGAATATGCAAGGGAGACCCTCTTTAAATCTGAGGTGCTCTCTCTCTCTCTCAGATCTATCTCCTCAACTCAGAGACCCCACCAGGCTCTGCCTGGGTTTCTTTCTTAGCATTGGGACCCGGAAATTCCCTCAAACAGAAAGCTGGGATCATCACAGGGCTCATCTCATTTGTTTCCCATCTCTCAGGGATCACTGTTCTTCATTGCCTGATGGGCCTTGTCTTACAAACTATGGTTTCATGTATTGTATTTAATATTCTTAATTGTTTCATGAGGGAGGGTAAATCTAGCCCCTGCCATTCCATCTTGGCTGAAAGTGAAAGTCTTCTATCTAAACATTGAATTGAATTGCATTGAAATGGATTAAAGACTAAAAAAGATAACACAAATAAAATTCTAAATAAATAGTATTCACACAGTGAATCAGCTAGAGTACAGGCTAGGATAGTATAAGAAAAGGGTATAAAAAGTGAAGTGTTCCAAGAGGTCATTTGGGGATCATTCAGGGGTCTGTTTCCTTCTATCCGGTGGCTGCCATCTGCTTAGCTGTTATCTTTGGGTAGTCAGACACATTTCCAGCTAAAACGTGGAGTTTCTATTATTTTGTTGTTGTTGCTGCTGCTGTTGCTGTTGTTGCTGCTGCTGTTGCTGTTGTTGTTGTTGCTGTTGTTTTGAGATAGGGTCTCGCTCTGTCACCCAGGCTGGAGTGCAATGGCTCAATCTCTGCTCACTGTAACTTCCGCCTCCTGGCTTCAAGCAATTCTCATGCCTCAGCCTCCCGAGTAGCTGGAACTATAGGTGTAAGCCACTGCGCCTGGCCTGGGGTTTCTATTATTAAAACAAATACAGGAAATTTTGATACTGTGTACAATAAAGAATTTGGGGCCAGGCGCGGTGGCTTATGACTATAACCCCAGCACTTTGGGAGGCTGAGGCAGGCAGATCACTTAAGGTCAGGAGTTTGAGACCAGCCTGGCCAACATGGCAAAACCCTGTCTCTACTAAAAACACAAAAATTAGCCAGGTGTTGTGGCGGGCACCTGTAATCCCAGCTGCTCGGGTGGCTGAAGCAGGAGAATTGCTTGAATCCAGGAGGTGGAGGTTACAGTGAGATGGAATCAGGCCGCTATACTCCAGCCTGGGCAACAGACAAAGCGAGACTTCATCTCAAAAAAAGAAAAAAAAAAAAAAAGGAGAAGAAGAAGAAGAAGAATTTGGGCCTCAAACATTAAGAAAGTCAATTAAAATATATTATCTACATACTTTATCTTTTCCAAAAAATAGCTGAATTTGAGCTGAGAGAGGAGTAATAAAAACAATCCCTCAGGATTATGATAAATACATATAGTACTCAAAGATTTTCTGCTAATCTGTATGCATTCCTCACCTCAGTCTAACGGTAAGCTACTTGGTGATTCACCTAAAATTCTGTAAACAACCATTTTGAAATTGAAAGTCAATGCTTTAGGATAAATTTTCTATCTCTTAATCTGTTGTGATAAAAAGAAAAGTGAATGTTTAGGGATTTGCAAGCTTCTGTTATCTTTCTATGCACTACTGTACATTATCCATTTGCTGAATTTTGTAGGCTTGGTAACCTAGCAATTAGCTTCACCCAGTTTCACCAGGTCCTGGGCAAAATGAATCAGACGACAAAACTTATGCAAGCTGATCTGGGACCAGGTGCTCCCACTCAATTTGATGAATTATATAAATATTTCAAATGCCAGGAAGACTTATATATGTAAGATTGTCATTCTACATAAGAAAATACTTTAAAAGATACCCCATGAGTATGTGGAAAGGGGAGTACTATGGACAGTGCCTAAGCCAGACAGAATTTGTGTTGTGGGCTTCCCATTATACATTGGGGGAGAACTCCCTTTGCAATACTGCTGAAAATAGAACATTTGGCGTCTGTCTTTCTCTGCCAAATATATCTTTTCAGTACTCACGGAGCCTCTTGGTTCCATAACACCGGAGGTTCAAGAAATAGTTGGTCCTTCTTATTTCATAGAAAGCCTCCAGAGGCTTAGAACCTCTTTTTAACATTTTGGGAGGATTGATTAATTCATAGCAACATATTGCCATATTTAACCTTCTAATAACAAAAGAAACCAGGGAAATGGTTCTTTTATAAAAAACTCATACAGCTTAGAACAAAAAGATATATTTGTCTTTTTTATTCTCCCTCAAATGTACGTAGTCAGAATATAACCATGGCAAAATTCCTAATATACACCTTTTAAGAAACTCACATTGATTCTGAATGTTAAACAGGGATACGTGTTTTAAAAGTTCTCGGGTCCAGGATCAATCTGAATCTCAGTCAAAAGAACACAACTGTTAGATATTTTTCCCAGAGTGTTTTTGTGTTTCATAAAACAAGGAGAAGGCATAAGACTTGAAAGGGAGTGACTGTTTCTCTGCAGTGCAGAATGGATAAGTGGTCAGGGGATGTTAACTCTGGGGCTATTAGGAATTTGACTTCTCACAGGGAAGAATGCTAAGAAAACGAAAGGTGAATACAAAACCAGTTACCTCAATCACTGGAATAACATTGTATACTTAGTTTGATACACTTCAGGTCTGGGGGGTGGGGAACAGGAGTGGATTGTCAAAATTTTGGCTGAGAATATATTTTTGTTTTGCAGATAGTTTTAAGCTTTTCAGAGCTGAGATCTAGAATGATTAATAAAGAACAGCCACCACATGGATTTAGAGAACTGTAGCAACAACATGGACAGATTCCCTTGACACAGGCTGAATAAATCCATTTCTTACTGAATTCAGGCCATTATTATTAGCTAAATACTGTCAAGATATGATGCCTTATGTCCTGTGAGAATGAGCTTAGACCGTTGCATGAGAGAAAACTGTGTTTCAGCTATATGTTTGCAATCAACTTTTGGAGTCTCTATATTACAAACCACTAAGAGCCTCCGTTCCTCTGATTTTACATGCTTTTTATATAGAACCAGAATTACTTTTACCTACTAGTGCAGGAAGGCAAAAGGGCATAATGATCTAAGCCTAGCTTTCAAGTCAGTTATCCTGCCTCCAGCATTTACAAACCATATGCCTCTGTCACCTCTCAGATCCTCCACCTCCACATCTATAAAGCAGGGCTGATGGTGGTCATTCTATAAGTAAATAAATATTAATTGAGCACCCATCTGTGTCAGACCATAGAAATATGACAGCCCACAAAACAGATATGCCTCCTACTGTTAGAACCTTATAATTTAGCCAATTATACTCATCGAATTGTATTTCTCCAAGAGTCTTCTCAAATGACACAATAGTCTGAAATTCTTAACAGAGTGCCTGGCACATAATAATTGCTGAAAAGCACGCTACTTTAATGCTGTGTCTTACTGTTTGATTTTTGTTTTTTGTTGATGTGAGCATCGTCATTAACATTTTCTTTCCATTGCTAAAAAATGTTAGCTACTTACATAATGTGGTTTCAGAAGTCTCAAGAAGGCCCAGATACAAATAAAATACTCACTCCTACCTAATTAATGATATTAGATCTTAACAAAGTGCCCAGATCCAAGATTACCTGTGAGTTTGAACAATAACTTGTCCTAGTAAATAAGTGAGCTATATACATGACAGAAGGCACATTGAACATAGAGTTTGGAGGAACCTGAAATTAATACAAAAGTCAAATGCTATTGGAGCTAGGAAATGTGTGTTAAGACATGAATAAAGTTTTATGCTATGATCTAAATTTGAAACTGCCAAAATTAGTTCAAGCTTATCCTCAACAGCTATGACTAGGAGATAAGGTTGCTTCCAAATATGGGAAATCTTACTGAAGTTTTTGTTTTTTTATTTTATTTTATTTATTATTATTATTATTATTATTATTATACTTTAGGTTTTATGGTACATGTGCGCAATGTGCAAGTAAGTTACATACGTATACATGTGCCATGCTGGTGCGCTGCACCCACTAACTCGTCATCTAGCATTAGGTATATCTCCCAATGCTATCCCTCTGCCCTCCCCCGACCCCACAACAGTCCCTGAAGTGTGATGTTCCCCTTCCTGTGTCCATGTGTTCTCATTGTTCAATTCGCACCTATGAGTGAGAATATGCGGTGTTTGGTTTTTTGTTCTTGGGATAGTTTACTGAGAATGATGATTTCCAATTTCATCCATGTCCCTACAAAGGACATGAACTCATCATTTTTTATGGCTGCATAGTATTCCATGGTGTATATGTGCCACATTTTCTTAATCCAGTCTATCATTGTTGGACATTTGGCTTGGTTCCAAGTCTTTGCTATTGTGAATAAAGCCACAATAAACATACGTGTGCATGTGTCTTTATAGCAGCATGATTTATAGTCCTTTGGGTATATACCCAGTAATGGGATGGCTGGGTCGAATGGAATTTCTAGTTCCAGATCCCCGAGGAATCGCCACACTGACTTCCACAAGGGTTGAACTAGTTTACAGTCCCACCAACAGTGTAAAAGTGTTCCTATTTCTCCACATCCTCTCCAGCACCTGTTGTTTCCTGACTTTTTAATGATTGCCATTCTAACTGGTGTGAGATGGTATCTCATTGTGGTTTTGATTTGCATTTCTCTGATGGCCAGTGATGGTGAGCATTTTTTCATGTGTCTTTTGGCTGCATAAATGTCTTCTTTTGAGAAGTGTCTGTTCATGTCCTTCGCCCACTTTTTGATGGGGTTGTTTGTTTTTTTCTTTTAAATTTGTTGGAGTTCATTGTAGATTCTGGATATTAGCCCTTTGTCAGATGAGTAGGTTGCGAAAATTTTCTCCCATTTTGTAGGTTGCCTGTTCACTCTGATGGTAGTTTCTTTTGCTGTGCAGAAGCTCTTTAGTTTAATTAGATCCCATTTCTCAATTTTGGCTTTTGTGGCCATTGCTTTCGGTGTTTTACACATGAAGTCCTTGCCCATGCCTATGTCCTGAATGGTAATGCCTAGGTTTTCTTCTAGGGTTTTTATGTTTTTAGGTCTAACATTTAAGTCTTTAATCCATCTTGAATTGGTTTTTGTATAAGATGCAAGGAAGGGATCCAGTTTCAGCTTTCTCCATATGGCTAGCCAGTTTTCCCAGCACCATTTATTAAATAGGGAATCCTTTCCCCATTGCTTGTTTTTCTCAGGTTTGTCAAAGATCAGATAGTTGTAGATATGTGGCATTATTTCTGACAGCTCTGTTCTGTTCCATTGATCTATATCTCTGTTTTGGTACCAGTACCATGCTGTTTTGGTTACTGTAGCCTTGTAGTATAGTTTGAAGTCAGGTAGTGTGATGCCTCCAGCTTTGTTCTTTTGGCTTAGGATTGACTTGGCGATGAGGGCTCTTTTTTGGTTCCATATGAACTTTAAAGTAGTTTTTTCCAATTCTGTGAAGAAAGTCATTGGTAGCTTGATGGGGATGGCATTGAATCTGTAAATTACCTTGGGAAGGATGGCCATTTTCACGATATTGATCCTTCCTACCCATGAGCATGGAATGTTCTACCATTTGTTTGTATCCTCTTTCATTTCCTTGAGCAGTGGTTTATAGTTTTCCTTGAAGAGGTCCTTCACATCCCTTGTAAGTTCAATTCCTAGGTATTTTATTCTCTTTGAAGCAATTGTGAATGGGAGTTCACTCATAATTTGGCTCTCTGTTTGTCTGTTATTGATGTATAAGAATGCTTGTGATTTTTGTACATTGATTTTGTATCCTGAGACTTTGCTGAAGTTGTTTATCGCTTAAGGAGATTTTGGGCTGAGCCAATGGGGTTTTCTAGATATACAATCATGTCATCTGCAAACAGGGACAATTTGACTTCCTCTTTTCCTAATTGAATACCCTTGATTTCCTTCTCCTGCCTAATTGCCCTGGCCAGAACTTCCAACACTATGTTGAATAGGAGTGGTGAGAGAGGGCATCCCTGTCTTGTGCCAGTTTTCAAAGGGAATGCTTCCAGTTTTTGCCCATTCAGTATGATATTGGCTGTGGGTTTGTCATAGATAGCTCTTATTATTTTGAGATACGTCCCATCAATACCTAATTTATTGAGAGTTTTTAGCATGAAGGTTGTTGAATTTTGTCAAAGGCCTTTTCTGCATCTGTTGAGATAATCATGTGGTTTTTGTCTTTGGTTCTGTTTATATGCTGGATTACATTTATTGATTTGCGTGTATTGAACCAGCCTTGCATCCCAGGGATGAAGCCCACTTGATCACGGTGGATAAGCTTTTTGATGTGCTGCTGGATTCTGTTTGCCAGTATTTTATTGAGGATTTTTGCATCAATGTTCATCAAGGATTTTGGTCTAAAATTCTCTTTTTTTGTTGTGTCTCTGCCAGGCTTTGGTATCAGGATGATGCTGGCCTCATAAAATGAGTTAGGGAGGATTCCCTCTTTTTCTATTGATTGGAACAGTTTCAGAAGGAATAGTACCAGTTCCTCCTTGTACCTCTGGTAGAATTCGGCTGTGAACCCGTCTGGTCCTGGACTTTTTTTGATTGGTAAGCTATTGATTATTGCCACAATTTCAGCTCCTGTTATTGGTCTATTCAGAGATTCAACTTCTTCCTGGTTTAGTCTTGGGAGGGTGTATGTGTTGAGGAATTTATCCATTTCTTCTAGATTTTCTAGTTTATTTGCGTAGAGGTGTTTGTAGTATTCTCTGATGGTAGTTTGTATTTCTGTGGGATCGGTGGTGATATCCCCTTTATCATTTTTTATTGCATCTATTTGATTCTTCTCTCTTTTTTTCTTTATTAATCTTGCTAGCAGTCTATCAATTTTGTTGATCCTTTCAAAAAACCAGCTCCTGGATTCATTAATTTTTTGAAGGGTTTTTTGTGTCTCTATTTCCTTCAGTTCTGCTCTGATTTTAGTTATTTCTTGCCTTCTGCTAGCTTTTGAATGTGTTTGCTCTTGCTTTTCTAGTTCTTTTAATTGTGATGTTAGGGTGTCAATTTTGGATCTTTCCTGCTTTCTCTTGTGGGCATTTAGTGCTATAAATTTCCCTCTACACACTGCTTTGAATGCATCCCAGAGATTCTGGTATGTTGTGTCTTGGTTCTCGTTGGTTTCAAAGAACATCTTTATTGCTGCCTTCATTTCGTTATGTACCCAGTAGTCATTCAGGAGCAGGTTGTTCAGTTTCCATGTAGTTGAGCGGTTTTGAGTGAGATTCTTAATCCTGAGTTCTAGCTTGATTGCACTGTGATCTGAGAGACAGTTTGTTATAATTTCTGTTCTTTTACATTTATTGAGGAGAGCTTTACTTCCAAGTATATGTGGTCAATTTTGGAATAGGTGTGGTGTGGTGCTGAAAAAAATGTATATTCCATTGATTTGGGGTGAAGAGTTCTGTAGATGTCTATTAGGTCCGCTTGGTGCAGAGCTGAGTTCAATTCCTGGGTATCCTTGTTGACTTTCTGTCTCGTTGATCTGTCTAATGTTGACAGCGGGGTGTTAAAGTCTCCCATTATTAATGTGTGGGAGTCTAAGTCTCTTTGTAGGTCACTCAGGACTTGCTTTATGAATCTGGGTGCTCCTGTATTGGGTGCATATATATTTAGGATAGTTAGCTCTTCTTGTTGAATTGATCCCTTTACCATTATGTAATGGCCTTCTTTGTCTCTTTTGATCTTTGTTGGTTTAAAGTCTGTTTTATCAGAGACTAGGATTGCAACCCCTGCCTTTTTTTGTTTTCCATTTGCTTGGTAGATCTTCCTCCATTCTTTTATTTTGAGCCTATGTGTGTCTCTGCACATGAGATGGGTTTCCTGAATACAGCACACTGATGGGTCTTGAGTCTTTATCCAGTTTGCCAGTCTGTGTCTTTTAATTGGAGCATTTAGTCCATTTACATTTAAAGTTAATATTGTTATGTGTGAATCTGATCCTGTCATTATGATGTTAGCTGGTTATTTTGCTCGTTAGTTGATGCAGTCTCTTCCTAGTCTCGATGGTCTTTACATTTTGGCATGATTTTGCAGTGGCTGGTACCGGTTGTGCCTTTCCATGTTTAGTGCTTCCTTCAGGAGCTCTTTTAGGGCAGGCCTGGTGGTGACAAAATCTCTCAGCATTTGCTTGTCTGTAAAGTATTTTATTTCTCCTTCACTTATGAAGCTTAGTTTGGCTGGATATGAAATTCTGGGTTGAAAATTCTTTTCTTTAAGAATGTTGAATATTGGCCCCCACTCTCTTCTGGCTTGTAGGGTTTCTGCCGAGAGATCCGCTCTTAGTCTGATCGGCTTCCCTTTGATGGTAACCCGACCTTTCTCTCTGGCTGCCCTTAACATTTTTTCCCTCATTTCAACTTTGGTGAATCTAACAATTGTGTGTCTTGGAGTTGCTCTTCTCGAGGAGTATCTTTGTGGCATTCTCTGTATTTCCTGAATCTGAATGTTGGCCTGCCTTGCTAGATTGGGGAAGTTCTCCTGGATAATATCCTGCAGAGTGTTTTCTAACTTGGTTCCATCCTTCCCGTCACTTTCAGGTACACCAATCAGACGTAGATTTGGTCTTTTCACATAGTCCCACATGTCTTGGAGGCTTTGCTCATTTCTTTTTATTCTTTTTTCTCTAAACTTCCCTTCTCGCTTCATTTCATTCATTTCATCTTCCA
Organism: Pongo abelii; assembly: GCF_028885655.2. Taxonomy (NCBI): domain Eukaryota; kingdom Metazoa; phylum Chordata; class Mammalia; order Primates; family Hominidae; genus Pongo; species Pongo abelii. The sequence goes on along the minus strand of NC_071991.2, from coordinate 142,555,105 downwards.
GGGCTGATACCCTTTCTTCCATTTGATCACATTGGCTCCTGAGGCTTCTGCATTCTTCACGAAGTTCTCAAGCCTTAGTTTTCAGCTCCATCAGCTCCTTTAAGCACTTCTCTGTATTGGTTATTCTAGTTATACATTCTTCTAAATTTTTTTCAAAGTTTTCAACTTCTTTGCCTTTGATTTGAATATCCTCCCGTAGCTCGGAGTAATTTGATCGTCTGAAGCCTTCTTCTCTCAGCTTGTCAAAGTCATTCTCCGTCCAGCTTTGTTCCGTTGCTGGTGAGGAACTGCGTTCCTTTGGAGGAGGAGAGGTACTCTGCTTTTTAGAGTTTCCAGTTTTTCTGCTCTGTTTTTTCCCCCATCTTTGTGGTTTTATCTACTTTTGGTCTTTGATGATGCTGATGTACAGATGGGTTTTTGGTGTGGATGTCCTTTCTGTTAGTTTTCCTTCTAACAGACAGGACCCTCAGCTGCAGGTCTGTTGGAGTACCTGGCCGGCCGTGTGAGGTGTCATTCTGCCCCTGCTGGGGGGTGCCTCCCAGTTAGGCTGCTCAGGGGTCAGGGGTCAGGGACCCACTTGAGGAGGCAGTCTGCCCGTTCTCAGATCTCCAGCTGCGTGCTGGGAGAACTGAGGAGAACGTGCTCCTCAAAGCTGTCAAGACAGGGACATTTAAGTCTGCAGAGGTTACTGCTTTCTTTTTGTTTGTCTGTGCCCTGCCCCCAGAGGTGGAGCCTACAGAGGCAGGCAGGCGTCCTTGAGCTGTGGTGGGCTCCACCCAGTTCAAGCTTCCTGGCTGCTTTGTTTACCTAAGTGAGCCTGGGTGATGGCGGGCGCCCCTCCCCCAGCCTCGCTGCCGACTTGCTGTTTGAACTCAGACTGCTGTGCTAGCAATCAGCGAGACTCCGTGGGCGTAGGACCCTCTGAGCCAGGTGCGGGCTATAATCTCCTGGGGCACCGTTTCCTAAGCCCGTCGGAAAAGCACAGTATTCGGGTGGGAGTGGCCCGATTTTCCAGGTGCCGTCTGTCACACCTGAAAAGGGAACTCCCTGACCCCTTGCACTTCCCGAGTGAGGCAATGCCTTGCCCCTGCTTCGGCTGGCGCACGGTGCACTCACCCACTGACCTGCGCCCACTGTCTGGCACTCCCTAGTGAGATGAACACGGTACCTCAGATGGAAATGCAGAAATCACCCGTCTTCTGCGTCGCTCACGCTGGGAGCTGTAGACCGGAGCTGTTCCTATTCGGCCATCTTGGCTGAAGTTTTTATAAGTATTCAAAATAAAGACCGTGGCTTTGGGGTGGGGTAAAGATTAAAAGACACTAAGTTCGTTTAAATTGATTCTTTGTGTGTTTTTTAACCATAAGTGCAAATAATTATAAACTATCACTACCTCCCACTGTGGTCATATTCTAAGATTTTCCTCAGTTCTCCAAAATGGAGTTCATAAAATTACAACATAAATACCAAGTTTTATATTTAAGAGGTTACATTTCCACTGAGTAAAATGGCAATAGGCGTGCCCTTTTTTTAACAATAAAGTGGGTTTACATTGCTTATTCTCTCTTACTTGCAACCCACTCTTATTATTTATTTTTTTATTTAAAAAAATTGTATTTTTAGAGACAAGGTCTCACTCTTATCATCAAGCAGGAGTGCAGTGGCACAATCCTAGCTTACTAGATCTTTGAACTCCTGGGTTCAAGCCAACCTCCTGCCTCAGCCTCCCAAGTAGTTGGGACTACAGGCATGCATCACCATGACCAGCTAACTTTTTAATTGTTTGTAGATACAGAATCTTGTTATGTTGTAATTGTTTGTAGATACAGAATCTTGTTATGTTGCCCAGGCTGATCTCGAACTCCTGGGCTCAAGCAATCCTCCCGCCTCAACTTCCCAAAGTTCTGGGATCACAGGCGTGAGCCACCACAGCTGGCTAGGTGTGTACTTTTCTCTTCACACTGACTGGCAGGAAAACACTACAGAAAAATCATCACCATCCTCAGAGTCAAGTTTAAGTAAGCTTTTATTTGAGAAATTGATTTCAAATATGATTAGTTAGTCAACCAAAGCTTTTGTGTTCCATTTACTACATCAAGATTCCGGCTTCCCTATAAACACACAGAAGAGATTTCTAGGAGAGAAACTGAACATAGACGTATTTTCTCCCAGGGAACTGCTGTGTCTCCCTTTAATTAAAGCTGATTCTTTTCTACAGGAAAAATCATACTTCTGATTTTGTATTTTTCTGCATCAAAGAAGGGACTTAAAATATTTGGATTCCTCAGAGGACGCATAAGCAGAGAAGTAAACACAGAGAAAGTTTTACACCTCAGCCCCTGGGAGGAATTTAATAATGGCTGTGAATGAGAAGGTTTCTAGGCTGAAACGGCCCAGGAATTATATTACTTGTAAGCAAGCTACCTGGCTAATGTTTGAGAAAGGTACTGTTTGTTATTATCTGTTGATTTATCTTAATGCAACGGAATTAAGACTTGTCCAGTATTCAGATATTTCAAAGAAGAACAAAACATTTTTAACAGATTTTTACAAAAATTATTTAGCCCTAACATACCCAAAGGAAGTACATTCATAAAGAACAGTGACTGGCCACATGTTGATTCTCCATGGTGGGATTCCTGCCTTCCAGGGAGAATTGCCTCTGAAATTTAGGAGAGAGGAGATGAAGATTGAGCTTTGAAATGCACTTCAAAACCTTAGAGATTAGTGAAATGGGAGGAATATGCCACACTCTCAATATGCCCATGAAATCAGCCCAGAGACTTCTACTCTATTAGCAATACAGTATAATTAACTATTAATCACCATACTCTACATTAGGTCTCCAAAACTGATTCATCTTATAACTGTAGGATACTGTCCTTTGACCAACGTATGGTTTCATATGGTAAGAAATGTGCCGTATGATCCAGCAATCCTACTTCAGGCTATGTATCCAAAGGAAATAAAATCAATATCTCAAAAAGATATGTATACTCCCAGGTTCATTGCAGCATTATTCACAATAGCCAAGATATTGGCTATTCCCTATCAGTTGACAGATGAATGGATAAAGAAAATGGGTGTCTGTGTGTATAAATTGTGTGTGTGTGTGTGTGTGTGTGTGTGTGTATGTGTCTAAATACATGCACTGGAATATTATTCAGCCTTAAAAAGGTCAGAGATCCTGCCATTTGCAATGTGGATGAACCTGGAAGACATTTTACTAAGTGAAGAAAGATAAATACTGCCTGATGTCTCTTACATGTGGGATCTTTTAAAAGAAGTCAAACTCATAGGAAGAGAGAGTAGAATGGTGGTTACCAGCGGTTGGGGGATAGGGAGAAAATGGAGATGTTGGTCAAAGGGCAACATCCTGCAGTTAGAAGATGAATCAGTTCTGGAGTAGAGTATGGTGATTAATAGTTAATTATACTGCATTGCTAAGAGAGTAGATCTCAAGTCTTCTCAACACACACACACACACAGTAACTATGTGAGGTAATGGATCTGTTAATTAGATTGTAGTAATCATTTCACAATGTACACATACATCAAAACATCACATTGTGTACCCTGAATATATACAATTTTTACTTGTCAATCATACCTACATAAAGCTAGAAAAAGATTACTAACACTGTCCAAGAATTAAGGTACAGATTCTGAGAGAAATGTGTCAATTCTTAGTCTTTAACACTGAGATACTAAATTATTATATTATATAATTCTCCATAAGCACATTACGATAAGGAGGAGTGCATAAAACCATGAGAACCTTAGGTACCCACCCATGCCCAGAGTCCTAGAAAGAGGCTGGATTGAGGAACATATGCCTGCCTCCAAACAGGGCTGGTCTAGCACAGTGGGATCAAGAGAGAAACTGCCAATACCGTGATGGAAGGCATGGGCTCTGGGGTTAGACCCACAATATCCTCTACTGACTCCTCTTATGACTGTTGATAAACTGCTTAATTCCTGTAAACCTCAATTTCCTTATCTCTACAATGGACACATTAAACCTACTTCACATAGCCTGATTGAAAGAAATGACCTCTCCTAAAGCAGTGAGCGCATAGACAGGTACATTATAAGCTGTTAATTAAAGTTAATTGTGATCGTTCTTGTTATTTTTAGGGGGGAAAAAAGGAGCAGCACTCACCAGAGATGTATTACCTAGCTCTAGCAAAAGGAGATGCTGCTTTTCAGTATCCCTGAGGCCCCTCCAGTGTTCTCTCCGGAGTCATCAGAAGACTGACCTTCAGTAAGGCAATGCCTGCACTCCAGGATCAGGGCAAGAAGCATGGCTGAGCAGGCTCTTAAATTCTCTGGTCCTGTTTGTCCCTGTGAGAAGCCCATCCAAGTCTATCATCTAGAAAATAAATCTATTAGATATCACACAAGCAAACAAAGTTTTGAACTCTTTTTTTCAGTTTACAAAATGTGTTTAGCACTTATTTGATGGCATAGCTGAACGACACTTCAAATTGGCCCAGTAATTGAGAACTATGAATGTACCATAGAATTTTCTTACAGATTTAAATGTTTCTTTTCTCTTCTCCTACTTGAAAAGAAAATGAGTGCAAAAAATTTACTGAAATGGGCAAAACTTAATCATCCAACATTCAAAAATTTACAGTAGTGCAGCAGTAATCTTACAATGTATACTCTAGTCATATTAAATATAATTTCCAAAATAAAGATAATTTTGTATCAATATCGACAGTGAGAATTTTACATTTTCTACATATGGTATATTAAAAATGTTAGCTGTGAAGGTAAATTTAAAACTACAGATTTTCATGCTGTTTGACCTCATGTATCCAAGATGAAAAATCAAAACAATTGACTATAAAGCATTCCTTTGTTCTAACATTTGTTTTTCACATTTTCCCTGTCTATACATTTAACAGTATTTTTTCTCCTAAATAATGTCATTAACTTGCAAAAACAGTATCAAAAAAAGTATTGAAAGTTCTCTCTCAAATACTGTGTTGTAAGGATCCCAGAAACTTCCTCCAACTTTTGAGTCTATAAAGTAGTTAAGAAAATGGTATGTGGAAAAGAAATTCAAAGTGACCAGAACAGAGTTTAAGATTTTGAAAGAACTTCAGCTTATTTAAGTATAAAATGCAAACCAAGTCTGCATATATTAAAATGGCAAAAACAAAAAGGCTTTTCTCCCTGAAATTGCAGAATTGTCTATTGCTGTTAAAATCAAACATTTTTTATTGTACTAATGGAACTAGTATCAAGCGTGCAGTGATATGTTGTAGATAACAAAATATGATCAGATTTTAAGTGATTGATTTATAAAGTTAAAGAGAACTATTTTTAATTAAAATAGAGATTCGACAAACATTTATGAGACTAAAATAATATCAAATCTTTGAGTGGTTAGAAAATTGATACAAGTGGCTGGGCACAGTGGCTCATACCTGTAATCCCAACACTCTGGGAGGCTGAGGCAGGTGGATCACCTGAGCTCAGGAGTTCAAGACCAGCCTGGGCAACATGGTGAAACCCTATCTCTAATTTTTAAAAAAAGAAATAAAATTGATACAATAAAATATTGAATAAAGATGATAATTCCTGAACTACCCTGATGCAATGAAGATTCAACTATATAAAGTAAGATACAAGATATTTTAAAAACTGTTTATAAAAGGTGAGATTCTGAACTGCTTAATGATAAAATTCCAGATCTGTTGTTTTGATGTCACCTAACACCTAAGACACTAACATATGCATGGAATTTCAATATATTTTTGTTATAATAAATCAAATTTCTGATTGATAAAAACCATTAATTGAGTTGTCTGAGAGTTTGTTCAAGCACAGTCCTAATGAGGCATGGGATAAATTAAATATTGTAAGTTGAGGTCAGGCAATAACAGAACTTCTATATTATGTTTGGAGAAGAGAGTTGATTAGATGCCCACAGACTTTTTTTATTATCTTTTTTTTTTTTTTTTTTTTTTGAGATGGGGTCTCACTCCATTGCCCAGGCTGGAGTGCAGTGGTGCAATCTCAGCACACTGCAACCTTCACCTCCCAGGTTCAAACAATTGTCCTGCCTCAGCCTCCCAAATAGCTGGGATTACAGACATCCACCACCACACCTGGCTAATTTTTTGAATTTTTAGTAGAGATGGGTTTTCACCATGTTGGCCAGGCTGGTCTCAAACTCCTGGCCTCAGGTGATCCACCTGCCTCAGCCTCCCAAAGTGCTGGGATTACAGGTGTGAGCCACCGTGCCCGGCCTCTTCATTTATCTATTCGCCTTCTAAAAAAAATTATCTAATTCATCCATTGTTCCTGAAAATATCCTCAGTTCTGGATATTTAACAGTGTGTAACAGGTTAGTTGTTGCCCTGAAGGGTCTTTTAAGGTCAAAACTTCACCTAGGTTCTAACCACCCAGGCAGACGGATGCGACTTAAGAGAGCAGAGGTGTTAAAATTTCTAACATCTTAACTGTAATATAATTTCTTTACTTAAAATCCCTAAAGATTTTCCCCTTGCTTTTAGGATAAAGTACAAACTTCTTACCATTGCTCACAAAGTCTTCCTTGACTAGCCCTCCACATACATCTCTGATACTCTTTGAAAAAGCTTGACACTTGGTTGCTCTTCAGAAGCTTCTGTCCATGCTGATCCCATTGTCTAGAATGCCCTTCCTTTCCCTGTATTGCCCACCAGACTAAACTAAGTTGAATCAGTATTTCAATTCTTGTTTATAGCATCTCTTCCCTCTGCAAGAATGCCTGTGCGCGCGCGCACACACACACACACACACATACACACACACACACACACACACACACACACACATACAAACCACACCCAAGGCTAACTCAGTTGCCTCTTTTTAGTGCTGAATCTTTGTACTCCTATAATCTTTGGAGTATCTCCATAGTACTTATCACTTAGGTTTGTCAACACCTGATTGTTTCACCTTCACTGAGTTGCAGGAGAAAATCTGTCTTATTATATAAAAAATGCTTGCCATTTCATTTGACCATTAACAGATTCTCAGGAAAACACCCTTTTATTATAATAGATGACAAAAAATAAACAAAGAAATCACTATGAAGATAAAGAAGACCCAGAACTTCAAATAAGACCTTTATGTTTCAGACTATATATATTCCAGTTAGACTTTTTACTATCCTTGTTGCTTTTTCATTTTTGAGTTAAATATTTCTATAAGTTAAATATTTCTATTTTTATGTTTACACATAATTTTATTCAAATTTAGGAGAATGCAAGATATTTGCCCAAAAATTATAGATTAAGAAAAGTAGAGAGATTTGATGCTCAGTTAATCCTAAATGCAGTTCTCTTCTCCCCTCAATGATCAGGGAGGGCTCTAAGTGAACTATACAGTCTGTTAGTCACTCTGAAAACACAAACAGTTTCTACTAACATGATTAAGTTGCTTCCTTGCATAGGCCTGAATAAAAAATGACAAGTCAGAAAGCCTACAGACATGGCATGGTAAAAAATATAAATAAATAAAAGGCGTTGTTAAGCCATACAGATTGATTTACTTTAGATGAACTATTCTTAATATTTCCTTTGTGTTACATAAATTCACAAGTACGTTATTAATTGAATGGAGTTGATAGTTTCTAAAAAATTTTTCAGCAGTAATAAATGCAGCCCAGAGCTAAATTAAGACATCCTTTCACTACTTTGGGCATCGCATTTTTTCCGAACAGCTGGTTTCTGTTAATAGGCATATCCTTCTTGCCAGAGCAAGCAAATTTGTAATCCCCATCATGCTTGCTGTGTAACTGCTCCAGAGCACATAATCACAGAGTACGCTCCTGAAGCTTTACAAGAATTTTTTTTTTCTTTCAAAGTTGTACTTTTGGGAGACACACCATCTATTTTGTACTCCAGTTTCACGTCTTTCTTTAATTAGAGCATCTGATATTTACAGTGAGGGGAAGAAGATAAAGCGAAAGGTGTATAACCGCCTATTTAAAATATGTGAACTCACAAATCCTCAAAATATAAAAAGTTTTCTGAAATACCAAAAAAATCATTTCAAATTACAGAAGCATACCTTACTGCAAAATTAGGAAACATTTTTAAAAATAGATGATGGCTATAATGTATTCAGGATCTGATAAATTCTGAAATGCATTGAGTGGGACGTAGATGACTGCCTATTGCCACTTTACGATTTCACTGGATGTTCACCAGAAGTCTTCAGTAACTCATTAGAATTTGGTGTGTTGAGTTTTCGTTGGTTTTATTTTCCATATTAGATAATAATTCTATTCACAATTTGGTGGTAGAAAAGCAATCACTGAGCTCAATACTTAATTCTCCTAGTAAATATGGTTCTTTTTAGTTTCAGATTGCAGGTTCGTCCACAGTTTTGGTCTGAGTTAATTCCTCTGGGATACAGGAAGCTCATACTGAAATACATTAATTCAAAATGTGTGATTATTTGGAAAGAGGACGGGTAGAAGTTTACCTCTTCCATATATGAAGGGAAAACTCATTTAAACAAAAGTTGAAGGTGAATATTTAATCTAAGAGGCAAGAAAAATGTTTTAAATCACATAGAAAAATAATACATGATATGGTTTTTTAAGAATATAGCAAATGTTTCTTTTCAAAATACCTTGAAAAGTCAGAAAGAGAACCAAGAACAGTTTGATCAACAAGTGTTGGTAATATCAGGGAAGAATAAACAGAGGAAAACATGTACAATGGTAGGATTAAGCAGATGATCTAATCAGAAGATTGGTTTACTCCTTGCCTATCCCTGGACAAACTAATCCCAGAGTAAAGACATCCTGGAGGTAAGGAAGAGAAGAGAACTGGAAAGAGTGAGATTTGAGGGACTAGATATAGGAATAGTGTAGGAGCCAACTCAGAACGTTCACAAAGCAGTGAGTATGTCTAAAACTTACACTCTTATCTCCTTTCTAAACTATTCCTAGAAAGTAATTTGTCTGTTTGTGTACATGTTTATTTTAGAAGGAAATCAAAGTGTGTTCTTGATCATACTAGTCCTATGGGATCTGCCTGTCTTCCACCCTGGTACACTAGACAAAATCTTATTAAGGGGCTCAGGTTGTTTTTTTTTTTTTCCTTTTGAATTTTAACTTTTATGTTAGATACAGGGGGTATTTATATAGGTTTGCTACCTGGGTATATTGCATCCAGGTAGTGAGCATAATACCCAATAGGTAGTTTTTCAACTCACATTCCCCTCCTTCCCTCCTGCATCTTATAGTCCAGAGTATCTATTTTTCCCATGTTTCTGTCCATGTGTGGTCAATATTTAGCTCCCACTTATAAGTGAGAACATGTGGCACTTTGTTTTCTATCCCTGTATTATTCACTTAGGATTATAGCCTCCAGCTCCACCCATGCTGCTGCAAAGAACATAATTTCATTATTTTTTTATGCTGTGTAGTGTTCCATGGTGTATATGTGCCACATTTAATCAGCAATAAAGCCACACACCTACAACCATCTGATCTTCAACAAAGCCAACAAAAACAAGCAATGAGGAAAGGACTCACTATTCAATAAATGGTGGCGGAATAAGTGACTAGCCATATGCAAAAGAATGAAACTATATCCTTGCCTTTCACCATATACAAAAATTAACAAGATAGATTAAAGATTTGAATGTAAGACCTGAAACTATAAAAATCTTAGAAGAAAGCCTAGGAAATACCCTTCTTGACATTGGCTTTGGTGAAGGTTTTTTGGCTAAGTCTCCAAAAGCAATTGCAACAGAAACCAAAATTTACAACAGAACCTAATTAAACTAAAGTGTTTCTGTACAGTAAAAGATACTATCAAAATAGTATACAGACAACCTACAGAATGACAGAAAATCATAAACTATGCAACCAAACACAGTCTAATGTCAAATTATTTTATGTTAAAACTAATTAAGCCTATTAAAGCATCGGTACATTCACTATATTATTTGCCACCGAATAATCATTCAACTTATAAATATGACCATTATATTTAAGATAACCTAAATTTCCTCACATAAAGATTTTTGAGACTTTGAAGCATTTTATTTTGTACTTAAAAAACTTAGCCTCATAATTTATCTCCATGGAATCTCTTTTATATCAATGAGTTGGGAAACAGAATAATAGAAGCACTCATTTGATGAAGACTTTATGGTACCTAGATACCAGAACTGCATAGTATAAAAAGATAACAGTAAGTTTCCAAGATAAAAATGGCAACATGACAACATGAATGATGTTTTCTCTATTATAAATTTTGGCATCAGGTTAAATTCCTTCTCTTTAGCATCACTGAATAAAACGAAGTTCTATCATGGTCTTGTACATTTAGCTTGGTAGTTTTAGAAAACATTTGTTCTATCTATAACCAAAGCAGTGTTTCATAGTAAAACTGTTTTTATCCAGGATACAGAATTTAAAACTAACATCATAGGAAAAGTTTTTTTTTAAATAATGAAAAAAATCTCCAATTCGTTACATTATAAAGAAAACATCTTCGCCATAAAGCAAAGAAGTGCAAGACAGAAGAGTACTAATATTTCAGAGAAGCATGTGATAATGAGCTAACAAATATTCAACATTTCAGTTTAAATGTTAAAGATATTTGTAATACAGCTAGAAATTTATTTTGACTCAGAGATAAATAAAATCTATGCTTCCTGAGAATACCAGTAAAATAATTGCTCCAGCATATATAGAGCATATAAATTCTCCTGCAGGTTCACTGAGAAAAAATTTAGTGTTGAGAACATTCAATAAAATAAGGCTCCAATAGAAGCATACACATCTTTGATTATTTTCCTCTTCAGTCTAGAGAGCTACTTCTTAAATAAAACTCCAGGTCTGAATGGCTTTGCTGGTGAATTCTACCAACCATTTAAGGAAGAAATAATTCCAATTCTCTACAAACCTTTCCCAGAAAAATTGAAGTGGAACCCTTCCTTTGAGGCCAGCATCGTTCTGATACTAAATCAAAGACACCATAAGAAAGCTACATACTTATGCCCCTCATGAATATAGATGCATCAGTTCTCAAAATATTGGTAATATATGGGCCAATTAAATTCAACCACATTATCAAAATATAATACACCCTGACCAAGTGGCATTTACTTCAGGAATGCAAAGATTATCTAACAGTTGAAAATCAATGTAGTTCATATTAAAAGATTAAAAAAGAAAATTACATAATCATCTCAATAGATGTAGAAAAATCATTTGACAAAAAAATCCAACATCTATTCCTGATAAAAACTTAGCCAACTAATAACGGGCAGGAATTTCCTTAATCTGATAAAGGGCATTTTTATCTAAAAAATCAACCAACAGCATACTAAACGGTAAAAGACTAGATGCTTTCCCCCTAAGATGAAGAACCAGGCAAGAATGTTCTTCCTTAGCGCATCTATTCAACATTAAAAAGGAAGATCTGAACAGCGCATTAAGGCAAGTAAAAGAAATCAAAGTTATCCAGATTGGAAAGAAAGAAGTAAAACTGTCTTTATTCACATGACTCTTAAAATATAAACAATAAATTAACAGAATTAAGAATAAAGCTATTAAATAAATAATCATTGGAAAATTTTTAGTGAAACCGAATTTCAATAAGAATATAAAAGATTTGAATAATACTATTTTAGAAATTTAACGAAATTATATACAGCACTCTGTGAGAGTTGCCAAAAACACATTCTTTTCAAATATTCATGGTTTATCATAATTAAGAAATGCTAGGATATTAACAAAGGATTTAAAGCAAATATATTTTCTGATAGGAAATCTGTTAGAAATAAAAAGATATCTGGAATCTATATATATTTAGAAAGTAAGAAGCATATTTCTAAATAACCAATGGGTCATAAAAAATAGGAATAGAACTTAGAAAGTATTTTTATTGAATGCTTATAAAATACAGCATATTAAACCTAGATAGTGCAGAAAAAGCTGTGCTTATAAGGAAATGTATACTTTTATTTAAATATGTCAGAAAATTTAATAAACAATGTTTGGTAGCTAGACTCCAGAGGTGATCTCAAAATGAAACAGCCTCTTGTTATTCACATTCTTGTGTGGTCTCCTTTCTTGAATTTGGACTGGCCTTCTGACTCACTTTTTACCAGCATAATGCAGCAGACATGAATTCCCATGATTTCTGAGCCAGGTCATAGAAAGTCTTATAGCTTCCACTTTGCTGTCAATCATACCTAAGTAAAGTGATTAAAAAAAAAAAAAAAGAATTCTCCTCCATGCTCTCTTAGAACAACTTGCATCTAACTCTCTCAGAGGGCTCACTCTGGCACAAGCCAGCTAGATGTAAAAAATTCATCTGTCTTGAGATCACCATGCTGTGAATAAGCCATACACAGTGAAGAAATAGTGTGGAGATAAGATAAACCTCAGCCAGCCCCCAACTATGCCAGCCATCCCAATATGAGGCATCAGACATGTGAGTAAAGAAGCTACGTTAGGTAGCCTTGCCCTCAAGGCTTCAGATGACTCCAGCCCCAAATGGCATTCATCTATAACAGCACAAGAGACCCCAGCTAAGCCCTATCAATCCACAGAGCCATAAAAAATAAATAGTTTCACTGAGTTTTGGAATAATTCATTACACAGCAACAGATAACCAAATAATAAACAACTATCTCAAGAAACTTTAAAATGTTCAATAAATGACTTCCACTCACCAAAAAAAAAGAAAGAAGGAAATAATGAAGAAAAATAATCAATGGACCCATAAATAAATGTTACCTTTGAGTCTATCAACAAATGCAACAGTTGATACTTTGAAAAGACTTTAGAAATTTATAAATTTCTGGCAAGACTTTAAAGAATAAACATGACAAAAATTTGGGATGCAGACATCACCAGAGTTTATAGGCATTAAAAAGAAAGATAATGAAATATTATATCAATTGTATACAAATAATTAGAAAATTTAGATGAAAAGGGAATATTCTAAGAAAACACAATGTACAAATACTACCACAAAAATGAATAGAAAATCTGAACAATTTTTTAAAGTTTTTTACAATCATGGATTCACTATCCACAACTATAAAACTTCCAGAAAAAAAAACTCTAGATCAAAATGCTTTCACTAGTAGATTCTACTCTCATTTCACCAGTGAATTCTACTAATATTCAGGAAGAGGCAAATTCAACACCTGTACAAACTCTTCCAAGAAGGAAAAAAGGAGGAATACTTTCTAACTTACTTAAAGAATTCAGTGTAATCTTGACACCAAAACTGGCTTGAACATAGATTGGAATATTAAGCAAAATACTGGCAAACCAAATCCAGCAATATAGAAATATTACATATGACTAAGGTTGGGTTACTCCAGGAATATAATGGTGTTTTAATATTACAGAAACTCAACATACTCTGTCACATAATGAAAATGAAAAAGAAAAATATGATCATCTCAATAAATGCAGAAAAATATTTGATACATTTCAACATGTATTCACACTAAAAAGGAAAACAAAAGAAAATTTTATCAAACTATAAAAGAAGGCAGTTTCCATACACAGATATCAATTTCACCTCACTTTTATTATTCTAATTACAAAAGGTAAGATAATAAAACTTCTAGAATGTAGCATTTAGATAATAACATAAAATATCATCAGGTCAAAAGGATAGGAGAAGTTCTTAAAATCAAAGAATGCTAACTGTAGAGAAAACGTTTGATAAACTAAATTACACTAATAACTTATACTAATGAAAAATCATCAAATAGAGAACATAATGATAACTGTAGCACAGGAGAAGATATTTACAAGATATATAACCAACAAATGCTCTTATCCAAGTATATGTAAAGCAAGAAAAAAGAAAGACGACTTAATAAAAAATGGGCCAACCACTTAAGCTGGAAATTAACAAAAGGTGATATTTAAATATCCAAAAAACTATGAAGATAGTCCAGTCATCTGGGAAATGCAAATTATAGGTTTCTTATGATACCCACGTACATTCAACAAAATAACTTTAAAAATTTCTGATTGACTCACTAAGTTGGCAAACATGAAGCCTGAGGAACTCTTTTACTGTTGGCCATAGCGTAAATTCATGTAAAACTTAGGATAGCTGCTTGGCATTATCTACAAATACAGAATGAATCCTTTTATTATCCAGCATTTTCACATTTATTTGTAGGCAATTCCTAATAGAAGTATATTCACATATACACCCAAAAATCATGTATGACAATGCTCATGGCAGCATAATTTATAATAAGCAAAAACTTAAAACAACCCAAATGCCCATCAGCAGTAAAATGGATAAATACAATGTGGTATATTCATACAATGAAATCTACAGCAATGAAAACTAATGCATGCAGCTGCATGTAACTGTAAGGAGGAAAATGGGGCAATCTCTTTCCTTCCCATCATAAGGGTCACGACCCATACCCCTTTAACAAAAGACAGGTAGTTAACAAGATAAAAGCATAAAAAATGAATTTGACCATAGTTTTTCATAACATGAGAGCCTTCAGAATGCAGACCCCAAAATACAGGAGAAGTTCTCTGATTTTATGATTAGATTTGACAAAGCAGAAATAGTCATGTAGAAATGTGATTGGCCAAAAAAAAGGTACTAATGGTACTAGACAGGGGAAACCTAGCAAGGCCCGTCTGTTCAGAGTCTTCTTGCCTTTTCTATTACAGCTTTTCTTTCTTCCAGGTATAGGGTAGGACCCCTCTGGAATGAGGGTCTTAGTTTGTTCATTTATTTATTTTGAGACGGAGTCTTGCTCTGTCGCTCAGGCTGGAGTGCAATGGCGCCATCTCAGCTCACTGCAAGCTCCGCCTCCCGGGTTCACGCCATTCTCCTGCCTCAGCCTCCCGAGTAGCTGGGACTACAGGCGCCCGCCACCACGCCCGGCTAATTTTTTTTTGTATTTTTAGTAGAGACAGGGTTTTACCGTGTTAGCCAGGATGGTCTCGATTTCCTGACCTCGTGATCTGCCCACCTTGGCCTCCCAAAGTGCTGGGATTACAGGTGTGAGCCACTGCGCCCGGCCGGTCTTAGTTTATTTATGGCCAGTTCTTACACAGAAAGGTGCACAAAGGTTACAGTAATATTTTAGGCTTCATGGCTGGCTTTGGGGAAAAAGGGTTCTAATTTCCATGACTTGCCTTGGGGGAGAGGAGCTCTAGTTTCTATAACTTGCCTTGGGGGAAAATAAGCGGCAAGCAACAGGAGGGCGGAGATCAGAGGGAAACTTCGCTTTTCTCGAAAAGCCTTCATTTTGACGTATCATTTTCTGAGCCCCAATATAACAAAATGATTCTTATCAACAATATTTTTGAAAATCAGACACAATATAATCTATACAGTATGATTACATTCAAAATCAGGCAACATTAATCTGTGATGTTAGAAATCAATATTCTAGAGATCTTTAGGTAGAGAGAGAAGGTTGTGGGTGAGAGAAGCTGGTAATGTTCGATTTGTTGGCCGAGGTGGTATCACATGGTTAAGTTAATTTTCTGATTTTTCATGTGGTGGTACACTAATGTGCACTTTACTACGAGTCCAAAAGACAGTCATGAACCACATAACGTTTCGGTCAATGATGGACCATGTACACAACAGTGGTTCCATAAGATTATAATATCATATTTTTACTGTAGTTTTTTAGTGCTTAGATATGCAAATACTTTTATGTTACAATTGCCTGCAGTATTGAGGACAGTAACATGATGTGTAGTTTGTGGTTTAGGAGCAATCAACCATACCATACAGCCTAGATGTATACTAGGGTATACCAGCTAGGTTTGTATAAGTTGTGTTAAGTGTCTTTTTTTTTCTTTCTGGAGATGGAGTCTCACTCTCTTGCCCAGGCTGGAATGCAGTGGTGTGATCTTGGCTCACTGGAATTAATATCCTCTACATATCTAAGTTTCTATATCTTTTTCCATTGAACCAAATAGACAATGAAAAATGAAGACACTAAGATAAAACAAAAGAGAACTTCAATGATATAAAAAAAATCAAGAGACAACATCAGAGCAGATTTTAGACTCTAACTACTATTACTTTAACCAATCCAGGGAAAGAAACTATGGGTTGTATATCTTTCAGAAAAACATTGTTATCATTAGATCCATTAAGAAAACCAAAAATGGAATTATGCTTGTTAGTGACATTTGTGGCCCCCAGAATAATGAGGATATATGTATGATGTTTTAAGACAGCTGATGATAATAAGAAGACATTACCCTAATAAAGAGGGATTGTCCAAAAGGAAAAAGCACTGGTTGTGAATTACAGAGCATAATGTGGGGCCTCACGTAAGGTTTCTCAACACTCTTTCTCAGTATTCTGCAGCTCTCTGTAGTAGGAAACAAATGGACTAGGCCTCAGACTCATTTCAATGCCGACTTTCAGTTTCTTCATCTGTAAACTTAAGGTAACAATATTTAGATCACAAAAAGTTTGTAATTAACCATGAGAAAGTGTTTTGCACACTATAAATGCTACCAAAAATTTGCTGAGATGTATCTGTGTGTATATATATACGTTTATATATGTATATATCTCCCATATACATACGTGTATATGTGTATATATGCATGTATATGTGTGTGTCTGTGTGTGTTATATATGTATATGGCAGTGATGAAATGTATACATACATTTACAGGAGAGGGATATATGAAACTCTAACACATTGAAATTTCTCGATATTCTGACCTAAATTCACTAAAAATTTTTGACTAATAATGTCTTGATTTTTCATTGTTAATTTTTTTCTGATTAAGCCAAATAAGCTTATTCCTCCAAAGCAGAATGTAAATTGTGTTTGTGTTTTGTGCATTAGATGCTCTGTCCCACATTCACCTAAACAATTCACTATATTAACCAAATAAATTAAAAAATGAGATAGTAATACAAGTTTATTTAGATCAATGGAACTGAAAGCTCCCTTTGGGCAAAACAACATCTTATGCTTCTTTTTGTTCACCACAGTTAGTGCTGAATAAATGCTATTAGTTCATACAAATTATGTCTTTCTTCAACTCACAGAAAAATATTTTCAATCAGCCCATATATGTTGCCTATCAGGTGTATTTTTACACAATTTATATGACTTCATTTTTATACATACCCTTATCCTTAGTGAAAACAGTCATTTTCCTATAAGAATATTTTTGTTTAACTTTATGTTGAACACGTGCTGTGTGCTTAGGTCTACGTTGAGATAGCAAAATCAATGCAGTTTCTTCATCACTTGAACCACTACAAAGTTATCAGTGACAACTTGTGAACTTTCTATATATAAAAACAATATTTTTATACGATCAAGCCTTTTAAAGATATTCCCAGTCTTGGTCACAGAAATTCTCACTTGTGGAAGTTTGGTCTCCAGCCATATGATGTGTCCTTACAGAAGATGTGTTCATGATAGAGAAAGTTTGTTCAGAAGATATGATTTCAGCATGAGTAATTCAGCCAGATATGTCTCCAGAAGTCTCTTCTCTGTTAGAAAAAAAAAGATGGGTAAGGGAAGGAGAGAAAGGGAGGTGGCTAAAATGACCAGAAATAGCATGTGCCTATTCCATTGAAAGATTTGCAATTTGCAGAATATTTTAATAATCATCAAACCTATAATTCTTACCATATACACTGAATCTTAAGTGGAAGTTCGATTTATTTTCTCTGCTATAAATGTATGAATGATAAGGCAATGGTTTTTGAGATATGCCTTATCCTGAAAACATTCATATGTTTCATTCGAGTTAGAGAGAAATGCACACAATCTGGGCCCTTTCGTTCTCATCAAAAGAAAAAAAATTCTTTCCTGTCTCCTAAATATATGTAGATATTGTTATAGGAGTTATTAACAAATAATTTTAGGCAGATAGGAAAAGGGGTCCTTAGAAAGTTGTTTTTTTTTTTTTTGAGACAGAGTCTCGCTCTGTCGCCCAGGCTGGAGCGCAGTGGCAGGATCTCTGCTCACTGCAAGCTCCGCCTCCCTGGTTCACGCCATTCTCCTGCCTCAGCCTCCCAAGTAGCTGGGACTACAGGCGCCCGCCACCACGCCCAGCTAATTATTTGTATTTTTAGTAGAGACGGGGTTTCACCTTGTTAGGCAGGATGGTCTCGGTCTCCTGACGTCGTGATCCACCCGCCTCGGCCTGCCAAAGTGCTGGGATTACAGGCGTGAGCCACCGTGCCCCGCCAGAAAGTTGTTTCTTTTAAAGCAGCTCCAGAAATATTTCTTGCCCAGCAGAAAAGCCCCAGCTCTTACAGCCCAGCAGGCAACCTTTGACATGCAAATGCAGGCCATTAGAAACTGGGTCCACCCAAACATGGCGATTCCTGCCCTCTTCTTCCTGCCCTTGCACCCACATGTGCCTGGCAACATAACCGCCCCCACATATCCCCATGTGTGTAGAGCATTATGGTGCCCTGCATTCACATATTGAAAGGTTAGAGTGGAAGGGCCAGTTTTTTTGCCGGCTACCTGGATGACATGCCTGGTCCAGCCAATCCCCTGAGCCCTGTGCAAATCAGACACCGCCTCACCCAGCCTCTTCATATAACTGGCTGGTATCAGCCAGACTCAGGGTCTCCTCTCTTGGCTTTGGGGCCCCCCTCTCTCTGTCTCTGCATGGGGGAGCTTCTTCTTTTTTCTCCCTTCTTTCCTGCCTATTAAACGCTCTACTCCTTAAAACCACTCCACATGTGTCCGTGTCGTTTTATCTAATTCAGCATGAGACAAGAGCCCTTATGTTTCTCCACTAATCGGAGCCATATCAATACTGATGAAGGTAGACAGACATATATAAAAATATATACATTTATATACTTCAGCAATTCCTGATAATTTTCTATGTATTGTTTCATTCTGTGGTACCATAAGCTTTCCATCTTTAGGTACTACTTGTTTACTAAGTAGCACCCTTGCTGACTGTACAAATGTTCAATGATATTCTGTCCCCCAGTGCCAATGCAATGCTAACCTGTCCATTTAAACCAACCTAAAGTTGGCAGGGATCCCAAATTACTGGGGGCATAGCAACCACATGAAGCTGAGGAGACTTACCAGAGCATTATTGAGAATAAACATTTCAAGCTGTTGCTACCACACACACACACACCCACACACACACACCATGATGAAATACTTCTTGGTCATAAAAATGAATGGCATTTACAGCAACCTGGATGGAGCTGGAGACCATTATTCTAAGTGAAGTAACTCCAGAATGAAAAAACAAACATTGTATGTTCTCACTTATAAGTGGGATCTAAGCTATGAGGTTGCAAAACCATAAGAATAATACAGTGGACTTTGGGGACTGGAGGGGGAAGAAAGGGAGGAGGTGAGGAATAAAAGACTACACAGTGGGTACAGTGTACACTGCTTGCGTGATGAGTGCATCAAAATCTCAGAAATCACCACTAAAGAACTTATCCATGTAATCAAATACCACCTGTTCCTCCAAAACCTACTGATATTTTTTTAAAAGAGAGAAAAAAAATAACATTTTAAAAAAGGAAAAGTGTTTTAAAAATTTGAAGAACTGTTTAGTATCCATGTAGTACCTATATATACCTAAAAATACCCAAAGTGCTATCAAAATAAAAGCAAAATGATAGTATGGCCTTTGCCTTCAGTGTTCTTAGATCTTAACTGGTAACATAAGTTGACACACATTCAAAATGAATAAATATTAAATATTTAAAAATTAAAAGAAAAATGCTATGAGATCAATAGATATTAGTTAGCATTACTTGGTAAAATATGGGAAACATGGTTCCTACAGTGTATAGAAAACTTTGCAAGTAACAATCATTGAAGGTTGGTGTATTAGTCAGTTTTCATGCTTCTGATAAAGACACACCTGAGACTGAGAAGAAAAAGAAGTTTAATTGGACTTACAGTTCCACATGGCTTGGGAGGCCTCAGAATCACGGTGGGAGGTAAAAGGCACTTCTCACATAGCAGCAGCAAAAGAAAAATGAGGAAGAAGCAAAAGCAGAAACCCCTGATAAACCCATCGAATATCGTGAGACTTACTATCAAAGAATAGCACAGAAAAGACCGGCCCCCATGATTCAATTACCTCCCCCTTGGTCCTTCCCACAACACGTGGGAATTCTGGGAGATACAATTCAAGTGGAGATTTGGGTGGGGACACAGCCAAACCATATCAGTTGGGAAAGGAAATTATTATGAATGTTCAGAGATTGGTGTAAGAATTGCAGATATAAGAGGAGAAGGAAGATGGGTCGACAGAGGCAAGTATCCCTTTCATTGTGCATGTTGGAGCTCCCCATTTGAGATTAACACACTCCACTGCATATTTCTCATCTCTAAACAGTCACCCCATTTATTTTATGAATAAGACACACCTCATTTTTTGTTACATACTGTATTTTAGTAGGCATATATCTTTTAAAAACATTTTCATCTTTTCTTTCCTTAAATTTCTCCCCAGTTGTTGTAATCATTCTTGGTGTCTTAAATATGCCTTCTGGTGACCTCTCCACTCTCCTTTCTGTTAGTTTATTACCTATATCACCTCCAATAATGTTTTTTTCCAACCCATCTGTTCTCCAACCCATCTGTTCTCCAACCCACAAACTGCAATTGCAGTAACTCCACTATCTCTGAAACTTCAATGTAAACATCATACTCTTTGATCGATACGTCCTGTATTCCAATTCATTTTCTCCACTCTCATCTCTCTGCAGCCATCCTCCTGCACACTGCAACACTCCCCTCCTAACATAGCCTAGATCCATGTCCCAGCAGTCCATCCACATCCTCATATGTCTTGCAAACACTATCCAAATTTTGTCTATATTTCTCTTCCTTTTTGTTATTTATTTGTTTAAAAACAGAATGAACATCATTGTATTTTTCTTTGGACTTCTAAATAGAAATCTGAAAATTGATTGAGAAATTAAAGAGTTTAACCCCCATTTTTCACTTTAAATTGATAACCATCAAGAACAACTGGGTATTCCAGTACCTGAATATCTAACATTATGTAAATTTTCCTCCACTTGTATCAAATTTATAATAATTTACCACACATTTGATCATAAAGCAAACTTCAGAGAAGGAAGTTTCTTTATTCCAACGTAATTCAACTAGAAATAATAATGAAAAGATAAAGTATCTAAGACCTGTATTTGAAATTTTCAAAACACACTTCTAAATAACTTATGCAACAAAAAATTAATACAAATGTAAAAGTACGACTAAATAATGTTTTTGATGCTGCATTTTATATTTCATAGGGTATAATAAAAACAGTGCTTAAGGAGAACTTTAGAAGTTTAAATGTTTACGTTTTAATATAAAGAAGTTGAAATTAATTAGCCAAATTCCTCATTTTAGAAAATTCTTAAATGTATGAAAAGAAACACTTAAATATGGTAGAAGGAAATAATAATTAATATAAAACCAGAAATTAGAAAAACAGAAAACAAAGATTCAGTTGAGAAATAAATGAGGTCAAACTTGGTTTTTTAAAGCAACTACTAAGATACCAAATACCTTGCAAGTTTCATTAAAAAACAAACAGAAATAAGTAAAATACTCAGTCACAAAGGAGACAAAATTATAGATATGGCAGAAGTAAGAGACAAAACTAAACAAATTCTGCTTTTGCTACAGTGATGGAAGCCTCCTATGGCCCATTCCTTCCTCTGATTTTAACTAAAAATTCTAGAAAATATCCAAAATAAACTACAGTCTCTGAAAAGTAAACAAAAGCATGAATATTGTTCAAGTGCATCTAAATATGGGGAAGCAACCTGCATGAGGATAAGTTTTCTCAGGATTTTTCTTTACAAGACTTTCCTGGAAGGTTTTGTCACAATCATAGATAAATGCTACCCAAACAGCTAATACAGCTAATACAAACACAAAAAGCCCACTATAATTATTGCTAATGGAAGCAGGGAAAGCCCTTGTGAACAGGAGAAATGAGGGGAAACATCTTAGGAGATAGAGCCTGAAATGGTTAGGCTTTGTATCCCCATCCAAATCTCATCTTGAATTATAATCCCCAGGTGTTGAGGGAGAAACCTGGTGGGAAGTGATTGGATTAGGGGGACAGTTTCCCCCATGCTGTTCTCAGGATAGTGAGTGAATTCTCACGAGATCTGATGGTTTATAAATAGTAGATTTTTCTGTGCTCTCAAGCATGCTCTCTCACCTGCTGGCATGTAAGATGTGCCTGCTTCCCCTTCTGCCATGATTATAAGTTTCCTGAGGCCTCCCCAGTCATGCATAACCATGAGTCAATTAGAACTTTTTTCTTTATAAATTACCCAGTCTCAGGTATGTCTTTATAGTAGTGTGAAAATAGACTAATACAGAGCCAAAGAAGAATATCCCCTAGTGTTACATATAAACTCGCACAAATATCCACCCAACTCCTAAACTGTGCATGCCTATGAAAGACTTAAACCAGAATAATATGAAAACTTACTGAGGTTTGAACACAAAACACAGAATGAGAGACAAACCTCACTGCAGAAACCTAAATGTGTTGATTGCCTACTAGAATAAAAATATCAACACTATCCTGAGGATCATAAATTAATCTGTAGTCCATACAGCAAAATATTAAAAATACGCAACATAAAATCCAAAATTGTAGCCTGTTCTCAAGAAAAAAAAATCTACACAAGCCAATTCCAAGATATTCCAAATGTTAGAATAATCAGGTAAAACCTTTAAAGCAGCTATTGTAAATATGTACTATGGGATAGAGGAAGAAACCTTACTAAAGAAACAGAAAACAAAGATTCGATTGAGAAATAAATAAGTCCAAACTTGGTTTTTAGAAACAACACCTTGCTATTTTGATGAAAAAAGTAGATAAGACATAGTAGAAAAATAGAAAATATAAAGAACTAAATGGAAATTTTAGAACATAAAGATAAAATCTGAAATTAAAAACTTAGTGCATGTATGTCCACGCTGCTCAAAACAATCACAGAAATAAGTAAACAGAAATAAGTAAAATATCCCTATCAAAATACAATCCCTATCAAAATTCCAATGGTATTTGATATGGTTTGGCTCTGTGTCCCCACCCCAATCTCACCTTGAATTCTAATAATCCCCATGTGTCAAGGGCAGGGTCAGGTGGAGATAACTGAATCATGAGTGTGGTTTTACCCATACTGTTCTCCTGATAGGGAATAAGTCTCATGAGATCTGATGGTTTTATAAATGGGAGTTCCCTGCACAAACTCTCTTGCCTTCTGCTATGTAAGTCATGATTTTGCTCTTCATTTGCCTTCAGTTGTGATTGTGAGGCCTCCCCAGGCATGTGGAACTGTAAGTCAATTAAAGCTCTTTCCTTTATAAATTACCCAATTTCAGGTTTGTCTTCATTAGCAGTGTGAGAATAGACTAATACAGCATTTTTCACAGAAATAGAAAAAAACAATTCTAAAATTTATATAGAATTACAAAAGGCCATAAATAGCCAAAGCAATCCTGAGAAAAAAGAACAAAGCTCAAGGCATCACATTTTCTGATTTCAAATTATTATTACAAAGTTAGTTATGTAGATTTTATTATAATACAATAAAAATTAGCAACAAAATCTAATATAAGCATTAGCACAGAATTCAATCAATGTTTAAATAATACAAAAGAAAGCAAGAAAATAGAAACAAAAAAATACAGGGGACAAATAAAGAAACAAAAATAAAATGGCATACCTAAATCCAACCATATCAAAAGTTACAATAAATGTTATTGGTCTCAGCAATTCACCTAAATGGCAGAGATTTATGCCAAGACTTGATGAGAAAAAAAACAAAGAAGAGATTGACAGAAAGGATAGAAAAAAACACAAATCTTAATTACATGCTGCTCACAAGAGACATATTTTAATATAAGAGTAGAAAAAGATGGTTGCGAGTAGATACCAAAAAAAAAAGATGTTTACAGTGCACAACTGAAAACACAAGAAGGCTGTATATTCCTCCCTCTAGAGTAGCTGTACTAATATTAAATGAAATAGAACTCAATACAAAGAGTAACACCAGAGACAAAGAGAAACATTTACTAATCATAAAGGGTATAATTCATGATGAAAGTCTAGCAATTATACTTATGTATACCTAATTTTAAAAGCCCCAAATTATAAAAAAGATAAAAATGAAAGTACTAAAGATATAAATAGATAATTCCACAACTATAGAAAGAGAGTGTTAACACCATTCTCCCAGCAATTTATAGGAAAAGTAGATGAAACAGCAGTAAAGCTTAGGTCTGAACAAACTCATCAACCACCTCGATCTAACTAACATTTATTGAACACTGCATCCAACAACAGCAGAACATTCATTCTTTCCAAACACTCATAGTACATTCACCAAGACAGATCAGAAAGAAAACTCTCAAAAATAAAACTTCAGGCCCATATTCTTCTGGTGGTTAATTCTATCAAACATTCAAGGAAACGTTTAACATAAATTTTTTCAGAAAAGTTTAAAAAAGGAGAAAGTAACGTAACCTTAATATCATTTGTCTCCAAAAAAAAAGGAGACAAATATTCCTCATAAATATAGATTCCAAAACGCTTTTAAAATGATACAAATCAAATTCAATATAGTAGATAGCAAATTATGACCAGGTTGAATTTATTAGAGAATGCAAAGTTGGTGAGGCATTCGAAAAGCTATCAATATAAGTCACCATATTAACATAAAGGAGAAAATGCATATAAATATTTTGTCAGAAAAAGCATTGAACAAGATTTCACATTCATTTATGATAGGGAAAAAAACCCTTAGCAAATTAGGAATAGTAGGAATATACCTCAAACTGACATACCTGCAGCTAATATCATATGTAATGGTAATAAATTGTTTCCCTCTAAAAATTGGGAAAAGGCAAAGATTTACCCTTTTACAACTTCTAGTTAACATAGTATCTGTATTAGTTCATTCTCACACTGCTATAAAAAAAAACTACCTGAGACTAGGTAATTATAAAGGAAAGAGGTTTAATTGATTCATAGTTCTTCAGGCTTAACCGGAAGCATGGCTAGGAGGCCTCAGGAAACTTACAATCATGGCAGAAGGGGAAGGGGAAGGGGAAGCAGACACTTTCTTAACAAGGTGGTAGGAGGGAGTGAGCATGTGAAGGAGGAACTGTCATACACTTATAAAACCATCAGATGAGAACTCACTTACTATCATGAGAACAGCAAGGGGGAAACTGCCCCCATGATCCAATCACCTCCCACTGGGTTCCTTCTTCAACATGTGGGGATTATGGGGCTTACAATTCAAGGTGAGTTTTGGGTGGGGACACAGACAAACCATATTAGTACCAAAGGTCCTAACCAATGTTATATGGTAATTAAAAAAATGACAAAACATAAAAACAAAGTAAACTATTGCTATTAGCACATTATATAGTCGTATAAAAAGATGCCAGCGAATCTACAAAACTATTATTAGCATTAGAAAGTAAATTTAGCAAAAATCAATTGTTTTCTTACATCCTAGTAACAAACAATTTGAAAATAAAATTTAGAAAGTAATTCCATTACAATGACACCACAAAACATTAAATATTTAAGAATGTGAGCATGTCTTTATAGCAGCATGATTTATAATCCTTTGGGTATACACCCAGTAATGGGATGGCTGGGTCAAATGGTATTTCTAGTTCTAGATCCTTGAGGAATCGTCACACTGTCTTCTACAATGGTTGAGGTAGTTTACAGTCCCACCAACAGTGTAAAAGTCTTCCTGTTTCTCAACATCCTCTCCAGCAGCTGTTGTTTCCTGACTTTTTAATGATTGCCATTCTAACTGGTATGAGATAGTATCTCATTGTGGTTTTGATTTGCATTTCTCTGATGGCCAGTGATGATGAGCATTTTTTCATGTGTCTTTTGGCTGCATAAATGTCTTCTTTTGAGAAGGGTCTGTTCATATCCTACACCCACTTTTTGATGGGGTTGTTTTTTTCTTGTAAATTTGTTTGAGTTCATTGTAGATTCTGGATATTAGCCCTTTGTCACATGAGTAGATTGCAAAAATTTTCTCCCATTCTGTAGGTTGCCTGTTCACTCTGATGGTAGTTTCTTTTGCTGTGCAGAAGCTCTTTAGTTTAATTAGATCCCATTTGTCAATTTTGGCTTTTGTTGCCATTGCTTTTAGTGTTTTAGACATGAAGTCCTTGCCCATGCCTAGGTCCTGAATGGTATTGCCTAGGTTTTCTTCTAGGGTTTTTATGGTTTTAGGTCTGACATTTAAGTCTTGAATCCATCTTGAATTAATTTTTGTATAAGGTGTAAGACAGGGATCCAATTTCAGCTTTCTACATATGGCTAGCCAGTTTTCCCAGCACCATTTATTAAATAGGGAATCCTTTCCCCATTGCTTGTTTTTCTCAGGTTTATCAAAGGTATGTTTATTGTGGCACTATTCACAATAGCAAAGACTTGGAACCAACCCAAATGTCCATCAATGATAGACTGGATTAAGAAAATGTGGCACATATACACCACGGAATACTATGCAGCCATAAAGAAGGATGAGTTCATGTCCTTTGTAGGGACATGGATGAAGCTGGAAACCATCATTCTCAGCAAACTATCACAAGGGCAAAAAACCAAACACTGCATGTTCTCACTCATAGGTGGGAATTGAACAATGTGAACACTTGGACAGAGGAAGGGGAACATCACACACTGGGACCTGTCGTGGGGTGGGGGGAGGGAGAAGGGATAGCATTAGGAGATATACCTAATGTAAATGACGAGTTAATACGTGCAGCACACCAACATGGCACATGTATACGTATGTAACAAACCTGCACGTTGTACACATGTACCCTAGAACTTAAAGTATAATTTAAAAAAATTAGATTTTCCTGATTTAAAAAAAAAAAGAATGTGAGGCAGAGAAGATTTGATACCTTTTTTCCTCATCATAAGGGTCACAGCTGACACTCCTATAATAAAAGATAGGTTAACAGGAGGAAAGCATAACAAATGTATTTAATCAACTTCTATATCACACGGCAGCCTTCAGTAATAAAAATCCAAAGATCTAGGGAAAACTGTCTGTTTTTATGCTTAGGTTTGATGAAGAAAGAAGAATGGACAGCCATGTAGAAATGTAATTGAACAAATGACCTAATTGTAATAGACTGAGTGGGATAACACAGGAAGGCCTGTTTAGATTACTCTTGGCCTGTGTATCATTTCTTTCTCCGAGGTATAGGGCAGGATCCCTTCTGAAATGAGAGTCTTATGATCTACTACTAGAGAAGGGAGGTCAGAGAATTTCTTCATGGCCAGCTCCTACACAGCAAGGTGGAGGAAGGTTAAAAGAATATATCTAGGTTTTATGGCTGACTTTAGGGAAGAGGGGTTCTGGTTTCTATAACCCACCTTGGAGAAGAGGAATTCTAGTTTTTGTGATCTGCCTTGGGGTTGGGGGAAGGGAAGCAAAAGAAAGAAAAACAGGAAAAGGCCAGAAACGGACTTTGCTTCTCAGGCCCTTCCAATGTCCTTCAGTTCAAAGTACTCAGCATACCAAAGGGCCATACTTTGCTGTATGATTTTCTGAGCCCCAGTAGAAATAAATCCGACAAAATATTTTCAAGACTTTTATACTGAAAACTATAAAACCTTGCAGAAAAAAAGACCTAGATACATGGCAACTTATATCATATTCATGAACTGGAAAACTCAAGTTTATTAAGATGGTAATTCTCCTCAAATATAAATTTAACGCAAGGTCAATCAAAATTCCAATAGGCGTCTTTTTTTTGGAAATTGATGAGCTGATCATCTGGGGTCACAATGAAGCTTTAAGGAGCAAGGGAAAGGTTTATTACCTTGATTGTGATGATTGTTTCATAGGTGTATACATATGTCAAAATTCCTCAACTGTACATTTGAAATATGTGAAGTGTAGTGAAAGCCAATTATATCTCAATGCCTTATAAAAGCAAAAAATATATAGACATGAGGAAATTTTTATCACCTTAATGCCTATACATCTAAAAGCTTAGTAAAAATGGGCAAATTCCTAGAAAACTACAAAATATAAAGACTGATCATGAGAAAATATAAAATCTTGATAATTTACAGTTAATAAATTAATTTGTTTTAAAAAATCTTGTCCCAAAGAAAATACCAAAGGTCAGATGCTGTTGCAGGTGAGTTTGATCAAACCTTAAAGGAAAAGATCAAAGTTTTCCTCAAACTCTTTAAAAGACTAGTGAAACAGGAACCACTCCCCAACTCAATCTACAAGGCTCATATAACCAAAACAGAAAACCAGACACAGACAATAGGAAACAGGAAAATTCAAAGCCAATCTCAATATTGAATATGGTACAAAGTTCCTAAACAAAATATTACCAAAATATATCCAGCATGTGAAAAGAAAATATATAATGCCGAAATAAAATGTGTTCTAAGAATGCTAGGATTGTTTAAAATTCAAAAATATAACTGAGAAAAGATTATTCTTTCAACATTTATAGAAAAGATATTATACTATTATATATACTAGTGTATATTAATATGTTATATATGTAATGTTTATATATGTGTATATTAATATATATTATATATTATAGTATATTACATATACTATAATATATATTTGCTATTAATTATATTATATATTACATATATGTTTTATTATATATTTTATAATATATTATATATTATATATTTTATAATATAAAGTATATTATATAATTAGTATTACCATATATAACAGTATTATATATACTAGTCTGTATATAATGGTATATAGTATGTCATATTACATATTATATATAGTATATACTATATTATACATATTTTGTATGTTATAGTATATATACTAGTGCATATATAATAGTATAGTATATAATTATTATATAAAGACACAAGGAAGTTTTTACCACCTTAATGCCTATACCTCTAAAAACTTAGACAAAATGGGCAAATTCCTAGAAAACTATAAAATATAGACTGATCATTAGAAAATATAAAATATTGATAATTTATAGTTAATAAATTACAGTTAATACAGTTAATTTTCATTGCATATTATATAATATATTTATACTATTATATCATTGCATATTATATATTACATATTATATATACATTGCATATTATATAATAGTACATATATACTATGATATAGTATATATGTACTATTATATAGTATATTAACTATAGTAAATTGTCATTGCATATTATATAATAGTATATTAATTACTATAATATGCAGTGACAATTAACTGTATTAACTGTAATTTGTTACATACTAGTAGTACATACTAGTAGTATATTAATAGTAATATACTATTTATTCTGTAGGATAATAGTATAAATAATATGAATATTATTTATACTATTATCCTACAGAATAAATAGTATATTATTCATATTCATATTATTTATTCATATTATTTATTCATTTTATAGAGGGATATAGGATTGAAATTGTAGAAAATCAGAAATGAGACTCTCACTTGAGAATGTTCTGAACATAAGAGGGGTTTTCAGAAGAAACTGAGTGGCAAAAGGCAAAACAAATGTCCATTAGAGTGGAGAAGCTATTAGATTTTTCCCACTTAGTTGTTGGTTCTGTGAAATTTCTTTTATATTTGTCACATTACTCATATAGTTTGAAATTAGTCCATTATTGTATATTATTTTAATAGATATTATTGTAAATATCTATTTCCTTGCTCATCCGTACCGTTAATTCAGTCAGTCAAAAAACATTTATGGGACACCTGTTATGTGCCAGGCACTGTTTGATTGAGACACTGGGATACACAGTGAATAAAATAGACAAAATATTTGCCCTCATGGAGCTTATATTCCAGTGAGAAATGTGGCCATTGGGGTGTACTCTGTTATTTAGAAATCACACTGAGTTTGAATAATAATGCCAAACAGGAAATACAAAATCAAGCATAAGCATATATGTCAAGCGATTCTAAATAGGGCATTGATAAAAATATGGATAATTACTGTAGCCCATTAGTAAAGAGTTTGGGTATGCAGAATTCTGCTGACAACATGCCTAGTTAAGAAGAAAAAATGACCTCCACAGTGAGGATAAAAGCTGTTGTATTTACTGAGCTACATCCTGACTATAATATACTGTTACCTAAGGACAATGTTGCAGTGCTGGATAAAGCAGTCCCCAAATATGTCTAGTGACAATGTAAAATGGGTTCATTGCACCCTTAAAAATCCTTCATAGTAAAAGACAGCATACAAATGTAAGTCCTTTGCTGGGCTAGTAATTTATATTCATGAAGAGGATGCATCTAGCAATGATCATTTAACTAACAAATATAGAGTATTCTAAAGAGAAATGATCTTTCTCTTATGCCAAATATGTCATCCAATATCAGTGTCACTGCTGAGGTATCAGGAATGTCAGATAAATCTTCAGATGCCTTATGCCCTGTGCAATGGAAGTAATTTCACTTGGGGATAAAACTGCCATTTGGCTCAATTACCTTCATACAGTCTAATTCTAGAAGGCGGGCAGGTTTCTTTTTCGACACTCTTTTAAGCTTTGAAAGGCTTCATCATCAGAATGATTTCCCTGGACGTGGAATACGTTTCATTTCAGCATTAAATGCAGTTTCAAACCAAACAATCTTTGGGAAAGATTTTAGCAGGCAGTTTAGCAGATCTCCCTGTTAGTGGGTGTTTTTAAACCATGCATAGCAATGAGGGCACATAGTCATCGCCCTGTATCACCATTCAGTTTTTAACAACAACCTACAGAGGAAGGATATTTTATCAACATATTGTGTAATAAGTCATTTATATAAGGTCAACAAAGGTTTATACTGAGCATAAGACAGATATTCAAAATACTGTAGTACTTGTTTGTGTTGACTGTTTATTTCCCTATGAATTTGGAGTGTTCTTTAAAACTTCTACATATCAATTATTTCCCTTTTTACAAAGCATCTTATAATAGGAGAAAAATTTAAGTTCACATTCAAATTTGTCTTTCAGCTCATAGGCAAATGATGGCTTGTTTTGTTTTTTTTTTTTAAAAAAAAGAAAAATATGGCAACATTTTGTAAATATGTTATTTACAAAAGTAAATTCCATTTTTTTAAAGAATGTTAAGTAATCTTTTCAACAATATGGTTGAGTGTTGATGGGTCCAAAAATGTATTCTACTCTAAACAATAACTCAAAAAATCAGGTTATTTTTTAAATAACTCAAAAAAACAGGTTATTTTTTATTGATTTTATTGTTTTTAAACAATAACTCAAAAAAACAGGTTATTTTTTAAATAACTCAAAAAATCAGGTTATTTAATCAACATCTATTAATTTTATTTTTAAATTTATCCAAATATCCAAATATCACATTTTAATTTTAAGAAACAAAATGGAGAAGTTTTTTTCTCAATTTTTATTTTGAATTTCTAACTGCATACTTCAAGTTTCTGTATTTTAAATGTCCTTCATGGTAGACGTCACCTTTAAGAATATTTTTTCATTTTTCAAGATATGCTCAATTTCAAATTGCATTCAACCTTCATTTGCAGAATTAGCAATATATGCTATATTATAACCTGCTTCCTGTTATACCTATCTTTTGCATTGAATAATCAGTCATAAGAAAGTTCTTAAATATTATGTGATGGTATACTTTTATCTATTTCAAGGGAGAAATAGATCTTTACTTTGTATTAACTAGCCTCTCATAAATCTTTTCTAACAATGTATGCATTACCTCCCGAGTATTTTGCAATAGTAAACCCAGAGCAATATTCTCATCCCATGTTTAATCCAGAAGAACGGGGAAGTGAGAAGAAAAAAACAATTAGCTAGAAGACACTTCACTTCAGCTACTTAATTTAGGAAAATAAAAAATTGTCTATGAAGCTTCAGTGAGACCTCAGATAGAAAATAAATAAAATATAAGATTTCACTTTGGTGAACTAACCAAATATATATATATGAATAAAGTTAACATTTTTCATCTTTTTTTATCAAATACATTTTAATTAAATTGCATTTTATTTCAATTATTTTTTAATATATAAACAAGGTTGAGTATGTGCTACTTCTGAAGTTCTTTTTGCAAAGTTATTCTGGTATACAATAACAAAAATAAATCGACCACTTGCAAATTTGCATTTTTTCAAACCCTTATAAGTTATTAACAATAACCCTTATAATTTATACATACTAATCTTTATTGTTCATAAATTATGACATCACTAGCATCTCCCATTTGCACTTATTGAAATTATATTTACTATTCAATCCTCAGCTAAAATACATTTTTTTCCATGAAGAATATGCACATCTCCCAGCTCCTTCATTATGTCTTCCTTTGAATTTGTTTTTATTGCTTCTGAGGGGGAAAACAAAACAAAACAAAAAAACCTTCCCTAAATTCATCAGTACTCCTGCAAAAGCTATGACCTCCTGAGACTCTTTACACACCATGAGAATTAGGTTTATATCCATTGTTTACTTAATTGTTCTGAGATCTTTCAATATAGGGATATAGGAAAGGAGAATGAAACTTTTCTTACAGAATGGTGTAAATCCCTAGGTTAAGCTACAAATGTCAAAAAGACCCAGGTTCTACCTTGCTAGCTATTTATATTTCAAAAGGTAGGAAGCCCAGGCCTTGAAGACATCTTTAGGTCATAAAAGCCAGAGAAGCCTGGCACTTTGGAGGCGGAGGCAGGCAGATCCCAGCACTTTGGGAGGCGGAGGCAGGCAGATCACAAGGTCAGGAGTTCAAGGCCAGCCTGACCAACAGGCTGGTGAAACCCCATCTCTACTAAAAATACAAAAATTAGCCAGGTGTAGCAGCACGCACCTGTAATCCCAGCTACTCAGGAGGCTGAGGCAGGAGAATTGCTTGAACACAGGAGGCGGAGGTTGCAGTGAGCTGAAATCACGCCACTGCACTCCAGCCTGGGAGACAGATAGAGACTCCGTCTTAAAAAAAAAACAACAAAAAACAAAAAAACAAACCATGCCAGAGATACCCAGGGTTTATCAGGTCCTTGGAAAGACATACTAACATTACAAAAGGTGAGAACCCAGGATTCTTTTCACCTTTTCTCAAAGGAGTAAAAGTTTTCTTGGGGAGAGAAGGGAGATGGCTATCTAACGGTCCCTTGTTAATCCATTGTTCTTTGTTCCTCACCCTTGGAATATCAGACCCCTCATGGTTGAAGAATTCTCATTGGTTCTTATTGCATGGCCAAAGGGTAAGCCTTGAACATGGGGACACATTATTTATTTTGAGGTAATTATTAGGAAATCTGACTCAGAACACCTCATGAGCAAATTCAGGATAAAACAAAGACAAATACTAAAAATATTAAGACAACTTTTTCACATTTTTTGGTAATGTTCGACTATTGTCTGACCTGGTGATTATTTGTAGACATCATTTATTTGTTTCCTCATCATTTTATCTCTTCACAGTACATAGTGCATTGGACATACTTTCACAAAATGTCTGTCCCAGGCAGAATGCTATTAGTCAGTAAAGATTTGTTCAGTGAGTAAGGGAAAACAGGAAATGAGACACTATTAAATATTATTAAATATTTTAAATATTATTATCCCAAATTGGGATGTGGTTGAGGAGCTCAAAAGTATGTTAAGGCTAGACCTTGAACCTTGTGAAATGTTGTATGACCTTGGATAATGTAATGTTGCATATAGTGTAATGTTACGCTGCATGTAATGGACTCTGTGTAAGGTAATGTATGTAAGTAATGTAACAAAATAAGGTTGTAATGAGTGTAATATAATGCGGCATGTACTGTAATATAATTTTGTGTGACCCTGTTCTTCCAGATAAAGATATAGCTGGAACGTCACTGAGAATGCTGTGTGAAACAGAAGCCACTCCATTGGACTTGAGTGCAGACTTGGTATTATCCGGAGTAGAGTACAGTGCTACAGAAAAGACCCTCAACATTCTCCTATAAGCAGCTCTCTTTTCTTATCATTAAAGTGAGCTTTTACAGCAAGCATCTTATATAGAAAAATGCATATCTTTAATTGAAGTAACATCTGTTCCCTGTATTCGTTATTTATTCCTAAGTCAGGAATTTAAATTTTTTAAAGGCACTTCAATTTTTATTTAGTCTTTTAATGCATTATTAATTTTTTTGTCTTGTATAATGCATTAATGGTTAAAAGGGTTCTGTTGTATTCTTTTCTGTTTTATCTTTCTTTGGTATCATAACTGTCAAACAAAAAAAGAAGCAAAAATTATACCAGACAGAGAGGAGGAGGATGAACAAAGGGAAGAGGAATGGCACACACAGCTGCGAAGGTCAGCCAGAGCCCACGCCACCAGAGATAGCAGGCCATGCTAAGGCCCATGTTGGGAGAATAAGAGGGAAGTCAATGCTTTTTAAAACACTTTTTATTTGGAAACAACTTCGACTTAAAAGCTACAAGAATGGCAGAAGGAATATCCATATACCCTTTATTCAGATTTCAGCAATTAGTAACATTTTGACCAATTAATCTTTTTTCCCTCAACCATTTGAGTAAAAATTGCCTAAGTCATTCTCATTACCCCTGAATACCTCAGGATATTTTCTAAGAATGAGAATTTTCTTGGATAACCACAATACAACTATGAAATTCTGTGAATAGTAAAGGGTACAATACCATTACCCATATTTCAATTTGGTCAAATATCCTGATATGGGATGGACTCTTTTTCTATTGCTACTGTAACAAATTACCACAAACTTAGTGGCTTAAAACTATACAAATATATTCCTAAAGTCTTATAGGTTGAAAATCTGGTACAAATCTCACAGAACTTCAATCAAGCTGACTGAATTCCTCTCGAAGGGGCTCAAGGAGAAAATCTGTAGCTGCTCGTTCAGATGGCTGGCAAAATTCAGATATTTGATGTTGTAGGACGCAGACCCTGTAGCTGGCTGTAAAATGACAGTATTTACCAAATTCTAGAGAGCAATGCCTCTCTTGACTTTAGCCCCCTTCTCCATTTCAAGATCAACAATGGTGATTGAGAACTTCTCATAATCACATCCCTCTCATTCGTCCATCTTTTTCTCTCTCTTTCTGACTATGGCCGGGAAAGACTGTTCCCTTTTAAGAACTCTTGTGATTAGGTTAAGTCCACCCTGATAAACGAGAATCCTCTCCCCACTCAACATCTGTAACCTTCGTCATATCCAAAAGGTCTTTAGGCATGTAAGGGAATATACTCAGAGGCTCCAGGGTTAAGGAGTAGGTATCATTTGGAGGGGTGGGGATTATTCTGCCTGCAACATAGATAGTTCTACTACGTGGCACGCTAACAACCTTGCGTGCCTCCACATTGTCCATGTAGGCAAGGCTAGGCCACACTTTGACCTGAGTCCTGGTAAAATACCCTGTGATTCTTCCTAGACCCAGGGGAGGTACGCAGCCTTGGCAGGAACTGCCACGAAGCTGTTTCTCATCTATCTCCCTAGTTTTAGCAGAGCACAGGATTTTCCAATGGTACCCCTACCCCCTTTCAGGATACAGCTGCAGGCTTCTGAGTAAATCTATACAACTCATTGGCTGTATTCTAGAGTGGTCACCTCACTGCCCAAGTAACCCACCGTGCATGCTAGCTGCCATCTGGCCCCTGAAGTTGGTGTCACTTTGTTACATGAGGAACATGAGTTGACACCATGCTGATCTAGCTTATGCTGTGTCAATCATAACTGCCTAAAATCAGCTGGGCTTGTTGCCTCCTTCCCGGCCAAATCCTTAGGCATGTGGCAAGTCAACTCAGCAGCTGCAGCAGTGGTCCTTTTGGTCTTGGTAGTCACCGAGCTACTGACCACTTGACATCCAATCATGTCCTATGTAGCATCTTCTTTCTTGTCCAGGATCCAATCCAACTTCATACCTTGTACTTATTTTTCATATCTCTTTAATATCATTTAATCTGAAATAATTCCTTCACTTTTCCTTTCACATATTGATATTTATTATTATTATTGTTATTATTATTTGAGACGGAGTTTCACTCTGTCGCCCAGGCTGGAGTGCAGTGGCACGATCTCGGCTCACTGCAAGCTCGGCCTCCCGGGTTCATGCCATTCTCCTGCCTCAGCCTCCGAAGTAGCTGGGACTACAGGCACCCGCCACCACGCCCGGCTAAATTTTTTGTATTTTTTAGTGGAGACGGGGTTTCACTGTGTTAGCCAGAATGGCCTTGATTTCCTGACCTCGTGATCCACCTGCCTCGGCCTCCCAAAGTGCTGGGATTACAGGTGTGAGCCACCGCGCCTGGCCACATCTTGACATTTTTAAAGGCTAGTCCTTCAATTTGAGTTCATCTCATGTTTCCTTATGATTACAGTCAGGTAGTTACTTGGGGCTAGAATACTGAATAAATAATGTGTTCTCATCAAATCACATTAGGGTACATGTGATATCAATATAACCATTATTGGAAACATTAACTTTGATCTTTAGGTTAAAGTAGTACCTACTAGGTCTCTCCACCATGATGTTACTATTTTTCCTTTTATAATAAATAAATACCATTATGTAGCAATAACTGAATTTCATCCAAATATCTTCTTCAAAATACCACCCACTGGTTTTAACACCTGTTAAAAATTCTTCCCTGAATAATATCTATGACGGTTGCAAACTGCATTTTCTAACTTCATCATTCAATACATATTCACTACTTGGCATTCTACTGAAAGGAAGAGCTGTTCCTCCCTGGTTGATTATTTAGTTAGTTACATTTGGTTAGAGTAGAAATCGTGAAATGTTTGGTTTAAGGCTATTCAATTCAGTTTAGAGTATTGCATTACAGTTTTCTTCTACTTTGTGGTTATTTTGGTGGGGAATTCTCAATTCAGCTAAAGTGTTTGATTTTCATTTTTTCTTTGCCTCTTACAGTAACTGTGTATGGATTTTTCTTGCTCCAATTCATTTCCTGAACAAAATTGCTTGTTCAAAAGTATGGTTATTTATTTGTAGAGGAAAGTGCAGCTTCCTTCTTGGATAATATGGTTAGGGGCAGGAATGAGTTGGTTTGTCCTGTGATTCTCTATTGTTTCTGCAGCATCCTGATTTTCTCCAGGTACTTCTTTCTCTCCTTCCACCACACATTTATAAAGATGCCTCCCCCTTTCTATTTACCATCTTCTCTAGAAGCACTGCTTCGTTGAGAGAGCCACTCAAGTCCACACACTTTCAAAACGCTTTCCTGTCCCCACTGCTGAGCCCAGTATTTTAACACATGATGTTGGGCTTTCTCAGGGGCTGATTTTGACTGTGCTTAGTCTGTGTCCTCTGCACCCCAATCCGCTATTCCATTTGCAATTGTTCAGCTTATTCTCCCAAGCTGTCTGTGTGTACAAACTAACAGTACTATCAGCCGCTCTGGCGAGAGTTCTGTTGTTTATTTATGCAGTGTGCCCCTTGTGAATCTAAGTGTTTTTTAGGAGAATGTGCAAAGAAAGATGGATATAGAAGGCCAATTAACCTAGGACCGACCAGAAATTCACATAAGAACTTTAAGTAGAGAATTGACTTGATGCAATTTGCATTTTAAAAAGATCCTTACTTCACTGAAGAGAATAGATTGTAAGAGTCAAGAGTGGATTGAGGAAATGGTTTCAGAGATAAGAGTCCACATAAAAGATTGTTGTGTTTTGATCAGAGATTTTGGCAGTAAAATGGAGAAATACACAGAATCAAGAAATGTTTAGAAGCTTAATAGAAAATATTTAGTGACTAACTAGATGTAATACCCCCAGGTTTCTGGCATGAGCACCATGTACATGCTCTTAGCTGGAAGCTTTGTTTTATTTCTTTCTTTCTTCTTTTCTTCCTTTTTTGAAACACAACCCCCACTTCACAAATCAAAGCTTTTAGATGTGTTTTCTCCTACACGAAGTGCGTATATAACCGTGTGCTGTAGGTAGAATAATGGCCACCCAAAGATGTCCATATTCTTATCCCCAAAACCTGTGAATATTTTACCTAACATGGCAAACGAACTTTGCAGATGTAATTAAGTTAATAATCTTTTGTTGTTGTTGTTGTTGTTTTGTTTTGTTTGAGACAGAGTCTCTGTCACCCAGGCTGGCATGCAGAGGTGTGATCTCCACCCACTGCAACCTCCACCTCCTGGATTCAAGCAATTCTCGTGCCTCAGCCTCCTGAGTAACTGGGATTACAGGCATGTGCCACCACACTCAGCTAATTTTTGCATTTTTTGTAGAGACGTGGTTTCACCATGTTGACCAGGCCAGTCTCAAACTACTGGCCTCAAGTGATCCACCCGACTTGGCCTCCCAAAGTGCTGGGATTACAGGTGTGAGCTACCACGCTGGCCTAAGTGAAGAGTCTTGAAATGAGGAGATGTTCATAGATCACTCAGTTGGGCTCAATATAATCACCAGGGTTCTTATGAGAGAGAGGCAGAGAAGCAGATGTGACAAAAGAAGCAGAGGGAGATGAAGAAAGGGAGAGAGACAGGAGGATGGCTATTTCAAGGAACTATGCTGCTGGCCTCGAAGATGAAAGTGGTGATCAAGACCAGGGAAAGTGGGCAGCCTCTAGAATCTGGCAACAGCATGGAATCCATCCTCCCCCAGAGCCTCCAGAAGGGCTGCAGCTCAGCCTATGCTTTCATTCTTAGCCCTGTAAGAGCCATTTTGGACTTTTGACCTTCAGAATGGTAAGATCATAAATTTATGTTGTTTTAAGCCATTAAATTCATAGTGTTAATTACCATAGCAATAGGAAAAGAACACACCATGTGTCCCACAATCTCACCCCTTCACTTTCTCCAGAACTCTACTCAGATGTTACCTCATAGGAGACACTTTCCCTGACTACCCTATTGAAAACAATCCTCTCACTCTCCAGTACCCTAAGGTTGTTTTATTTTTTAAAATAGGGGCTATCACCATCTAACCTATTTTTTTATTCATGTTTGTTTTATTGTTTTGGAAATGAGAACAGAGACTTGTTTTGTTCACTACTGCATCCCAGCACCCTAAAACCATGTCTGGTAGTGAATATTTCTTGAATATATTCATAAAATGAATGAACTGTTTAAATGGTAATACCGTTTTCTAATATAAAGACACTGGATAAAGAGAGAAATTGAAGGAAAATAAGTTTAGTTTTGTATATGACAACTCTGAGATACTTGTGAGACACTGCTTTGCACTCAAAAGGGCAATTTGTCCTGGATATATAAATACAGCCATCTTCACATAGTTGGTAACTGAGATCACGGAAGTGGATGAGCTCTTCTGGAAACAGAGTGTTTTCCCTTAATGGGCATCATCATATGATTGTGCCACAAATATCTCAACATTTCTCAAAATGAACCCATTTTTCCCTGACATCCAAATATGGGTTTCCCCTGACATCTTTATCTTAGGTAATGGCATCATCAACCAATCACCAAAATAGAATATTGATTCTTCCCTTTCTCTACTTCAAAGTTGAATTAAGCAAATACTGTTGATTCTATTTCACATATACCTCAGAATTCCATCCATCATTCTCTATTCCTACTGCCTCTGCCCCCGTTCATGACTATATTTTCTCTTGCACAGCTTATTGTAATAACCTTCTAACCAATCTCTCTCACTCTGGCCCTCTTCTCCAATTTAGTTTCCCCTCGATCACAAAGCTAAAATTCAAATCTGTTGTTTTCTAACATGAAAATACTCTAGGATACTATACAAGATCTGGCATAGTCTGTTTCTAACTTTCCTGTCCATATTTATTTTAAATCTTTTTTCCACTCCCACCACACACCACCTGAAATATGCTGCCTCAACCCCTTATTATGAAGATGACACACTCCTTTATGTTTCTGTGCTTTTGCAAATGTTGTTACTTCTCCATCTATCCAGGCTCAACTCATCCTTCAAAATCGACTTCAAAGTGTAACTCCCCTGTGAAATCTTCTTTGTTACCTTTATCACCAAGATTGGCTCCTCCTTCCTCTCTAATCCTTCAGTATTGATCATTTGTATATGGCAGAATTTCTCACAATGTTCTGAAATGACTTATTTGCATGGCCACAGCCTTTACTATATTGTCAGCACCACAAATCTAATATGTGCCGGGACTATATTAGGTTCAAAATAAAAATCTGGTGAATGAATGAAGTTGAACTCACTAAATTTTTTTTTGAAATAGTAACAGTTAGCTCTAAAAATGTTTTCTAAAGAACTTCTGAGACCAATTTATATATGTTAGTTTTTTATTATAAAGAGGTATTATATTGTGCAATATTGATTAAAAATACTATGCAGCAATCAGAGAGTAAGAAATTGGAGCCAAATATTTCCAAGTAAGGCAGTTATAAATTAGAATATTGCCCAGATAATAGCCATGGTTGCAGGAATCCAAAATAGAGAAAAGTTAAAGGTCAGTGAGAGAATGTCATAGACACTGAATGTGCCCACCTAACATTTTCTCAAATCCACCATGTGCTTTAGCCCCCAATGCTGCACCTGTTCTTCTGGTAGGTAATTGGACAGCATCTTGTCTCATCTGCACTGCACTCTCACTCTCGCTGTGCTCCAGAGCTTGTATGACCTGGCTGCTTGGGAAGCCTGCAGGAAGTTCCTCAGCATGTACAACCTGACAGTATGAGGGAATCAGGGGTGGAATTCCGTGGAGGGGAGGCTGTGGATAACTGAGTCTACATGCCATTCCTCAAGTGGAAACCTCGAGGCTCATTATACACAGCTACTTAGAAAACCCTGCAAAGGTCTAGCTGCACTTGCCCTCAGTGGGAGCACAGGCAAAGATGCACCCTGTATCAGCTTTCCCTACTTCTGTTTCATGCTTCCCACACCGTCTCCTCTTCTTCCCTGAAAATACTTCCTCGAAAATAAACTACCTACGTACAAGCCCCTGTCTCAGTGTATGCTTCTGGCAGAAACCTGACTAAGAAAACTGGGATCAAAACTGGCCCTGGAAAGCAGACCCCTGAGATGAAATTGGAACTGGTCACATGGTAGTAAGTTGGGTGGTAGCAACTCCTTGCACACAGTAGCCAATACTAAGCACTAAGATTCTTTTTTTTGTTTTTTCTTCTTTTTTTTTTTTTTTTTTTTTGAGACAGAGTCTCGCTCTGTCGCCCAGGCTGGAGTGCAG
Organism: Pongo abelii; assembly: GCF_028885655.2. Taxonomy (NCBI): domain Eukaryota; kingdom Metazoa; phylum Chordata; class Mammalia; order Primates; family Hominidae; genus Pongo; species Pongo abelii. The sequence continues at coordinate 142,513,908 of NC_071991.2, read as the reverse complement.
TGGCATGATCTCGGCTCACTGCAAGCTCCGCCTCCCGGGTTCATGCCATTCTCATGCCTCAGCCTCCAGAGTAGCTGGGACTACAGGTGCCTGCCACCGCGCCTGGCTAATTTTTTGTATTTTTAGTAGAGATGGGATTTCACTGTGTTAGCCAGGATGGTCTCGATCTCCTGACCTCATGATCCGCCCGCCTCGGCCTAGCACTAAGATACTTACAGGTGGTGAATCGGGATGAAGTCCAGGCAGAAAGTGAATGCAGCAGCCATGGCATAAATGGTGTGGGGCAAAGGTAATTTTAAGGATCGTGGAGTTGGCTACTTTTGTTAAGGCTCCTAAAGTTAGACTCCTACCTCAAGACAAGCTGTGAAAGTCAGAAAACATCCATGGAAGTATTAAAAGAAACCTTTATATTTTAGGATAATGGGGGGAAAGTAGGTTTCAAATCATGCCCAAGAATGATGGTCAAGGAAGCAGAGCTGCAAAGGAGACTGAATGCAAAAGCTCAATAGCTAATGGGAAAGTACTGGGCTGCTGAGATGAAATTGTTGGTGACCTCCAACAAACCTGAGATTCTTGAACTCCCAGAAGTCCCTGAACCCTTCAGGTCAGTGGAAGCAACTTCCTTCCCACTGATGAGATGACGTTGTTGGTGACCTCCAACAAACCTGAGATTCTTGAACTCCCAGAAGTCCCTGAACCCTTCAGGTCAGTGGAAGCAACTTCCTTCCCACTGATAGAAGAGGAAGTGCCACTTGTCTAGACACCCTGAAAACATATTACCTGAGTCAGATGCATTGCTACAAGATGTGTGTCCTTCTCTAGAGCCACTCCATTGCCTGCAGACAAGCAACTGGGGTTGAATCACAGTACAGTCTGCACAGGGAAATATAATGCTTGCTCTAAGAGAAAATAACAGATATAAATTAAAAGACGTGGCTAAATATGTACATATAGCAGACAGAGAAAGAGGGTGACAATGAATCTTGATGATGTCAAACAAGGAACTACTGAAATATGAATAGGCAACAATGTATTAACATGGGAAAACTCTTCCATGACTCAGAGTTTGCCTTGGCAAGGACACTTAGGGCCAGCCCCAGTGTTTCCGTGATGGTTCCCTAAAGCTTGGACACAGCATTGGTCTACGACAAATGTTGCAGACAGGTGAGAATTGCCTTAACAGAGTACTAAGGAACAACTCAGGAGTATGAGAATGTTAGAATCGATACAGTACACAAGATTGGAGAACCTGCCATCTGACCATCTTTTCTAGGAGTGCCCGAAGAATAAGCCCTTCACTAACACAATAAAGAATGCACAGGTAAAGACAGCTTGTCCATTTTGAGAAGGTTGATGATGACTGTCCTCCGTAACATGTCGAGGACTAAGATCACTAGTATCAGTGGGAATCATATCTATAGCAGAGACTTGGTGGAAATCTTTAACTGACAGAAATAAGATGCCTGTAATTACTATAGTGGGCATCAAGCCTCAAGTAGTACCTTCACCCACAAAGACCTATCTATCAAGCCTAATAGACTGTGATATGTTTAGGGATTAAAAAGACAAGAAACCAGTTATTTGGCTTGCTTAGGAAAAAGTCAAGAATTGCTTAGAAGAATGTTAATGTCAGCTACCACTTTAGAAAGCTGTGACTTCTCATTCCGTTTCCAAGTCTAAGCAACATCTTAGACCTAGAGCCCATTAATTGACGTGAAGGCAATGTTTCTTTAAGGAAGGACCCTGTAATATCACCACAAGTATATAACATCACTATTGCCCCAATTCTTCCTCCAAAAGGCCTTTTAGCCATCTCCCAGAGAGAATATGCACCTGGAAAAGGGAAATACCCAAACATTTTGAGAACTACTGGATACAATGTCTCATCTGACACTGATCCCCAGAAATACAAAAGGCCATCACATTGCCCAGTAGGACTAGAGACTTATAGATGCCAGAGGATAAATGAAATGACAATCCAAGAAGGTGTCGTAGTGAGTCAAGTGGTCTGCAGACCCGTTCTGTGGTCTTTGCCCCAGTCTTCCAATGTATAGCTGGAATGGCTAGACAGGATTTGGCCAAACCCTGAACTGTACAGTAAATAACCATTGAGAGAAAAAGGACCAACTGGAGGTCCCTAACATGTACCATTTTGTCTTCTGTGTTCCATCTCTTACAAGGTGTTGTTTTAGTTAAAGCGGTTAAAGGAAATAATGCTTCACATAGATATGTAATTGGAAAAGGCAGTATTTTATAATGTTTCTGAGCATCGTGACTGTTGTTCTTTGATACTATACCAACATTCAACAAATAGTGGCTTTTTAAGCATGAGTTGCAAAAGTGAAATCTGAAACTATATCAATGAACTTTGCAAAACTTATTAAAAATCCGTTTGCCTAGCATGTACTTTGAATAGATTGTTTTACCCATGCTTGATTTTATAACATCTTCCAAATACTGACACACTTCATTATACAATATCAAAAAAATCACTTTCATTAATATCACCACCAATCTCCTCAGAAAGGCCTTTAAGTATTGAGAAGCTGTCGAGCTCAAAGAGGCAGTTAAACAGTTTCCAGAATTGTAATTGTTGCTTAACAGCTTGAATTTTGTCATTGGTTACAAAGTTCATCAGTTATTTCCTTAAGGTGACACACTCACTTCACTCCTTTTCAACAAAATGTCTGCCAAATACCAAAGGTGGAATAACTGTAGTTTGTCAACCAGCTATATTTATTTGAGTAAAAATTATATTCCATGAAAAATGATTAGGTTAACTCAGTCTCACATGACTTTTTCCTTCAGATGATCTTCATAGTTTGGTATGTAGTGGAAGTACCTCATGCATACTTCCCATTTCATCACAAGCAACACTAAAAATATCCATTAAATATTAGCATAAATAACACTTCATGAAAAATCACTATTTTTTTAAATAATGAAAACTGGGACACTTTTACTGGAGTCAAAAATTAATACCAAAGGAGTGGAATGAACAAGACAGCCAAACAGAAGCCTCCAGCGATCACCCCTCCCTCCACCCTAACAGGAACACCAAACTGGATAAATACCCACACAAGAAAGCACCTTCATAGAACCTAAAATCAGGTGACCAATCACAGTACCTGGTTTTAAAATCGTATCAAGGAAAAGGCACTGAAGGGGCTAGGAAAGACAATCTTGAATTGCCAGCACTTCCCTTCCTCCATCCCCTGGTGGCTGTATGGCGTGGAGAGAGAATCTGTGCACCTGCAGGAGAGAAAGCACGGTGATTGTGGGACTTCACATCGGAACTCAGTGCTTCCCTGTCACAGCGGAAAGCAACATGGGGCAGAATTCAGCCAGCAACCATGGAGGGGGCATTTAAACCAGCTCCAGCCAGAGGGAGAACATCAATCCCAACTGTCTGAACTTAAGCTCCGACTGGCCCCACCGCCATAGGTTAAAGTGCTCTGGGGTTCTAAATAAACTTGAAATGCAGTCTAGGCCACAGAACTGCAATTCCTGGGCAAATCCTGGTACTGAACTAGGCTCAGGGCCAGTGGACTTAGAGTACATGCGACAACCTAGTGAGACACCAAGGGCAGCCAAGGGAGTGCTTGTGTCCTGCCTCTGTCAACTCCAGACTGTGCAGCTCACATCTCCAGGAGGAGAGGGAAGAGTACAGAGATCTTTGTCTTGCAACTTGGATACCAGTTCAGCCACCACAAAATAAAATACCAAGCAGAGTCCTGAAGCCCCATCCAGGCCGTAGCTCCTGGAAGAGATTTCCAGATTCACCCTGGGTCAAAAGAGAACTCACTGCCCTGTCCTAGCAGAATGCACCACCTGCTTACTAAAGGGTCCTTGGCTCTTGAGTAAATATCAGTGGTAGTCAGGCAGCAGTTGCATAGGCCTTGGGCAAGACCCCATACTGTCTGGCTTCAGGTTTCACTCAGAAAATTCCCAGCTGTGATGGCCATGGGGAGAGAGTCCTTCTGCTTGAGGAAAGGAGAGAGGATAAAATGGACACTGTCTTGCAACTTGGGTACCAGATAAGCCATAGTGAAATAAAGCACTGAACAGACTTCTAAATTCCCTGATTCCAAGCCTTAGCTCCTGGAGGGCTTTTCTAGACCAACCCCCTGAGCCAGAAGGAAATCCACTGCCCCAAGGGATAGAGACCAAATACTGGCAGGATTCATCACCTACCAACTAAAGAGCCCTTGAGCCTTGAATAAATATCAGAGGTAGCCAGGAAACAGTTGACACAGGCCTTGAGCAAGACCCAGTATTGTGTTGGCTTCAGATGTGACCCAGCATAGTCCCAGTGGTGGTGTCCCTGGGAGTGCTCATGTCACCCCTTCCCCAAGTCCAGGTAGCTCAGCACAGAAAGAGAGAGACTCTATTTGCTTGGGAGGAAATAAGGGAGAAGCACAAGAGACTCTGCTGGGTGATCTAGGGAATTCTCCCAGATCTTACCCAAGACCACTAAGGTGACGCCTCTATGAGTCTACAAGAGTCACAGTGTTTCTGGGCTTGGGGTTCCCCCATAATGCAGATATGCCTGTAGTGAGCAAAGACTTAGATCACAACACTCAATTTCCTTTGAATACTTGGAAAGCCTTTTCAAGAAGGATAGGTACAAACATGCCCAGACTGCAAAGACTAGAATAAATACCCAACTCTTCAATGCCCAGATATCAACAAACATCCTCAAGTATCAGCATCATCCAGGAAAACCTGACCTCACCAAATCAACTAAATAAGGCACCAGTGACTAATTCCAGAGTGACAGAAATCTGTAACCTTTCAGGCACAGAATTCAAAGTAGCTGTCTTGAGCTCAAAGAAACCCAAGATAACATGAAGAAGGAAATCAGAATCCTATCAAATACATTTACCAAAGAGATTGAAATAATTACAAAGAATCAAACAGAAATTTTGGACCTAAAAATTCAATTGACAGATTGAAGAATATATCAGAGTCTCTCAACAGCAGAATTGGATATAGAAGGAACATATCTCAGCACAATAAAAGCCACATATGACAGATGTACAGCTAATATCATACTGAAGGGGGAAAAACAGAAAGACTTCACTCTAAAATCTGAAACATGACAAGGGTGCCCACTTTCACTACTGTTATTCAACATAATACTGGAAGTCCTAACTAGAGCAATTAGAGAAGAGTAAAAAATAAGGGACATCCAAATTGGAGAAGAAGGAGTCAAATTACCATTATTTGCGGGTGATGATCTTATATTTGGAAAAACCTAAAGACTCCAAAAAAAATAAATAAATAAAAACCTGCTCAAACTGATAAAGAAATTCAGTAAAGCAGGATACAAAATCAACATACAAAAATCAGTAGCATTTTTATATGCCAAAAGTAAACAAACTGAAAAAGAAATCAAGAAAGTAATCCCATTTACAACAGCTACAAATAAACTGTCTAGAAATTATCTTAACCAAAGAGAGTTAAAAAAAATAAAACTCTACAATGAAAACTATGAAACATTGATGCAAGAAATTGAAGAGGACACAAAAATATAGAAAGATATTCCTTGTTCATTGATTGGAAGAATAAACATTGTTAAAATATCCATACTACCCAAAGCAACATACAAATTCAGTATAATCCATATCAAAATACCAATTACATTTTTCACAGAGAAAGAAATAATCCTCAAATGTATATGGAACCACAAAAGAATGAGAATAGCCAAAGCTATCCTGAGCAAAAAGAACAAAACTGGAGGAATAACATTGCCTAACTTCAAATTATACCACAGAGCTATAGTAACCAAAACAACATGGCACTGGCATAAAAATAGAACAATGGAACAGAATGCAGAATCCAGAAATAAATCCATACTTCTACCATGCACTCATATTTGAAAAGAATGCCAAGAACATATATTGGGAAAAGGATAGTCTCTTCACTAAATGGTGCTGGGAAAACTGGATATCCATATGCAGAAGAATGAAACTGGACCCGTATCTCTCACCATATACAAAAGTCAAATCCAAATGGATTAAAGACTCTAAGACCTCAAACTATGAAACTACTAAAAGAAAATATCGGCCAGGCGTGATGGCTCATACCTGTAATCCCAACACTTTGGGAGGCTGAGGTAGGTGGATCACCCGAAGTCAGGAGTTTGAGACCAGCCTGGCCAACATGATGAAACCCCACCTCTACTAAAAATACAAAATCAATTAGCCTGGTGTGGTAGCATGCACCTGTAGTCTCAGCTACTCTGGAGGCTGAGGCAGAAGGACTGCTTGAACCCAGGAGGCAGAGGTTGCATTAAGCCGAGATCATGCCACTGCACTCCAGTCTGGGTGACAAAGTGAGACTCCATCTCAAATAGTAATAATAATAATAATAATAATAATAATAATGGGGAAGTTCTCTATGCCGTTGGTCTGGGCAAAAATTTCTTGACTAATACCACATAAGCACAAGCAACCAAAGCAAATATGGACAAATGGGATATCAAGTTAAAAAGCTTCTGCACAGCAAAGGAAACAACAAAGTGAAAAGACAATATACAGAATGGGGAAAAATATTTGCAAACTACCCATCAGACAAGGTATTAATAAGCAGAATAGATAAGGAGCTCAAACATCTTTATAGGAAAAAATCTAATAATCTGATTTGAAAATGGGTAAAAAATTTGAATAGACATTTCTCAAAAGAAGACACACAAATGGCAAACAGATACATGAAAAAGTACTCAACATCACTGATCATCAGAGAAATGCAATTCAAAACTACAATGAGATTTCCCCTCGCCCCAGTTAAAATGGCTTTTATCCAAAAGATAGGCAAAAATGAATACTGGCGAGGATGTGGAGAAAAGGGAACCCTCATACACTGTTGGCAGGAATGCGAATTAGTACCACCACTATGGAGAACATTATAGAGGGTTCCTCAAAAATTAAAAGTAAAACTGCAAGATGATTCAGCAATCCCACTGCTAGATAGATACACAAAAGAAATCAGTATATTGACAAGATATCTGCACTCCTATGTTTATTGCAGCATGATTCACAATAAGCAAGATTTGGAGTCACCCTTAGTGTCCATCAACAGATGAATGGATAAAGAAAATGTGGTACATATACACAAGTTAGCAACGGAAAACAGAATAAGACCCTGTTATGTGCAAAACATGGAACTGAGGACATTATGCTAAGTGAAATAATCCAGGCACAGAAAGTCAAACTTCTCATGTTTTCACTTATTTGTGGGAGCTAAAAATGAAAACAATTGAACTCATGGATACAGAGAGAAGAATGATGGTTGCCAGGGAATGGGAAGGGTAGCTGGGGCTGGGGGGATAGAAAATTTAGATGGTTAATGGCTTTAAAAATATAGTTAGATAAAATGAATCAGATCTAGTATTTGATAGCATGGCAGGGTGACTACAGTCAGCAATAATTTTTTGTCCATTTTAGAATAACTGAGGAAGTACAATTGTAATATTCAAAACACAAACAAATAATGGATGTTTGAGGTGATGGATACCCCCATTTTCCCTGATGTGATTATTATGTGTTGTATGCCTGTATCAAAATATCTCATGTGCCCCATAAATACATATACCTACTATATACTCATGAAAATTAAATATAAAAATTTTTAAGCGAATACATTTGCTATTTCATCAGGACATTCTTAAGTAAAACTTTTTTAACTCTGAGTACCTGGTGTTGATAACATAATGACCCCAACTATAGGTTGGTACCACTGTTTTGATTTGTGCAAAGGCACCAGCCGCTTTGCCTACCATTGACTTTTGCACCACTGGTGCAACTATCAAGAGTGAAAGGATCAAATAACATCTCATAGTATGGGCCTTGTGGACCATGCAGAAGGGTCTTGAAGACCCCCCAGGGATCTACAAACAGCACTCTGAAAGTCACTGCCTTAAAGGCAGTGAAACCTAAGGCAGTGGGTAGATATGAAAAATTGGCGAGACCCAAAATATGATCTTTATGAAAGTTCCACACCAAATAATGATCAGAGGTTGCATAGACACTTTTCAAGAATCCCAAGTAGGCAAGCAAAGAAGAACTAGTTCCCAGGGTTTCTTTCCATGCAGAATGGATAACAGCCACAAAGCCTGGTTGACAGAGGGGGGAAAGGTGCCTTGAGAGGAAGCCATCGCAGCTATTTTTTCAGGTAATCTTTAACTCAGATAATCAGAGGCCCTGGGAAAATCACATATACCTTCTCCTCCCAAATATTTTCCCATGCCCTTCAGGGCAATATGCAATTGTATAAATAGACTTTCAAGAACAACTGAAATGTCACAAAGTTCCCAAACATTGATATGCACAATAAAACCTAGCATGGTTCTACTAAGGGGTGTCTTCCCCAACAGCCTTGTGATTCCCTTAGCAAGGAAATGTATCATCTGACTTCCTAAAGTGCTCCCATAGTCCCCAGCACAGTGCTGGTCCTGTAACAAGCCTTAGATAAATACTTGATTCACTGATTTGATATAATAAGAAGCCAAATTAATGTGTGCATGGAGTGATGGAGGCAATCGTAACTGAGCAAGAATGCTGCAGGCAGAGATATTTTATGTGAACTCCCACAAACTAAGATGCTCACTAATGATAACATTATTTTAACTCCATTCTCTCAATGTTTTTTATTTACAGGTTGAATATTATTCTCTTTAAGAATATGTATCATAATAGGTCCGTCATACAGTTTGTCCTGTTCTGTAAACCATGCTCTAGCTGTGCATTCTCTGCTCAACCTCACTGGGGCCTTGCAACCCACCTGAGCTCCAGGGAAGTGCAGGCAGGAAGGGGCTCTCAGCTTCCCTCCTGCGCTGCAGGCAAAGGCAGAGAGTTCAGAAGCTGCTGGAAGGACTGCGGAGAAGGAACACGTGCACAAGTCTAATGCCTATCTGGTTCTACTATGAGGACTTGAAATCTATTCCCTAAGCATGAAGTGCTTCAGGAGCCTCTCTCAAAGCACCATTTTGCTGCTGTGATATCTAAGACTCATTTGAAACTTGAGATACATTCAGCAGTTTAATTTAGAAGACTGTGTGATGGCATTAAACACACTGCTCAAAATTTGGTGCCAAATGAAAGTCAGACAGTTCATCTAAGCCTCTTGCCTCTGCAGCTCCCCCATGCTAGGTTTCTATGACCTGAAGAAACCAAATAGCATTCCATTTAGCCTCTGTACAAGCCATCTAGACAAAGGACAAAAAGATCAGCTTTTCACTGGAGATACGTATTATATACAAATATATAATATCCTCTGATTTTTTTTTGTTTGCTTCAGTTTTGGAAAATAAACTACCATTTTAGGCCTTCCTCACTGACAAAATCAATTCTTTTAGAGGTAGAGTTTTAGGTGCAATGGAAGTACCCTCTGCCTTCTGAAATTCCCTCTGCTCAGCTGCTCATAGGTGAGTGAAAGCTCTTTAGCCAAAGCATTTATTTAGAAAAATATATGTCTTAAAATATAGAATTGAGGCAGTGACTTGTACACTCCTTGATACAAAAGTGTAAATGGTTCCTATAACAAATTGCTCATTTCGGGGAGGACTGGGCTCTCCAGGGCACTGGGCGCCATCCCAAATTGTGGAGGAGGACGAAATGGCACAAAGGGCACAAACGAGCTCTAAAGAAAGAAAAGATCAGGCCAGGTGCCGTGGCTCATGCCTGTAATCCCAGCACTTTGGAAGGCCCAGGCAGGCAGATCACTTGAGGTCAGGAGTTCGTAACCAGCCTGGCGAACATGGCGAAACCCCATCTCTAATAAAAATACAAAAATTAGCAGAGTGTGGTGGCATGTGCCTGTCATCCCAGCTACTCAGGAGGCTGAGGCAGGAGAATCACTTGAACCCAGGAGGCAGAGGTTGCAGTGAGCCGAGATCATGCCATTGCAATCCAGCATGAGCAACAAGAGCAAAACTCTATCTCAAAAAATGTAAATAAATAAAATAAAATAATAATAATAATAAAGGAAAGATCAGAGCTGTTGAACACCAGCAGCACAAATTTCACAATTTTGTCTATTTTGGAAAACAGAAATTTCATGAAGTGGACAGCGCTATACAATCCTGCCTTTTAAAATAATTTTCTTGAAGTATGTTTGCCTTGTACTAATTGCTAATTAAATAGAACTGTCCTAGTATGATAGTTACATAATTTCTTCTCATGTTCAGTTTTCAGAAAAATATATTTTAATAACTGACACTTTTTTATTTCTATAAGCAAATGGAATATTTAGATAGATGTTGGTCACTTTTCTCCAGTATGTTCTGTAGATGAACTGAAAAACCCTAATTCCCTGGTACTGCCACCAGAAAATCCATCCTTTTTTTTCCTTGTTTGCATTGAGAAACTAGGATTACTTCTCTCCCTTCTGCCCATTTTTCCCAACAAATCACTGTCCCTGTTATTATATATATTCACTGCTAAGGGCCAGAAGCCACTGAGAACAAAACACAGAATAAGAATAGTACATAAAATTGCTGTGGAGCCTCTGGGTTTTTTTGCTGCAATAGACATCTCAGTTGCAGACGTCAGATGCACTTCAGGAAGTTGGTTGCAAAATCTTGGCCCAAATCAAGGATGTTATTGTTTCTTTTGCCTGCTAACTCTTCATCCTCTCTCTGCTTCTCTCTCTTCCCACGTCTCAGTAAGCCCGCCTGTGTCTCTGTCTGTTTGTCTGTGTCTCTTTTAGGCTATGTGACTCACCTGCAAACTCTCAGCCCAGTGAGTTGAAAATTGCTATCCCGTAATGTCTGAAATTGATTTCTTCTGTCTGAATAATGCCTCTAGAGTTTGGAGAACAGCTCCAAAAGGATACAGTAATATACAAAAACATGAGTGAGCCCAGACCTATTCTAAATAAGTTCTTTTTTATTTATAATACATATGTAAGAGAGTGTATATATTTAAAGGAATGGAATGTATTTGCATTAAAATCAGAATCTGATGGCCCACCAAGATATAAAATCAAGCAAGAGCTATCACAAAGTCTGCCTTTCCAACAAGACTCCATGTTGTCCCCTCTGTTCTCATCATGGGTCTACCTAGATCCCATCATCCCATCTGCACAGACTGGGTTGGGGCACCTTGACACCCCTGACTTGCCTTTCACTATCCAATGGCCCACCCCACTACAAGTGAATCATCCTTCTGTAACTGCAATGTAAAATTTTTTAAAGAATGGCCATTTTACAAATCATCATAGGATTATTCCATTTTGAATAATAATTCTGGTAATATGTCAAAATGACTTATTTTCTATGATACTTCAAATTTTCTCACAATTTTCCCCTTTAAGCTTTTTCTTACTTCCATATTTTTAGCTCTTAATTCTTCCTTATCCTTAATCTCATCTAGAATAACAGCTTCAGGCTCTCATCCCATTGGGTTTTGTCATTTTGCCTGAAATTTTTACTGCTTCTTTACAGACGTTTTTTAGAATTTGGTTTTAGCCTTTATTTTCGATTTCTCTTATCTCAAATTTTAAATTTTAGCTTTAATGTTTAACATTCTTATTAGACCTCAACTCTCCTACTTTATGGGAACGAAAGCATTAATAAAATACTCTCATGTGTTTAGCTTTTCTTAACATTTTATGTTCTTACAAATGCTTATTTCCCCAATTGTTTCTCTTCTCCCATCCTTTTCAGTATCTTTTTTATAATATTTGTTGAGAACATTGTCCATTTGTGCTGAAATTCCTTAATGAGTCTAAGTCATCAAAAAATAGGGGCGGATAAATATTTTGCTCCTAGAATTGTCCTTATGATTACTTCACTGGTTTTTCCAAACAGATCTCCTGGACCTAAATACTTCATAATGATGGATATGAAAAAACAAACTTAAGACACTTAATCTACAGGTTAACCCTTAGAATATAAAGTTTTTCCAGGTATGCTTTTCTTCATAAAAACCTCCTACCATCCAAGCCTTATGTGGAAAGATACAAATTTTGACACTTATCATCTCTGTCCCCATATACTATACTCTACCATGAGCCTGGGTGTTTTGGAAATTCAAAGCTAAGACAAGGTTCTCCATTCACTGTCCTGGGTCAGAAATTCTAAGCAAGCAGGTGGCAATGGGCCTTCTGATGGTTACGTACAATTCATAATATGGTAGAGGAACCAGAGACATCTTCTACTTATACTTGAATGCTCAACACATTTTCTGGGTTGTGTTAATTCCCCTCTCAGAGGAGTCATCCAAGAATCTCCTCAGTGTTATAATCCATTGACTTCTTTCTCTCATTGAAAGAGTTAAGACAAAGCTTGCAATGAGAATTTTATCCAAATTCTTCCAGGGGTGGGATGTCCTATTTTGGTCAGAAATTATACTGAAGGATTTCAGGCTACAAAAATATATCAGAACCTAAAGAGAGGGTAGAAACATTTTACTCTAGGCAATGCTTTTTTGTTCTAAGAAAATCTGAGATGACAACTAGATGGAGATGCTCTTCCTAAAGGAAAACTAGATATTCTTCTGGTAAAAAAATAGAATTTCTAAAAGACAATTTAAACAGCCCATCAGGGTATAGACAAGAATCAAATTGCTCCTGATTTTCTGTACTATATATCACTCCTGTTAAACTCTAGTATGTGGTAATATCTTATTATGAGGTTAATCTGAATTTGGGTAATTAGCAATGGCATTGAACATCTCTATGTGGTTGTTGGCCATTTGTGTTTGTTCTTTGATGAAGTGTGTCCAAATATTTGCCCATTTTTAATTGAGATTTTTTTCCCTTATTATTGACCTATAAGGGTTTTTAATATATTCTTAATACAAGTGATTTGTTAAATACATATTTTGAAAATATATTTTCTAATCTTTGGCCTTTCTTTTTATTTTCTTAAAAACCCAGAGAGGCTATCTATGTGTTTTTGCTGAGATTACGCAGCAAGCCAGCTTGATTCTACTTCTAGCATTATTTCCACTATGCAGCACTGAGGGCAGTTTTCTCTGCAGAAACTTTACTGACAATTCAGGAAATATACCATAGATCAGGTGCTTATGGATAGGGAGCAGACTGGGGACAGGAATCTGTAATAACTCTGTTGCTTCTTAAGTAGGAATTCTTTGGCAATTTGCTATGTGAGGAGACTTCCAGGCTCAAGTGTTAATTGTAATCCCTTTGTTTTTAAAATAGCAGATCATAGAATAAATAAATCTTACTTTCTCTTTTTTTTAAAAAAAAAAAGCAGGCCTCAATATACTAAAATATTCACTCTATATATAAACAAATGTAAGCTTTAATAGAGTATAAAAATGGCTTTGCAAAAATGTCAATGGGCCAGTTGCTATGAATAGTACTTTATACATAAGCACAGAATGTTGCTGAATTATTAGAACCCCAGTCATTCAAGACCATGACAATGGCCTCAGAGTTATTCTCATCTCCACAGAAACACACATTCTAATTCGTGAAGAATATTGATATATTTGTGCCGATTCATTCATGTTCTTCCACCTAATCTCCTGAAGTAACTGATTGGGTGTTTTGGAAATTTAAATCTAATTTAAATTAGAAGGAGATGCGAAGTGACCCAGACTTGGATTTAACCAAAACCTTTTGTCTAATGCATCTAACCAACTTATGTTATTGTTCTCCCTAACAACAAAACTGGTTAAAATGTTTCCTAATGATCTGAAAGAACTGTTGTTTATACACACAGCAACTAATTTGTTTTAAGACAGTTTCAAAATTATTGAGAAGAACCATATTTCCTAAATAATTCACTTTAAAGTAAATGGCAATTTATTATTTACCAAGAGATTGTTATATTGCAAAGAGAAAAGATTTTGGAACACACGCACAAGTCTCTCCTCAACTGAGACAAATGTGTGTTCTTTCTATTTTGTAGATGCAAGCTTCTTTCTGAGTTCCTGTAATGCTCCCTAATGTAAAAATTTCTTTAAAAACTGGAAAATAGAACTTCCTCTTTTTCCGACTGGAACCATGGAGGGTGTAGAAGAGAAGAAGGAGGTTTCTGCTGTGACAGAAATCCTTAAGAAAAAGCGAAGAAATTTCATAGAGCTGAAGATCAAGCACCTGAGAAAGAAGTTTGCCCAAAAGATGTTTCGAAAGGCAAGGAAGAAGCTTATCTATGAAAAAGAGAAGCACTATTACAAGGAATATAGGCAGATTTACAGAACTGAAATTCGAATGGTGAGGATGGCAAGAAAAGCTGGCAACTTCTATGTACCTGCAGAACCCAAATTCATTGGCCTTTGTCATCAAGATCAGAGGTATCAATGGTGTGAGCCCAAAGGTCCAAAAGGTGTTGCAGATTCTTCGCCTTCGTCAAATCTTCAATGGAACCTGTGTGAAGATCAACAAGGCTTCAATTAACATGCTGAGGATTGTAGAGCCATTGATTGCATGGGGGAACCCAAATCTAAAGTCAGTAAATGAACTAATCTACAAGGGTGGTTATGGAAAAATCAATAAGAAAATTGCTTGGACAGATCATGCTTTGATTGCTCCATCTCTTGGTAAATATGGCATCATCTGCATGGAGGACCTGATTCATGAGATCTATACTGTTGGAAAATGCTTCAAAGAAGCAAATAACTTCCTGTGGCCCTTGAAATTATCTTTTCCATGAGGCAGAATAAAGGAAACAGCCATCCATTTTGCAGAAAGAGGAGATGCTGGCAAGAGGGAGGACCAGATCAACAGGCTTATTAGAATAATGTCTACCATGATTATTTTTCTAAGCTGGTTGTACCTGCTTTCAAACTGAACAACGACAACAAAAAAAACCTGAAAATAAATACACCTGGAGAAGGTTCCCTAACCCAAGAATGAACCAAGGATTTCTCTGAATTGTGGGCTTGGATTCTTGGCTAGTCATGTCCTCTTATCCATGCTATAAGCATGGTCCCAGCTACCTAGATACAGAGGACAGTCTATCCCGGTTTTTAAAAGGGCAACTCCTTACTTTCCCCCAGATTTGCAGACTCGTTAATTTATTACACAATCAAAAATGTAAGCTACGTTTCTGCCTGATACCTTTCTGGCACACCGGGCCTTCTTAGACCTGTGGGTCATTAGATTGACTTGCAGACTTTGGACATGATGAATCCTCAGATTACCAAAGTTGTACTCATTTTTTATGTATCAGTTTTTGTAAAAGTCTAAGTTACATATGACTGTAGTTTAAGGTTAAATATTCCATTAATGTTGTTAAATAAAATAGCAATTCTCCTGACCACTTCTTCTTGTCCAATTTTCTCCTCTCTACAAGCAGCCACATTCAATTCTACTAAAGCTGATATTTTAAGAAATTTCTTTGATATTATTAAGTAACATGTTTGATAATTCTTGATTAGTCAGTTTTAGTTTTGTGAAAAGAATACCCATTATGGCAGATGAAAATGAAGCTTCATTTCTTCCCTTACCCCTCTACATTTCCTCTTTCTCATCTCCCTATCCTCCCATAGAGTTATACCATAATTTCAATTGATTGATATTCAATATTTACAGGACTACAGTAACACTATTCTCAAATGAGATATGCAGTAAACCGATTGCTTTCATTTGCCGTACAACTCTCTGTCCTGCAGTTAATCATTGTATAATTGTTTAATTTTCTATTAAATTAGCACCAATTTAACCCCAAACTTTCTCCCAATCCTGTATCTTCCCTCAGGAAATAGAGACACATAAAGCGACATCTCAATTTCATCTTCTTGAAGAAATAGCTCCTGGAGCCCTATGAAGAGTGCTCACATGAACATGTTGCTTGCTATGCCTTTATCCCTCCTGGACATTCCTTTTTTCTCTCCTCTATCAGAAATAAAACAGGAAAGTATTGATTTTCCTATTCTTTTTAATCCCATACCTTTCTCATTCTTAGGTTACTTATTTTAACAGAGAATATTAGCCAGTATTTCCCTAAGATTGGATGTATTCAGGATAAATTTTTTGAGAACCTACATACCTAAGAATATCTTTATATTTTTTGCATACTTGGTTGATAATTGTCCTGATCATAGAACTATAGATGGAAAATGATTTTTCCTTCAGAATTTTGTGTTCTAGCTTCTAGGATCATAGAGAACCCACATGATTCATGATTCTTTCTTTGTGGTTTTTATTTCCTCTGGAATAGCACTGTTCAATTGAAATATAAGGTAATCTACAAATGTTAGCCACATATGCAATTTTAAAATTTTAGTAGCACGTTTTAAAATATTAAAAAGAAACAGGTGAAATTAATTTTAGTATTTTATTTAACCAAATATATCCGGATGTTATCATTAAGAAGTGATCAATATAAATCATTGTAAGAAAGTATTTTACCAGCTTTTAAAATCTAGGTCTTCAAAATACAATGTGTATTTAATGTGTATATAATGTGTATTTCACACTTATAGTATGTTTGTTTGGACTAGATGCATAACAAAAGCTCCATCGTCACATGTGGTTTGCGGCAACTTTATTGGACAGTGATACTCAAGAAAGACATAGGTATTTTCTTTGCTGCTAGTCTTCTACTAATTTGCCTTGATGAGGGCTGAATTTTGCCTATTTTTCTAGGCATTCAGTGAGACCATCTGCCCGACAACTCATTTGTATCAGTTCTAGTAAAATTCTTTAAATTATTGCCTTGATAACTCTCCTCTTTCTCCATTTCTATTTACTCTGTTTCTGAAACTTGCTATTCAACAGATAAGACACCAACTGTGCTTGCTGATCCTCTCATTTATTTCTCCCATTTTTCGATTTATTTTTCTTAGTTCTGCTTTCCAAATTTTTTATTTTCTAATACTTTCCGTAGAATTTTAGTTATATTTTTAACTTCAAAAAGGTATTTGTGTCCTGCATGTCCATGTTTGACTGCACCTGTTCTTGTTTCAGGATTACAATATCTCCTTGTAGCTGAGCATATTTGTGATATTTTAAAAATCTTTTCCTCCTTATAGTCTCTGTTTCCTCCAAACTTCTTTTTTTTCCCTCTTCATTTGCTTAGTCTCTGATTTTTTATGTAAGAGGCTTTCCTCAGCTATCTGGCAACCCTCAGTTTTCTGTTCTTATTTGTAAGTGGGAAACTAATGAGTTGATTCATTGAGTATATGAGTTAAGCCTCTCAAGGATTCATTTTATCATAAGGTGAGCTGACTGTGCCATTTCATTGGAAAACCAGTGATGTTAATATTTTTAGAGCTTTGCTCTTCCACTGATCAGACATTCCAGAGAAAGTTCTTCCATTCTCCTGTTCTAAGGATAGCAGACTGGTTATTTGATGCTAGGAGCCTAGTAAGAGACGAGGAAAAGAGAGCATCAGCATCATATATGCCTGTGTGCACTTAATCGAACTGCTACCAGTACAGAATCTCCATTTTCAACTGTAACCGAAGGACCCTTTTTCAGAAACCCTCTATGTTACCCACTGAAAAAAATAAACCTCTAGTATTCTGCCAGGGGTGGGGGAAGCTGCATAATTTCTTCACTCTTTAGAGGCTCTTTTACTGTGCTGCATTTTGGCATGGTGCCACAAACATATGCTGAGAAACGCTGTATGAAAGAGCTCTATTAAAAGGCCATTGTGAGTTCCACTTTCATTCATTTATTAATATTTCACTGTTTAGGAAATTTTCAGGCATGCTCTTGGGTTAGAGTTTGGAATTGGAAAACTAATTTGGGCCAGAATAGTTTTCAAAGATTTTTCTTCATAAAAGTACAACATGTCTCCTGCATCCTTTGTCTAGCCACTGATAGAAACACCTACCCAACTTCAACTACTTGGTGTGAAGTCTTTGGATGTAAGTCCAAACTTGTTACCAGGTTCAGCATTCACAAAGCTGCCGCCCTCTCCTACCCCTCGCAACGCCTACCTACTTTTGAAGTACGCAGTTAGGATATACTGCCACCAGGTGGTAGATCTTGGTATCATTCCCAACGTCTCAACTCCAAATCGCATGTTTTGAAGGAAATTCAAGGTTTATCCAATTAATGTTTCTACTAGTGCTATTTATGAAAATGTTTCAATGAAGAGCCTAAACATTTAAATATGTCATAGTAAAAACATTAACATCAATTGTTTTTCTTTGAAAAACAGTTTCTAACGGAAACATATTCTTCTCACTAGTTTTTGTTATTAAAAACAACTTAATCTAATCCTGTTCTACTTCCATTATTAGCAGTATTTTATATAACACTTGTTCTAACATCTCTTCAATCTTAAATTTCAAATCGATTGGTTTTAAATATTTACATATTTAAATATTACATATTTTTCCAAGTACTTATGTTCCACAAGCATCAAAGATTATGAAATATATCTCCACTTCCCCTAGTATTTAGTTTATGCTGTCTACTGAGCTCCTCCAATGTATTAGTGATATCTAAAAGATTTTTCCTATACCTCATTAAAGCAAGAGACCATGCCAGGAGCCAAAATCTAGATGAGCCAAAAGCCATTATTAGAATAAATAAGTCTGCTCAATAAAAATGAGCAAACTACTGATACACACTACTTAGGCACTGTACATCCTTTATGCTGTGTGGAAAAAAGAAAAGCCTCTCCCAAGTGATCATATACTGTGTGATTCCATTACATAACATTCCTGAACTGACAAAATTATAGAGATGAAAAACAATTAGTAGTCATCAGGGGTTAGGGATGGTGGGGGAAGAGAAGCAGGTGTGACTAAAGGAACAGCAAGAGGGAGATCTTTGTGGTGATGGAATAGTTCTGTACTTTGACCGTGGTGGAGGTTCCATGAATATACACACGTGATGAAATGACATAGAACTACACATGCACATTGGTATAGTTTGGATAAGTCTCCATATCTCACACTGAAACGTGATCCCCACTGTTGGAGGTAGATACTAGTGGGATGTGTTTGCCTCATGGAGGTAGATTCCTCATGAATGGGTGTGGCTGCCATCCCCACGGTAATGAGTGAGTTTTTGCTCTATTAACTATCTGATTGTTTATAACAGCCTGAGAAATCCTAGCTACAGCAATCAGGCAAGAGAAAGAAATAAAAGGCATCCAAGTAAGAAAAGAGGAAATCAAACTATCTCACTTAACTGACAATATGATTTTTTACCTAGAAAACCCTAAAGACTCTTCCAAAAGGCTCCTGGAACTAATAAATTACTTCAGTAAAGTTTCAGGGCACAAAATCAACGTACAAAAGTCAACAGCATGTCTACACACCAGTAACATTCAAGCTGAGAGCCAAATCAGTTGCAATCCCATTTACAATAGCTAAAAAATAATAATAATAACATACCTAGAAATACATATAACTGAGGAAGTGAAAGATCTCCACAAGGAGAATTACAAAACACTGCTGAAAGAAATCATAGATGACACAAACAAATAGAAAAACATTCCATGCTCATGGATTGGAAGAGTCAATATAATTAAAAATATTTGGCCATACTCTCCTAAGCAAACTACAGATTCAACACTATTCCTATCAAGCTACCAAGGTCATTTCTCACAGAACTGGAAAAAAAACTATTCCGAAATTCATATGGAACCAAAAGAGCCTGAATAGCCAAAGCAATTCTAAGCAAAAAGAACAAAGCCAGAGGCATCACATTACCTGACTTCAAACTATACCATACGGCTACAATAACCAAAGCAGCATGGAACTGGTACAAAAACAGATACATAGACCAATGAAACAGTTTAGAGAACCCAGAAATAAAGCCACACACCTACAGTCATCTGATCTTCAACTAAATTTTGCAAAAATAAGCAATAGGGAAAGGACTCCCTATCCAATACATGGTGCTGTGAGAGCTGGCTGTCCATCTGCAGAAAAATGAAACTGAACCTCTACCTTTTACCATATACCAAAATTGACTCAAAATGGATAAAAGATTTAAATGTAAGACCTCAAACTTTAAGAATCCGAAAAGAAAACCCAGGAAACACCATTCTGGATGTCGACCTTCGGAAAGAATTTATGATTAAGTCCTCAGAAGCAATAGCAACAAAAACAAAAATTGACAAGTGGAACCTAATTAAACTAAAGACCTTTTGCACAGCAAAAGAAACTATCAACAGTTAACAGACAACCTACAGAATGGAAAATATTTGCAAATTATGCATCTGACAAAGGTCTAATATCCAGAATCTATAAGGAACTAAAACTAATCATCAATAACACAACATTAAAAAGTGGGCAAAAGACTTAAACAGATACTTCTCAAAAGAAGATATACAAGCAGCCAACAAACATATGAAAAAATGTTCCACATCACTGATCATCAGAGAAACATAAAATCACAATGAGACACCATCTCATATCAGCCAGAATGGTGATTATTGAAAAGTCAAAAAACAGATGCTGGCAAGGCTACAGAGAAAAGGGAACTCTGGTACACTGTTGGTGGGAATGAAAATTAGTTCAGGCACTGTGGAAAGCAGTTTGGAGATTTCTCAAAGAACATACAACAGAACTACCATTCGGCCCAGCAATACCATTACTGGGTAAATATCCAAAAGACAATAAATTGTTTTACCAAAAAGACACATGCATTTGTATGTTGTCACAGCACGATTTACAATAATAACAACATAGAATCAACCTAGTGTCTATCAGTGGTGGACTGGATTTAAAAAAATGTGGTACATATACACCATGGAATATAACACAGCCATAAAAAAGAACGGCATCATGTCCTTTGCAGCAACATGGATGCAGCTGGAGGCCATTATCCTAAACACATTAATGCAGAACAGAAAACCAAATACCACACGTTATCACTTTTAAGTGGGAGTTCAATGTTGGGCACTACTCATGGACATAAAGATGGCAACAATAGATACTAGGGACTACTAGTGGAGGGTGAGAGGAACGGAAGACAAGGGTTGAAAAATTATTTATTGGGTACTCAGTACCTGGGTGATGGGATCCGTCGTACCCCAAACCTCGGCATTACACAGTATACCATGTAAAAAACCTGCACATGTACTCCTTGAATCTAAAATAAAAGTTGAAATTCTTTTTTGAAAAGAGTCTGTCATCTTTTCTCTCTCTTCTTCTCTTTGCCATGTGACACACCAGGTTCCCTTCACCCTCTGCTATGAGTGTAAACTTTCTGAGGCCCTCACCAGAAGCAGGTACTGGCATCATGCTTCTTGTATAGCCTGCAGAATCATAAGCCAAATAAACCTATTTTCCTTATAAGTATACCCTGCCTCAGGTATTTCTTTATAGTAACACAAAACAAACTGATACGCATTGTACCAACATCCGTTTCCTATTATAGTTTTGATACTGTACCATAATTATATAAGATGGAACCATTAGGGGAAACTGAATGAAAGATATAAGGACCACTCTGTAGTATCTTTGTAACAGCCTGTAATAAAACTCCAAGATTCTAGGTGGAAATAAATATTTTTTTCTCACCACATCATGTTCTCATTACCATGGTACAATTCATTTATACAATTTGAGAATCTATGGCCATAATCTCTATACAGATGCTCCTTGTCTTATGATAGGATTACAGCCCAATAAACTCATCTTAAGTGAAAAACATAAGTTGAAAATGCATTTAATATGCCTAACAAAGTGAACATCCTAACTCAGCCTCACTTACCTTACACATGCCCAGAACACTTACACTAATCTACAATTGGGAAAAAATCACTTAACACAGAGACTATTCTATAATAAAGTTATTTAAAAATTTGAATTATCTGGGCATGGTGGCTCATGCCTGTAATCTCAGCACTTTGGGAGGACAAGGCAGGTGAATCACACGAGGTCAGGAGTTCAAGACTAGTCTGGCCAACATGTTAAAACCTCTTCTCTACTAAAAATACAAAAATTAGCCAGTTGTGGTGTCCCACACCTGTAGTCCCAGCTACTGGGAGGCTGAGGCATGAAAATTGCTTGAACCCACAAGGGGGAGGTTGCGGTGAGCTGAGATCGTGCCACTGCACTCCTGCCTGGGTGACAGAGCGAGACTCCATATCCAAAACAAAAAAAAACAAACAAAACAAAACAAAAACTTTGAATCAAAATACAAAGCACAGTTTCTCAAAATGAATGCTATTTTCACACCATCATAAATCAAAAAATCACAGGTCATACTATTATAAGTTGGGGACTATCTTATTCAATTTGCATTTGAAATTTAGTTTGGGTCTAATTTCTAAATTTGTGCCTCTTTTTAGATTTCTTCTCGCTGAAATAACATGCTTTTTTTAATGCAATTAAACCTGAATGTCTGTATTCAATAATACGGCTTCTTAGAATTTTGCTTTTTTCTCTTTATTACTTGTCATATGGTTTTATTACTTCTTGAAAGATGGTTTTTCTTTGTTATTATTTTGGATTGGAAACTTAAAATGGTGGCAGCAGTTGTTCAGAATAACAACATTTTATGGAGAAGTTTAGAATCTTTATTCCATGAAGAAAAGTAATTCTGAAGTTTTAATGAAAAATCTATTAATTATTGCAATTATGTTGTTGTTTGAACCTGCACCACTGGAAAACAATGCGTGCTATTCTTCCAAATCACATTTTAATGACTAACAACTTGACATTTACTAAGATTTTATTGTATTCTAAAAGCATTTAATTTTAAACATGAACTCTATCAACCATGTATTTAATTGATAACTAAAGATATTCCCCAGTGTAAAAACTATATTCTTTTTATAAATGAATGATTCTAAAATTTAAAACTTATTTTTCATAGTAACCATGTTACTTACAATTGATTCACAGATTAATCCATAAAGTCAGATTTAAACCTAGAGGAAATTTAACTACTTGCAGTGCTAGAAATACTAGAAAACAATAATGTAATGTGACATGTCTTTAAAATACATTTTTAAAATGTTTGAACCCCTAAAGTCTGTAAGAAGACATTTTCCCTGATATAATCAGGAAAAGAATTTTTTTAAACCACGTGTTTGCTTGCTTGTTTGTTTCACCTCACCTTTAGCATTTTAGAGAGATGCTGGTTTATTTAGAAGCAAATGAGCAGGTTTAAAAAAATCCCAGGGAAATTTCCAAGACTTCCGGGCCCTTTCTAGGTCTTTGAGTAGATGATATTGATTCTTTACTATGATTTTCTTTTTACATATCTAAGCTTCCACGCTTCTGTGTTTTCCATAAAAATGTATTGCCACCAGTACTCTCATGGACCTATCAGCTATGATTGAAGTCTGGTTTCAAAATCTTTCACGAAGATGTATTCAAACAACAAAACAACATGTCTCTCATGTTCTCTCATCTTTGGTTCACTCTCTCTCAAATTTCTTCTGGTCTTACACTTTGTTAAATTCCGGCCTCGGGCTGACCTGTAACTTGAATGGGAGTCAGGGCTTCCACCTGTGTCCTGCCTTTATGCAAGGTCACGCTGCAAGACCGAAAGGTTGACTTGAATGGTTTCAGTTTGATCTCTCTGTGCCCATTATGAAATTATAGGCTCTCAACTTGAAATGCACTCTTCAATATATGCTCTGTGATAGATGATGGAATCCCTTTAAGCTTCTCCCCTTCAAAGTGAGTACAGCATTAAAAGGGTGGAGAGGGAGACTGCAGCAAAAAGGGGCTGTCCTGAAGTCCCTAACTGCAGTGTGTGAATGGATAGTACAGGTTCAAGAATATCTGTGAGCTCTGTACGAGGCACAGGCCCACAGCAGTGCCTCCGTGACCTTGCAGCTCAGGCTGGCATAAGCTTTCCATCGAAACCTGTGTCCCAGAAGCCTCAGACCTGAATTCCTTCTTCAGCCCCTTCACCTCACCTGTCCTGCCTGTGCTCCCAGGGGTTTCCTATTGAGCCTCTGCTTTCTCTGCAGCCCACACTGCTCTGATCGCCTGCTCTCCGCCTGCCCTGCGGAGGTGGCTTTCTGCTAGCCCAGCTGCTGCAGACCAGCTCCAGCTTGGACAAACTGGGAACTTTTCTGCACTCCTAGGATACAGAAGGAGACAAATAAAACAGGGAAAAAATAAAGGGGCCTGTAAACCTGAAGAAGTTAATCCTAAAAGTGTTAATGCTCAGATATGCATGCAAATTCATTATTCCATTCCTTTTGCTCAAAAACAAATTGCTCCACCTAGGAATAGAAGACTAAAAGAGGGAGAGTTGCATGGGCTGAGATGAGAGGAAGAACTCGGCTACCCAGAAGACATTAAAATAACTCCTCCAGCAGCTGGTGGAAAGGTGGGGGAGTCCTCTGTTTAAGACAGAAAATGGAAAGGCCTCCACCCAGCATTGATGACTCCCTGGACTTTTGGGGACGTCCTTGAATGAACTGAAACATATATTTATTCATAAATTTTGTTTTAGTGTTCAGACTGCTTGTATATTTTGGAGGAAGGAAGCTGTTTGGTCAAATCTGTTGGCCTCATTTAGCATTATTTATACTGTATAATGTTGATTATATATTCTAACCTCAGGGGAAGCCCAAGATGTTCTTTTTGTTGTACCTCATTTTAGTACCAGAGAAGAAAAAAGATCTCTTATGCGTCTCAGAGGCAATACAAAATCCTAATCAAACAGCTAATTGGTCAATGATTTTAAAATAAAAGTAATTCCAGCTCCATAAAAAAATCCCTAAATTGCAAATTATCTTAAAAAAAAGAATGATCTGCTTTAGGAAATCCTCAGTTCCCATTGCTAAAGGTATTCAAGCAGAGAAGACAGATAATCCAGAGAATTATAGGAAGGATACAAACTACACAGGTCTTATCAGCCCACAGGTTCCATGATTCTGAAAGTCAGGGGAATTTAAAAGAATCAAAACAAAGTTAATTGAGTTCTATTTTAGTCTATATTTCCAACTTCATGTTCCTGTGGCACCGACATGGGTTCATTTCTCTTTCTGATAAGGGTAGGCCTAATTGCTCCAAAGTTGCACACAGAGTGTTATGTTCAGAAATTATTAGGTGATTTGAGAAAGCAGCACAACAAAACTATAAACCATCAAGGAATAATGGCCCCTGCGTTATGACATTGACTTCTGAACCTGTGTCATTAATATATTTTTCAGAGTTTATTGATAACTCACCCACCAAACTGTTTACAAAGTATAGCAACTGCATACCCTTAGAACTTCCAATTGCTGTGACAGAAGATGTGGTCACAGATTCAGAAGTGACTATTTAATCCACTTCCTTTTGTATCACTTATCCCTCTGTTGCTATGGGACTGAAGCTTCCTGTTCTCCCAGTTCTCAGGCTGACATTTTATCTTTTGGTCTGTTCAAGTGTAGCAAGTTTGTATTCAATTCTGCATGAAATTTAAAACATGTCACCACTCTCCTAGAGACATCTTCTACTGCTTTTATAAATGTGTCCATCTACTGTCCTGAATAGGAGAGCACTAGTTCATCCCTGAATAGATGGTATTGATTCACTAAACCCTAAAGATTTTTGACCTTTTTAAAAACAGATTCCTACTGCACAAGATATTTTACAAAGTGACAAGGACTTCTGTGCATTGAGATGAAATCAGTACCATTTAAATTGAGCATATTTCCTAGGGAGATTGTAGACTACACGGCATTCAAACAGTGTATCATGTTAAATCAGAGACATTTTGAATAATTTCAGTTGTGTTTTTTCTGAAAGAAAGGGAAGTGTAAAAAATGTTATGCCATAAATTGAATCTAAAATCAGCAAAGGGATTAGTAACTTAAGCTGATATTGATATAGTTTAGCTGTGAAGCTGAATAACACTCTTGAGTATGAAGGAAGAATATGCTTAAGCTAGAAAGTAATTAGACAATGAATTATCCAAATTGCTAGGTAGAAATAAGACCTAAAAGTACATGTGATTTAAAGTCAAGAGACTTGAGTTCTATTTCTACTTCTGCCACCTGGTGAAATTTACCTCCCCTACAAATTTTTTCAAAAATAAAATGAGTGGTTTGAATTAGAAAAATCTCTAAAGTCTTCTCTGGATTCCACAATCTATGATTAAGCAGGTCAACATTGCAATAAGTAATAATCTGTGGTACAAATAGATCAAGCAAAGGTTCTACATGTAGTCATTGAAGAAATATTTATTAAGCAATTATTATATAAAAAAATTGTAACAGGTATTTGAAAAGCAAAGTCTATAGAAGAAAATTTCAGTTTGGCATATGTGTACAACATCTCAATAGAGGTATCCTGAAGACCCATGAAGATGCAGGTACAGAATTGAGGAGGAAAGTTGGAGCTGAAGCTATGGATTTTTGAGGGGCCAGCATGCACTTCTCTTTAGCCTCGTTTCTTTTGCAATCCAAACACTTTAAAATGTGTGAACAGCCACTGCTAGAGGTGAGCATCAAAGGTCACATTTAGTGAAGTAACTCATAAACCTATGGTCTCGTCTTAGAGCCACTGAGTCTGGATAGCATACACTGTTGCCACTGACTCTTAATTCTCTAATACCAATGACCTTTATTCTACTCTGTCCTGTATTCTCCATGGCTATCAGTCTTATGTCTCTCATTTAAAATGTCTTGCAGTTATTAAAATGATTTCTCAAGAGTATATGCATTTCAAAAAGGAATAATTGTTTTAGTAACCTGAAGGGATTAACTGACAACGGTGGATTGTCAAGCATCAGTGGTAAGTCCTTGGAGAGATGTTTCTGTCAGGGGGGTATTACCAAGCCTTAAAATTATATCACCCTGGTGAACATCAACTGTGGCAATGAAAACCATCCTTGATTTGGCATTTGCAAGCTGTAGAAAGTAATTCTGTTCTTGAGATTAACCTGTGCTCTCCTACTTACTTCTACATTTCTTAATACTTTTAGTTGACAAATCATAGTCATATACATTTATGGGGTATAATGTAATGTTTTAATATATGTATACAATGTGGAATAAATAAATCAAGCTAATTAACATATCCAGCACCTCTAAGTTTCTGTGGTGAAAAATTTGAAATTTACTCTAATTTTGAAATGTATACAACATTATTATGGACTACAGTCACCCTGCTCTGCAATGGATCTCAAAACTTATTCCTTTTCTTTGCAACTTTGAACACCTTGATCAACAACTTTCCATTCCTTCTCTTCCCCACCCCACCCCAGCCTCTGGTAACCATAATTCTACTCTCAACTTCTATGAGTTGAAGTTGCAGTATTTGTCTGAAATAACAAAGTTTCCTTCTTTTTTAAGGCTGAATTATATATACATATTTGCATATATATATTTACACACATACATATATGTATGTATTATTCCACATTTTCTTATTCATTCATCTGTTGATGGACACTTATGTTGATTTCATATCTTGGCTATTGGGAATAATTTGCTGCCACGAATGTGGGAGTACAGATACCCCCTCAACATATTGATTGCAGTTTCTTTGGATGTATATACAGAAGTGGGACCGCTAGATCATACAGTAGTTCTATTTTTAGTTTTTTTAAGGAAACTCCATACCATTTTCCATAATGGCTGTATTATTTACATTTTCACCAACAGCGTACAAGGGAGGGTTTCCTTTTCTTCACATCCTTCCTGGCATTTATCTTTCATCTTTTCGACAGTAGCTATTCTAACAGGTAATAATTCATTGTGGTTTTGATTGGCATTTACCTAAAGATTAATGATGCTGAGCATTTTTTCATGAAGCTTTTGGGCACTCGTATGCATTATTTTGAGAAATATTTATGGGTTCCTTTCCATTTTTATTCAGATTTTTTTTTTGCTGTTGAATTGAGCTCCTTATAAAGTTTAAATATTAATACCTTATCAGATGTATAATTTGCAAATATTTTCTTCCATTCTGTAGATTGTTTTTTTCATTCTGTTGTTTCCTGAGCTGTGCAGAATCTTTTTAGTTTGACATTGTCTCACTTGTCCATTTTTGGTTTTTTTGCCTATGTTTTCTGGGTCATATGCAAAAAATCATTGCCAGACCAGACCAATATTGTGGAGCTTTTATACTCTATGTTTTCTTCTAGTAGTCCTATAGTTTCAGTTCTTATATTTAAGTCTATAATCAATTTTGAGTTAATTTTTGTACATGGTGTGAGATAAGGATCTAATTTTGTTCTTCTGCATGTAGATAACCAGTTTTCACCATACCATTTATTGAAGACTATCCTTTCCCCATTGTGGGTTCTTGACATCATTGTCAAAAATGAATTGATCATAAATGTGCAAGTTTATTTCTGGCTTTCTATTCTGTTCCATTGATCTAGGTGTCTGTCTTTATGTCAATACCATGCTGTTTTGATAACTATAGCTTGCAGTATATTTTGAAGTCAGGTAGTATGATGCCTCAAGCTTTGTTCTTTGGGATCAAAATTATTTTGGCTCTTCAGGGTCTTTTGTGGTCCCATACAAATTTTAGAATTTTTTCCTATTTCTATTAAAAAATGACATTGGAATTTTGATGAGATTTCATTGAATCTGTAGGTTTCTCTATCATAGACATTTTAACAATATTTATACTTACAATCCATGAACATGGAATATCTTTCCATTTATTTGTGTTTTCTTCGATTTCTTTCATCAGTGTTTTATAGTTTTCAATACGTAGGTCTTTCACCTCCTTGGTTAAATTTATGCTTAAGTTTTTTTCTTTTTTGCTATTGCAAATGGGATTTTTTCTTAATTTTTTTGGATAGTTTATTACCAGTGTATAGAAACACTATTGATTTTTGTATCTGCAACTTTACTGAATTCATTTATCAGTTCTAACATTTTTTTAATAGAGTTTTTGGAATTTTTTATATATAAGATCATATTGTTAACAAATAGAGAAAATGTCCCTTATTTCTTACTTCTACTTTTAATACAGATGTACACAGCCAAATCACATATTTTCACTAAATTGCTCAAGAATTTCTAATCTTCCCCTTTCTTGAGGTTTTATGTACACATATAATTTTAAAATTGTCATACTTAATGATACCACAACCAGATTTTTGTGATTAATATACTCTTCATATTCAAATCAATGTCATATATCATATGATACACTATATTTCCCTATCTCTCTTATTAATGAGTTTCTCTCCCACTCGCTGTCTCTAAGCAGTCAAATATTATTGATAGAGTTTATCAGATACATGAAAGTAAGGAATTAACTGATTCATTTATTAATTAAACATATATAAGTTGATGTCTTAATAGGTAGCAGGTAGAGTTTAACTTTTTAAGAGTATAAAAGTGAATACACCAAGAACACAGTGCTAAAGCTTTCAAGTGGAGAAAAAGTAAACAAATAATTCCATTATTGTTTATAATACAAAAATTATAATGAAAAGTTAAAATGCAACCCAAGAACTGTGAATAGGAGATAAGTGAAATAATCATATATCCACTTTATCATGGAATTCTATGCCATAAATAAAATTGATATATATTTATTAGCTTGGACTTTTTCCATGATACATATTTTGGAAATGAATCACATTATTAAGGAGGTATTTTTAAATAGTCAAATGGATTAAAAAATACATTGCTTTCATTCAAAAACATATAAATGGATACAGCTAACACAGGTTTTAATAATAATGTTTTGGATTATGGAATAAGTTTTTTCTTCTCCATTACCGGAACTTTTTGCTACCCCACATGTCTACTTGACTATTAAAACTAAGATATGAGAATGATGTGAGGAAAGGGAAGGACATTTTGGGTAGGAAAGAAAAGGGAAGGACATTTGTGCTAGATGCATTAAATCATAGCACAAAGTTTTAATTAGAATCTTTTCATTTCAGAGAAAGACAATAGTCTAGAACCCCAGACTTTATGGAAAGAAAAGATTTTTCTGGGTTTTTACATGCAAATAATGTATTTTAAAATATTTCTGGGTTTGTATATACAAAGAATCATAGCTGAGGGAATTAACCATAGACCAAATAATAGCTAAGTAAAGAATCCATGATATAATGTAAGTTTTATTCCATAAGATGAAAAAAATAAGGCCTTTCCAATCCCTGAATGTGAGGCATGGAAAATGACTTAAGAGCCAAGAGAGAACAGAATGATAGATTAAGAGGTCAGAGCAATCAGGAAAGAAAGGCTTTGCTTTTCCCATCTCAGGATAAAACTTTTAAAAAGAGACAAAGCATAAGGTACAAACACCCAACTAAGGAGACACTGAGATTATGCTATTTCTCTACGTAGGAGGATACAAGATCATCCACTATGAAGACTACTTAGGAAACTTTTGAAGAGAGTATTAACGTTTAAAATAGTTTACTTGTAAATTCGGAGGAGATGACCAGAAACTGATATAAACTTTTTCATTGAAAGTCCAGCTAAGATTGGAGGCTATAAATTTTGATTGGCATGGATCTATAATAGCTTAATAGGGGAGGTGATATAGCTGTAAGAATGGGAATTAAAAACATTTACAGTACTAGTTACAGTGTGATGAAAATTGTGGAATCCAATAGACTATGGCACCTATAAATAGAAAAGACCATAAAACGAGGTGGATAGAATCACTGTGTCTACTTCAAAGAAGTGGCGTTCTTATTTAAGATCAAAGATTAGGCTGAGTAGAAGTAAAAAAATTAGAGAACTGGAAGGATAATTAGTAATTAGTAATAGCCAGAGAGGAGCTTATCTAAGATTTTATTTTTATGATTTTGCATGATATAGCAGTAAATTAATGAGCTCTACTGACTCAATTGTTTTCTTTCACAATATAATCTGAAGATGGCCCGCACCACACAGATCAGCAAGCTTTCTCTGTAAAGGGCTACATAGCAAATACTCACATTTTAGGCATTGCAAGCCATACAGTACTTTGCAAACATGAAAATACAAAAAAAAGCCACAGACAAATCTTAAACAAATAGGCATGGTTGTTTTCCAGTGAAATTTCACTTGCAAAAGCAGGTGGTGGGCCACATTTGGTCCATGGACTGAAATTTGTTGACCCCTTCTCTGGACATTCTACAGAAGGATGTGATAACATCATATCAACAGGTATTAATGAGCAAGAGATTACGATCACCCTGGATGTCCTGGTGAGACACATGCTCTACCAGAAGGTGGGAAGTAAAGCCTATTAGGTTTCTTTGAAGGGCCATCCCAGGTCCTGAGCAAAAAAGGAATTGGCAGAGGCCTGTATATCATCCACATCACAGTTCAACTTCTTGCTCTGCCCAGCCCTGATTCCTTCACTGTATTACAGCTCTTCTCAAGACCAGTTCCCAATAAGCCTCTCACACACAAACCTCTAGCTCAGAGTCTGGAGAATGCTTATTATAGAAATTTTGAAAAATCCAAGGAAGATTCTATAAGATAATCAAAAGCACCTGTAATTCTATTACTTACATATAATCACTGTTAATAATTTCATAATTTATTTCAGTACAATGAGAATTCTTAATTACAAATATTGAAGAATAAGTAGATCAAGACTAACTCAACCAATCTTCATTGCAATTAAAATGTTCAGTGACTTCTGATAGTTGCCAAATAAAATTTTCAAATATCCATACAGCCCCTCTTAAAACTGCATAAGAAAATCTCATCTAATTTTATATGTAAATCATTTTATATATTTTAATCTGGCCAAACAAATTAGAAAATGCATTTTAATGACTCATATAAAGATTTCTTTGAAGATTCTGACTTGAAGAATATTGCATGAAATAGAAGAAATTGGCACTATGAGTGAAAAGTAATAATTCAAGTCATAATCAAAGAAAAGACCTATATTTGATTAAAATGCAAGAAGCAAGTTTCTGTAAAACTGTAGGAGTAAATAGACATTCAAATGTCTAGAAACAAAAGAAGATATTAATTGTATTATGAAAAAATATATACTGTCACAAAAATGTGTTATAGATCTCATTTTAGTGATTTCTAGTTTGGTTTGCTAACTAAGAATATTTTACAATAATGTGTTTTGTTTCTTGAATTTATATCAATTCACAGTTCCGCATCCTCCCGCTAGCTGCCATTATTTTGGGCATTACACAGATGAATTTTGCATATATCAATTTCACTCTGTAGGAACTATCATCTCCATACGTTGTGTTTTCTTATAGTCCATAAAGCCCTAAGGACTGCTTAATGGTCAATGATGATTTTTAAAAATGTCACGTGCAAGTATATCTTTAATCTAATATTTGATTTTGTAAACTGAATGATTTACATTTGAAAAGAGTGAATTTTCATACTTTGGCTAACATTGAATAATGAAGGTCATTCCAGGCCCTCAGGAATATCACAGAAGTTTCACTCACAGCTTTTCTTCATGGAGATCAAAGTACTTAGGTGTCGATAGATTACTAAAGACATTTTATGAAAATAGGTAAAATACAACTCAATATAAATTGAGACTTTTGGGCAATTGAGTAGATTTTTAGTCCTTCTCGGATCATGAAAAGTTTTATGAGTGACTTAGGTGCAGGAACAGCTCTCTCTGGTAAAAATAACTGACACACTTTGGCATTAAACCTCATAAAAGGAAATGAAAAACTGTTTTATAATGTCCTCATTGAAGTTTATGAGAATTGGCCCTATTGCTCATCTATACTGCTTTATCTCTGTAGTTAGTTTGAAAGCCTTGACCTGAAATTAAGAATGTCTAGGCAATTTTGTGACAACGGACCCAGGCTCTGCTCTGCTGACAATCTTGGCATGTCAGACAATCTTATCAACGTTGCGCCATGTGTTATTGGTTTTGATATTATAATTTTAAAATTTTACTTTATACTTTTCAGAAAATATCTAACAAATTTAAATATCATTTCTTTAAATCTCTCCCGTTCCTGATAACCTTTTAAACTGTAGGCCTTAAGGAAGACTTAAGGACTTAACATATTAGTTAGATCAAGTACGGTTGCATATAGTGAGAACCTCAAGGTAAGAGCAGCCTAAATAATACAGATTCTCTTAAAAGACATCCAGAGAGATGAATCTCAGAACTGTTGATTCCCCACTGTAATAAAGAGTCTAGGGTCCTTGAACCTTTCTGTTATATCATTTTAGCAGGTGGTTTTTATTTATAAGATTACCTCATAGCATACGATCTTTATTGAAATCCCAGCAATTGCATAAACATTTCTGTTACCTGGAAAGAGAAGGAAGAGGAAACAAAAGAAATGCTCCCCTCAGATGAGCCAATTCTCTTCAGGTAATGCTAAAGAAACACCGCATGTTCTCACTCATAGGTGGGAATTGAACAATGAGAACACTTGGACACAGGAAGGGGAACATCACACACCAGGGCCTGTCATGGGGTAGGGGGACAGGGGAGGGATAGCATTAGGAGATATACCTAATGTAAATGACAAGTTAATGGGTGCAACACACCAACACGGCACATGTATACATATGTAACAAACCTGCACGTTGTGCACATGTACTCTAGAACTTAAAGTATAATAAAAATATATATATATAAATAAATAAAAATCCATCAAAAAAAAAAAAAGTCCCTCTTAACAATTCTGCACAGTTACGAGGCAACCGTGCTACAAGTAGAGTTAAACAATGTGGTCATTTAGACGGCACATTACCATCCAGCATAACATTGGGATTATTTTATAGTGGAAAAGGGGGTGACACATATTGGGGAACAAATATAGTCTCCACCTCTGGTAGTTATCTATAAAGAAGTGTTAATGATCTCATTCCAGTGGGACTCCCGGCCCAGCTATTCAGCTTAGTGTCTCTCTCTTTCATGTAATGCTTGACCATCAAAACTTGTGCCTTGGAGACAGGAGCCAAGGGACCACTTGTGATCACTTTCTGTGAATGCTTCTTCAAGAAATTGCTGAAAATACAACTAGGAAGACAATACACATATGTCCCAATAATAATTGCCATTATTTACTGATAGCTTCCTATTGACCCATAAATTGTATACGCTACTTTATGAAATACAATAAAACCCAGACATTACCATCCCCATTTTACAGAAAAAGAAACTAAAATTTAGAGGGATTAAATAACTAAAGTTGTGCTTTAAATTTTTTTTTATTTTTATAGATTTAGGAGGTACAAATACAGACTCCTTAACATGCATATGTTGCATAGTGGTAGAGCTTGGGCTTTTAGTGTATCCATCACCTGAATAGTGAACATTGTACCCTAACAAGTAATTTTTTTTCTCTCTCCTACTGTCCCGTCTTTTGGAGTCTCCAATGTCTATTACTCCATTCTGCATGTCCATGTATACCCTGTGTTTAGCTCCAGCATATGAGAACAGCTGGTTTGAATTCCTGTTTCTGAGTTATTCCACTTAATGCCCTCCAGTTTCATCCATGTTGCTGCAAAAGACATGATTTTATTCTTTTTTATGTTCAAGTAATATATATAGATATTACTTGAGATATATATATTACTTGAGATGTATATATATATATAAAGTAGAAGCTCTTTTTTTTTAATTTACATTTTTCCGCTACAATGGAGGTTTAAAATCACCTACTGATTTACTGACATTTGGGTTTCCTTCTTACCTGAGTTTCATATATATATATAGATATAGATATAGATATATAGATATATCTATATATCACATTTTCTTTTTTTTTTTTTTTTTTTTTTTGAGATGGAGTCTCTCTCTGTCACCCAGGCTAGAGTACAGTGGTGTGATCTCGGCTCACTGCAACCTCCGTCTCTCAGATTCAAGCAATTCTCCTGCCTTAGCCTCCCGAGTGGCTGGGATTACAGGCACCCACCACGCCTGGCTAATTTTTGTATTTTTAGTAAAGACGGGGTTTCACCATGTTGGCTAGGCTGGTCTCGAACTCCTGACCTCGTGATCTGCCCACCTCGGCCTCCACCACATTTTCTTCATCCAGTCATCTGTTGATAGATGAAGTTTTGCTTTTAACCCCAAGACTACATTGCCATTGCTGGAAACAACTGTTAAGCGGCTTGTTCAGGATTGGGAGCCACTCTGAGGCTGAAAGGTATACACGAGTTTGTGAGTTAGGAAACATTAAAGAGTACCTTTTAGGTGGGAGATTTCTCCTTGGAATTTGGGCATATGGGGAAGCATCAAAGAGTCACCACTTTCCAGAGCAGTGTTTTTAGCAGCATGCTCTTCATCAGGATGTTAAATGTTACTTGATCTTTTTATGTGCTATCGTGAAATAAGATTGAGAAAGGTAGAATTTTCCCTTAGTATTGGACCTTTCTATTTGGCAAAAGTATTTTTCCTTTCTTAATCCTAACCTGTCTTTTCCTGGGCCCCATCTCCAACTACATTTAGTTTTCTTTTTATTTTTTGTTTTAACAATAAGATCATATGATACTCGTTTCTCTGTTACTTACTTCTCCCATCCTTAAACAGGTTATGGGCATCCCTTCAAGTCAATAAATGTAGATCAAACTCATTTTATGATAGCCACATAAAATCCCATTGAATTACCAATGACATTCAAAATACTTAATGGTGGTTATGGACTAGACATTGTTTAATTAATTTTCTACTCTAAAAAAGAAAAAACTGATTTATTTCAGTTGATTCTCAGATCTGCAGAGAATAATGCCTCTGTTTTCTAACCATTCCTACATGAATGGATGTTAATGGTTTTTCCAGGATTTTTTTTCACCAAGAAATAATACATTAAATTTTGTAAAGTAAAATCTTTATATATTAGTGTTTTGATTTATATAAGAAAGATTCCCAGAAATGGGATTGCTGGATAAAAGGCTGTATTTTTTAGTTACTAATTTTCATTATTACCTGACAATCTCCAGCTTCCAATATACGCGTGCCCTTTGCCTACCTTTCTGACAGCATTGAGCTTTATCGCTTTTTATTTTTGATAATGTAATGAGCAAAAAGTAGAAGCTCATTTTTTTTTAATTCACATTTTTCTGCTACAATGGAGGCTTAATATCATCTACTGATTTACTGGCATTTGGGTTTCCTTCTTAACTGAGTTTCCTGTTTATATATTTATACTTTTCCTCATATCTGTTGACTGTTCTCTTTTTCTTATCAATGCTTTTGGTAAACTCTATATATTAACCCTTTATCTGACAGAAATACTGTAATTATTTCCCTGAGACTATTGCTTTTAGCTTAATTTTGCTGATATATTTTTTCTGGGCTTATATACCTTTTAATCTTTAGGGAGTTTTTAAGGTTTGTGGGTTTGTTTTCTTGCTTAAATATTCTTTAAGATATTTAAAAATGTTTTTCTATGTTTTCTTCCAAACTTTT
Organism: Pongo abelii; assembly: GCF_028885655.2. Classification (NCBI taxonomy): domain Eukaryota; kingdom Metazoa; phylum Chordata; class Mammalia; order Primates; family Hominidae; genus Pongo; species Pongo abelii. The sequence continues at coordinate 142,477,783 of NC_071991.2, read as the reverse complement.
TACTTTTTAATATTTAAACTATTATCTATGTTACATTTCAATTTCTACATAATGTGAGGCGGGACAACATACTTGTATTTTTTCAATTGAATAGCCATTTTTGCTAGCACTGCTTATTAAAGAAACCATCTGCTTCAACAAATGAACTGAAATGCAACAGTTGTCACATATCACATTTCTGCATATAGTAGATATATTTCTGGTTCTCTTCTATTAATCTGTTTACCTATTCCTTTGCTATTATCATTTTTTTATTCTAGTGACTCTGTAGTCAGCTTTAGTATCCAACAAGCCAAGAACCCTATCACTATTTGATTGTTTCATAATTTGGGAAGCCATTTTCTAATATTTACGCATTTTAGTTTTAAACGTGATATTCTATTTTTTTTTAAAAAAAGTGAAGTAGCACTTTGCTAAATGTTTATATTTATTTGAAAATAGAAAACAAATGTTCTGCATCCTGAAACATGGTGTGACTTGAAACTTTATTCAGATCTTTTTCCCTTAATACAATGTATAGATTTCTCTTTGGAGATACTGATCAGTCTTTTAAAATTTATTCCAAAGTATTTTATAGTTTTGTCAGCATTTTATTGTTTTTCATTTTCAATTCAAACAAATTGTTTTCAGTATAGATAAGACATATGAGTTTTGTAAGGTTATTCTTTATCCAGCTAGCTTATCATCTTCTCTTATTAATCTTAGTAGATTTTTACTAGGGCATATATCCATAATAAGTCAAAGATAAAACAACCAAAGAAAAAATATTTGTAACAATATGACAGATAAAAGATATATTTCTTTAACATACAGAAAACTCTTACAAACCAATAAGAAAAAACAAAAATGTAATCAGAAATCCTATAAAGAGCATAAAAATGTAACCACAAAAGGCAAACACAAAGAAAAACAGAAATAGCTTATAAACATTTCAAACAACACTAAAACTCATGACATTAAAGAAATGCAAATTAAAACTCGAATCAGATTAACAAAAATTACCGCTAGATTAGCAAACATTTTAGTTTGATATCATATAGCTTTTAAATGGCAATAAGACTGAAGTATTCTCATCAGCACTCTTAATGGTAAATTCAATTTAAATTACATTTATGTTCAATAGGTACTACCTATTTGGAGAGAAATTTACCAATATTTATAAAAATGTTAAATTCATGTACCTGCCAATAAGTAAATATACATTATAAATTTCCAAAACAGAATCTTTTGCATAAAGAATAATTAACTAGAAACCTGATGTATCTAAGAACTACCAATAAATCTGCTTAGAGCATAAACATTCCTATAGAGCAGGGGCAAAACACAGATTGAAAACAAAGACAAGAATGAGATTGTGTAATGGAAGAAGAGCAGTATATTCCTTTTTCAGTTCCAAAATGTCTGGGAGGACCTGTAGTGCAGTGCATTATCAGAACAAATACATTTGTACTAGATAGTCACTGAAGCACACAAAGTAACAAGAATGCACAGATATTTCCTTCACTCCTTACAAATGCACCCTTTATGCCTAAAAAAATAGCTACTTCACTCTGAATACTCTCCTCGCTTTCTTTCATGCCCCTTGAGCCTCCTCTACTGCTCCTCCTCGACCCTAGGGCTCCAGGCTCTATCTTAAAGGAGTTACATAAGAGGCTCTGCTGCTGTTCAATGGAAATTCAATGAATCACTAGATGGGATAGGATAGATACTTAAGAGTAGAGCCGTTGTAAAATATAAAATCTTTGTCTTGGCTGCCTTTCACAGCATAAGTCAGCTGCATTATTCTATTAAAAAGTTTGCTCACGCCTGTAATCCCAGCACCTTGCGAGGCCGAGGCGAGCGGATCACGAGGTCAGAAGATCGAGACCACGGTGAAAGCCCGTCTCTACTAAAAATACATAAAATTAGCTGGGCGTGGTGGCGGGCGCCTGTAGTCCCAGCTACTCGGGAGGCTGAGGCAGGAGAATGGCGTGAACCCAGGAGGCGGAGCTTGCAGTAAGCCGAGATCGCGCCACTGCACTCCAGCCTGGGTGACAGATCGAGACTCTGTCTCAAAAAAAAAAAAAGTTTGCATACTTATTCCAAAGGTGTACTCCTTGCATAAGGAAGGAATGAATACAGGGTCTGAAAGGAGAAGCGAAATTAAAGCTTATCTTGCTACATCATACTCTGTGGAATGGAGTAAAATATATTAGAGACCAGGATCTTACTGTAATTTGGCTGTTTTGATGTATTTCAGCTTCTTCTGCTCTTAATTAAAAAAAAAAAAATTCACCTGGGCCCTGGAATGTTCAGTTAGATTCTTCCTATTAGTAACTGAGCCAGGTGTCAGCCTTGGAAAAGCTGGGAATAAAGGTGATCCTGGAATGCTATTCTCACGGCTCGTAGAGCAATGACTTGGCTGCTCTGGGAGCTGGATTACTGCGGACTGCTGAGGAGTTGCCACGATTCCTTCCCATCTGGGAATAGCACTTCAATAGCTGGTAAAGATGCAAAGTCAGGCCAGGACACAGCATAGGACCAAGTTCACCAAAGCTGACCTCCAAGGAAAAACTCCAAGTTCCAACAATTAAGATAATAGTGGAGTAAATTGAAAAGCTATTTCATTTTTTAAACGGGCGCTTTTACACAGATACTGAAGGAGAACAAGATATTTCAAAGCTTGAAGATTAAGTCTGCAGAGACCATGAATGATGGAAAACCTGTGTGGTTTTTTTTTTTTTTTTTCACCTCTGTAGATATAAAAATGCATGTACCCTTCAACTCACTAGAGTCATTTGACCTATTTCTGTATATTGTGCTTGACTAGAACCCAACATTCAGTTTCAGAGCCGGCACTTCCATGTAATTAATGAACCAAGCTTTTTTCTCTGAAAACATTTCTTTCAATGCCCTGTCTACACATGCCAGGAACATAACAATTCAGGTTAAGGATATCAAGGATTATTAGATGGAAGAGTTCACAGTCACCATGTCACCACATCAAGCCTTATGGTCTTTGCTTTTTTATCAAACTGTCTTTAGAGTTCTCTTCCCAACTTACTAGTCTGTTCAACTGATAGACACAGCTAATCATTCAAAATTCAGCTAACAATGAAGTCCTTCCTGTTCCCCAGTCCTCACCCACAATAAACTGACAATATTCTTTTTGCTGCCTTCTGTATCCAGGACATTCTCTTATTATGGTATGTATTATTTGAGACTTTTATTTCAGTAGCAACAACTCTGCCAAATGTTAAGGGGTAATTATAGAAATAGAAAATGAATGTAATCACCCTCAGAAAAAAAGACTGGATATGAAAAAATATATTGGATTTTCTTTCTCAGTCTCTCATCTTGGCTCCTTATTCATTTCTGTTTGATTTTCTATCTTTGCAAACCAGTTTTATTATTTTCTCCAGCCACATACTGTCTTATGACTGCCACATAGCTCTTGTGTTTACTTATACGGTCTAGCAATATGCAAGGATTCATTAGCATTCAGAGCTCAACTCATACTGATAGAGAATGGCTGAACCCGCTAGAATTAGTGGGCCACAGGATGAACCAGTAGTAGCTAATAGAGAAGACGCACAGCATGAGGGCCCAAACCCTTTGGATACGGAAAGTTGTCAGAAACACAGACAACAACTTAAGCACCCCAAAATTGTTTACTACAATCTGTAATATCATCTTGAACTTATTTACCTAACTAACTCACATAGAAGGGAAATTCCGAGAGAAGGTACCATACCAGATCATTACCTTTTCACTATATAATGCTCAAGCTGTGCCACATAAGGGCCCGATGTTGTTTATCTCTTTTGAATGAAACGTTCATCAACGTGCAGATGGACTGTCATTTTATCAAAGTTTAAGAAACTTAGGTCCAAATTATAACCTTATTTGAAGTATTTGTAGATGAGGCAAAATTATATACAGTAGTGTTCATATGAAAGCATCTTTGTCCATGTTTTAAGCTCTTAAATAGTATAGCAAAGTGATTTTTAAAATAGGCTTTGCATTCAAGCAAACTAGAATTTAAATAGGGACTCTGACACTTTATATAATGTGAGCATAGTTGCTTAAATACTAAACCTCAATTTTGTCTATAAAATAAAAATGATAATAATACTCCATAGGTTTAATATGAAAATTGGTTTATTAGTTTGACAAGTAAGTAAAAAATTCATACTCGACAAAAGCACCTTTTCTAAATTCCATCATAATTTCTTCATTTCTTTTTATCCTTACATAGCTCTAAAAATTAACTTTTCTAACAATGACTATCATTTAGGTGAATTCTTGCTGACATTTAGGGAATGATGTTAATCTAATCAAGAAACTGTTAAAATCTTAGTGTAAAATGGTTTGCTTCTGTAAAGATTTTCCTGGGACTAATTTTTAGACATGGATGTTTTTAATGATCTTACTGCAAACAAAAACCCCTTGAATATTCTTGCTTTTACTTATTCCCACTTAATAAATCTATCACCAATTATAATAAATTGCCATTTGTAAATATTTTCCTACTTCTCTCTGTTGATCATTCAAGCCATATCTCCTTTAATTCATGTCATTAAAAAAAACCCTCTTTCAAAATTATTTTTCTAAATGCTACAGAATTGTATTTTTGCCTTAGAAAATGGAACTGAGAAAGGAGTTTACTCTAAATTCCAGAAAAATTAAAGAAAATAAGAATTCTAAATTGCTAGAAGATAAATATTTATCTAATTTTTAAAATAACTTTCTTAGCTTTGAAAAAAATTATTGAAAGAAATAATATAAAAATGTGTAACACTTAGACATAAAGACAAAATTATTTATTGAGAAAATTTCTTTCTAGGTAATACATCACACAGCTATTTAGTGCATACTAAATTAAAATGTAAGCAAAAACATTTAAATCCCAAAAGTTGATTTGATTAAAAAAATCTTAAAGCAGTAATTACTGAAAGAAAACATAACATCAGTGAGTCTATGTATAAAAATATATATATTTGAACTTATTTCTCCTACCTAACTGAAATTTTTTATCCTTTGATCAACATCAGCCAAATCACCCTGGACCCAAGTAACCAACCACCTTGTACTCTCTAGTTCTATGACATCAGCTTTTTTAGTTCACATATGAGTGAGATCATGCAGTATTTGTCTTTCTACTGTACAACATGCAAACTACAGTTAATAATATACTGTATTCTAGAAAAATTATAGGAGAGTTAAGTTTCCTCACCACAAAAATAACTATTAGTGGTAATACATATGATAATTAGCTGGATTTAGTCATTCCACAATGTATATATATGTTATAGCATTATGTTGAACACATAAGTACATATAATTTTATCTGTCAATTTAAGTAAAATAAAATTATAATATATATTTAAAACAAAACTCGTAACAAAGTTAGGAGTGAAAATGGCATAAAAATTTAGAAAGTAATCTACAACATGTTATGAAAATGGCTACAACTTCTCATCAATGTCTTTGTCAATTAGGACTGCTATAACAAAAATGACATAAACTGGGTGGCTTAAACAACAGAAATTTATTTCTCACAGTTCTGGAGACTGGAAAGTCCAAAGTCAAGGTGACAGCCATTGTGGTTTCTGGTGAGGGTCCTCTTCCTGGTTATGTTTTCACACAGCAGAGAGAGAGCAGGGGCGGAGGGGAGGGCAGGCAGGCAGAGTCTCTTGTGTCTCTTAGAAGGTCACTAATTCCATCATGAGGGCTTTATCCTCATGACCACTTCCCAAAAGCCCTATCTCCAAATATCATCACACTAGGAATTAGTGTTTCAACATATAAATTTTGGGGAGAAACAAACATTCAATCAATAGCCATCTAATATTTACATTTATTGATATCCTAAATATACCATCCAAAAGTAAAAACAAGCCACATGCACAGAAACATTTAATGATACTACAATATGTGGATAATATGCAGTAATAGTATTGTATACTATTATATGCAGTAGTGTATAATACAAAGAGCCAGACTAACAATAGATTTTTCCTTAATAAAAATCATAAAACATGAAGCTATTAAAGTTACAAGTATAAAAATTACTTAGCAAAGTGAAAAATGTATATAACTGAAAAAAAAGATACGACAAGTTATACAGTATGATTATGTCTATATTGAAATTACATGTGACCACAGATAAGACCTAGATAAAAATATGGGGAATCTAAACATTTATTAGAAAAGCATAACCATAAGTTAATTCTTTTAATTGACGCATGGGTTTACATTCTTGGTTATTTTGTTTTTTTCAAAGTAAAGAAAAGGATGGACTTTAATCTTTATTTACAGGATGCCAAGAGATATGAAATTCCACATAGAAATACGAAACCCATTCAGAGGACAAGCTTTATACAGTATATGCAGGTTGGAACTGCTCAAGTATAGTTTCAGTGTAAAAAATGCTACAATAACAAACCACATTTAAAAATAGTTCTTAGCAGAGAAACAGCAACACAAACTTATACCAAACATAGGACACAACAACTGTATGCCTCAGCTTACATGATCTAAATGTTAAAGGTCCCAAGAGTCTCATTCTGAACATGGGAGGTATAGCTTTCAGAGGTAGTGTCTGGCACATTTTGATCTTCCTCTTCCTCTACAGAGAAATACTTCCCAATTCAGCTTAATGAAGCCTTATATACAAACTGATTTGCATGGTTTTGTAGAGCTTCAATTTTGTCTAAGCCTCCACATTCTTCAATCATTATACTAAGTTTCTCAGTTTCACCTAGTTTCTCAACAGCCTGAAAGATATTTGAAATGGCATCCAGAGTAACCAGAATAATCTTGGTATCTTTCACAGTTAAGGGGTTCATCAATGGTTCTATTATGCCACAATGAACAAGGTATACAATCTGTTCAATTATTCCACCACTTGTTGAGTTGATCACAGCCAATACGGCTTCCTTTTGTATCTTAAAATCTGCCTTAGAGAGAACACTGACTAATCTATGATTCACGGCTTGCTGTATCTGGTCCTGAAGGCCAGCTATGATGGTTGACATAGTCTATGTAGCTTCCTTCTGATTGTTAGTTTCAGGCTGGGAAAGATGGTGAGTGCTCCTGCATCAATAACAAACTGAGTCTGTTCATCTGTACCAGTGACAATATTCCCTACGGCTCTTAGTGCAGGAGTCACAGTTGGCAATTCAGAAACTCCTAGAAGCTTCATGAGTTGGGTCACCACTTCTGTTTTCACGACCATGTCAATCCATTCATTCAGACCATCAGTAAGGTAGGAAACAGCCCAGCGTGTATCTACTAATACTTCTGGATTATTGTGATGAAGGAGCCAAACTAAAGTAGGAAGAATTTTCTCAACAGCACCTATGGGGCTGCAGGATTCTTGTTGCAACAAAGGTTTGTAAGTGTCTGGGTAAGATTACGTAAGTAACCACATGCTAAAGATGACGTATCAGGAACTGCAAGAAGAGCCAATAGTGGGTCAACTGCAATGCTTCATTTCTGTACTGTCTTTACCCTTGTTCTTGAATGAATCTGTTCAGTTGGGCAGCTGGTGAATTAGCATTCTTGTTGGTGAACATGGTTATGAGACAAAGGAAGAAAGCTGCTCAGTGGACCCAGGCTTCCACGAAGGTGATGCAGGGCTCACTGGCTGTAGGGCAACTGCGCTCAAAACGTCCACCTCGGCTCAGCCCGAAGACTGTGTGTCTTCGTTATACATTGTGCAATGATAAATTTTTTAATGAAATAATAGCTAAACTTAAAGGTTCTTGCTTGGTAGGTTTCTCCAAGTTCAATAAGACAGTGTGTGTGGCTAGGGTTGCCAGATTTAACTAATAAAAACACAGAACTCCCAGATAAATTTGAATGTTGGTTGAACAATGAATGCTTTTTTACCATAAATATTTCCCATTCAATATCTGGCACATAATTTTACTACAAAAGCATTCATTGTCTGAAATTCAAATCAGGATGGGTGTTGTGCAATTTATCTGACAATCACGCTTGTGCCATTTAGGACCTCATACCTACTCCAAACATTCACCATTCATATTAAATAGTTATGTCCCAGTATGCATGGGATGAAGGTGGTGGGTAGATTTAACACTCATTGGAAGAAGCAACCTTGGCTTTTACCAAACAAAAGTATGTTCAACTTTTTATTGTCATAATACGTATTTTAGGAAATCCTGATTTGATCCATGAGGGCCAGAAATGAAAACATTCTGAAACAAAATTAAGATAAGAATAAAGAATGAAACGATGAAAACTGAGATCATGGTAGATAACAGGAACTAACATTTTCTCAAGTATTCAAGCCCAGGTCAACTGCGTGAAACTAGTCTACAGCATACATCCTGAGAAAGCCCCAGTAACAGGTCCTTGTATTGTACACTTTATATTTTCAAAAGGCCCAACTAAATAAAACATTTGGAGAAGATCCAGAATGGTCCAGGAACTACTGTCACTGAAGGACCTAGGATTTTTGCCAGATTGTTCACTTTCGTCAATGTGTGTTCATGGTCATCTATGGATAAAGAATGTTGCCTAAAGGGCAGTGCATAGCTGCTTCCAGATTGTAGATTAGCTAATAAAATGCTTCATTGAAATTTTATATCCATTTTCTTCATAATAAATTGCAATTCACGGCATCTTTAGTCACAGGTGTGAATGGCCTAGGCAAATAGGTCAGATGCAGCAAGAATCCTAAAGCTATAGTCAGCCTGTGGTATTGAAGACCTAGAAAGAATACTGGAGCTTAGTGAATAAACAAAGAGTGAAGGAAGGTGAGTGAAGGAAGGTGAGTGAAGAGAGGTAGACAGGGACTAAAATCCCAGAAAAGTGTTGGGTACTCAGAGAACTGCAATGGGTAGCCCATGCGGAAATACAGAGGAAGGACTAATATAATCTGGTTTGGGGCAGGTGACTTTATTTTTATTAATTAGAAGTGGCTTGAATAGACCCCTCATTCCTATGTGGGTCTATTATGATCCTATGCATGTTCCTATGCATGATCATTGCCATATATAGGGGCTACGGATCAACTTTTGTAAAAATGGAGTCAACAGCTTTTTGGCAGATGTCCTTCAACATTCAACTGGCTTGTATGTAATCACCTTGTACAGTATTTTAACCCAATCTGTTAAGTAGGCCAACATTTTTGCAAACAATATATTGCTGAACCCAAACTAAGATAATTTAACTACTTAACTACTGCAATAGTCTCTTAATTTAACTGGTATTCCTATTTTTTCTTTTGCTTTCCTGCCATCCAGTTAACACCCAGGACTCAGCATAACATTTAGAGTACAAATCAATCAGAACATATAATGTCCCTGCTTAAACTTTCCAAGGGTACTTCTGGACTTCTGATCAGGATGTGAACTGGCAAGAACATGGCTCCCACTGCAAATTCACAGTTTTGAATCTATGAAGAGTAGAAAGAAAGTAATTTCTATTACTAGCCTTAAAACTTATTTAGCTCAGTTCTATGTCTTACATAAAATGTCCAGCTTCCAACCACAAAAAAAATGAGGCCCATAAAAAGGCAATATGGAACAACACATTGCCAAAGACAAAGCAATCAACAGAACCACACTCAGATATGACATGGATGTTGAAGTTATCTGACAGAAATTTTAAATAATTATGACTAATTTGTTCATGGCTACAAAATGTTTTTTTGAATTCAAGATCAGATGGGAAATCCCAGAGAGTGAAATAGAAGGGGCTGGGGCAGTGGCTCATGCTTGCAATCCCAGCACTTTGGGAGGCTGAGGCGGGCAGATCACGAGGTCAGGAGTTCGAGACCAGCCTGGCCAACACAGTGAACCCCCATCTCTACTAAAAATACAAAAAAGAAAAAAAATTAGCTGGGCATGGTGGCAGGCACCTGTAATCCCAGCTACTCGGGAGGCTGAGGCAGGAGAATCACTTGAACCCAGGAGGTGGAGGTTGCAATAAGCCAAGATCATGCCACTGCACTCCAGCCTAGGATGCAGAGCTAGAATCTGTCTCAAAAAAAAAAAAAAAAATGGAAATAAGGAAGGAAAGAAGGAAGGGAGGGAGGGAGGGGTAGTAGAAATGCTGGAAATGAAACAGTAATTAAAATGAAGATTTTGTACACATGACACAGCTGAGAATAAAATTGGTAACCTGAAGATAAATCAATAGAAATCACATTTCTTTAAAAGGATGTTTAAAAACTCTCAAAACTCAACAATAAGAAAGCAACAAACCTGATAAAAATGAGTAAAGAGTTGAACCTTCACCAAAGGAGATATACAGATGGCAAATAAGCATATAAAAAGATGCTTAATGTCATTAATGCAAATTAAAACTACAATTAGACACAACCAGACATTTTTTAAATTTATTTTGTTAGAAACCAGCTTTAATTGTATCATTTTAAACTTGTGACATTTTAAAATTGTACAAGTATTTTGACATCTGCCTCCCACGTTTAGTGTCTTAAAATGACGGCAAAATACCCACCAATCTCAGGATTGATGGGTTTAATGAGTTTAACCCTCAGTTCCTATTTACAGCACCCAATATTCCTTTGAAATATGAAACAGACCTGGCAGTGGCCAACAGTGAATTTCTGCCCCCAACACCAACAGAGTTGAAAAGTTCAGGTTCTCTGAGTGTTATGTTGCAGTGGCACTTGTCCAAAAGTGGTACCTTCCCATACTTGCGGGACTTCAAATGTACCAGTGAAAATAACATTTTCCTCTTCAAGGGAAAGAAAGAAAATCACTTCAAAGCCCAGCAGATCTGTCTGTGAGGTCTTTCCTTCTGTCCCATCTCTTCAGGCTTTTTTATTTTTTATTTGTATTGTTTTTTGCAGTAGAGCAAGAGAGACCGATAGCTAACCTGAGTTACAAAAAACAAGATGGTGATGGCCATAAAGGGAGTGACCAGGAGCAACTGGAACACTCCTTTACCTCCCACATCAAATGTATGTGCTTCACAGAAACACAGACACACACACACACACACACACACACACACACACACAAAACAAATCTACAAAGTACAACAGCTAGAATTATAAAATTCATTCATCCAAGGGTGGTAGATGGCATGAAGGAAAGGTGGGGGGTGGGGAGTAAATGGCACAGTGAAAAAAACAAAGTATTCAAATCAGTCCAGGCACAGGGACTGGCAAATGCTAGAAAATAGCTGCAGAAAAACCTGTGTTCCTTTCAGACTCGTGATGGTGTTAAAAATCCACACACTGACGTCAGGAAGATTCTGCCTTATGTGCACCAGAGAAAAAAATTCTGATTCCTCAGAAAGAAGGGAATGCACAGAAGAAACTTGACAGAGTGGGTTCTGCCTTCCCTGGCAGGGGGAAGTGAACACAGCCTCCCTCCTACCTCACCCATGCCCTTTGCATGGCAGTAGCCTTCAGTTTGGCAGGAGATGGATGCAGTGAAGGGAACTTCCCTAAAGAGGTTAAGCTGCTCAGAGCAGACTGCAGGTAGACTGTCCTGTAAGAGTCTAGTGCTTAGGAAGACCACCAAGGGCAAGAGGCACAACTGGAAGAGGTATGCTGTGCCAGGGGTCTTTGCTTCGTTGGCGCTGATAAAGAACAAGGATAGAGGAATAAAGGAACAAGGATAGAGAAGAGGCAGCCACTGATAATATGGCTGCACTGGTAATGAAGACTGCATTGCCATGAGAAAAGCCAAGGGCAAACCAAACCCAAAGTAGTACGACCAATTCCTTTCTATGTTAGACAACTGCTGGTACACTTCATTTCTTTATTGAACCAACAATATTTGAAGCAGCACAGTGAGTAGAGAAGAGACATATGCAGGAGACTAACCAGCTGAACAAGATGGATGGGAAAGAGACTCACAAACACTCCTTGATTGAGGAAAAGAGCCTGCAGCAAAAGGTTGGAGAGCATGTCAGCAATTATTTTGCAGACACCAGGGAATGGGTGAGGCTTCCTCACTGGTTTCTCAAATGCCAGGTCAGCTATATCTTGAAACCAAATGGCATTCACAACTTTGCTAGGCACAAACAAAGGGAGCACACAATGAGCACTGGAGATTGACATAAGGAAGAAATCTAGCCATGACTGAGCATCTCCATGTCGTGATAGATCACCAATAATTCAGGGTATCACTGACCAAAGCAGAAGAATAAACACTCAGTAAAACAGGGGAGACTGGACCAGAACACTCCACCATTCCAAGTGCAACACTGAAAAATTCTACTAACAATACATGGCCCTCTCTCTCACTCTTACTCTATATTCTTGGCTCCTCTGTGCCAGGACACTACTTGCCTTTCTTCAATGCTGCTCCTCTCCCTTTTGCTGGATTCAAGCATGCAGCTTGGAGACTGTAAAAATACCCCCAGATGGAATCTTTGATTCCCCTGCCAAGGTCCTGGAGAAAGGTTTTAAAACTGTCAGGCATCTCTGCACCACCCAAACTACCAAGTACACAGAGGAGACAGAGTGCCCCAAAATCTCGCATTATGAATGACCCACAGCTCCACTGCCATAGCTCTGGCCAGGCCCCTCACCCGTGGCAGACATGATCGGCTCCTCAGCACACAGCTGCCCCCTCTCCACTGGGCTGCTCCCAGGGCAGGGGCCACATAGGGCTGCTGCCAGGCATTTTTTAAATAGCTAAAAAGAAAATTTAAAAATTAGCAACATCATGTTGCTTAGAAGGATATAGAGCAACTGGAAATCTCACACATTGCTGGTAGAAATGCAAAATGTTACAGCATCCTTGGAGAATAGTTTGGCAGTTTTTAATAAAGTTAGACGTATGCCTATGATACATCCCAACAATCTTACTTTCAGATAATTACTCAAGAGAAATAAAAACTATATTTATGCAAATACCTTTATATATTTACAGAGGTTTTTATTTTTAAAGTCTAAACATGAGACAATTAATATGTTCTTCAAATGGTAAACTGATAAACTTTAGCAAACCCATTCAACGAGATGTGGCTCAGGAATAAAAAGGAATGGACTTGACTCACATGACATAGATGAATCTCAAATGCATTAAGCCAAGTAAAAGAAACCATATCCAAAAAGCTACATATCATATGATTCCATTTTATATGGCTTATTATAGGATGGGAAACACATCATAGGTTGTATTAGTTCATTTTCATGCTGCTATTAAGAAATACCCAAGACTGGGTAATTTATAAAGAAAAGAGGTAGAATTGACTCACAGTTCCACATGACTGGGGAGGCCTCAGGAAACTTACAATCATGGCAGAAGGAATCTCTTCACAGGACAGCAGGAGACAGAATGAGTGTCAAAAGAAGGGGGAAGTCCCTTACAAAACCATCAGATTTTGTGAGAACTCACTCACTATCACAAGAACAGCATGGGGGAAACCTGTCCCTATGATTCAATTGTCTCCACCTGGTCCTACCCTTGACACATGGGGATTATCACAATTCAAGGTGAGATTTGGGTGGGAACACAGAGCCAAACCATATCATAGGGTGTAAGGGATTGGGAGAGAAGGAAAGAGTTGAGTACAAATGGGCAGCATGAGAGACTTTGTGATGAGGAAACCTGTATTCATCTGTTCTCACACTGCTAATAAAGACATACCTGAAACTGGGTAATTTCTAAAAGAAAGAGGTTTAATTGACTCACAGTTCCACATGGCTAGGGAGGCCTCACAATTATGGTGGAGGAGCAATGGACATCTTACATGGCGACAGGCAAGAGAGAACTTGTGCAGGGGATCTCCCGTTTATAAAACATCAGATCTCATGAGAGTTATTCACTATCATAAGAACTGCACAGGAAAGACCAGCCCCCATGATTCAATTACCTCCCACTCGGTCTTTCCCACAACACATGGAAATTGTGGGAGCTGCAATTCAAGATGAGATCTGGGTGGGGACACAGCCAAACCATATCAAAACTATTCTAACTGTGGTGGTCAATACATGATGACTTCATGCATTTGCCAAAATCTGTATAACTATACCCCATAAACAGCATATTTTACCATATCAGATTTTTAAAAAATCTTTCCAATAGCCTCTACAACCCTTAAAATTGAAGCTTATTTCCATATCCTGTACAGTTTTGCATAATATTTCTTCTACCTCTCATTGCTCACTCATTCCATTGCTTACTATGCTACAGCAATACAGTTCTTAGTAAACAAAGTAACTTCAACCCTTATGTTATTGCACTTGCCATCAAATTCCTAGAATATCCTTTTCCCCAGGTCTTTATTTTGTTAACTCCTTCTTATCCTTCACATCTCAACTTCAATGTCAACTATTGGATATGCTTCCTTAACAGCTAATCTTATATTACCTTCCCTCTATCATATTGCCTTGCTTAGTTACTTCACAATTTCCAGAACCTAAGATTATTTTTATTTATTTATGTTTTTAGTTATTTGTTACATGTTCCCACCTCTAGAATACAAGCTCCATGGAGTGAGGTGTTATTTTTCTTTTTCAAAAAGAATAAAATCCCTGGGCATATAACAGCCACGTGATAAGTATTCGCTAAATGAATGACTGAATTTTAAAACTATTATATTAAATGTTCTGAGATAATCCCTCCAACTTTCTCCCAGGCAACGCTAGACTTTTACAAAAAGGAAGAAAATAAATGGCTTGTATGCAGCTGTAGTATTTTTACAACAAAGTGGATTATTAATTAATTGGCCAAATAATATGTGAAAGAGGCTATTGAGCAAGATCAAAAATCTCCACGGTGCCCTTAAGGTCCAGAATTCTGTTACAATCTTGTTTGAACACGGATTCATTCATTATTAGACTTTGGTAGTGGTTGCTTAAGAAAAAATATACTCAGAGACAGATTACTTTTTATCTCAAATAATAATAATACTGACAGTCTTCAAGATGGCTGACTAGAGGTGCCCAGCACTCTTCTCTCTTGAAACAAAAGACCAAAATAGCAAGTAGATAACCACATGTCCAATAGCCTAAGCAAAACCACTGGGATTCAACAGAGAAGGAACAGTGACCCTCTGAGGCATGGAAACTTGAGATTGCACCATAAACAAAGAAGGAAACCAGATGGTCAGGATCAGTTAAGAGCCAGAGAAGACTCACCATTTCAGGAAAAATGTACATGAGAGATCCCCAGTGGTCCACCTTCCCACCACAGATGCTTGTAATCCTAACTACAGGTGAGCCCCTCAACCCTCACAGACCCTGAGCCTACAGGCAGCACAATTATGTCGTCCCTGCAAGGGAATTCATACTTCGTCTTATGCACCACCAGCACCCAATTTGCTGCAGCCCAGCATCACTTTCAGAGTGGAGCCAACACCAGACTATATCCTGCCCTGGAGCCCAATAACTCCTACATCTCCATTTCCTTGGGGCCCCATCAACATTCTCCCACATCCCCCAGAGGGCTGCAGCATCGCTCCAGCTGGACATAGAGGTGGGCCATGTCTCTGATACCCAAGCCCATGCAACACCCTACAACACAGGGAATAGACAGTCCAGCACATCAAGCAGGCTGCCCCTAAGACATAGGGAGCCGAAGCACATGCTCCTTATAGCCTGAGAGCCACCTGCCCAAGCCTCCACAACAAACAGTGATCCTGTCCCCACCCAAGCAGCCATTGTATACCCAAGCACACTGCCTGGGTACCTAAAACCTAGCCCACCTTGCCTCCCACAATAACTACCAACACCCACATACTTCACCAAGGGGCCCAAAGACCTCTACTACCACAGCCAGTACATGTGTGCACCTCCTGGGATGGCTCAAAGATAAGCCTTCTTGGGTCACCACTGTTACTCTTGGCACCCACACACACCACCTTGGAACTCAAGGACCAGCCCACCAGGCGTCACCATGCCACCACCACTGACACCTGCATGCCCTGCCCAGGGTCCAAAGGAGCAGCCCAAGGAACAGACAAGCCAGACTATGGCTGCCACTACCCGTGCCTGTGCACCACACCCAGGGTGCTGAGGACCAGCCAGCACAGGTTCTGTTGTCATTACCATCAGTGCCCACACACCGAACTTAGGGGCCCAAGAACTGGCCCACCCGGAGCCCATTCTCACCACAGCCAATACCCACACAAGCTATTTAGGGACCTGAGGACTGATTCATCTGGGGCTCACCCAAGCCACCCAGGAACCTGAGGACCAGCCTGACTGGCACCCCAGTTCCCAGAAAAGTCTTACCACAGCCTGCACAAATAACTACAACCAATAAAGAATTCACAGACACCACTGACGTTGATTACAGCCAAAGAAATCATATGGAGATTACACTCTGGCACCCACTCAGAACCTAAGCCAAAGTACCCTAACCAACAGGCACTATAGATACATCAACCAGAAATCATATTTCCCTATGAAAACTACTCCATAAAATTAGAAAATGCACTGTTACACCAGATGCATAGATATCAACATAAACATCAACAAGAAACTTGAAAAAGCAAGTAAATACAACACCTCCAGAGGAACACAATAATTCTCCAATAACAGACCCCAAAAGAAATCTATAAAATACCTTAAAAGGAACTCAAAATAACAATATTAAAAAAACAAGTAAGATACAAGTAAACACAGATGGACAATCAAGAAATCAAGTGATTTGTGATCTGAAAGAGAAATTTAACAAAAAAATAGATATGAGAAAAGAACAAAGAGAAATCTTGGAATGAAATAATTCAATGAATGAAATAAAATGTATAATCAAGACCTTTAACAATAGACTATATTAAGAAGAAAAAACAATTTCTAAACTTGAAGATAGGTCTTTTGAAAATTACCCAATGTAAAAAATAAAAAATAGAAGAATGAAAAATAATGAAGAAGGCTGGACATAGTGGCTTACACATGTAATCATAACACTTTGGGAAGCCAAGGCTGGAGGATCACTTGAGCTCAGGAGTTTGAGAGCAGCCTGGGAAAACATAGCAAGACTTCATCTCTACTAAAATTTTAAAAAAATTAACTGGGCATGGTGGTGCATGGCTGTGATCCCAGCTACCTGGGGGTGGGGGACTGAGGCGGAAGGATTGCTTGAGCCTGGGAGGTCAAGACTGCAATCAGCCATGATTGTGTCACTGTGTGACAGAGAGAGATTCTGTCTAAAAATGATTAATAAATAATAATAAGGTCTACATGACATACAGGACAACATGAAGCAAATAAACATTCAAATTTTGTAGGTAGAGAAGAAATAGGAGAAGGCATAGAAAACCTATTTAATGAAATAATAACTAAAAGCTTTCCAAGTCTTTTGAGAAATATAGACATCCAGATACAGGAAGTTCAAAATTCTCCAAATAAATTTAACTCCAAAATTTCCAAGTTATCAAAGTCAAAGACAAATAAATAATTATAAAACCAGCAACAGAAAATCAAGTCACATTAACAGTAGATTTCTCAGCAGAAACCATATAGGCCAGAAAAGAATGAGATGATATAGTCAAAGTGATGGAAAAAAATGGCTGTCAATAATACTATATTCAGCAAAGCTATTCTTCAGAAATGAAAGAGAATGAGTCTCTACCAGACAAACAAAAACTGAGAGATTTCATCACCACTAGACTAGCCCTACAAGAAATGCTTAAGCAAGTCCTACAACTGAAAGCAAAAGGATGATATCTACCATAATGAAAACACATGGAAGTATAAATAAAACTCACTGGTAGAGCAAATACACAATGTGGAAGCAAAAGGAATTAAACCTTATCGCTATAGAAAACCACCAAATCCAAAAATAAACAATAAGAGAAGATGAAAGAAAATAAGGATATACAAAACAATCAGAAGCTATCTAACAAAGTGACAGGAGCCAGTCCTCACCAATCTATAACAACCTTGAATGTAAATAGTTTAAATTCCTCAATTAAAAGCTATAGGCTGAATGAATGAATCAAAAAAGACCCAACTATATGCTGCCTACAAGAAACTCACTTCACCTGTAAAGACATGTAGAGACTGAAAGTGAAGGAATGAAAAAGGATAGTCCATGCAATGGAAATCAAAAGCATGCAGGAGTAGCTACAATTTGCTAAAACAGACTTTAAGTAAAAACAAAAAGAGACAAACAGGATTATTATATAACATAAAGGAATCAATTTAGCTGGAGGATATAACAATTGTAAATATATATACTTGATACAGAGCACCAAGATATATAAAGCAAGTATTATTAAAGGTAAAGAGAGACATAGACCTTAATACAATAATTGTTGGAAACTGCAACACCTCACTTTTAGAAATGGACAAATCATCCAGTTGGCCAATTAACAAAGAAACATCAGATTTAAACTGCACGATAAGCAAAATGGACCTAATAAACATTTACAGAACATTTTATCCAAAAGCTACAAAATACATATTCTTCTCATCAGCATGTGAAATATTCTGCTGCATGAACTACATGCAAGACCCCAGAACAAATATCAATAAATTAATTAAAAATTATATTAAGTATCTTCTTAGACCATAATAGAATATAGCTAGAAATTAATAACAAGAGGAACTCTGGAAACTGCAAATACATGAAAATTTAAAAACATGCCCCTGAATGACTAAAGGGCCAATTAAAAAATTTAAAGGGAAATCAAAAAGTTTCTTGAAAAATTGAAATTGGAAACAACATATCAAAACATATGGGATACAACAAAAATAGTACTGAGGGAATTTTATAGCAATAAATCCATACGTTAAAAAGTAGAAAGACTTCAAATAAAGAATTTAATGATGCATTTTAAGGAACTAGAAAAGTGAAAACAATACAAACCCAAAGTTAATAGCAGAAATAAATAATACAGAATAAACCAGAACTAAGCAAAATAGAAACTAATAAAATACAAAAGGTCAACAAAACAAAATGTTGTTTTCGAAAAGATAAACAAAATTGACAAACCATTAGCTAGATGAAGAATAATAGAAGACACAAAATTAAATCAGAAATGAACAAGGAGCCATTACAACTGATACCATAAAAATACAAAGAATCATTACAGAGTATTAAGGATAAATATGCCAACAATTGAAAAATCCTAGAGGTAATGGATATATTCCTGGACACATACAACCTAACAAGATTAAACCAGGAAGAAAGAGAAAACCTGAACAGACCAATAATGAGTAATGAGATGGAATTAGTCATAAAATGCCTCACAACACATTAAAGCCTAGGCCTGGATAGCTTTCCTGCTGAATTCTACCAAACTTTTAAAGAACAAAAATTCTTCTCAAACTATTCCAAAAAATTAAAGAGGAAGGATTTCTTCCTAATTCATTCTACAAGGCCAGCATAACCCTGATACCAAAACCAGACAAGGACAAAATTAAAAAAAAAAAAAAAGAAATAAGAAAGAAAGAAAACCATAGGCTAAAAGCCCAGATAAACATACATGCAAAAGTCCTCAACAGAATCAAGTGGGATTTACCTTAGGAATGTGGGAATGGTTCAACATATGCAAATCAATAAGTAAGATACATTACATTAACCAAATGAAGGACAAAAACCATCTGATGATTTCAATAGATGAAGAAAAAAGCATTTGATAAACTTCAACATTCCTTCATGATCAAAACTCTCCACAAAGTAGGTATAGAAGGAACACATCTCAACATAATAGAGACCATATATGACAAACTCACAGCTAACATCATACTGAATGAGGAAAAGCTAAAAGCCTTTCCTCTAAGAACAAGAGCAAGACAAGGATGCCTACTTTCACCAGTCTTAATCAACATAAGAGCAATTAGGCAAGAGAAAGAAAGAAAGGGCATCCAACTGGAAAGAGGAAGTCAAATTGTCCCTTGTAGATGATATGATCTTATATAGAGAAAACCTAGACTCTAACAAGACACTTTTAGGACTGACAAATGAATTCAGGAAAGTTGCAACACACAAAATCAGCATACAAAAACTGGTAGCATTTCTATACACCAATGACAAATTAGCTAAAAAAAAGAACAAGAAAGCAATCTCATTCACAATAGCTACAAATAATAATAATAAAAAAAAACCTATGAATAAATTTAATCATGGAGGTGAAAGACCTCTACAAGGAAAACTACAAAACATTGATGAAAGAAATTGAAGGGGACACAAATAGAAAAACATTCCATGCTCATGGATTAGAAGAATAAGTGTTGTTTTAAAGATCATATCACCCAAAGCATCTACATATTCAATGCAATTCCTATCAAAATACTAATGACTTATTCACAAAAAAGAGAAAAACAATCATAAAATTTATATGAAAACACAAAAGACCCTAAACAGCCAAAGCAATACTGAGCAAAAAGCTGGAGGCAAAACAATGCCAAAATTATACCAAAATATACTACAAATACACAAAGTTATACCAAAATATACTACAAAGCTATAGTAACCAAAATAGCATGGTATTGACATAAAATCAAACACATAGAATGGAACAGAATAGATAACCCAGAAATAAATCCATGTACTTACAGCCAACTGATTTATTTTTTTGAGACAGGAGCTCACTCTGTCACCCAGGCTGGAGTGCAATGGTGCAAAAACCATTCACTGCAACCTCAATCTCCTGGGCTCAAGCAATTCTCCAGCCTCAGCTGCCCATGTAGTATAAATTCATTGGTCAATTTTTTGTTTTTGTTGGGACCACAGGCATGCACCACCACATCCAGCTGATTTTACTATTTTTTGTAGAAATTGAGTCTCACTTTGTTGTCCAGGCTGGTCTTAAACTCCTGGGCTCAAGAAATCCACCCATCTCATCCTCCCAAAGTGCTAGGATTACAGGTGTGAGCCATGGTGCCTCACCAGCCAACTTTTTTGACAAAAGTACCAAGAACATATACTGGGGAAAGAACACCCTCTTCAATAAATGGTGCTGGGAAAACAGGATCTCCATATACAGAAGAATGAAACGAGACCTTTATCTCTCACCCTATTTTTAAAAATCTAGTCAAAATGGGTTAAAGACAAACATAAGACCCTAAACTATATAACTACCAGAAGAAAACATAGGAGAAATGCTTCAGAACACTGATATAGGCAAAGATTTTATGAGTAAGATTTTAAAAGCATAGGCAACAAAAACAAAAAATTGACCAATGAAATTATATCTAACTAAAAGCTTTTGCACAGCAAAGGAAACAGTCAACAGAGTGAAGAAACAACCCGTAGAATGACAGAAAATATTTGCAAACTATTCAACCAATAAGGGACTAATATCCAAAATATTCA
The DNA here is from genome assembly GCF_028885655.2 of Pongo abelii. NCBI lineage: Eukaryota > Metazoa > Chordata > Mammalia > Primates > Hominidae > Pongo > Pongo abelii. The sequence goes on along the minus strand of NC_071991.2, from coordinate 142,456,577 downwards.
AAAACTCACCAGCAACAACATAACAAATGATTTGATTAAAAATGGACAAAGGATCTGAATAGAAATTTCTCCAAAAAAGACATACAAATGAACATGCAACATATGAAAAAATGCTCAATATTACTAATAATCAGAGAAATGCAAATCAAAACCACAATGGAATACCATCTTGCCCCAGTTAGAATGACAACTGCCAAAAAGACAAAAAATAACAAGTGCTAGCAAGGATGCAAAGAAAAGGGAACTCATACACTGTTGGTGGGAATGTAAATTAATATAGCCATTATGGAAAACAGTGTGGCGTTTTCTCAAAAGACTAAAACTAGAACTACCATATCATCCAGCAACCCCACTACTGGGTATTTATCCAAAGGAAAAGAAATCAGTACATCAAAGAGATCTCTTCACTCTCATGTTTATTGCAGCTCTATTCATGATAGCTAAGTTCTGGAATCACCCAAAATGTCTATCAACAGATGAATAAATAAAATGTGGCATATATATACAATGGAATATTACTCAGCCATAAAAAATGAAATCTTCTCATTTGCAGCAACATGGATAAGCCTTGAGCACATTATGTTAAGTGAAATAAGCCAGGCACAGAAAGGTAAATACCACATGTTTTCACTCATATGTGGAGGTTAAAAAAAAAAATTGAGCTCATAGAAGTAGAGAGTAGAATTGTAGTCATTAGAGACCAGGAATGCTAGGGGGAGGAGTATAGTAGGGAGAGGTTTGTTAACAAAGACAAAGTCAGAGTTAGTTGAAAGTAATAAGTTCTAGTGTTCTGTAGCACTGTGGGGTGTATATGGTTAACAACAATTTAGTGTATATTTCAAAAGGCTAGAAGAGAGAATTCTGAACGTTCACGACACAAAAAGTGATAAATGTTCAAGGTAATGGAAATGTGAATTAGCCTAATTTGATCACTGATACACACATCCTATGTATTAAAATATCACTGTGTCCCATAAATACATATAATTGTTATGTGTCAACTTAAAATAAAGGGAAAACATAATAACACTATAAACATTTACTGTGAATGACATGGGAACAGAAAACTGTTTTTCTCATCTAGGTATTTCAGATATTTAGCATGGCTCCATGCACATAGTAGTAGCACAATAAATGTTTGATATAGGCATTAAACAATTAACACAATCTCTCTAGAGATGAAACCAAGGTATAAATGTGCAGCATGACATAAAGAAATCACGTTAGAAAATATGGGTTCCACTGATAACTCTGCAACTAGTTAGCTATGTGAGCATAACCTTTCCGATTGTTTCTGCAGAATGTAGGAACAGAGTTAGTTAACTTCTCATGTCCTGTCCTAACCTCTCAGATTTTTTTTACTGTGTTGTGTTCTGAAGTTCATTAAAAGACAGTCTTTAGAACTAGAAAGGCTTTTTCCTACAAAGTCAATGTTTTCAGACGAAGCAAAATCTCTCAATTCTTCTAAGAAAACCTGGTTTACCTTTTATTTAAAATGTTAAAACAATTAAGAAGTGTGTGTGTGGTGAAACCCGTCTCTACTACAATTACAAAAAATTAGCCGGGTGTGGTGGTGGGTGCCTGTATTCTCAGCTACTCGGGAGGCTGAGGCAGGAGAATCTCTTGCATCCGGGCGGCGGAGGTTGCAGATAGCTGAGATTGCACCACCGCACTCCAGCCTGGGCAACAGAGCAAGACTCCGTCTCAAAAAAAAAGTGTGTATGTATGAAAAAGCAAGCAATACAAGTCTGAAGTGAAATAAAAGTTAAAAATTATAGAATATAGCTTATCTAATCGAAGATAGTTTATCTTGAAAGTGACTCCTTGAGGCAAAGCAATTTTAATTAGTGGAGAATGAGCTGGTAGATGGAGACTATTTTAGGAATTCTGCAAATGTTCTGAGCATTTTCAAGGCCCTTTATATCCCAATGACACTGTTTTGCTTATTATTATTATAGATAGTATTTCAGAACGTACAACTTTTCTTTTTCTTATAATGTACATCTCTGTCATAATTCTTATGCTTAACAATTGTGTTGTTATTCTTTGACCTCAATTGAAGAGAGAAAGAGGAAGGTGATTATAGATTTTCATGAGGCAGGAGTGTAAAGGGATTAAAAAAATGAGATTAAAGACTACAGGGTGAGTATGAGAAAGTGACTGTGATACAAGCAAGTAACTAGGCTTTTGGCTGTAAAAGGAAAAGCTATGGAATCAGAGAGGTTACAGCAGACAAAGAAAAGAGAAGGTAGGAAGAAGACATTGAGTCAAATAATTCACCTCCCCAGTTCCCACTAATCTCAGACACTACAGATGGTTTGTGAGAGAACCAGAAAAGTTGTTTCAGGGCAAGTAATCGGAAACAATTTTTACTTTCTTCTTCTTTTAAGCACTTCCACCTGCCTCCTACAAAACTGGGCTTCCTATCTTCTTGTGCTGTTATTTTACTCTGCTTATCACCTCATGGTTAATAGCTTTATCTACTATTTACATTGATGTCATATGTTGTCAGCTTCTGGTATCACATAGCATTTTTGTTAACACTTGAAAATATTAAATTTTTGAGTTTTCTCCCTGCAGTAGACAGTGTCCACACAATAATGACTATACATCTGCAAGGCCACTGTAAAATCTGAAAAGACAAGCCCTAAATAGTCCACATGGGAATGACTTCTTTGTAGATGAAATAGCTTCTGGTGATATGAAAATAATAACTTTAACCCAAAATATTATGTACTTTGGTAGGAAATTTATCTCAAATGAAAAATATACAAAAATAAAAGCAGTTCCACATGTTCTGGTAAAAAAAAAAACCACACACACACACAAGAAATCTAATTTTGTCCGCTTAATTCCTCTTTGTTGAGTGGGTCTGATGGATATTCTTCCAAGTGTAGTCCATGGATCACCCGGACTGTAATCACCTGGGTGCCTGTGAAAGTGCAGATTATGGAAATCTAGCCTCTGCTGCTCAATCAGAATCTTTGGGGATACAGCCTGATCTAAATGTCAGCAAGCTTTCTGCATTATGTTTATGTCCACTAAGATTTCAGAGTCTCTAGTTTAATGCAGGATCCTGTTGTGTGACAGCAGGCACCTCGCCAGCACTTGGCATACAAGAGTTTACCAACCACAAAGGAAACTGTCCTTCCTCTCTCCCCTCTACCTCCTGCAGTGCTTCCAGGCTTTTCTTGCCAATGACATAGGTTAGATGCTTCCAAGTACTCAAAAGCCCAAAGGTTAATGAGGCATCTCATTCATATTTCATGATTGCTGTTTGCCCTTCTCTGCCTTTGGGACACACAATGGAAAAGCACAATCAATAGAATAACATCAGAAGCACTAGACAATTAGAAGATACCAGAAATAATCCATAGACGCCTACTGTATTTATAGCAAATGGCCTGAATTAATAAATTATCAACAGAGATCATTATTTCACTAGAATCCATCAATGTGTTAAAAAAAAAAAGCAAACAAATATATCAAACTCTAGAAATAAAGAGCACCTACCAATTTCTTTTTTTAATTATCCCATTCTCAACATGCCTGTTTTTATAGTGTTCGCCCCGTTTCTTGTCATCAAGACCATCATTCTATTGTTTTTTTGTGTTTAAAGATTTTAGAGCTCTTTATTCTCAGGCTAATACGCTCACACATAGGACAATGATGGAAAAGACGGGAGAAATTCAATACATCTGTGTTGAAAACTAATACGTCTGATGCTCACTTTCTAAACTTCACAAATCTTTGCTACATTTTAAAGCTCATTTATTGGGTAAAATTTCTCCTAAAACTTTGTGGGAGGGTGTTCTTTATTAATTATATTGTTCGTATTCCCTCTTCTCCAATGCCTATTAGCTCTCCTATATAGCCCTTTCTTTTATATTTTTAAAATTGATTTATAATAGTAATAGAAGCCATTACTATCTAAAATATTCCAGAAATTTTATATAGGTTATGTTTATTTTTTATTTATTTATTTATTTATTTATTTAGAGACAGAGTCTCGCTCTGTCGCCCAGGCTGGAGTGCAGTGGCGCGATCTTGGCTCACTGCAAGCTCCGCCTCCTGGGTTTACGCCATTCTCCTGCCTCAGCCTCCCGAGTAGCTGGGACTACAAGCGCCTGCCATCACGCCCGGCTAATTTTTTTGTATTTTTAGTAGAGACGGGGTTTCACCGTGTTAGCCAGGATGGTCTTGATCTCCTGACCTTGTGATCCGCCTGCCTCGGCCTCCCAAAGTGCTGGGATTACAGGCGTGAACCACCGTGCCCGGCCGGTTATGTATAAATATTACAAGTATTTCCCAAAAATATGTTATTTGCAGCTCAAGTCCTCTAAAGTGTTTAAAAAAAACTAGGCTTTGGGGATCGTTTAGAGACTGTTTCAAACTATTTCTTGATTTTTAGGTTCCTGAAACATATTCATATATTAAATCATCTGAGATCTACAGTGTGGGAAAAAAAAAAAACAGTAAAAGTTTTTATCTCAAGGTTTCTTATGTTAACTTGACCGTGAAACTATTTTTTTTTAGGTTCGAGTGAAATTACTTTGCAAAATGCTGCCTTAGACAAAGTTTTAATATATTTAGTATTATTAGTTTTATTCTTATTACTGCTACTCTTAAAGTACTAAGGCAGTAAAAAAAAATTATTTGTCCAAAGCCACAGGACTAAGGGATGATAGAGCTGATATTCAAATTTGTCTCTAAAATCCACTTTCATTCCATTATTTTTATTATATTCTTTCTCTTTAATTTCTAAATCATTTCTTCTAAATCATTTTTTAAATTCTATAAAAGAAACTAACATCTACTGGTAGATATTACACACCCAAGGGTCGATCCTTATTTACCTAGAATGCCCATAAAACAGATTAAAATAATATTCATTATTGGGGCATATGTAATATAGGCCATTAGCACACAATGTTGTTTTGTGCTATAATCATTTTTTAATGTTAAATTTTAAGACAAAAGTTTTAAGTAACAATCCTTGGAATTTTTAAAGAGTCAAAAACACTGAGGCAGAATTTTGCAAGAAAGCAGACTTTAGCAAGTCATTAGTGAAACAAACTTCATAAAAGAAGGGAAGGAAAGAGGGAGGGAAAATAAATAATTAACTTTGGCATGAGTGAGATGGGGAGAATAGGCTTTGGAGTTCATGAGCTCAAACGACATAGCACGTGACTTTCAGGAAACTCTCCTATAGGAGAAATTTGCACAAGGGATCATTTATATATGTGAATATATTTATTGCAGCATTTTATTAAAAAATAGAAACAATTTGTATCCAAAAATAAGCAAATAAAAAATTAAATAAATTATGGTGTGGTTCACTGAAGTAGGTTTATATGAACAGATAGGAAATAATCACAAGAAATATTTTCCCATTAAAAAAGAAGTCAAAGAATAATGTGTGTGGCATGATCTGAAATTGTAAAGGAAGAGATGAGAATGCTGAGGGGAAGTAGGCTGTGAAGGGATACTTTTGATTTCATTCCTTTATTTTTTATTGTTTACAATGAATGGCAACAGGCATATAATGCAAGATTACTTTTTTATTTAAAAATAATTCTAAGAAATCAATTAGAAAGTGCATGTAATGCAGGCAATATAGTATAGTGAACTAAGCATCATCTCTATATGCAGACAACCTGAATTAAAATATAATTCTGAATCTATTTATTATCTGGGTAACTTTGATATTTTCCTTAATTTATCTGAATCTTCATTTTATCAACATAAAGTAGGGATAATTATCATATCTTTCATTACTCCAAGGCTTAGAGGTGATACATACAGGTGCCCAATATACAATAGCTAATAATAGCAAATCACTTTGAAGAAAAACGGCATTTCATATTTTACTGTGTGTTGTTCTGGTTTTGTTTGTTCCATTATCTATTCCTAGATGTGAGTCCTTTAAAAGAAAAGAGATTTTTCTGACTTGTATTCTCAAATCTGTCTCCTCTGCCATGTTTACTTAACTTCACCTAGTAATACCTTAGAATATTGCAGATTGGGGAAATAAAATAGAATTATGCATATGTTCGAGCTAGAAAAGATCTTAAAGATTAACTAGTCCAATTTCCAATTTTACTACAAATAGAAAAATAGTACAGCATAGTAATTAGTTCATTAAATTGATTAAATTTATAGAGTAGCTCAAGGTATATTATCTCATATACAGTATATATGACCCTTATATGGTACTAACTGAGGTCTGTTTGCTTAACTTATACGATTGAGCTTTATTTCCTGGTAAGGGGATGATAATTTTAGAGCTTGGAATATTTAAAAGTGTGTAAGTCTGAGAACTATCACTGCCTTAACAAACTCTGAGAAGGCAGAACATAGGGTGAAAGAGGGCGGAATATAAGGACATCAAAGCAAGGGACAAACTTCATCTATTTAGCTGTTCTGTAAGTTCACTTGCATCATGGTAATAATGCAATACCACTCTTACACAATAATGCTTTGTGTCTGCCTCAGTATTATGTATGTCAGACTGCTATGCAATCCCCAGCAATAAAAGTAGAGAGGGATAAAGTGGTGAAAAGACATACTCTTCATACTCTCTCTGCATTCTTATTACCCAAACTGATGGAGGGTCATTGGAATGTTATGAAACATTTTCCAGTAGTGGTATTTCAGAGTTACATTGGTATATTTTCAAGTTTTGTACATTTTGCTGCAAATAAAACTGAGAACCTAGGTAAAAATCCCCCAAAATTTGAATTTTTCATATTTAAGGGCTAGAGGATTAATTGTCTATGAAACAAGTAGTTTTTCTCTGGGCAATGAGCACTATAGAAGTAATAGCCTAAAAATGATTTTTTTATTAGGAAACATTTTCAGTCATACAAAATATACAGAAAATAATAACAATGAACTAGGTGTACCTACCATCTAGCTAAAAGCAAATAAACAAACAAGACATAACGGATAGAAAATAGTGCACCTCTCTTCTTCCCAGTGGTAGTCACTGAATTTGGCATTATTTATTCCACCCATGTTGTTACACCTCAACTATAAAATGTGTATTATTAAACTATATAGTATTGTTTTGCAAGTATCCAAACTATGCATACATTCTATTATTCTTTATATAGCCTTACACACTTTTATTTTTTGCTTGAAGTTTTGTTTTTGCAATTTATGCATGTTGCTAAAGGTCTGGTTTACTCACTTTAATTGCCATTAATGTTCACTTATAAGAATATATGACAGTTTTACTCATTTTTCCTATTAATGGCCACTTCTATTGGTTTCAGTTTAATTGCAAAGAATACTAATAGTCATATTTTTAGATAAGAAAAAATAGATATTTAATAGGTAGATGATAGACAGACAGGTAGATAGATACCTTCTTCAGATCATGGGAATGAAGTATATAATTGCTGGTCACAGGGTATATGCATCTTTAGACCCGCTAGATAGTGCCAAATTGTTCTTCAAACTCATCGTATCAATTTATACTCCTGCCTTCTATATATGAGATTTTCTATTGTTCTAACTTCCTCTCCTATACATAATAAGATAAGCCCTTATAACTTAAAAAAAAAATCTTTTTTTTTTTCTTTCAGCAGTTATCAGGCTGGCAAGATGTGGTTTATTTTTGGAATATTTAGCAAATGACATCAGGTAAATAAGACATGAAAAATGACATTGGAGATAATTGGTATAAAATTAAAAATAGTCACAACATCTAAAATAAAAAATCTAAACAAAAATCTAAAAATATCTAAATAAGAAAAATATGAGAAAATGTTAAACATCTACTTTGAGGTCCTTCACATAAGTAGAATTATAAACTCCATTTGCAAATTCAACCAAAGAAATCAAAGTAAAATCACTTAATGCAGGGGTCCCTAACCTCCGGGCCACAGACCACCACCAGTTCCTGGCCAGTTAGGAACCAAGCCCCATAGCAGGAAGTGAGCAGTGAGCAGTGGGCGAGTGAGCAAAGCTTCATTGGTTCCCCATCACTGGCATTACCACCTGAGCTCCACCCTCCTGTTAGATCAGCAGTGGCATTAGATTTTCATAGGAGCGCAAACCCTGCTGTGAATTGCTCATGCAAGCAATCTAGGTTGTGGGCCCCTTATAAGAATCTAATGTCAGATGATCTGTCATTGTATCTCATTACCCACAGATGGGACCATCTAGCTGCAGGAAAACCAACTCAGGGCTCCCACTGATTCTCCATTATGGTGAGTTGTATAATTATTTCATTATATATTACAATGCAATAATAGTAGAAAGAAAGTGCACAATAAATGTAATGCACTTCAATCATCCAGAAACCATCCCCCATCCACCCACACCCCAACCCCATGAAAAAACTGCCTTCCATGAAACCAGTTCCTGGTGCTAAGAAGATTGGGAACGGCTGCCTTAATGCATGTGTGTGCTTTGTACATTGCACATTCTTCCATCACAGTGACATCTCTTATGATATTACATAATATAGACTAATTAAATATGGTAAAAGTAATGTATTCTTGTGCTTACTATTTAGAAGTCAGACATTAGAACCTAGCATTTTGACATGTTTGGAGTTTTATTCTGGACACTTTTGGTTTACTAACTTTCAATAGCTTTTTTAAGGGGAACAATAAATTTCTCATTTGATTCCTGCTCTTTCGTTCACTGTTACAAAACTTCTCTCATGGCCAATGACCTACGGAAGGTCAAGGATCCTTATTTCCTTTCACTGGACAGTCAGATATCCATACCTGCGAAGTTTCCATTGAATGTCATATGACATTCAAGGTATTTTCACTTGGGTTTTTCACAGGCCAATATTGATTTTCTTCTCCAGGATGAAGCATCTTTTCATGTAGTAATGCCTTAACCAGAGCAAAAATTCAAGAAGAATTTGAATTTTTATTTGTTGAATGCTAAATTTGTAAATACTATCAAAACTTTTATACATATTTTCTCCTCTAATATCAACTGAACAGAACTAAATGATTTTCCCTCAGAATTGTACTTCATATTGCAGGTTTAGAAATTCAAATAGGGAAAGGAGTATGTTAACCATCACAATAATTTAGAGGGAAAGGAGTTGAATAAACGAAAGCAAGTCCCCTCCAAACTCCCAAGTGTCTTCATAGAGTGGTAAGCCTTTAATTAATTTGCCACAGTTCAACCTTTGCAGGTTGATGATGATGCTATGTCAGCACAAATAGGGGAAATCACATTAACCAAGCTCACAAAACTAACACACAAAATAAGAATACCAATTTATTGATTTCCATTTTAAAAAATGACTGCAGAGAGGACCTATCACTCAAATCCTTTGGTCAATGTATTTTCCTTGCAGACATGCCACAGGGGAAGTCAACTTCTAAGGCTGTTTGGTGTACCTGGAAATTTATCATTAAATCAATTATAATAAGTATAGAATGTCCAAAAAGATAAAGGCACGTGCTTGACCATCACAAAAATGTCATGTCAGGTTTAAGAAGAGATCATCCACAAAAGAACCCCTAATTTTCCTCTAGTAGGCCTTACAAGATGCTCCATATATCAAAGAAATTAAATTTTTAAAGTCCTTTCCATAAGTAAAACTCCAAGCTTAGAAGTTTCACCAAATTGTGCCAAATATTTGAGGAAGAAATAATACCAATTCTACACAGATACTCTTCCAGAAAATTGAAGAGGAAGGACCACTTCCCAATTCATTGTATGGAGCCAGCATTATCTTGACACCCAAACTATACAAAAACATTACAAGAAAACAAAATTTTATCCTTTATAACTAGTATCCCTCATGATATATATGCAAAAGTTCCAAACAAATTTTAACAAATTGAATCCCACAATTTATAAATAGTATAATATATCCTGACCAAATTGAGTGTATCCCAGAAATACAAGTTTGGTTTACGTTCAAAGGTTAACCAATGTGTCAGGTGATAAGTGCTAAATAAACTGTGGTATATTATACAATGGAATATTATTTAGCAATAAAGAGAAATGAAGTACTGATACATACTACATGAATTAAAATTGAAAGTATTATGTTAAGTAAAAGAACTCAGTCACAGAGGACCACATATTGTAAGATTCCATTTATATGAAATGTCTAGAATGGGCAAAACCATACAGACAGAAAGTAGATTAGTAGTTGCCTAGAGACTCAAGGAAGACGGAAGTGGGGAGAAATGGGGAGTGACTGCTAATGGGTATAGGGTTTTCGAGTGATAAAAATGATCCATAATTGATTATGGTAATGGTTGAAGTGTACCAAGAACTATTGAACTGTATACTTTAAAACACTTCAACTGTACATTTTCAATGGATGAACTGTATAATTTTTTTTTTTTTTTTTTGAGACAGTCTCACTCTTTCGCCAGGCTGGAGTGCAGTGGCGCGATCTCGGCTCACTGCAACCTCTGCCTCCCAGGTTCAAGCAATTCTCCTGCCTTAACCTCCCAAGAATCTGGGACTACAGGCATGCACCACCACACCCAGCTAATTTTTGTATTTTCAGTAGAGACAGGGTTTCACCATGTTGGCCAGGATGGTCTCGATCTCTTGACCTCGTGGTCTGCCTGCCTTGGCCTCCCAAAGTGGTGGGATTACAGGCGTGGCCACCACACCCAGTGCAAATTGTATAATTTAAAAATTCTCAGTTACACTGTTAATCAATGTAATTAACCCCAGTAAGAAACTAAAAGGAAAATCATATGATCATATGATCAGATACACCAAGTGATCACATGATCATTTCAATCAATAAAAAAAGAATTTGCCAAAATCCATTACTAATGAAAACTTCAAACTAGGAAGAGAGGGAAATTTTGTCACTTAATAAAGGACATCTAGGAAAAACCTAGAGTAAGCATAACACTTTATGTTTTCCCCCTATGATCACATCTGCCTCAATCATATACATCGGTAATAAGAAAGCTATGATTCAAGAGCTACAGGTTGTCTCCTTAGGATCTTGACCCAATTGGATGCAATTTTGTAATGAATTTTTAAAAGATGGCATTGAATTTCTACTTTAAAAATATATGCTGATATTAACATTTTAGTATTGAATATTTACAATCTGCAAAAATTTGGTAGTTTGGAATACAAAGTATTGGTGAGAAAGCAGGAGGCACAGAAACTCAAACACTGTTGTTAAGAGTGTAAATTGGTACAAACGCTTTAGAAAACAATTAGGAATTATCTTATAAACTGGGTCATTCACATATCCCATGATTCAGCAAGTCTATTCGTAAGAATGTACCCTAGAGCTGTAGTGTCTAATATAGAAGCCACTAGCCACATAAACCTATGTAAATTTTAATTAATTAAAATTGAGTAAAATATATGCAGTAGTAATGAGCAGACTTAGTGCCTGGATGTTGGTCTCTAAATACCAATTTCCAATAAAAGGAACCAGGTCCTTTGGGGAAATGGCTGATTCTAGGGGCTAGAATAGGAAATACACAAGATAAGCCTGGAGCATCTTGTAGTGCCAGAAAGAAAGGGCTCAAAAGACACACATACACACACACGCATCTGTACACACACACATAAACATGCATACTGATGGGAGTATGTCAAAGAGACACAGGAATCACCTGAAAGAGCTCCCAATGACCAAAGCTAGAACAATTTGAGCAACGAAGATTATAACCTAAAATATACATGTTCATGAATCCATACAATATAATTACTGAATAAGAAAGTAAATGAGACAGAAAAGACAAAGCTTTTGCAGAAGAATCCCAAATAATTTCCCTTCCTTAAGTGTAGGCTGCAAATAGTGACTTTGTTCTGAAGAGGACAATATGGAAAGATGGGGCAGGGAGAAATGGTAAAGAGTAGCTTCAGAGTGGAAAAACCTGACAAAGGCAAACCTACCTCAGCCAGGTCAATGTCAACAGTGATAAGCCATGTTAACAGTATCATACTCTTGATATGATGTGATAAAATGGTACTCTTCTCTTCCTACCCAAAACCCTTATCTTCATCTAATCATGAGAAAAACGTCAGACAAATCCCAACAGTGTGACATTATGCAAAATATATGACAAGTACTCAAAATTGTCAAAGTCATCAAAAACAAGGAGAGTCTGAGAAACTGTCACAGCCAGGAAGTGCCTAAGGAAACATGATGATTAATGTAACGTGGGATTCTGAATGGGATCTTGGAGCAGAAAAACAACATTAGGAAAAAATAAAGAAATATTAATATATTACACATACAGTAGTAATAAAAATATATAATGAAGCTCTAAATGACATGTATTGTCCTTCTTCCCCTCAATCTTTGCATCAAGAGAAATTAATTTCAACACTCCATGGATTGATTTTTTTGGATATTAAGTGTATAAAATCCATGCTTTTTAAAGAAAGTTAAATAGAAATTCAGTTCCTAAGTTGTACTAGCCACATCGCAAGTACTCAAAAGCCCCTGTGAATATTGGCTGCAATACTGGATAGCATAGACATAGAACATGTCCCTCACTGCAGAAAGTTTGGTTACACAGTGCTGTTCTGGAGAACACATACATATGTGCCCAGTAACATACACAAGAATGTTCATAGGAGCATTGTTCCTGGTTTTTAAAATTATAAAAAAAATATGCCCATCAACAGGGGAATGGATAAACTATGACATATTCATAAGGTAGAATCCTATACAACGGTAAAAGTGAACGGACTACAGGTTTATACATCAACAAGAATGAATCTTTAAAATGTTGAGTGACAGAAGCAAATTTCAAAATTCATATATATACAATGAAATCAGTTCTTAAAATTCAGAAGCTGTGAAACTGAATAATGCATTGCTTAGTGATACATTTGTACTTGGTAAAATTATAATGAGAAGAAAGAGAATGATGATCACAAAATTCAGCGCAGACCTCCTGTAAAGGAGACATGGGCAGCATCTATTGAAAGAAATACTTGGTAAAAGTCTCTTGCTAAGATTGGATGGTCGTAATTAGCTGGGTGTGGTGGCTCATGCCTGTAATCCCAGCTACTCGGGAGGCTGAAGCAAGAGAATCGCTTGAACCCAGAAGGCGTAGGTTGCAGTGAGCTGAGATCACACCACTGCACTCCAGCCTGGGCAACAGAGCAAGACCTTGTCTTAGAAAGAAAAAAAAAAAAAAGATTGTATGGTTGCTCCAGATAAGTTTCTATTATTATTATGTCTCACAATTTACATTTCTATTACATAAGATATTTTGAATACATTATCTCTTTGCCCAAGCTTTATCCAACTTACCATTTTATTTTTCCCTATTAGGGATTTCTCATTCCCATTACCAAGCATTCTTCCACTTCAGCAATGGAAGCTGAAACTTGTTGGCCATCATGAATTTTGCTATTTGTTTTCTGACCCCTTGTCTTGGTTCATTTGTGTTGCTATAAAGAAATACCTGAGGCTGGGTAATTTATAAAGAAAAGATATTTATTTGGCTCACAGTTCTATAAGCTGTACAAGAAACATGGTGTCAGCATCTGCTCAGCTTCTGGTGAGGTCTCAAGCTGCTTCCACTCACATTGAAAGGTGAAGGGGAGCTGCATGTACAGAAATCACATGATGAGAGAGGAGGCAAGAGTGAGAAGGCAAGGGTGCCAGGCTCTTTTAACAAGCAACTCTTGCGGGGAGCAACAGAGTGAAACTCACTCACTGTGAGGAGAATGGCACCAAGCCATTCACGAGAAATCCACCCCCATGAGCCTGACACCACCCACCAGGCTCCACCTCCACCCCTGGGGATCAAATTTCAACATGAGACTGGAAAGGGCCAAACAAACCATATACAAACCACAGCACCCCTTAAACATTGGCTGTTGTGCTTTCAAATTTGCAGTACTATATTTTAGTCTGGATTCATAGCTTAATTTGGCACTTCAGAACTCAAAATGAATATTAATATATGCTTCTCAATTCAGAGGATATTATCCTGCAAGTCAAATGAATGAGGCCGATTCAGACAATCTATTGTTTAATCTTGTGTCATACAAATATTGACTCTTCTTATAATAGAGCATCATTACCTAGAAGAATCAACAGCATTTAAAATGCACAAAATGCTTCAGTACTCTCTTGGTAGGCTTTATCAATATTCTTCTACAAAACAGTGTTGATACTATTCCATTCATATTTTAAAAATCCTTTTCTTGATTTACTTAACTAAATCTCTACTCAGTTTTCTACTGTTTTATCAAATACTAATTTCCTTTTATAGCCTGCTAGCGTTTCAAAAATAGTAGCCAGGTGGGAAAGCCTATTTAAAGTTTTTAGTTATTTCCCATGCTGACTTTATGAATTACTGTATTTTTCATACCTATATTTTAAAACAAATTATGTATTTAACCACAACAGATGCATATTCTGGTTATTTTTAATAATGCATCGCTTTTTAAATTATTTAACCTATTTTATTTTTAATTATGTTTAAAAGTGCTCTGCTATTCAGAAATTAAATATAAAGAAAAATCAAGTTAATAGAAAAATTAGTCCTTCTCAGTTAGCAAAGCATTTCTAATACATGTAAATTAAAGGAGAGAAAACGCTATAACCCAAAGGTGTTAACTGTAGTTTTTCATTATGATCATTGTTTTGTCTTTTTATGTATACACTGAAGTATACGCTGATTCCTTAGTAAAAAAAAAAAAAAAAAAAAAAAAAATGGTAACAATCTATTTCAAAACAGAATGAAATCGTTTGGTCAATAAATTATAGTATAATCAATATTCAGTTTTAAACAGATTAGGGTTAGGGACCCTAACACTGGCCTCACTTCCACTTTCAAAATATAATACCAAATTAAGAAAATAAAAAGGATGAAAACTCACAATATTGTAAACAAGAAGTGAAAGCTTACTAAATCTGTAATAAATCTTCATCGATGACAAGGACAACAGGACTGGATAGAAGGACACCTGTGAGCCACCTATGCTATGACACCACCCACCTGGAAATAAGTAGAAATACTCCTTTTCATCCTTCTTCTTTGTCTATGCCTTAAAAAATAAACCAGAAAATTGCTCCAAATCCTGCATAGACAATACTTTCTGAGGTAGCCTCACACATTCCCTTATCTGTCCAATACCAGTTCCCTACATCTGGTTAGAAACTCCAAATTTCAATAAATAAACAGAACATGAGGGAATTGGCAATGGCAGATGGAAAATTGGAAACTGAAATTTCTACCAAGGGGTTCAGGAGTAGACAATGATAGAAAGAAGAGCCTTATCAGCAGTGTTTACTGTGGATGGAACTTTCCATTCTCCCATTTGTTTCTATCATTCAGGAGCTAGGTATAAGGAGCTAGGGTATAGAAGTTCACACTGGATAACAGTGAATAAACACCTAGTAAGTAGACTGCCAATCCAGCCCCCTCCTGCCTACCCCTCAGCCCCTGCCTTGCCCCAACACCATACAGCACACACTTCTTCTCGGAGAACCATTTTTCTCCCCTCCATGTGGGTAATGATTATTTTGATACCGTGTGACTGCACTGCATGGGAAACAGCTGACTGCACCATGGGAGAAAAATAACTAAGCCAATAAACTCCTTTCCTAGGTAATTTAGATTTGAAAAGAAGATTTCAGATCAGTCAGGTTAGCTGCACCACAGAAGACACATTATTTGAGAGCTAATGATGGTCGTGGTTCAGGCCACACCAGCTGGAAATAGCAGGAGAGTTGAGTGAATTAGAGAAGACTTGCCACAAACAAGAAGAGGAGGACAGGAGACAGGAAGAGAATGGCGGGAAGCAAACACAAGGCCAAGAAGAGACAAAGAAAGTGACCAATGGTTTCTATTGCTCATCAGTTTCCAAGATATACTTCTGCATCTTCATCTTAAACTTTGTTTTTGCTTTTACCAAAGCTTCCTAGGACAATTTCTGCTACTTAAAGCCAATATAGTTCTAGAAAATATGTGGAGCTCATTATACAGAGAGAATTTAAGTCTGAGCTGAACACATCAACTTGCCAAGCTGCTAAAAATATGCAAAGGAGCTTTAACCTACTGCCAAATGGACAGAGATTAAAGCCAAGGACAATATATATACCCTGGTGGTTGACAACTGCCAGATGTGAATAGAGCTCTTACCATTTAAATATAAGTAAACAAGGCCAGGCACAGTGGCTCCCGCCTGCAATCCCAGCACTTTGGGAGGCCAAGGCGGGCGGATCATGAGGTCAAGAGACTGAGACCATCCTGGCTAACACAGTGAAACCCCATCTCTACTAAAAGTACAAAAAAATTAGCCAGGTATGGTGGCACGCGCCTGTAGTCCCAGCTACTCAGGAGGCTGAGGCAGGAGAATCCGGGAACCCAGGAGGCATAGGTTGCAGTGAGCCAAGATCACACCACTGCACCCCAGCCTGGGGACACTGCGAGACTCCATCCCCCCAGAAAATAAATAAATACATAAATATAAATATATATGTAAACAGGAATTCAGAATACTGCAGGACAAGGAAAAGAAAACATCTTGTAGAAGGCTTAGATAAAGAGAAGACTTCTAAGTCATAAAGTAGAAGAATCTTCAGAAAGATATTTTTAAAAAATTGCTGTGAAACTTTGGCAGAAAGTCATAGCAACTTCCACAGTTTTAAATTTTTGAAAAAGAGACAATAAGAATTTTAAAGCAGAGAGGTGCATAAGAATTGTAAAGCATTTAAAATATATTTGCAAAATTAAATTAGCATCCCAGTTAATAAAGAACAAAAACGCAAATGAGGTCAGTAACATGAAAAACAAATTTGAGATTCTCTATATTTCCCTCCCCACAGTTACCATGTTCACAGGTCCTGGTGGCCTACCTGGTGGTGTGACCCAAAAAAAACATCATTTCTGAAGGATCTCATCTCTTGGTTTTCACATGGTTCTTTCTTCAGAGTTGCTGCATAGGTCCATTTAGACTTATGTTGAGATAAGAGAGTACCAAGATGTGCTCAGAGATTACCTGCTTTCTATACATTCCTCCCAATCATCAATGTCTGAAAGCTTCGCTACCTCCTTCTGCTGATCAGTGTCAATTACCCTACCAAATGATGACTCTCTTCTTACCTGTGAGACCCTGAACACAAGATGTCCAAAGTGCTCCAGTTGAATGAAACTCTTGCTATGTCTCCTTGTAAGAGTCCTCTCACTTTAGACAAGGAACTCTAGCAATGCAATGCCCAGAATTATAGGGATAAGAAGTACAATGTCCTCCAGTATGTCAGAGGTGATGGCAAGAGGAACTCTTCTGCCACCCACCTTGGTACCTGAGCCCATATATTCTTCCTATTATTGGCAGAGCACCACATTTAGATCTCTGTTTAAATGTATAGTGTGCATTCTGTGAATGGTGCTTCTTCATCCTTTCAGAGTACTGCCTTCAAGCTGGAGCTTCACCTATGTCTTGAGAAGGCCATTGCTAGAAGGCCCGTTAGAGCAACAGGCCAGTTACTTCTTGATACTGTAAGTATATGATACAACCAGTAAATCCAGCGGTTGTAGGCCCATTCTCACGCCTCCTTTGCTGTAAGTGGATCACACCTGGGATGATTTGTTGAGTAGGATTCCACACTTGTGGATCAAGCATTCTAAAAGCTCCAGGATGACAGTGCTAGCTGAAGCACTAAGGGCCAGGAAGGCAAATTCATACCAAGAATACACAAGCGTCTCTTTGGACAAATCCCTATCCCTTCCAGGATGCAGTCTCCTTGCCACCAAATCAGATTCCTCAAAGAATAGTGCCATTTAGAGGGCTCAAAGTTGGTCTTTGTTGGTATCAGGTTAGACATTCAGAGGCACCAGTGTCCAGATAGACTTCACCAAATGGGGACTCTGCTATCAAGCCTATGCACAGTGTTCATCTATGACACAATGGCCACTTCAGTAATGTGTTTATTGGGCCAGATCCAGGAAGGCTGTTGATAAAGGCTGGATAACACTGACTGGCCATGCCATTTTGTCTCTTTGGTGTTCCATGACTCATTCACAGTAAATGCCTCCTGGTAGCGTCAATGTGTAATAGACAGATTACACTCGTGCCCATATGTCCATCACATGCTCCAAATCTAGAACTCCTTGTCTTTGACCTTCTATTTCTTTTCCTTCGAGGCCGTTGACCAGCTAGCCAGACAATTAACCAGGCATTTGCATATATTTTTACCTTGGTCCACGTCTCATTCCATACAAAGTGGAGTTCATGGCTCATAGGTCTGCACATAAGGAAGATTTTCCCCCTCCACTATTTTCAAAGCCATATTTGAATGTGGCTATAATGTAGCTGCTATCCATTTTCAGCTTCCACACACATACCAAGTGGACTCATTCATAAATAAAACTTAGGCTGCCCCCTCTTTGTTTAGCCAGTCATATCAGACCCACCACATGACCACTGTGGTAAGTGAAAGGTCTGGTGCTGTACTGTGGTGGGTATCTGAGGTATTTGCCTATGCATCTTACTCATGTCCTCTGGCCCTTCCTGGATTTGGTTCCAGATGCACCATTTCCATCTTGTGATCCAGTGCTGCTGACCCATCTGACTTCTTGACTCTGCAGTTCCTACATCACTTAGCCCATGATAGGTAGTTCAAGATGCATAGTCACTTGGTGACTCACGCTCAAGGGTTCAGTCTCTACCAGGATCCCTACATATGAGGAACTGTTTCTAAAATGACTTATAAGTCTCTGCTGCAATTGCCATGGTCTGGCTTCAAATTCCAGGGGCCTGTGTTGTGCTTTTCTCATTGGGAATTACCGTGAAATCTACACTGAATCTTTTATCACCACTAGTACCAATATTATAGGGTCAATTGGATTATATGACCCAAATCCAAGGACAGCCTGAATCTTCTGTAGAGCCACTCAATACTGACAGCCTTCCATATCACTCAGTATATGGGAAGGAGCAATATTCCTACTATTTTTGTGTCCTTTGGCAAGAGTACACCTCCTCACCTGAGGTCCTTGATGAAGTATTAAATCCATGTCCCAGAAAAAGAGCCACCAAGCAGATGAATTTTGCTGATCTAGTCTTACGTTCTGTCCCCCTTTAATCATGCATTTGGAGCTGAGAGACAAAACCTTGATAAATGGTGTAGAGATCTAGTGATATGCTTTCAAGGAGGTCTATTGAAGTCATTTATCCCCCAAGCATCTCTGTATCCTCAAGAGCATCTCTCACAGAGTGTGCTTTCTACTTGTGTTCCTATAATGTAAAGTGACCCTATAATGTAAAAATCCTTAAATATAGGTAATTCTAAAATTTCTAGACCCAGCCTTACCCAGGTCAAACCCATAGCACACGCCCCCCTTCACCTCCTCTCCCATTCTAGTACTTTCCTCCCACCCCATCCTGCTTCTCATGGGAAGGCAGTCAGACAGAAGGCAGTAGGGCATATTGAAGACAGCAGAATTCAAAAGAGTCTTCACCAATGGGGTTACATTTGAAGTTGCCCTAGATGAATGAAATGAATTTCTGTACCCAGAGAATGGAGGAATGTAAGAGCAGGCAGAGGGAAAAAAAAAAAACAGCAAAAGCGCAGAAAGGTAATGAGATACAGCAGTCTGAGGAAGAGCAAGTGGTCCAGTGTGATGCAACAGCCCTCATAATTCTCCAGTTATGTGGATAATTTCGTTGTTGTTTTGCATTGTGTCTTAAATCTCACAGCCATTTCAAGAAGCAGAAAGTGAGGGCCATAGGATAACTGAATTGTTTTACATATAGACTCAGCAATCTGCTTTAAAAAAAAAGGTGGGGAGGGGATATTTATTCCCTCATTCTTACATATATCAGTGAAGACTTTCTTATATGAAATTCATCCAATTTTGCAGTAGGATCTCATTGTGAGCTCACATCAAATTTATTAATAACTATCACCTTAGCACCTTTTTTTCCACTCACATTAATGACTTCTAACCTACATTTTCTGGCTTATGTTATTTTTTTTTTCCCTTCAGATTTGGTCTTTCCCTAGTGGATTGCTTTCCATTTATCTTGATTAAACCTCACTCTATTGATTTCTTTTCTAACTTCTCAGAAACCTGCTGTATATTAATTCAGCTTTCCGTGAAATTAGGGATCCCTCCTGGTGCTGAATAACATTTAGGAAAGTTTTAAAATCCAACATCATTAAATAACCTCCTTTTCAAACTTTGGGTACTACATTTAATTCTGATAGAATGAGAAAATATGTGCATGCATATTTCACCTTAGGATGACAAATTCTTTGTTTTCAAATAATTTGTTTTTATTTTATTGGAGAATGTAACATTTAAGAGTCCTTGAATAAAAAGTCAAGCTTTAATGTATGCTTTCCTTTATAATAGGACAGAACAGAGCAAAGTTCATGAAATGTTCATACCCTACAATCAAGGTATACTTACTATTTGAGATGTATAACAAGCAGAATAAAAATCATGTATAATTACTTTTTATTTTTCTACCAAATAATACTGAATTTTTATATCTCTCGGAATTAACATTAAGTAATTTATTCAATGTGATACAGCAAGATGGGATTTGAACACAGATATTTTTTACACTTTTCCTGTTAGTATAGTATGATGCACTTTTAGTTCTTTCATTAAACTCAATAACTATTTAGGGGGAGTCTTGTTTTCCAGACACACTTCAGGATGTCAGGGACCCAGTGACGAACTAAGAAGCCTCCTGCACTTAGTGTCTGTGAAGTGTGATTCACTTTTAGTTCCTTCATTAAACTCAATAACTATTTAGGGGGAATCTTGCTTTCCAGTCACACTTCAGGATGTTAGGGATCCAGTGATAAACAAAGAAGCCACCTGCTTCTTAGCATCGGTGAGGTGTGATTCACTTTTAGTTCTTTCATTAAATTCAATAACTGTTTAGGGGGAGTCTTTCTTTCCATCCACACTTCAGGATGTTAGGGACCCAGTGACAAAGAAGCCTCCTGCTCTTCCCATCTGTGACGAAGATACATTGCTATCCTAGGTTCATTCATGTTCTTTTCCTTACTGCACAGAAACATGAACTCCTTCCACTGAGCTTCCCTCCACCTAAAAATGTATCTGTATGCCTCCCCAGTCCTCACTTCTCTCCATTTCACCTGAGAGAACAAAGTGTCCATCCACTTCTCTCAGAAGAGGCAGCTGCTGAAGCTGTGGCTTGGCACTTGTAACTCCAACATGTCTGCAAATGTTTTCCATCCATAATGGCAAGTCTCTCCCTCTCTCTCTCTCTCATCTTTATTCTCTTTCTGCTAAGTTGTTCCCTTTGGCCAATAAGGAAACTTCAATCTCCCCAATTTTTGAAACTGGTTTTCTCAAACTGCTGCCTTCACTCTTTCTCCTCAACAATAGATTAAACCAATTTTAGACTCATTTTTATTATTTTCAGGCATCCCATTCACTCTTCAAATCAGCACAACTTTCCCCTCTCCGTTACTCCACTTGAAGGTGAAGTTCCCTCACTCCCCAAGAGGGAGAATTCTGAGGATCATATTCTGCACATCTTCCCAGGTTCCCTTGAGTTTTGCTGTGGTCATTAGGAAGCAAGGCACCGCTAGCCCCATCACCCCCACCTCGCCCCTCTCCCACTTCCCTTCCAGCATTTTCTGTGCTTCATCCACTCACCTCCTTATCTCAGAGTTAGCATCTGAGAGAATCCAAACTAAAAATAGAGACGTTCTCATATCAAATCCTGTCAATTCTAATTCTTTACTTTCCAAATTATCTTTTCTCTCATTTCCTCTGTAATTGTTTTATTTTAAGCATTCATCTTCTGGCTCCTGTACTAATTTGTCTTTCTGCCCCACCACCTCCTCCCTCTAATTCATCCCCCACGGACGTGCAGTATATATATATTTTTTATAAACCTTGTCATGTCACTCCTCTCCTTAAAAACCTTTGATATGTCCCTTACTGCCCACAGAACCAAGTTTAACATAATTGATGTGAATATTGGGCCCTTTCCAAACCTGTGCAAGCCCTGTATCCTGCCATTCTCCTCCTTTTCCAGCTATATCAAGTTAACAATACTGTCTCCAAACACACACCCTTTACTTTCCTAACTCTGCCTTTGCACATTGTTTCTTCTTCATGAAGTGCCCTTCCCTCTCTGCATCCCCTTCGCCAGAAGACTGTATTCATTCTTCAAGACTCCACTTGCATTCATTGTCTCTAGAAAACATTTCTTAGTGTCCCTAAATATGGCTATATGTTGTATGTAATGGTCCACTGAGACCTTCTAACATACCATTTAGGTTTTATTGAAATTTCTGTATATCCATCTCCTTCCCTGGACTATAGGTTTTCCCAAGTCAAAGCCACATCTTACTGTTTGTGACGGTTACTTTTAGGTGTCAACTTAACTGGGTTAAGAAATGCCTAGAAAGCTGGTAAAAGATTATTTGGGGGGTGTCTCTGTGAGGGTGTTTCCAGAGGAGATTGATGTGTGAGTGTGAGTGGACTGAGTGGAGAAGATACACCTGCATGTGGGTGGGCACCACACAATTGGCTGGAAGCTTGGATAGTACAATAATAGAGGAAAGGTTAATGGGTCTCTCTCGTCCCCCTGGAACTGGCATGCTCTCCTCCTCCTGCCCTTGGACATCAGAACTCCACGTTCTCCAGCCTTTGGACTCCAAGACTTATACCAGTGGTGCCCACCTCAACCCCTGGTTCTCAAGCCTTTAGACTTGGACTAGACGTTACACTACCAGCTTTCCGGATTCTGAGGCTTTTCGACTTGAACTGAACCACCCTACTGGCAGTCCAGGATATCCAATTTGCAGGTGGCCTGTCATGGGACTTCTCAGCCTCTGTAATCATGGAGACAGTGCTTCTAATAAATCCCCTCTTGTACATATTTTACATGTATATAGACAAACATATATATGTATTCTATTTATATGTATACACACATATATAAATAGAACACATATAGAATACTATAGAATATGTTCATATATACATATATACACACATATAAATAGAATACATATATGTGTTTCTGTATATGTAAAATAATACAAATATATAGAATACATATGTGGGCGTATATATATATAAATGCATATAAGTAGACTACATATAGAATACACTTATACATATGTATATACACATATATGTATTCTATTTATAGACTATAAATGTATATATATGTATATATACACACACAGATATGCACACACATACACACACACACACAGGTACACCCTATTGGTTCTATCTCTCTGGAGAACCCTGACTAATACACTGATCTTCTTGTTTCTATTTACTGGCAACAATGTCTATCAATAAGTATTTGGACAAATGCATGAATTAATTAACATGAAAGGAAACAAGCAAGTGGGATTATCCTGGGCTTTTTGTTGTCTTGTCTCCTCCATCCTCCTCCTCCATCACCACCACCATGACATAACTAAAATTACTAAAGTACGTTTAATTTTAAAACAAGCTTCAAATGCAGTATGATTTTTGAAACAAGAAGGCCATTCCAGCTCTAAAAACATCTCTCAGACTGGTTCTCCAGCTAATCTTTTACTAGAACTCAAATCTTATATTTCAATATAAAAATAAAATGCTAAACTTCAAATGACTTTGGAATTAACACATGTATATAAATTAGTTTTATTGCTAAAGTAAATTACATCAAATTCTGCCTGTTTTGATGTGGAGAGAGGATTAAAAATCAAGAAGGTAAAGAGTCTCTGAAGAGGTAGGGTTATAAATGCCCCAAATCCATTCCTTGATCTTGAGACGAATAAAATGTACGCACAAAAGAAGTTTGTTTATATTCCATATTTCCAAGCATGTTCTACTAAGTGTCAGATACGTTCATATTTCTTTTACTACCAAAATGCTTATCAATATTCTATTTTCTTAGGACCCTGCTCTGCACTTCATAGGGTAATACCGAATAATACTGAACTTGGGTAGTCAGATCAGCTAAGCTGGTAGTTCTCAAATTTGTCCAATTATATGAGGTATTTTTGTTTTTTAACAGAATTTATCAACTGCTCTTCACATCTATTAGGTTTGAAACTCCAGGGATGGAGCCTAAAAATCTGAATTTTAAAATCTTCCCAGGTGACTTTGATGCTCATCCAGCTTTGAAAATCCTTAGGTTGACAAATATATTACCTCTTCTGTAATATTTCATTTAACTTAATAAGTATTAACCGAGTGTTGATTATATGCATGACATAGAGAATATATTTAACATTTCACAGTCTATATGAGGGTTTTTTCCCCCATTGTTTTCTCTAATCCCAATTGAGCATTCATTTTCCCTAGGGAGAGTTGTTATGGGTTAACCGATTGAGGGAGTCAAAATAAATCTCCGTATAACATGAAAATGATTTCAAAGGATGTGCTATTTAATACCTTTACCATCCTCCTTTCCTCAACTATAAGGTTTCTGTCATAAGGGTGAGGAAGGGAAAGTGACAACACCCTAAATATTTAAATATTTAAGAGAAAAGAGCTTAGAAAAGCACAAGAGCCCAAAGTCCTCTCCCTGTTCTCAACAACTCCCATCCCAACAAACAGGCAAACTTCTGTAGTGTTAAGGATCAGTAGAAAAGATATGGCACCATGGCCAGAGACAGCCTGCAGAGTTTCCTTTGACCTAGAGAATATAAAAAAAAGTATTCAAATTTCCCCAAGTCTTACAGAGGAGCAAGGAAGTATCAGACATGGAGTCACACCTGAGAATATCCTAAACTCTGAATGACACGGCTATAACCCACGTGGTCTAGTGACACAGGCCAGCCTGAACAGATAATAAACAAGCACCACACTCATCAACCCTCCAAGATTAATGGGTAACCTCAAGAATGGGGATTACCCAAAATTAGGTACAACTTGAATTGACTGAGGTCAAACTTCTACCAAACAGAAAGAAGAAAAAATGAAGTAACTTCAATTCATAGGAAATGGAAACAAGTGATATCTCTTGGAAAACTAACTCTGTGGTCTAATATTTATGCCAGTACTTTAACATTTACTTAAAGTTGTAGGTGACTCCAAACACAGAGCAAATTGTTTTGTTTGTTTGTTGTTGTTGTTGTTGCTTTGAGTCTCACTTTGTCGCCAGGCTGGAGTGCAGTGGTACAATTTCGGCTCTCTGCAACCACCGCCTCCCGGGTTCAAGAGATTCTCCTGCCTCAGCCTCCTGAGTAGCTGGGATTACAGGCGTGTGCCATCACACCCAGCTAATTTTTGTATTTTTAGTACAGACAGGGTTTCATCATGTTGGCCAGGATGGTCTTGATCTCCTGACCTCGTGATCCGCCCACCTCGACATCCCAAGTGCTAGGATTACAGGTGTGAGCCACCACACCTGGCCGCAAATTGTTTTAAATGTCAATTCTTCCTTTAAAGGAGCCAGTAGAAGGATGCAGTAGAAGGAAAACAAGCTTTAGAGTCAGACAAATTCAAGGTAAATTCTGAGTATCTCACCGAGAGCTAGGTGTTTATATTCCCAAAGGCTCACTTTTTTCTCCTGTGAAAGCGTGTTTTAGAATTCAGTGAAGGACAGAAGTTAAGAGCTGTATACATATTATAAGCTCAATAAATGCTAGTTTTGGCTATTAAAGAGTCAAAAGATAGCAGATGCTGGCGAGGTTGCGGAGGAAAAGGAACACTTATACACTGTTGGTGGAAGTGTAAATTAGTTCAACCATTGTGGAAAGCAGTGTGTGGCGATTCCCCAAAGAGCTAAAAGCAGCTCTACCATTCAGCCCAGCAATCGCATTACTAGGCACATATCCGGAGGAATATAAATCATTCTATCATAAAGACACATGCAAGCAAATGTTCACTACAGCACTACTCACAATAGCAAAGACACGGAATCAATGACAGGCTGGATAAAGAAAATGTGGTACATATACACCATATATATACTCTTCAGCCACAAAAAACAATGAGATTATTTCTTTTGTGGGAACATGGTCAGAACTGGAGGCTACTATCTTTAACAAATTAATGCAGGAACAGAAAATGAAGTACTGCATGTTCTCACTTATAAGTGGGAGCTAAATTATGAGAACTCATGACCACAAAGAAGGAAACAACAAACACTGGGGTCTACTTAAGGGTTGAGGGTGGGAGGAAAGAGAGTAGCAGACAAGATAACTATTGGTTACTGGGCTTAATACCTGGGTGATGAAATAATCCGTACAACAAACCTGCATGACATGAGTTTATCTATGTAACAAACCTTCACGTGTACCCCGAATCTAAAAGTTTAAAAATACATAAATAAAATAAATGCTAGCTCTTTTATTTCTTCAGAGTTTTAAAATCTTAAATTAGAGGCCATATTTATACAAAAGAAAGTATAATCATGCCAAGGTATGATAACTCAGTATTATAATTTCTTGTAAAGCATGACTGTGGGTTTCCCGTCACTGCTTAAAACCTAATGCATGTGGGGCTTAAAACCTAGATGATGGGTTGATAGGTGCAGCAAACCACCATGGCACATGCATACCTGTGTAACAAACCTGCACGTTCTGCACATGTATCTGGAATTTAAAGTAAAATAAATTTTTTTTAAAAAAACCGTGGGAAGAAGGTGATGTTCTTCTGAACATGTGGGTAACAATTCCTTCCCTCCCACCAAATATATCAATAAAGCAGATGCTGGTTTTACCTGCTCCTCAATTTCTTGGATGTTTGAATCAGAGTTTAACCTAAATCACTCTGGTTGCAATACGTACACAGAGCTGTAAGCTCAGGGTATTGTTTTGATTACAATAGCAGAGGGAAGATTTTTATTTTTGCTCAGAGTGGTAAGACTTTGTGTAACTAAATGTGAATTGTAAAATCCATTTCAAATGCACCCTCTTTAAGCACTGGTCTCTGCAGATGGAGGAAGTAAAATGAGTTTCCTAATTTACAGTCAGCGTTATGATGCACAAGGTAACCATAGCTTTCGGGTAAGGAAAGTGGGGACTTGACACAGCAATTTAGAATTTTTATAGTTAGTATCATTTTCTCGTTAATGCGCCCATTGACAATCATAATATTGGGCCATAAAAGTTGGTGTTAACTTTACTTTGCCATTCTTGAATTTTCACCTTACATTTTTTCTTATTCAAACAATCATTGCCTGTTATAGCTGAAGAGGATTTTAAAGATCACCAAATCCAGGAATAGAAAAGTGGCAGTCTCTCAGAAGAATTCTATCTATGGTGATGGTTTTATTTTCCCCAACAAAATGTTTCTTTTCTTTATTTTCTTAATTCTTCTCTTTCTTCCTTTTTTATTTTTTTCTTTCTATATATCAAGATATGACTTAGCTACAGTAAAGTGTCCACATCTTAAGTGAACTTTTATATATGTATATTCTAATATAACTACACCCCAATCAAGATACAGAAAATTCTCACAAAGTTTCTTATACCACTCCGTGTGTAGGGGGGTGGGGTGTGTGTGTGTGTGTGTGTGTGTGTGTGTGTTTGATGGGGTGTTTTAATTTTCTTTAAATATGTTGTCTTCAGAAATAACAAATTTATGATCAAAAATAGAAATAAGATTTACATGGTGTTGCAATGTTGAATAAAAATTATTGTATAAAATGTTCTAAAAAATTGTAATGGATACAAAAATAAAGTTCTTTTTCTTTTATTTTAGATTTAGGGGGTATATGTGCAGGTTTGTTACCTGAGTAAATTGCATATTGTGGGGGTTTGACATACAGATTATCTCATCACCCAGGTAATGAGCATAATACCTGATAGGTAGTTTTCTGATTCTCACCCTCCTCCCACCCTTCACCCTCAAGTAGGCCTCAGTGTCTATTGTTCTTGTCTTTGTGTTCATGTGTACCTAATGTTTAGCTCCCACTTACAAGAAAGAACACACAACATTTGATCTTCTGTTCCTGCATTAATTGACTAAGAGTAATGGCTTCCAGCTCCATCCATGTTGCTGCAAAGGACATGATCTCATTCTTTTCCACGGCTGCATATGTGCCACGTTTCCATGGTGTATACTTACCACATTTTCTTTATCCAGTCCACCACTGATGAATATCTGGGTTGATTCCATGTCTTTGCTGTTGTGAGTAGTGCTTTGATGAACATATACGTGCATGTGAATATATGGTCCCTTATACTACTCTTACCAAAATAACCCAAAATTACTTCTATTCTGACAACTATCACCCCAGAATAATTTTGATTATTTTTAAATTTTGCACAGATGGAATAATATATAGCCTTTTGTGCCTGAACAAAGCTGCTCTGAAAAGTTTTTTATATGTTTTTTGGTGGACATAAACATTGATTTCTGATGTGTTTCTACACAGGAGTTAAATTGTGAGCTCACAAGTAATCGTTTAAAATTATACTTTTAACTGCCAACCAGTTTTCCAAAACAACTGAAATAATGTATATACTCCCCAGCAACATATGAATTCTAGTTGCTCTACATCTTCACCAATACCTAGTACAATGTTTTCAATCAATTTTCATTTGAATGTGTTTAGGGTATGTGTGCACCATTCACAATCTCTATAGCTCCTCATTGTTTTATACTTAGCCATTTCAAGTTCTTGTTTTAACCCCATGGCCCTCGAAGGCATTTCAGTTTACCAACTACTCATCTAATCCACTTTCTCATTTATTATTTTCAGAAAACTAGTCCCAGGAAGTTTAACTGGCTAGCCCAACATCACATAACTCATGACAAGTAGAGAAGCAGTGCTCAGACTGAATTTCTTGACCAGCCTTCTTTCCACTGCATGGCACTTCCATTCCCTGAGACTCTGCCTCCATTCCAGCTTTTATCTCTATTTGCTAAAGTTTCCTTTGAATAACTTTATGAAATGCACCCATCAGTGATGTGCCTTATTTGACACCACAGTAGTGGTCTTATATCACACTTCTGCCACTTCTTTACTTGAACAACGAATGGAAAGCATAAACTCAAATATGTGTTGCAAAGGAGGTAGCATCCAGGTGGAAAGACTGGAATAAGCATCAACTGACCCCCTCCAGTGTTCACACTCTTATTCAAGAAGGAAGGAGCCAGGTGATAGTGGGAACAGGTCGTTCTCATCCTGCTTCAAGGATTGTGTTACCAGATTCACAAAATCGTCATAGAAAAGTGTACTGATTATCTGGCAGGTTATTTCTCCCTCGACCTCCATTTTCTTTGTATGGGATAAACACCTGCTTAAAAGCAGAAGAGCATACAGGAAGTGACGTCAGTGAATATGGTATTATTTGAATTAGGCAAAGGCTATTGAGGAGAGTAGAAAAGTAGCTAAAGACACTAAGTCTCTTGACTTTTCCCTCAATTTCCCCGTATATAAAATGGGAGGTTAGCTAAATTATTTTTAAGATCCCCTCTAGCTTGGTAGTTCTGTGAATGGATTAGCCATAAATATAATTTATATGATAAAGGGAAAACATAAAACAAGCCCAGAATTTACTTATAAATATCTGGTTTGAGAAACAAACTTAATTATATAAAATGGACATACATGTTGTGTGATAAACTGGCATTTCTGCTAATTGGTCGACATGAAATTGATATTATTATTTCATAATAAATTGTCCACCTTCTCCCTTCTCACCTGTCTTCCGAAGGAATTTGATTAAACAAACTTATGTTTAGTATTTCATAAAGAAATAATGGGTTTTTTTCCTATAGAGTTACACTGTATCAAAGTGATATATTCCTTACCGGCTTATCTGAGAAATATGGGATCAATTATTATGCTATACCAGAGCATAAATCTGAAAGTAATAAATCCATCTCAAATAAATAATATAAAATTGTATTTATAGAGTCTAAAATAAAATTATCATTTGTCATCTTTTCACCAAATGATCTGAAGCATATTTCTTTTTCCAAAATGATCTCGAACAATAGAATAAAAATGTAGGAAGAACTTTTGGGATTTCTTATACCTAAAAGCAAACAAGGCCTGTAAAAAAAAATTGTGGGGGTCTAGATTAAAATTACCAGTGAGTGTTTTGATTTGTTTTGACAGATTGGGAATTAAGAGACAAGACATTCAGTACTTTACTTATGAATCACCTTTTCCCCTTGTCATATGAGGATTCATGTTTTCTTTAATTAGAAATTGATCAGAAGCCTAATAAAGCTTGATGAGTGATAGCACTAAAAGTCCCTTTCCCAAAAGCTGAGTTCCATCTACTCACAAATTTTCTCCCCTTGGACTCATTCCATGCCTCCAACCCACATCTGAACAGAGATGGGGGGAAACTCAAATTAATTGTCTTTATATGGTTTCTCACTAAATGTTTCATTGCCATGAGCAGTTCTGATGAGTAAGTCAAAGTAACTGAAGAAGTATAAATAATCTTCATACAGAGTAAAATTAATAAATTTAAAGATATACATGGGGAAGTTTCTAGAGATTTATAGAGGTGGAAGAACCTAGGCTTAGCAGATAGAAATAATTTCGTTTATGCCAACAGGACCTGTGGTTTGTAATTCACTCAGACCAAAATCCTCAACCCTCCCCTTAGGGACAAACATATGCCTAAAAAGCCAAAAATGTGGATAGCGAGAGTTAATGAAACAGTATGAAACTCAGTAGGGTGAGGAAAGGCCGCTGAAGAGAGTTCACAGCTTAATAACTGTAGATGACAGTGTAGGTGATGGCACAGTGTCACATCCTCCTTATGATCAGGCTCGGGATTTACTGTGTATGTATTTTGATGGAGATATAAATATATATGAATATATATTAATCTCTGGAGCTATAGGTAAATGTCCCTTGGTGATGGGTAAACAGGAGATCCCACTACTTTCTACCATGGAAACAAAAATCCCATGGAAAAACAGATCAAATTTAAAAAAATGAAGTAGGCAGAGGACAGTTAAAGTGAAAACAAGATAGAGAAAAGTACCTGCCTGGACCGTTTTGCTGGGGTTAAGTAAAAGGTGCACTCAGCATCAGAATCACTACCAGGGTTCAGGGTAGGGCTGCTACATGAGCAAAAGTAGAACAAGAGACAGCAAACTGGGGTCATGACTGGGCACTAAAGCAAGTAGTCAGAGACACACAGGATAGAGTGTGGCCCCAGTGATGTCTGGCTGAGCTGGTGAAGACGTGCTTAGCTGAATCTGAGGGATCATGGTCAAAGAAGTAAAAACAGTGAAAGCTAAGAGAATGTTTCAAAGCTAGAAGAAAAAATAATCTGAGATGACATCAGAATTCTGTCTTTTGCAAGGATTTCTGTTGTTCCCACAATTCAATGTGGTAGTTTATCTGGGGAAATGACAAACATCCCCTTGGCAACTCTGTCCTAGATCGATCTTTCTTACAAGAATAATTCTGGGCCCAAAGAGTTTTATTCTCATCTAACCCAACTTTCTCTAGGCCTATGCCATATAACAGTCATCACTAGCCAGCCTGCAGCCATACCCACCTAATCAGTGGAGAAAGAAGTCTTTGAGTCTCCTAAAACTTTCATTTGATCTGTTTTTTCCATGGGATTTTTTTGTTTCCCATGGTAGAAAGTAGTAGGATCAAAATAAGAGTTTTTAGTAGCTGAACTTTTACCTGAGGTTCTGACATAAATCAGAAAAACATGGAGAGTCACAGAAGCTTGCTAACAGCAAATTATGTGGCCCTGGGGAAAACAAAAATAGCCAGTTGACTCTTGTTTCCTTGAGTGTCCAGTGGGAAAACTGAAGTTGGATCAAGGATTGGATTATAATGAAAAGAGAAAGAATAAACAGATTTCTTAGAGATCCTAAGAAAGAAAAGTAGAGGCCAGGTACAGGTCAGATTTGGGAGATAAACTGGGGGCGTTTGCTATAAATTTCAATGATTGCATACCTGAAGAAATATATGTTTTTAAAAATCTTCATGACTGCTTATGCCTGTAATCCCAGCACTTTGGGAGGTTGAGGCGAGCAGATCACCTAAGGTCAGGAGTTCAAGATCAGCCTGGCCAGTATAGTGAAAACTTGTCTCTACTAAAAATAGAAAAATTAGCCGGGCATGGTGGCACACACCTGTAGTCCCAGCAGGCTGAGGCAGTAGAATTGCTTGAACCCGGGAGGCAGAGGTTGCAGTGAGCTGAGATTGTGCCACTGCACCCCGGCCTCCAAAAAATCTTCATGACTATAGTACTGCAGTCTCTGTTTCATAATATCCTTTTTAACCATAGTAAAGGGATTAGGGAAAAAGACAATTAACCTTAGTACATTTTTAAAGCAGTATTTTAACTGGACATTTTGAGGCTAAAGACAGAAGGAACCATACCTGAATATTGTACTCAGGTTAGTAAACTTGTTTCTTTAAGGGACACAGGTTAGAAAATTTAAATATACTTTAATTGTATTCTAATGTTAAGCAAATAAGTAGTTTACAGATAATGAAAGGCAGGTTTTTCACTAATGAAGAAAGAAGTACAAACAGTAAAAAGGAAAAAAGAAGACTAGAACAAATCCTGTGTTGCTAGATTGGAATTGGAGGTATTAGTATGAACTTGCAGTCTTTTACCAGATAGATAGATTTTGATGGAGATATAAATATATGTGAATATACATTAACCTCTGGAGCTGTAGGTAAAACTCGCTCAGTAATAGGTAAGCAGGAAATCCTACTACTTTCTACCATGGGAAACAAAAAATCCCATGGAAAAAACAGATCAAATGAAAAAATATGACCTAAGAGTGAAATAGGCAGAGAACAGTTAAAGCGAAAGCAAGACACAAAGAAGTGCCTATCTAGAACGTGTTGTTTGGGAGGGAGAGATACATAGGCAGGCAGGCAGGCAGGCAGGCAGACAGATGATAGCTAGATAGATAATAGATGACAATCTGCATATACGCATGAGTTAGTGTATATATATTTCCTAATTCTGCCTGTTGAGAGGACCTAAAAGCAATAATACCCAGTAGAAATTAACACATCTTAGGACCCACATTTTGTTTTTTTTTGTTTTTTTGGGACGGAGTCTCACTCCGTTACCCAAACTAGAGTGCAATGGCATGACCTTGGCTCACTGCAACCGCCGCCTCCCAGGTTCAAGTGATTCTCCTGCCTCAGCCTCCTGAGTAGTTGGAATTACAAGTGCCCGCCACCACACCTGGCTAATTTTTGTATTTTTAGTATAGATGAGGTTTTACCACGTTGGTCAGGCTGGTCTTGAACTCCTGACCTCAAGTGATCTGCCCGCCTCTGCCTCCCAAAGTGCTGGGATTACAGGCGTGAGCCACCGCGCCTGGCCCACATTTTGGTTTCTAAAGACTTTCTCCAAGAAAAGGAAACATGTGGAGAGGTGGTTGTTCTTACGGCTCAGACAGGGGAAACAAGATGATCCTGAAGAGCCATAAGGTAAGGAATTATTCCAAAAAGGATGAGAGGGCAAAGGGAAAGAACACAGGAACCAACTAAAGTGTTCCCAACGGCCAAAGCTGAAAAAATTTGAGCAAATACAAATGAATATACAAATAAATAATATTCTAACCCATAGAATAAAATAAATATCAAAAATGTGGGGGTAATATATCTCTTCTTTATAGCAGAATTTCCATAAGTGGAGAAGGAATGAGGGAACTAGAAAGTGGCCATTAGACCACCACAGTAATCAGTCTGCAGGTGAGACTGGTGGATACTAAAACTAGTAGGTGAAAACTGGAGAAACTGGAATGTCTCAAACTATCTTCCCCAAGACATTTATTAATCAAAAAGGAAAAATAGTAACTTCACAATGGAGAAATCCAGCAGACACTACCTTAAATTAAGCAAGTAATCGAGCTTAACATCAACTGTCATAAGGCACATAGCCATCACACGTCCCTGATAAGGTACACTGAAAAAGACACGTCACTTCTGTGACATTCTTACCAAAAACTGCACAATCTCAACCCATTAGTGAGAGAACATTGGACAGATGCAGACTGATGGATGTTTTATAAAACAACTATAATCTTCAAAAGTATACATGTCATGAAAGACGAGGAAAGACAGTAACTGTCACAGATCTGAGGAGAGTACAGAGACATGACAAAGATCCTGGATTGAATCCTAGAACAGAAAAAAGACATGAATGGAAAAGCTGGTGAAATCCAAATAAAGTCTGTAGTTTAGTGAATAGTATTGTCCAATGTCAATTTCTTGGTATTGATGATGGTATGATGGTCCTGTATGTTAACATTAGACGATGCTGGGTGAAGAATAGAAAGAAGCTCTCCATGCTGTTTTGCAACTTTTCTGCAAGCCTAAAATTATTTCAAAATAAAAAGTGAAAAAAACAAAACAAAACAAAACAAAAAGCCTAGATAAAACTCTGTCTTCTCACTAAATATTGAATTTAATTGAATTCAAATTTATTAAACTCTAGGAATCAAAGAGAGAAGAGGAAATGCTATGAAAAAGAAATAAGGACAGAAGTAAAGCCACAGGAAAGGGTTCCCAGGTGATGCTACATGGTTTAGAGTTGGGGTCCCCAGGTTCAGGCTAAACTGTATCCCACCAAAGAGCTTTAGACTTCTCTGGGCATATGCGGTAGACTGGGGAGCTGTGTCCTCCAGAAAAATATTTACATTAGGGACTGAGGAAATTCTAGACCTTATCTGAGGGCAGTGTTTCTTAAACTTTAGTTATTTTGCGTACCATTTTTACAATTTTTGTTAGCTCTCACACCACCTGAATTGTTTGCTCAATATTTTCCATCACATTGACTTTGTTGGAATGATGCAATTTTTTTTTAACTTGCTCTTATCTCTATGCTACTTAAAATCACATCACATATCACCAGTGGTCCACATACCACAATAGAGGAGCATCTGAGTCCTGGAGATTGCAAAGGAACATTGCAAGTAAAGAAAAAACTAAAAGGACTATTTTCCATAAAACAAACACACCACCCAAACACACACACACACATGCATGGACACACCACTGTCTCAGACTAAGCAGAGGGAAACACAGCAGGGGAGCCAGGCATTCTTGCTGCTTTTCCATGGAAAATTCCATGGCTTTGGAGCATTGAGGGACCCAGAGAACATAGTGTAGGCCAAGAACATTAAGGACATAGACCACCGGGGATCCAGATGCGGCAGAGGTAGCAGAGGATGGTGGAGTGGTGATAGTACCCAGGCAGCAGAGAAAGGCAGAACTAGGGTGTGAACCAACGCCACCATCTCTGGAAGCAATAAGAGTTGCCAAGGGCAGAGGCAAAAAGAGCCTTGTCCCTGGCAACATGAGCAGCAGCTGTAAGACCCTCTAAAGGCAGCTGTGGTGCCGTCAGGGCTGGAAACTTCACTAAATGGGGCTGCAGTAGAAATGAAAACAGTGACTTTACCTCAAAGTATCAGAATGAACTTGTACTGTGAGTATATGTGCAATATCCTTGAAGACTCTGAGCAACAACTGGAGGCTAAGTGGGGTGATTTTGTACAGATGCAGATCCTGTACCTGGGACTAGAAGCCAAGGACAACTGGCCACATCCATGGAGCTGCAATGTGCACTTGTGGGAGTGTAATCTGGTAAAGCCATTCTAAAAACATCTGGAAGTATTTAGTGAAGTAAAGTGGGGGTACATTTTATGATCCCATCATATGAGAAAAAATCCTGCACAGCTCTATAAGAGGACATGTTCATTGCAGCTGTGTTTGTAATAGCACAAATTTGGCCGGGCACAGTGGTTCACGCCTGTAATCTCAGCACTTTGGGAGGCTGAGGCAGGTGGATCACGAGGTCAGGAGTTCAAGACCAACCTGGCCAATATGGTGAAACACCATCTCTACTAAAAATAAAAAAATTAGCTGGGCATGGTGCACGCCTGTAATCCCAGCTACTTGGGAGACTAAGGTAGGAAAATCGCTTGAACCCAGGAGGCGGAGGTGGCGGTGAGCCGAGATTGCACCACTGCACTCCAGCCTGGGTGACAGAGCAAGACTCTGTCTCAAAAAAAAAAAAAAAAAAAAGGCATAAATTTGAAAGCAACCTAGGCAGTCATTATTAGACTATTGAATAAGTAAAGTCAAGTAGGTGCCTACCATAGAACACGGGGCAGCAAGCATTCAGAATAAGGAATTACACATGTGTAACAGCAACATGGTTTGATCTTAAAAACAGAGAGTTGAGAGAAAATACAAATAAAACAATGTAATAGCTGACACCCATGTAGCAATTATTATGTGTCAGGCATTATTTTCAGCACTGGACATTATTAATTCATTTGCTCCTTGCAAAAACCCTATGAGATAGATGTTGTCATTGTTCCCAGGTTATTTATGAGGAAATTGAAGAACAGCAAATTTGAGAGACTTGCTCAAGGTCAGATGGCTAACAAGTGGTAAAGAAAATACTAAGAACCAGGACACCTAACTCTAACCACTACATGCTATTGATATCCTCTAGCAATAGAAAACAGGAAGAAACTTTGAGCTAAATGCATTATTGCAACTTCAAAATCATACCACCCAAAATTAGAGTAAAAATGTTTCTTATATTTCCAAAAATATGCAACACAAAAACAATAGAATGATACGTATATTTGAGGTGGAGTAGGTAAAGATGAGAGAGAAGAATAGGATTGAAAGAGGAAAATAAAAGAAAATGAAGCAACATAAAATAGAATAAGGCTTAGAACTGACAGGGCAGACAGAGAGAGTTTTAAGAGAAAGCAGGAAGGTCAATGCTGCAAGTGTGGGCTCAGCAGGGGCCAGGTTGAGACAGAAACAAGTGAAGCCTGAGACAAATTGTCCCCCACATAAATCAAGATGCATTCAGTAACTGAAGGAAGAATTGCTCCAGTATACAGAATTCTTTCCTTGGTTAGTAATCACTGTATAATATTCATTAGATTTCTTGCCCATTTATTGACCAACAGAGAATATTTTGATCCCAAAATTTACTCCCCAGTGTCCCAGATTCTACACCTTTGAACTACTAATTTTCTTTGTTATGTGTGTCAAGAATTAAATAATGGCTATTAATCATATACTCAATTTCTAATACATTTTTCTGGTAGTAAAAGTCACCATAAACTCAAACTGGTGACTACAGTTATGAGTTTAAAATCTACCAATGACTACAAATCGTTGGAAATATCAAGCATGTCTTGAAAAAGAGAGATCTGCAAAATCTGACTCAAGGAAATTGAGTGTTGTTTGTACACAGGAAATAGATACAAAAGAAAACTGACAGTAGTAAAAATGTTAATCTCCAATATTAGACTAATAGATGAACTTAATCTGTGTTGTAAAATTTATGGAGAAAATTGATTTCAATGTAAATGGTTTCATTAAAATAAAAATAGAATGAAAATCTTTTTTGAAATGGCTTAACCCTGCTCTATAAAGAAGTGATTAAGTAATTTAATTATAGTTAGCTCCAGGAAATTATTTCTCAAAGAAAAGTCTATCCATGATGGTAAAACTGATTTAACAGGAAATCAACCTTCCTTAGGGTCAAAACCAGAGAAAATATCAGTTTCTCTTATCCTCTTCAAAAGCATCTTCCGCAGCACCAGATGTCACAGCTGTTTGGATGTGGGGTAAGGCAGACAAGCCCATCCAGATGTACTTTGTAAAGGTGATATGAAGTCTATTAAAGTTTTACATTTATAGAGCAATCACTGCTGGCTAGAGAGAGGAAACTCTCTGTGCAGCGGGGGAATGGTTTTTGATCTGGGCCTTAAGGGTGGATAAGATTTTAATGGGTAAGGATCACAGGTCAGGAAAGTGGACATTCTAGCTAGAAGGGACAGGCTGAACATATTAACGGAAAAGAAAAAATACAAGCCAGGATCAAAACAAAAAATGTCACCTTCATGACTTGATCTTGGGTTTTATGTAGGGAAATAGTAAAAGAGGTAGCTGGAAAAGAAGGTTTGAACCAGACTCTAAGGGATCTTAAAAAGCAGGCTGTGTAGTTAGTATGTTATTGAACAACGGCAATACCCAAGATTTTTGTTTAATAAAAAAAAATAATTAAAAAAGAATCTTCAAAACTCAGGATGCTTTAGGAAAAGGTATTAGAAATTATGCACTAAAAGATAGAATCCAACGATTTAATTTTGTACTTAATCTAAGTCTTTGTATATCACACTAGAAAAAAAAATTTCTTGTAAGGCACTTGTTCAGAGAGTAGTAGTTACCCTCTCCTAATAAGTAAAGTAAATCTACTCCTTAGAGTCCATGCCTATCTTCTACTCAGATCCATCACGGCAGCTCCTCTACCTTTAGTGCAATCATCCGAGGACTTGGAACTTTGTGTCTATAGCATCAAGCCCAGAGCTCTTCCTCTCTTCTACTGAAGCAATACAACTGTGATTGTGGTAGAATGAAGCCTGGACAGAGCTCAGAGCACAGGGTTTAGGTCTCAGCTCAGCCCTCCAGAGGTTTGTGACCTGGGCAACTCTCTTAGCCTCGCTGGTCTTCATTATCTTTCCCTGCAATATGAAGAACTTGACTTAAGATGACCTGTAGGTTTCCTTTAAGCTTTGACATTTTATGTCTTAAAGACATTCCTTTAATAAGCTATTCCAACATTTTCAGAACTATTTTATTCAGTATGACACAAAAAGTACTTAACAGGTGATGAGAGATCAGTATACAGGTGAAAAAACATAAGCACATAAAGCAAAAGTAGCTCTTCCTATATTCAGCTTAAAATATACACCTTACTAATGTGCCTTGTTACCAAATACCTTTAAGCATACACAACTGAGTTAACTGAGCACAGCCTATTTTTGGCCAACATCATTCTACTTCATGGGGAGGGGACGGGGGTGGTGTTATTAGTCCATTCTCAGGATGTTAACAAAGACATACCCAAGGCTGGGAAAGAGGTTTAATGGACTCACAATTCCACAGTGCTGGGGAGGCCTCACAATCATGGTGGAAAGTGAAGGAGGAGCAAAGGCACTTCTTACATGGCAGCAGGCAAGACAGCATGTGCAGGGGGAACTCCCATTTATAAAACCATCAGATCTCATGAGACTTACTCACTACCACCAGACCAGTATGGGGGAAACCACCCCCATGATTCAACAATCTCCACCTGGCCCTGCCCTTGACACAGGGCAGGGGATCAGGGGTGGTTATTACAATTCAAGGTGAGATTTGGGTGGGGACACAGCCAAACTATATCAAGGGGAGTCACAGAATTCTCTTCTTTTCAGTCTGCTTTTAAAACTATGAGAGAATTAAAAGTAATGATTGATAATATAGAGACTGGATTCAGGGTGACCTATGTTTGACTCATCACTACTGGTTACTAAGTTATCTTGACCAAGTTGTTTGCTTTCACTAAGCCCCAGTTTCTATATGTATAAAGTGTATTTTCATGAGAATTAAACAAGATAATGTAAATTAAGACATGACACATAATAAGAGCTGATAAGCAGTAGAAGACAACAACCATGCTAATTATACAGAAAATGTTGACCAAAAATAAGGGAATCTTTTATATGGAAACCTCCCTAAAAAAAATAACTGACATGCAAAACTAATCTGCAGAGATTTCCCTCCATCAAATTAATTCTCAATATTGACTTCACAACAGAATCATTTAGCAGGATTCAAATACTACAAACTCCCAGGCCCCATCCATACCTAATAAACTGGAATATCTGTCTAACCTAGATGAGGAGATGTGCTGAGAAGCTGAGGTATTCAGACCATTAGAGAGCTGCTTTTCAAGATCCAGATGTAAGTTAAACTTTAGAGTTACCAATACAATTGGGTTACCTCCCCCCATGAATACCTGAAATTCACAGACCTCAATTAGTTTACAGGTGAACTCATACTACGTCTCATACAGTGAAAAGCTCCTCCCAGGAAGCAGTGGTTTTCCCCAAAACCTGGTATTCTTATACTTTCTGGATATTGAGACACTTTCCATTTCAAATATGCCAATAAATGTCTAAATTTGGAGTTTAGAATCTATTGGCATTAACTCAGATATAAAGACAGAAATCAGGCTTAAGTGATATGTGATGGCAAGATTAATATCAATGAACCATCTCAGGTAGTTTTATTATATATACTTGTACACTAGTATCTGACCTGATCACAGGACATGAATTAAAACAGAAAAACAGCTTTAAAGTTTTATATTCTTAGTATTAATTTCAGAATCCTTTTCCCAGTTCGATAAGATATTTTGCATTTTAGGGGTGATACAGTTTGGATATTTGTCCCCACCAAATATCATGTTGAATTGTAATCCCAATGCCAGAGATGGGGCCTGATGGGAGGTGTCTGGATCATGGGGGCAGATCCCTCATGAATGGCTTGGGCCATCCCACTGGTGATAAGTGAGCTCTCACTCTGAATTCATGTGAGACATGGTCATGTAAAAGTGTGGGGCACTTCCCCTACCCCACTTTGTCACTCCTGCTTTCACTATGTGAAGTGCCTGCTCCTGCTTTGCTTTCCACCATGACTGAAAGCTTCCCGAGGCCTCCCCAGAAGCAGATGCTGGAGCTATGCCTCCTGTACAGCCTGCAGAACCATAAGCCAATTAAACCTCTTTTCTTTACAAATTACCCAGTCTCAGGTATTTCTTTATAGCAATGCAAGAATAGCCTAATATAGAAAATTGATACAAAGAGTGGGGTAATTGGCAGAAGTTGGAAGAGTTTGGAGAATTCAGAAGACAGAAAGATGAGGGAAAATTTGGAACTTCTTAGAGACCAGTTAAATGGTTGCAACCAAAATGCTGATAGTGATATAGACAGTGAAATCCAGGCTGATGAGGTCTCAGATGGAAATGAGGAATTTACCATGTATTGGAGCAAAGGTCAACCATGTTATGCCTCAACAAAGAACTTGGCTATGTTATGTCCATGCCCTAGGAATCTATGGAAGTTTGAACTTGAGAGTGATGATCTGGGGTACCTGGTAGAAGAAATTTCCAAGCAGCCAAGTGTTCAAGATATGCCCTGGCTGCTTCTAACAACCTACAGTGGGATGTGGGAGCAAAGAAATGACTTAAGGTTGGAGTTTGTATTTAAATAGAAAGAAGATGATAAAGGTTTGTAAAATTGGCAGCCAGGCCATATGGTAAAGAAAGAAAAAGCTTTTAAAAGAGATGAATTCAAGTAGGCTGTGGAGTAACCAATTGCCAGAGAAATTTTCATAACTAAAAGGGAACCAAGTGCTAATATACAAGACAATGAGGAAAAGGCCTCTAAAGCATTTCTGAAATCTTCATGGTAACCCCTCCCAACAGAGGCCCAGAGGTCTAGGAAAGAAGAATGGTTTCATGGGCAAAAGCCAAGGGCCCTGCTGCCCTGTGCAGCTTCAGGACCCCAGGACACTGCTTCTTGCATCTTTGCTGCTCTGGCTCCAGGCTTGGCCCACAGGGTTCCAGATAGAGCTCAGGCTTCTGTTTCAGAGGGTGCAAGCCATAAGCTTTGGCAGCTTCCACATGGTGTTAAGCCAGAAAGCACACAGAATGCAAAAGTAAAGGCTGCTTGGGAGCTACCACCTAGATTTCAGAGGATGTATGGAAAAGCCTGGGTGTCCAGGAAGAAGCCCGCTGCAGGGGTGGAGCCCTTTCAGAGAACCTCTTCTAGGGTAGCATGGAGGAGAAATGTTAGGCTGGAAGACCCATACAGAGACCTCCCTGAGGCACTGCCTAGTGGAGCTGCAGAAAGGGGGCTACCATCCTTCAGACCCTAGAATGATAGTTCCATTAGCCGCTTGCATCCTGCTCCCAAAAAACCCACAGGCATTCA
Source organism: Pongo abelii (assembly GCF_028885655.2). NCBI lineage: Eukaryota > Metazoa > Chordata > Mammalia > Primates > Hominidae > Pongo > Pongo abelii. The sequence continues at coordinate 142,414,917 of NC_071991.2, read as the reverse complement.
ACTCCAGCCCATGAGAGCAGTCTGGGAGGCCAATCCTACAAAGCCACAGAGATGGAGCTGCCCAAAACCTTGGGAGCCCACGCATTGCACCAGTGTGGTCTGAATGTGAGACATGAAGTCAAAGGCAATTATTTTGGAGCTTTAAGATTTAATGACTGCCCTGCTGGGTTTCAAACTTGAATGGGGCTGATATCCCCTTTCTTTTAGCTGATTATTCCCTTTTGGAATGGAAACGTTTACCCAATGCCTATACCTCCACTGTATGTTGGAAGTAAATAACTTGTTTTTCATTTATACAGGCTCATAGGTGGAAGGGACATGCCTCATCTCAGTTGAGACTTTGGACTTTTGAGCTAACACTGAAATGAATGAAGATTTTGTGAGACTGTTGAGAAGGCATGATTGTAGTTTGCAATGTGAGAAGAACATGAGATTTGGGAGAGGCCAGAGGCAGACTGATATAGTTATTTATCTCTGCGCAAATCTCATGTTGAAATGCAATCCCAATGTTGGAGGTAGGGCCTGGTGGGAAGTATTGGGATCATGGGGGCAGATCACTCATGAATGGTTTGGCTGTCTTCTTGGTGGTAAGGATATCCCAAATATCCTGTATTTAGGAAAAGATTAAGTTTCTTTAACAAAAAGACCCCAAAATACAATGGCCTAAAAAACACTTATTTATCTTTATTATAGCAACCCAGCTAGTCTAGAATTGTGGCACTGCTCTTTTCCATGAGTAATTCTGGCATTCAGTTCTTTTCCTCTTGTTACTCCTCCATGCCCCTAGGGGACTGGCCTCATCACAATTTGGAAGTTGAAAATTCCCTTAGTAAAATAGTTGCCATTTTAAAACCTCCATTTCCAGATGAAGAAAAATTCAAAGAAAGTAAATGACATGTCTAGTATAATACAACTATTTGAGGTTAGCATTAATCCAGGACTCTATGAACTTGTATCTTCCATCACTTCAAACTCAAACCATCTACTACTTAAGTAGAGAGCCATAGAGAGATCGATTTTAGAGTCAAGCAGACATTTGTTTGAATTCCAGATTTCTCACTTGAGCAAGTAATATAATATTGCTTAGATATAAAATAGAGATTATTATTTTATGGGATAGAAGTTCATATGAAATAATATAAAGAGGGAAAATGAATAGGCAGTGCCTATTCTTAGAGCAGTGAAAATACTCTATATAATATTATAATGATAGATACATACCATTATACATATGTCTAAATCCATAAACTATAGGCTTTGCGTGATTAGGGTGTGTCAATGTAGATTCATCAATTGTAACGAATGTATGACTCTGGTGGAGGATACTGATCATGAAGAAGACTATGTTTGTGTAGGATATATGGGAAATCTCTGAATCTAAAATTGCTTTAAAAAACTAGTCTTTAAAATATATATGTAATGGAAATAAACTTGCTCATTATAGAGCTATACACATAGTAAGTGCTTCATAATGCATCTCTCCTTTCCTAACACCAATGTGAAAGAAAGTACCTTTCTGTGCTCAAGTACTGCATTGTGATGCCAAGATGTTCCACCCAAAACAGCTGCTCCATGACCAGCCTTCTGAGTGATACAACGATGCTTTCCAATTACGCAGTCCTCTCTGATTTCCAAACCACGTTTGCATACATTATCTCATTTCCTACAATACCATGAGGCAGATAGTGCCTGTAGAATCACCCTCACTTCGCAACCACATGCAACCACTGTATCGTACCTTGTATTTCCAAAGCACTCTTTCGCATGGTGTTTCATTTGAGGATCCCAACACTGTGAAGTGGGAAGAGCAGATAATCACCATCTTCATTTTACAGGGATGACGAAACTGAGTTTGAGAGTTTTTAAAAGAGTATAAACGGAAAGCTAAAAGTACAATTAGTTGTAGAAAAATAATGATTGTCCCCAAGGAATTTTATAAAGAAGTGAACAATAAAAATATTTTAATAGCTAATTGTAGAACTGTAGTTCTACATCAAAATTTATTAGCAAAAATGTCATTATGCTTAAGGTAATATCACCAATGAAAAAATAAGTATGCTTCATTACAGCCTGTCAGTTACATTGCACACTTCTAAGTGGATACCATTTACTTGTACCCTTCAAAGAAAGTGAGTTTGATTTTTATCACAGTAGGGAGTTAAATATATACTTGGTTCTCAAAAAAACTATGTTTTTAGTGAAAAAAGTAAAGAAATCCATATCTTGATTTCAAATACAGTTTTATTCTGAAGTGTCAGAGAAAACTACATACACGGTTAGGACAAGATCCCAATTTTTTCTATATCTAGACCAGCATACTCCCTGCTATGCTGTACTAGCAAGTACCTAAGGAATCAGAGCCACAGAAATCAGGGATTGCCAATTGCCTAATCACTTCCCTCAGCATTGTTCTCTGAAAAGATAGACAGCCACTTCTGTGACCGTGGAGCCTGCTTATTCTGTGAGTCTCTTTTCCTCTACTGCTACCTCACCAGGATGTCTATCAGCAGGATCAAGGTAGAAGTGTAGTTATTCCTAACAGCCCAGTAACTTAAATCTAGTATGTCTTCAAGCAGTATTTGCCATTTTAATCCATTTTGTTTTACAGATTGTTTTATCACATATTTTATCAAATGACAAAGCAACACGTATTCATTCAAAATTTAAGATGTAGAAAAGAGAGAACAGGAAAAAAAATTAAATCACTCCTATTTTCCAGAGAAAATACAAGGTGGAAGTGTTGGTCCACCATGCCATGGTGAGGTAGTTTCACTGGGCCGGACAGTGTTCTTTCCCCTGGGACATAATAACCCTCTTATTTCACTGACCCTGAAAACCTGTCACTAGAAATTTACTCTAATAGTCAGGAATGCTTTGGGCTGCATGCAGAGGTTTTTTTTTTTTTTTTTTAATCAAGGAGGGATCTATTTAAAATATATTCATATTTATATACACATATATATGGAAAATCTCTGTCTACATACATACATACATACATACATACATATAAAGAGACTGCTGACCTTGGTTCAGTGGCTCTATGATAGCAGGTGCAATGTGTCCATTATTTTCTTGGCCTTTCTTGGCCATATGATCACTGCTACTCTGTAGCTGCAGCCCTCACATCCCTTTCAAGAAAAGACAATGCTGGACACGGGAAAGGTGGTGCCTGTAAACATCTTCTTGACCACATTCCTTACTGGCCAGAACTCTATGACATGGCTACCTGTAAGCAAAGCTAATCACCTAAGCTAGAGGTAATACCTGCTTTTGTTAATCTCAGGAGAATACAGTCTGCATATTTGGGTCATGGAGAATTTTCTTGTGATTTCTTCCTACTGCTTTTCAAAGTCAAAACAGAAAAATTAAGAAAAGATCATGACTTTCTCTTCCTTCCCTGAACAATGTCCAATGACACTCTCAAAATCATTTACAAATTTCCTTGGCAAATAAATATGTACTAACATAGAAAAACTTCTAAAACCCTTTGTATATACACACATGATGCCTAGATGATCTGGAAAGATGTAAACCAAACTCTTGCCAGCCATAAACTGTGAAAAGGAAGATGAACTCCACTTACTTTTAGTTTGTAATGAGAACATGTGCATGTATTACTCGAATTCATTCTTTTTAAGAAGATATAGACAAAACAGTCTTTGAAAACCAAGTCTTGATGCTTTAGTTATCATTCATCTTCTTCATGAATAATTTGCCACTATGGAAAAGATGTTTTCCTTACAGGAGATCTAAACACTCAGCCTCTAAGTAATTGTAATAAAATTAATTTCTTAAAGAATTTTTGTCCTCTATAGTCTTGATTTTTTTTTTTTTTTTTTTTTTTTGAGATGGAGTTTCACTCATGTTGCCCAGGCTGGAGTGCAGTGGCACGATCTCAGCTCACTGCAACCTCTGCCTCTCAGGTTCAAGGGATTCTCCTGCCTCAGCCTCCCAGGTAGCTGGGATTACAGGCACCCACCACCATACTCGTCTAATTTTTTGTATTTTTAGTAGACATAGGGTTTCACCATGTTGGCCAGGCTAGTCTCCAACTCTTGACCTCAGGTGATCCACCTGCCTTGGCCTCCCACAGTGCTGGGATTACAGGTGTGAGCCACCGCGCCTGGGCTATCCTTTGATATTTAAAATCATAATTTAAATGGAACAAAACAAGCTTAGTTATACCATGGGCTCACATTAATTTCTTCTCCCTAGACATGACATATAATGCATTAATAAGATTTACTCTATGATGTTTAGTCAAACTAATACAATGACATACTTAAGTGCCACATGTACTACAGGAAGGAGAGTAATTATGTGTAATGAATCTATAAATCATACCAAAACACTGGACTGAGATTGGACTTATTGGCAATAAAGAGATGGCATAATAAGCCCAACAATGAAGTGATGTTCCATGTGGGATCATTAAACAGCAGTTTTTAAAAGAGTATAAATGGAAAACTGAAAGTACAATTAGTTGCAGAAAAATATTGATTGTACCCAGGAGTTTTATAAATAAATGACAAAATAAAAACATGTAGTTCTATGACTAGCTATTAAAATAGAATACAAGCAAAATTTCTAAGTCAAAATGTCATTATGTATAAGAGATTATCACCAAGAAAAAATATAAGTATGCCTCATTACAACCTATAAATTACATCCCACACTTCCAACTGGATATCATTTAGTCTGTTCCTTTTGAAAAAATAAATAGCCTCATTATGTTAAAAATAAAAAGACATATATGCATTTAAAAAGTATGTGGGCACTTAGAGAAATTCATTTTCTAGAATTATGTTGACAAATAGCAGGCACACAATAACTACTGTTGAGTAGATTACTAAATTGAAATACATACCCAAAAATGTTATCTCTGGAAAATAGGATTAGAAGTTATTTTAATTTTCTTTCTTGTTTGCTCTTTTCTATATGTTAAATTTTTAATGAATACACATTACTTTGTCGGTAGATAAAATAAAACAATCTTTAAAGCAAAACAGATGTAAAATGACAACTACCACTTGAAGGCATACTAGATTCAAGTTACTGAGCTAGGCAGTTAGGGATAATGAATAGTTGGTGTTATTTGAGGGAATGTTACAGCAATTTAGGTAATAAGAACAGAAAGGAGAGGCCTGTATTGTTTATAGACTTTACGAACTTGGTTGAGATCCAGGAAGATGTTGCCCTTCTTAAATATAAACCTTTGCTTACCTGGGTCATGGCTGTAAGTAAGCCAATAGACTTAGGTCTTGAGAGATAATTTTTAAAATATATATGGAGAAAAAAACTGAGGCTAGGCACAGTGGCTCATGTCTGTAATCCCAGCACATTGGGAGGCCAAGGCAGGAGGACCACTTGAGCCCGGGAGTTTAAGATCAGTCTGGGCAATATAATGAGGCCCTATCTCTACAAAATACTTTAAAAAGTAAAAATTAGCTGGGTGTGGTGGCACATGCCTGTAGTCCCAACTACTCAGGAGGCTGAGATGAGAGGATCACTTGAGCCCAGGAGGTGAAGGTTGAAATGAGCTATGACCACACCACTGCACTCCATCCTGGGCAGCAGAGCAAGACCCTGTCTCAAAAAAAAAATTGAAATACTAAGTTTCTGCTACACATGTCTATACGATCTGAATTCAAGCACTCTACATAGAGTACATAAGCCCAAAACTAATGTAAAAATTAGTTTGAGGGAGAGACACCACATGAGAGCCAATCCCTTGGTGAAGCTTTATGATGGTCCTCTCTTGTGAACATTTGAAGATTATTCTCTCAGATAATCAGTGCGGACAAGGATTACAAAATATTTGAGGAAGTTCAAAGCCATATGAGGCAGTGCAAAAAGTCAACAAATAGGAAAGTTCACAGAGCAGAAACCAGAGAATAAAGCAAACTGGAAAAAAAAAAAAAACCCACAACTTTATAATAGCATTGTTTAAAGTGTACAAAGAATTACCAAGTGATATTGTATGGCTCAGCTCTGTGTCCCCACCCAAATCTCACCTTGCAGCTCTGATAATTTCCACGCGTTGTGGAAGGGACCTGGTGGGAGATGATTGAATCATGGGGGTGGGTCTTTACATGCTGTTCTCATGATAGCGAATGGGTCTCATGAAATCTGATGGTTTTAAAAATGAGAGTTTCTCTGCACAAGTTCTCTCTTTGCCTGTTGCCATCCATGTAAGACGTGACTCGTTACTCCTTGCCTTCTGCCATGATTGAGAGGCTTCCCAACCATGTGGAACTGTGAGTTCTCCATCAAACTTTTTTTCTTTCAAAATTGCCCAGTCTCAGGTGTGTCTTTATTAGCAGTGTAAAAATGGGCTAATACACCAAAGGAATAGAATATTTTAACAGGAACAAAAAAATATATCAAATAAGAAAAAGAGGAAATGTTAAAAAGAGAAGGTAGAAATTGTAGGTATGCAAAACAAAGTCAATGAAATCAGAGTAAAATACTCAGTAGACTAAAGAGTATAATAGACACAAGCAAAAAGAGAATTAGTGTGTTGGAGGAAAAAGAAAAAAAGACATCTCCCTAAATATAGCACAGAGAAATTAAGAAACTTTGAAAGATAAGTCAACACTTGAAGAACAATGAAAATTGGAAATTCCAACATTTATCTAAGGAGAGTTCCAGAAGAGAGGAGAAAATATATGACTGAAAATATATGAGAAAATATGTAAAGTGATAATGGCTAACAATCTTCTAAAAATTAGCTAAAAGATAAGCCCTTGACTGGGCACGGTGGCTCACACCCGTAATCCCAGCACTTTGGGAGGCTGAGGTGGGTGGATCATGAGGTCAGGAGTTCAAGACCAGCCTGACCAACATGGTGAAACCTGTTTCTACTAAAATACAAAAATTAGTGCAGCATGGTGGTATGCACCTGTAATCCCAGCTACTCCAGAGGCTGAGGCAGGAGAATTGCTTGAACCCAGGAGGCGGAGGTTGCAGTAAGCCAAGATCGCACCACTGCACTCCAGTCTGGGTGACAGAGTGATACTCCATCTCAAAAAATACAATAAGCCCTTGATCCAAGATCTATACCTAAATGCATAATACAGTTAAATTATAGATTATCAAGGATGAAACAAAACATATTGAAAACCACTAAAGACAAAAGGGAGATTTCCTATCAAAGAACTAAAAACAGACTGTTGCAGACACCACATCAGTAAAAATCAATATCAGAAGACAGTGAAGGAATATTTTCAAAGTACTGACGTTAAATAATTTTTAATCTAAAATTTTTAAACAGCCAAATTGTCATTTTAAGGAAAGGATAAAAAGATATTTCAGAAATACAAGGATATAGACAGTTCACAGACCACAGAACCACTGAACTTATTTCTACTTAGTTCAGATGGTTTCATAGGTAAGTTTTACCAAATCTCTATTATTTGAACACTTCTTCAGAAAAGAAAAAAGTTATCCATTTCACTTTATGAAACTTTTATTAACATGATACCAAACCATTACAGAATGAGAAAACTATAAACCAATTTTATTTATAATTACAGAAAAAAATTCTAATAAAGTTTTAATCAGTAACTTAAATCCAAAGGTATATATAAAAATGTAATATGATGTAGAATTTACCCCAAAGGAATGCAAAAATGATTCAACATTAAAAATTATGTTTTCCAACACATTAAAGATTCATGGAAAAAAACATGTAACCACCTAAACAGTAAAAAAAATTTTTTTTTGAAGGAATCGGTATCCGCTTGCGATTTTTAAAATGCTAACTAAACTGCATATATAAGGGGAGTTACTTTACATGATAAAGTAAATCTCACAAAACCCTAAAACGAACATCATACTTGCTGGTGAAACTTTAGAAAACATTATCATTAATATTAAAAGCAAGACAGGAAAATCTTCTATTAGTACTTCTAGTCAGCACTCTACAGGAAATATGAGTTAATACAAAAAGAAGAAAGGAAATAGATATATGAATATTTAGGGACCCTGAAATTGTAGTAAGTATTGGTCTTGCCCTATCACTGATAAGCAACTATCACACTGGACAGGCAACACAACTATTCCCAATAATTGGACCACAAAGTGTGCAGGGAATGGTCCTTAAGAGAAAGAGAAAAATAAAGTGAGCTCTACTTTCCAAACTATGACATAGGGAAGTGGAACCCAAATGGAATGCAGTGGTTTTGTAGGGCTGATGAAAGTATTTGGCAGTTAGGCTGCTGAGGGAGCTGGAATCTGTGGGTAGGGAACAGGAGAGGAGGAGCCCTAGACACCTGTGTAGGGATTCCAGTTTGTTCTTAGCCAGGTCCTATGCTCTGCATATACAGGACATCTCACTGAAGCCTGTTAATGCACAGCTCCTGGCCTATGTTGAAATCCTACCTGCAATGTGATGCTATTAGGAGGTGGGGCTTTTGGGGGGTGATTAGGTCATGAGGGTGGGGGTTTCTTGAATGGGATTAACACCCTTATAAAAGGGACCCCAGAGAGCTTGTGAGCCCTCACCAGACACTGAATCTTCCAGCACTTTGATTTTGGATTTCTTAACCCTCCAGAACTGTGAGTTTTTGTTTAAGCCACCTAGTCTGAGATATTCTGTTATAGCAGCCTGGACTAACTGAGCCAGGATATAAATTATTTATGAATATATGAAAGCATATACTATGTTTATGAAGGAGAAGACAGCATTGAATACATTCTTTTCAAATTAACCTACAATTTCAATTTCATTAACAAACATTTCTCTTAAAATTCACATGAAAAAATAAGGGGTATGAAACCTAAGACAACTTTTAGAAATGAAAACAAAGAGGGGATTTTACACCTCAAAGTAGAAAAAATGTTAAACCACCCAAATCAAAATACTGATAGCAAAGATATGAGTTTCATGTATCAAAACTCAAAACTTCCATATGGTTAAAGAAACTATAACCAATATTAAAGATCAAGAAAAAGGCCAGGCACGGTGGCTCACACCTGTAATCCCAGCACTTTGGGAGGCCAAGGCAGGCAGATCACGAGGTCAGGAGATGGAGACTATCCTGGTGAACGCAGTGAAACCCCGTCTCTACTAAAAATACAAAAAATTAGCCAGGCGTGGTGGCACCCGCCTGTAATCCCAGCTACTTGGGAGGCTGAGGCAGGAGAATGGCGTGAACCTGGGAGGCGGAGCTTGCAGTGAGCCGAGATTGCCCCACTGCCCTCCAGCCTGGGTGACAGAGCAAGACTCCGTCTCAAAATAAATAAATAAAACATAAAAAGTAAAGATCAAGACAAGTAAAAATTATCCAGAACATAATTGGAATTCTTGGAAATAATTAAAATACATTAATCTAATGGTGAAAATAGGATAAAATAGGAAAAGACAATTGGCAGAAGAGGAAACACTAACGGAAAGTAAATATTCAAAAAGTTGCCTAATGTCAACAATAGTCAAGGAATTGCTGACTGAAAACATGAGATACCGTTTTCTACCCACCAAGTCAAATACTTAAGTCTGCCAGTGTAAAATGTTAGTGACGATATGAGGAAAAGGAATTCTCACACACTGCATGTAGGAACAGAAACAGGTACAGCCACTTCAGAGGGCAATTAAGCAGAATCAGATACTGTTGAGAATCAAATACTGTTGAGAACACTCATAACCTGGAACCCCTGCTATTTTTCCCAAGCCCCACCCCAGAAAAGCTTGAACATGTGCACAAGGAGACATATTCAATATGTTTATTGCAGCATTTTTAATAGCAAAAGAACAAAAACAAAAAAACAAGGGGGGAATTTTTGTAAGCATAAAAATGAAAAAACTGCAGTATGATGAAATATTACATAGGAATGAAAACTAATAAGCTAATTTGTATATACATAAACATGGATTGATTTTAATGACAGATTATAAAAAGCTAATACAAAATATGTATGATATATACATACACACACACATACATAAAGCACAATATAGATTATACACGAGTATGTATTTTGGAATAGTAACATCATAGAACTTACTCCAAGATCAGAATTATGGGTGGTTTAGCTAAATCTATCATGTTTTATTTAAGAAAAAAATAGTTAAAGCAAATTATGACAAAATATTAACATTTGCCAATTCTAGACGGAGAAAAAGTAGATGATTGTATATTATTCTTTATCCTTTTTTAATGTTTTAAAGCTTTAAAAAAATTAGTGTTTGCCTAACAGGCAGCAGAAGTTATTGGTAGTTAAAAATAACTGAAGAAATCTTGGTTGCTAGCTAATACTTTCACAAGTCCTAAGTCATTTGTTTGGGGAATCTGGCTTTGCTTGATAAATACAGCTTTGAGATATCCAGATTTTATTTTTTATGGAAAAGGCATATCAGAATCACTTAAGCCTAAAAAAAGAAACTTTTTGTTTACCTTAAATAACTCCCATTTGATGTATTTGTTGGTAACACATACTTGAAAGCATTATTTTGGTCCCTATTACCAGTCAGTGAAGTTTTCCCCAAGAACATTTTGAAGCAAAAACCAGATACAAGGCCATACTCTAATGGCACCATTAAATTGTTCAGTGCTTGGTTTGGTACTTACAGTAATACTTAAAGCATTCCCCCAAGGCCCATCAAAATAGAGCTGAGATATTATGTTCATTCGAACAAATGTCTTGCAATTTATACCTAATGAAATCTTTCTCTAACATTGTTTCCTTCACTCCTCCCTCGTTAATCAATTAAAAGGGAGTAGAGTTAAGATACCAAGTGTAACATAATGTGAAAAAGTTTCCCAGCATTTCATAACTGGGGAGTAAGCAAATAACACATGGTTTTTAAAAAAATGAGCGCAATATATCAAAAGTGGAGAGAGGAAATTAATGTGAACCTGGGGGAAATAATACTGCTAATATTGTTCAGTAGCAGATCTTGGATATATTTTTTCTCTTTGATTTTGAGATTATTGGATACTTTTATGGACATTGCCAGTAAAATAATTCTCATTTTATTACTATCCATATCCTGTGGTTTTATTTCCTAATAAAAAGATGTGTAGTGTTAGCGTTGTCCTGAAATGTAATTGATTTCTGAGAGGTATAATTTGCTACCTGGGAAATAGCCTTTTGAATTTCTATAAAATAGTGCATGGATGAATGAGATGCTGAGAAAGACTGCAGAGCCAACAAGTAATAATGGAGATAAAAATTATTTTTCATTATTTTAGTATTAGATAGTTTTGAGTTTAATTTACTGAGCTTTTTTAAGCTTTTACTGAAATTACATATTTCAATAGAAACCTTCAAAAATCAGTCTGATGTCATGAAATATTTTCATTCCTCAAATCATTATGCTATCAGTAATTTTTAATTGGCTTTTTTCCTAGGAAATGTAGCCAAATACGTGTGGAATGAAATCAGAGATTACAGAAAATGTAATTGAGCAGTTCTTCCGTACATGAGGGTTCCTGATCTGTGTAGGGGCTTGCCACCAGAATTACCTGCTGTAACCACCCCCAGGGAACTTAAATATTTACTAAAGGACAAATCCTAAGCATTTTGGGAAGCACATAACGAGCTTAACTGGGCAGAAAAGATGTTATCTCCTACTGCAGCCCTCCTGACCACCTCCAGGGAAGAGCGAGATGCTCCCAGGCTCCTCTCCCAAACCCCGCCCACAAATCACAGCTCCCTCAGCAGCCCCAGCCTTCAAATGGTTTCATTCACCCAGCAAGAAACTGCTCTCTCCTTGGATTTCACTTCTGTGCATCACAGTTTGGAAGGTATCCCCAGGGACAGGGAGCACTTTGCGTTTTCACTTTCTCCAAGACCCTCCCTGCACATCTGTTGAATTCTTCCAAACAGTTGTGTTGCATATTTTCTCCAGTGACACAGTTCTCACTACTTTATGGTCAGAAGTGAAGTGTCTTCTCCTCCCATCATACCCACATAGCTCTTATTTTCTCTTTCTTTTTTGTTATCTCTGCTTCTCCCATACTATGGGGCCTGAGCTACCTGAGGACTGGATTTATGTATTTGCTTTTGTGACAGACCTAGGACCCGGGGAAATGTATATTGAATGAAGATAAAGGGACCACAAATTTGAATATAATTGTTAATCCAGCATCCTTCCAACCCTATGTTTTTAGTATTTCTTCTGAACAAAGATGACTCCATTCGAGGTCTCTCTTCAGAATAAGAATACAAGTATCAAAGATTACAGTCACCATATTACAGATCCATTATCCCTTATCCAAAATTCGGAAAACCACTAAACCCCCAAAAGTTTTTGTAAATTTGTGTCAGAACTGATCTGGTAGCAAAGCTAGACGTGAACTGGTGTGAATGGTCTTTTGTTTCTCAATGCCTTTCCCAGCTACATGCACCAGTATTTATTACTGGATTTTTATCTTAGAAATTTGGGTTTAATTATATTACAACAAAAAGAGTTAAATATTGGGCAACATTGAAAATAAATAAAAACATTTGTCATTATCCATATTGTAGAAAATGGAATTAATGGGTGACTGAAAAGCATTTTTTTTTTTTTTAAACAGAGGCTCACTCTGTCGCCCAGACTGGAGTGCAGTGACACAATCTCGGCTCACTGCAACCTCTGCCTCCTGGGTTCAAGCAATGCTCGCACCTCAGCTTCCCAAGTACTGGGACTACAGGTGCGTACCACTACACCTAACTTTTTGTATTTTTTGGTAGAGACGGGGTTTCACTATGTTGGCCAGGCTGGTCTCGTACTCCTGGCCTCAAGTGATCTCCCCTCCTCAGCCTCCCAAAGTGCTGGGATTATAGGCATGGGACACTGTGCCTGGCCTGAAAATCATCTTAAACTAAAAAAAATATAGTATGGGAGCTAAAATTATATACGATTCAAAGAAAAAAAAAAGACAAGAAGAGAGCTATGGATTTTTTTTAGTGTGTAATACTAGGAAGCTACATTGTAATGCTATCATAATGTTCTGGCTACTTTCTTTGAGGAGGAGTGTAGAGAAGAATGGCAAAAGAGTTTGATGTATTTGCCCACATGAAAACTGATTCTTTTATCCCCTACCATTTTTATTTGTGCCATTAACTGTGTCTAATAATATCAAAGTAACATCACAGTGAGTAGAGCATTCTAGAACATTTTTCTGCATCCTATTCGAGGTAAGGAGGCTATTTGATTTTTCACTTATTTTTATATAATTTTGTTTGTATAAATGCAACCACCAAAGGGACTTTTGTTTTTGCCTTCTTGAATATAAAACCAACTGAATGAACCCTGTCTTGATCTAAATTGCAATTTGGAAATCTAGAAACTATTATTTTTTGATTTCCATAATATAAACACAACTCTGGAAAATGTGCCTAATTTCACGGATTGTTTTCCAAGTATCTGAAGTCATTCCTTTTACATTTAGTGATTTAATAAAAATATGTAAATCACATTCCTTTTTCCCTAATAAAATGCTTAAGAACCATAAAAATTAAATTCAAACATAAGATTTTTGTCAATGGTTTAGATATAATGCCAAATAATTTTTTTCAAAAACTTCAGTGCTTTCTCCATTCACTAAAAAAAAAATAGATTATAAAAGCTGTTGAGAAAACACGAAATGATCTTATCCTTAATAATCATAAAAGCTATACAGGTCTCAACAATGAGATATCACTTTATCTTACTAAATTAGCAAAAGAAATTTTCATTTTAACTTTAACCTTGTTAAAGGTGTGGTAAAATATATTCTTTAACATTGCAGGTTTTCTTGGAAAGCAACAGAACAACAGACATATAGTCATAAAAATATTCATATATCAACTATTTAATGATGAAAAGTATAGCCTCATATAAGGCTAGTTTATAATATGAAATAAAGACAACAATAATAAATATTATATCCACTATAATTGCAAATGTAAGTAAAAGGAGAAGACCTTTCTCACACAGAGATTTGAGAGAAAGAGCTGTGCCTTTAGAGAGCAACCAAAATATTGCCTGTGAATTTGCTCTGCATTTTTTTTTTTTTTTTTTGAGATGTTGTCTCGCTCTCTCCCCTAGGCTGGAGTGCAGTGGCGCAATCTCGGCTCACTGCAAGCTCCACCTCCCAGGTTCATGCCATTCTCCTGCCTCAGCCTCCCATGTAGCTGGGACTACAGGCGCCCACCACCACACCCGGCTAATTTTTTGTATTTTTAGTAGAGACGGGGTTTCATCTGTGTTAGCCAGGATGGTCTCCATCTCCTGACCTTGTGATCTGCCTGCCTCGACCTCCCAAAGTGCTGGGATTACAGGCGTGAGCCACCACGCCCGGCCTACTCTGCATTTTTTAATGGTAAAAATAAATTACCTTTATGTGCTAGAGCTACAATACCCAATACAGTAGCCACTAGCCATGGAGGGCTATTGAACACTTGAAACACGGCTAGTCCAAATTGAGATTAGTTTCAAAGACTTTGTATAAAAAAATGTAAAATATTATAGTAACAATTTTATATTTATTAAATTTTCAAATGATAATATTTGGCTACATTGGGTTAAATAAGCTACATTATTAATTTAATTTAGCCTGTTTCTATGTATACTTTTAAATGTGTCTACTAGGGTATTAAACATGACCTTATGACTGAAGAATGCCCTTAGTCAGTTACAGATTCTTAAGCGAGGGATCCACCAAAACTGCAGGTGACCTATACACTATACCAAAAGAAACAGGCAGCACTAACACCTTCTATGGGAGAATGTTTTATTGGATCCTCCAATATTGGTGAGACTGCTTTTGACGGCAAGCAGCATAAAACTCAATTCCAACTATATTAAATAATAAACAGAATGTATTGGTTCATGGAACTCAAAAGTACACAGATAGTTCAACTACCAGTTGATGCCTTGGCCCAGCAATGTCACAAAAATCCAATTTCCTTCTGTACCTCCACCCTCCTGTATGCAATGTTGGCTTCATCTTAACAAGAGTCCCCTTGTGGTTCTCCTAATGGTAACAAGTTAGTTGCCAGTACTTAATGGGGGCTTTAGGCTTCCTACTTTAAGACCAGAAGTGTCTTTTTTGTTGTTGTTTAGTTGCTCTCAAGGAATGAAGAGGAAGTTTCTTTCCCAAAAGATGCTATCAAATGTCTCCTGGTATCTCATTAGCCTTAATAGTGTCCCGGTCTCATCTTTAAGCCAGTCATTGTTGTCAAGCGTTAAGATGAGCTGATTGACTGCAGGCAATCAGGGATCACCACATGCATTTGAGAGCTTGAGGCTAGGGATCAGTCCTACCCAAACTGTACAGCAGGAAAATTCAGAGCCATTACGAACAAACAAAACAGAAAATAGATAAGTGGATACTAGGGATGTAACCATTAAATATCCACACTATAACCTCAGGCATAAACACGGAGGCAAGAATGCTAATGGGAATTTTAATTAACATCTTAGCAATGTTAAATGAGAAAAAATGCCCACAAGGGCAAATGAATGTATAAACTTGGTGAGACATATTTTAAACTTTGTACTATCCCAAAGTCTTCTTTCTCCCACTCTCTTAAGGGTATAAGTGCTTCTTTTTCTCAATTATCAAGGAAAGGAATACTGAGTGGATATTCAGCTAAATTGTTAGAGTCATCAGCCCAATCAAGTATGGAGGGTTTGGGAGGAGGAATACCAGTCCATCCATCCATACTCCTGCTTATCTGTCCATATCTTAACCAGTTCTCACCAAGAAAAGAAGAATTAAAATTCTGATTTTGGTCAATGGCTGTGACATTGCCTGCACTACAATTAACTACTGGAAGTTGATTTCTGTACATTAAATGCCAGCATCCCTGAGTGGAGCTCCACATATGCTTCCTTTATTCATATTAAAAAGTAAATTGGTACAATATTTCTATCCATAATTCTATCTCTGTTGCTTAATTTATGACCCATCAACAGGGTGAGTAAGAGTGAAGGCTGCACCACAGTTCCAGTTATATTAGATATAAAGGGAGAAAGTAGAAAGTAGAAGGGAGAAAGGAGAAAGCCTCAGTTAGAGTGTAAGTCTGAGTTGGGTTTCCAACCCAACGGACACTACAGGTTCTCCAGTCCAACCACTGTACTGAAGGGTAATGTGTGTTTGTTTAGATATTTATAAAGGTAATTTTTGTCTAATTTGCTATCATTCTTTATAAGCACAATCACTTAAACCCAAAAAGAATGAGTAAAAGAATAGACAACATTCACCAAAGAGGGGGGAAATTAACTTAAGTGATTGGCATGAGTAGTGGCAAATAAAGAAAGAAAATCAAGATTGAACCCTGGAGATGAAAGGGTTTAAGGATACCAACAGATCAAAGATGGTACGAGAAAGTCAACAGTAGAAAAACACACATGAAGAAAAGAAAATATGAGAATTTTTTTAAATTTTAGGTTGGTAATTTTGCCATGAGTGTATTAAATTCAATAATTTGCTTGTAAGTAAAATTTTAAGAGAATTTGACCTAGCTGAAGCAAAATAAAGGGGTAAGCAAGGAAGTCCACTTCAGGTATTGGCAGACTAGCTTATTTTGAACCAAACATTGCAATAGGAATAACTAAATTACATCGACAAGATATATATCGATATGTATCGATATATATTTTGTTTTTTTGAGAAGGAGTCTTCCTCTGTCACCCAGGCTGGAGTGCAGTGGGGCAATCTCAGCTCACTGCAAGCTCCGCCTCCTGGATTCACACCATTCTCCTGCCTCAGCCTCCCCAGCAGCTGGGGCTACAGGCGCACGCCGCCACGCCTGGCTAATTTTTTTGTATTTTTAGTAGAGACAGGGTGTCACTGTGTTAGCCAGGATGATCTTGATCTCCTGACCTCAGGATCCACCCGCCTCGGCCTCCCAAAGTGCTGGGATTACAGGCATGGGCCACCGCGCCTGGCCGACAAGATATTTTTTAAAACTGCTTGAATGCTTCAGAAAACTAGTATAGTGGATATCCTGGTTCACTCACTCCCTATCTGCCCCAATGAAGTACTCATTGTCCCAGCTCCTGAGAGTGTTGGCAGCCTTCCACTTTCAACTGTCATTCTCAAAGACTTGTCATCAGCTTAAGAAGGTCGGCTAATCTCAGGTTGTGCCTCCTTACTCGAGAAGTCCTCATCCAGTGACCGAATGATGATGGAGCAAAAAGATCCAGCATCCTCACCCCAGCATGGTTCAACTCTAAAGGGCTATCCTAGCAGCAAAGCATCATGGAAGGATTGGCTGGGGGCCTTTGTTGCAGCTGCACTGTAGTTCAAATCCTCCTTCCACTCAATGATATTTCCTTCACTCTCCCATAGAGATTGAACCCTAGATCACTCATCCATAAATTCTCTGCCTCCACATCTCAATGTTTGCTTCACAGTAATGGTTAGATCCAGGCACCAGGTGGCTATGTAATTGTTAAAATTTTCACTGATGATGAATTGAGACAGAATACCAGTAGGGGAAAAAAACCCTGGTAGTTACAATGTATCAAACATTGAGATATACAGGGAAAATAAGATTAATAATTATAAAGATTGTGGGATGGCAGTGACTAGGGGCTAGTTTGGAGAAGGACAATGAAAGGATGAGAGCGATTGATTGCCAATTTAAGAAGTGTAAAAGGCCGGGCACAGTGGCTCACACCTGTAATCCCAGCACTTTGGGAGGCTGAGGCGGGTGGATTGCCTGAGGTCAGGAGTTCAAGACCAGTCTGCCCAACATGGTGAAACCTCATCTCTACTAAAAGGACAAAAAATTAGCCAGGCATGGTGGCATGTGCCTATAATCTCAGCTACTCGGGTGGCTGAAGCAGGGGAATCTCTTGAACCAGGGAAGTGGAGGTTGCAGTGAGCCTAGATTCCGCCACTGCACTCCAGCCTGGGAAACAGAGCGAGACTCCAGGAAGAAAGGAAAGAAAGGAAAGGAAGGAAGGGGAAAGGGAAGGGGAAGGGGAAAGGGAAGGGGAAGGGGAAGGGGAAAGGGAAGGGGAAGGGGAAGGGGAAAGGGAAGGGGAAGGGGAAGGGGAAAGGGAAGGGGAAAGGGAAGGGGAAGGGGAAGGGGAAAGGGAAGGGGAAAGGGAAGGGGAAGGGGAAAGGGAAGGGGAAAGGGAAGGGGAAGGGGAGGGGAAAGGGAAGGGGGAGGGGAAAGGGAAGGGGGAGGGGAAAGGGAAGGGGGAGGGGAAAGGGAAGGGGGAGGGGAAGGAGAAGGGGAAGGGGAAGGAGAAGGGGAAGGGGAAGGGGAAGGGGAAGGGGAAGGAGAAAGGGAAGGGGAAGGAGAAAGGGAAGGGGAAGGAGAAAGGGAAGGGGAAGGAGAAAGGGAAGGGGAAGGAGAAAGGGAAGGGAAGGGGAAAGGAAGAGGAAGGAAAGGGAAAAAGAAGGAAGTGTAAAAGCCAGAGACCCTTCTTGTCAGCATTTTAAAACTCTTCTGCAGCCAGAGAGCAGAAAAAGTTAAAGAACAGGTCCAAGACTTAATTATAAGAATAGCAGAGCTCCAGAGAGAATGAATTATAAAACTGTACAAATCTGCTATGCCTATTGGGTCTCTATGATTGGGAATAAATGGGACCATGAGCCTCTTCTTCAAGACAAGAGGGATCAGGAGATTTAAGTTTTCAAGCATATCATCCCAGACATCCTAACTCCATGTCTCAATGTAGATCCCTAGGACTCTCAAGCAAGGTCATGCCATCTGCAGGAGATTCCTAGGTACATCAATGTAGATCTATGGGTCCCGAAAAAGGTCATGTTTTTTTGGGAAAAAAAAAATATTCTAATAGAGACGGAACAGATGATCATGCATGCATGGACATCAAGTGCCATGCAGCCAAAATTGCCCGTCATAAGTTGAGTTATCTCAGACCCACCAAAGGCAGGAGGGCCCAGCAGCAACCTATGATAAAACTTAAGTAGTTAATTTGGGATTGGGCTTGACCAGGGCCAGAGGGCACAAGTAAGAACCTGATGGCATCCACAGTTAGTGCACTAACTCCTCTCCCTCAGCTCACACTTAGGATATATGTGTAGTCCCTTTCTACCAACTGATCGAGGAAGAAAAATGCTAAACTTACATTATAGATGGGTTGTCTTGGCATGGAAAAGAAAACAAGATGGCCCTGAAAGAAATCAGTGAAGGTGAAACTTCCCAGTGGGCAGAACCTTGGACAGTTTGCCTAGTCACTCAATCTGTGTGGAAAGAGAAGTCACTGCAGGTTAGAATACATACAAATGTATGAATAATGGCAATTTGGCTGGTTGCCAAGGGACCTGGAAGGGGAAAAATTGTAAGACTGGAGACAAACGGTATGAGGAAGAGGAATGTGGGTGGATCTATGGGAGTTTTATGAAGTGTGACAGTCATTGTAGTGTATGTTGTGGTGGCCTTGAGATGTGTCAATGTAGGTAGGCTAAACTGCATTACCCAAAAAATTCCCTTTCTAGTTTCCAGTTAGATTTTGTCAAGAGAGTTGGAAGATGGAAGGGAGGGAGGAGTCATTTCATAGTTGTTGTTCTTCCATTTATTCAGTTGAACACTATTCCAAGTGCTGCTATAATGAAAGCAACCAGATGTAATCAAAGTCCCAACGTAGCTAATTTTGTGTTAATCAAAAGAGAATATCCTGGATAGACTGGATTTAATGATGTGGAAGCCATTTAAAGAGACTGAGCCCTCCCTGAGGTTCAGAGACCCTAAGCAGCAGCAGAGAGAAAAAAAAACATAAGATATCTCTACATTCTGAGATTTCTACATTCATCTCATTTTTGCTAATATGCCAATCCATTTCATTGGCCTAAAACAACCCTTGGGCCTACTGGGCTCTCTTCAGTTTGGAACTTTCTTCAGTTTTCTTGACTCATATGCCAGATGTGTGTATGTATTAGTCCCTTCTCACACTGCTATAAAGAACTGCTCAACACTGGGTAATTTGGAAAGGAATGAGGTTTAACTGACTCACAGTTCATCATGGCTGGGGAGGCCTCAGGAAACTTACAATCATGGCAGAAGTCAAAGGGGAAGCAAGGCACCCTCTTCACAGGGTGGCAGGAGGGAGAATGAACGCAGGAGGAACTACCAAACACATAAAACCATCAGATCCCATGAGAACTCACCCCCTATCACAAGAACAGCATGGGGGTAACCAGCCCATGATTCAGTTACCTCCCCCTGGTCTCTCCCTAGACACATGGGGATTATAGGAATTATAATTCAAGATGAGACTCTGGGTGAGGACACAGCCCAGCCATATCAGTGTGTAAAGTCATGTGATGAAAAACTTTGGCTTCAGTAGTATACCCTCATCACTAAGGTCAGAGGCAACAAGAACAGACAGGGATGTCAGACTGTCCTTGTGAAGTTCTAACTGATGCTCCTGGGTTTCCAGCCTGCTCACAGTCTTCCATTGCTGGCTGGCTGGCTGTGGTTTTGGGGCTTCAACATCAAATATGGAGATAACTACCACATGTGTGGATGTGTGGAGACTGCATAGCCAGCCTTCACATTGTGGAAGCCAATTCCCTGCCATAAATCATGGGGGCACATGGGGCTAAGATTCTAGAGATAAAGGAAGACCAGAGAGATAAATCTGTATTCGGCTTTGCTTTCTCCCTTGAGAATTTGTTGATGTCAGTCAGTGGCAGAGAGACTCAAAAGATAAGAACAAAGCACAAACGGAGAAGCTAAAAGGCTGAGCAGAGTTTTTGGCAGTTTCATAGAACTTAGGGCTTTCTTAGAGCTGACCTTAGAGCTAGTCTTTGGAGAGAGGCCCTGGTAAATACCACCAGCTGTCTGTTGTTAGCACAGAGAACTACAACTCAGGAAGAGGAGTGTACTGGTGATAAACCAGCTTCAAAGACTAAACACCAGGTTTGAGGTAGTTCAATTTGTGAATAGATTTATGTGATCTGCCCTAAGCCTAACTGCCTGCAGAAGCAGAAGGAAATTTTTCCTGAAGGAAGACAAGGCAATGAGCCATATATTATCTCCAAAATTAAAAACAAATACAAACAAAAATGAGCCATTTAAATTTTAAAACTACAACTGAGAAAACCAAGAGAAAAAACAGAAAATAAAAGCAGGTGGCGTAGAAGTGGCATTACCAGGTGGAGATATTACAATGCTGATGATATATACAATATATTTAATGACAAGATAAAAACAATAGCAAAGAATAAAACAGATATTCTAAAACTGAAAAAATAACTGCAAACAGAATCCAATGGATAGACAATCTTCCCAATACATTAGCAACAGCTGTAAAAGATTATTGAACTAGAAGATACATCAGAGGAAAATATTCACAGTGAAGTACAGAGAGGCAAAAAGATAAAAAAAAAAAAAAAAGAAAAGAAAAGAAAAAAGGAAAAGAAAAAAACAGGCTTGGCATGGTGGTTCACATCTATAATCCAAGCACTTTAAAAGGCCAAGGTGTGAGAAATGCTTGAGCCCAGGAATTTGAGACCAGCCTGGGCAACATGGCAGGACCCCCATCTTTAATTTTTAAAAATTTAAAAAAATTGTTTTAAAGATTAAAAATGCAGAAAACAGGCATAAGGTACATGTAAGACAGGATGAAAAGTGTAATTATAGTTCCAGAAGGAGAAAAGAGAGAGAATAGAACAGAATAGTATTTGGGATCAGAGTCTAGAACTTTTTCAAAAATTTCCAAAGCAAGATATCAATCCACATGCCAAGACATCTGTACCCCCATATTCACTGCAGCATTATTCACAATAGCCAACATATAGAAACAATCTAATGTCTATCAACAGACGAATGGATAAAGAAAACATAGTATATATATGTGTGTGTATATATATATAGTATATATGTGTGTGTGTATATTATATATATATATATATAATGAACTATTATTCAGCCTTATTTATAAGAAAAAATCTTGCCACATGCAACATCTGGAGGTGATTATGCAAAGTGAAATTAACCAATCACAGAAACACAAATAGTGTGTGATTCCATTTGTATGGAGTATCTAAAATAGTCAAATTCGTAGAGTCAGAGAGTAGAATGGTGGCTGCCAGGGGATAGAGAAATGGGAGGTTGTTCAATGGGTATAAAGTGTCAGTTATGAAAGATGAATAAGCTCTAGATCAAGTGCACAACATTGTGCCTATAGTTAATATTCTAGGACGGGCGTGGCGGCTCATGCCTGTAACCCCAGCATTTTGGGAGGCCGAGGTGGGTGGATCATGAGGTCTGGAGTTCGAGGCAAGCCTGGACAACATTGTGAAACTCCGTCTCTATTGAAAATACAAAAATTAGCTGGATGTGGTGGCACAGGCCTGTAATCCCAGCTACAGGGGAGGCTGAGGCAGGAGAATCGCTTGAAACTGAAAGGCAGAGGTTGCAGTGAGCCGAGATCGCACCATTGCACTCTAGCCTGGGCAAGAGTGAAACTCCGTCTCCAAAAAAAAAAAAATCTATTGTGCACTTAAAATTTTGTTAGGAGGGTAGATCTCACGTTAAGTGTTCTTACCACAACTGTGTGTGTGTGTATTTATTTATTTATATTCCACAAGTTCAACATATACAATGAACCTCAAGCAGGAATAACACCAAAAAGAATAATCAATCTAAGTTCATTACATTAAAACTAAGACAAAGAAAATCTTAAAAGCAAGCAGAGAGAAAAAGATGCCTTATCTTCAGTGAAGGAGTAATACGACTTCAGATGATTTCTCAATATAAACGATGAAAGGCAAAAGGCAATGAAAATTATCTTTAAAATACTGAAGGAAAATAACTGCCAAATTAAAATGGAATAGTCAAAGCATCCTTCAGAAATAAATGCAAAATGAAGTTATTTCGAACAAACAAAACTGAAAGAATTTCTCTGTTGCAGACCACCATGAAAGGAAATATTAAAAGGATTCTTCAGGAAGAAGGAAAATGATCACAGTTGGAAGCTCAGAGATATGGGAAGGAAGGAACAGCAATATATGGGTAAATATGTGGATAAATATAAATGAATATTAACTTATTCAACAATGAGAATGTCTGGGTTTGAAATATAGACAGATGATAGAAGTTGAAAGCACTAACAAAAAGGGAGCTGTCATAGCTACAGTATCAGATGAAGGAGGCTTCAAAGCAAGAAGTATTAGAAATTAAGGGAGACACTTTCTAAGGATAAAAGGGTCAATTTACCACAATTAAATATTTAGATTTGTATCTTCCTAATAACATGGCCTCAAAACATATGAAGCAAAACTCGGCAGAACTAAAAGGAGAAATAGACAAATCCACACTCATATTGGGAGACTAACACACTTGTCTCAGTAATTTATAGAATAACACACCAACAAAAATAAAGATATAAGCTACTTGACCTAATTGGCATATCTACAACATCTGAGCTGCAAACTGTGCACTTTCCAGAAATACAAGAAAAATTTACCAAAAGTAGATCAGATATTGTCAATCTATTTCATAAAGATGAAAATATCTTTAAAAAAATTGCAAATCAAATCCAACAATATATAAAAAGGAAAATATATCAATCAGCATGATGATGGTTTTATTCCAGCAATGCAAGCAATGCAAGGTCAGTTTCATAATTAAAAACTCATCAATAATTTGCCGCATTAATACAATAAAGTAAAAGACATAATCAGCTCAGTAAGTACAAAAATACTGATGGAATCTCATACTGATTTATAGTTTTTAAAAATGTATAACCCTCTAGAAAGAGTTATCAGATAAAGAATATACGATTCCTATAACAGAAATCATATTAAGAGTAAAATATTGAAAGACGTCCCCTTGAAATTGGGAGCAATATAAGGATTCTTGGAAATAAATTTAAACTATTATTTCTCCCTTGACTGAAGCAGTGAGATAAACTAAAAAGAATAAAAATAAATAAAACTGTTATTGTCAGACCACATTATACAAATAGAAAACCTAAGTATCTCTATATAAAATCATAATAATTAATGTTACTCTGTGTTATAAATTTAACAAGGCCATTGGATTGAAAGGCCAAGTAAAAAATCAATTGTAATTATTTGAAAAAATAGGAAATTAAGTTTTTAAAATATCTTAAAGGTGAAAATGAAGATTATATGCCATGTTCTGGAGTTGAAACATTCAATTTGCCGTGATACCAATTCTCCCAAGATTGGTCCATATTTCAATGCATTCTAGCAAAATATCTCACCATGTATTTTATGTATTTATTAATATCCACACTTCTTACAAAAGATACAGTACTTATAGAAGAAGGACAAGTACACCAATAGAACAAAATAGAGAGTCCAAAAGAGACCTGCAGATATATAAAATTTATGATAAAGATGGCATTACAAAGCAAACAGTGAAGAATGGATATTTCTTTTGAATATCCTTTAATTGCTGGGTCAATTAGATATCTACATAAGTAAAACAAAGAAAAATGAATCTTGACCTCCAACACAAAAATTATTTCCAGGTGATCTGTAGATCACCATATTAAAGGAAATATTAAAGCTTCTAAATAACATGTGAGACTTCCTTCATGACCTTAAGACAGGGCAATATTTTTTTAAAAGCACTAATCATAAAGGAAGATTAAAAAATGATGGTACATTAAAACCGGGAGCTTCAGTTAGCCATAAACTGAAAGAAAAATAAGCCAGTGTGGAAAAAGGTATTTGTGATACTTACAACTTCAAAGAGCTCGTAGTCAAGGCTCATGTGTGTATAAAGAATATATAAAGAATGCCTATAATTTCAAAGCACAAGTGGATAAGAAGAAGAAATTCAATAGAAAAGTCAGCAAAAATCCTAAATTGCACTATGAAAAATGGGAAAATCCAAGTACCAAGAAACATATTTAAAAAGTCATCAACTTATTGGTCATCTGAAAAAACACAAATCAAAACCACAAAGAGAGAGAAGTTAACATAACTACCAGAATAGTTACAATTAAAAATGACTGACAACACTGAGCGTTGTTGAGCACATCTGATTTCTCAAAAACTGCTGCTGAGGGTGGAAATTGATACAACTACTTCAAAAAATGGTTTGGCACAGGAACAGAAAAACCAAATGCCTCATGTTCTCACTTATAAGTAGGAGCTAAACATTGGGTACTCATGGATATACAGATGGCGACAATATAGACACTGGAGATACTAGAGAGGGAAGTGAGGGAGGGAGACAAGGGCTGAAAAACTATTGACTACTCTGCTTACTACCTGGATGATGGGATCAATTGTACCCCAAATCTCATCATCCTGCAATACACCCATGTACAAACCTACATGTGCACCCCCTGAACCTAAAATATAAGTTGAAATTTTTTTATCTTTTTTTTTTTTTTTGAGATGAAGTCTCACTCTACCACCCAGGCTGGAGCACAACAGCATGGTCTTGGTTCACTGCAACCCTCGCCTCCCAGGTTCAAGCGATTCTCCCACCTCAGCCTCCCGAGTAGCTGGGACTACAGGCGCGTGCCACCACAGCCGGCTAATTTTTGTATTTTTAGTAGAGCTAGGGTTTCACTACGTTGGCCAGGCTGGTCTCGAACTCCTAACCTCATGATCTGCCTGCCTCGACCTCCTAAAGTGCTGGGATTACAGGCATGAGCCACCACGCCCAGCCGAAATTATTTTTAAAAGAAAGTTTGGAACTATTTGCTAAGGTTAAATATATACATACCTTAAGATGCAGCAATTTAAGTCCTAGTTAGTGGGTTTTAATATTCATTTTTATTAATTTTATCCTGAATGCATACTTGAAGGGTTCTGGGTCAGAAATAGATTTCTTAATTGTTATCTCACCATAAATAATGCGTGTGGTCTACTCTGCCTGCCTTACCCCTGGCCTTTCACCTGGGATCCTGCAATGAAGCCATGGAAATTTTTCATACACAGTGGCAAGGTTCTCCATAAACTAGGGATAAGGGAGAAATAATTTTTCTCTCTCCTTCTGAAAGTGTCTCCTCTGGATTTCAGCTCTTTCATATGTAAATAAAACCTCTCCAGGAGCCCAATGGCCAGATAGTCTTGGCTTTTAGGAGGCTTGAGGAGTGCCTCATTCCTCCTTGAAATGCAAATGTCTAAATAGATAAGGCTACAGATTTTTCAGGTGTGAAGCTAACCTAGGTGCCTATCCCTTTAGCTTTAGGGGAGATAAGAGATGTTTTATTATCTTTGGGATCAGAGCAATTAACTCCTTTGTTAGGTAAATGTATGGCTACAGATCTAATCTTCATAGTATGTGAAGGTGTTTCTAAGAAACGTGGAAGCAAAATTCTCTAACTTTATAGTGTACAGTCATGCATCATTTAACCATGAGTACACATTCTGAGAAATGCATCATTAGACTATTTTGTCCTTATGCGAACATCATACATGTACTCACACAAACCTAGATGGTACAGACTACTACGAACCTAGGCTAGATGGTATAGCCTATTGCTCGTAAACTGCAAACCTACTGTAGACTTCAAAACTACTGTACACTTACACTACTATAAATTTATTTTTTAAATTTTCTTTCTTCAATAATAAATTAACCTTAACTTACTGAAACATTTTTACTTCATAAACTTTTAACTTTTTTAAAAAAAGTTTGACCTATTTGTGGTAACACTTAGCTTAGAACACACATTGTATAGCTGTACAAAATTATTTTCTTCCTTTATATCCTCATTCTATAAACTTTTTTCTATTTTAAAATTTTTTTATTTTTTACTTTTAAAACTTTTTTGTTAAAAACCAAGGCACACACACACACACATTACCCAAGGCTTACGCAGGGTCAGGATTATCCATGTCACTGTGTCCCCCACCTCCATATCGTGTCCCATGAAGGTCTTCAGGAGCAATAACATGCATGGAGCTGCCATCTCCTAGGATAACAATGCTTCTTCTGGAATCCCTCCCAAAGGACCCACCTGAGACTGTTGCACAGTTAACTTTTTGTTTTTATAAGTAGAAGGAGTACACTCTAAAATACAATAAGAAGCAAAGTACAGGCCAGGTGCGTTGGGTCACACCTGTAATCTCAGCACTTTGGGAAGCTGAGGCAAGCCAATGGCTTGAGTCCAGGAGTTTGAGATCAGCCTAGGCAACATGGCAAAACCTCATCACTACAAAAAAATTCACAGCTACTCAGGAGGCTGAGGTGAGAGGACCACTTGAGCCCTGAAAGCAGAGGTTATGGTGAGTCAATAGCACATCACAGCACTCCAGCCTGGGCAACAGAGCAAGACTGTCTCAAAAAAAATAATAACAAAATTAAAAATAAAAGAAGTAAATACATAAACCAGTAAGTCATTTATTATTATCAAGTATTGTGTATAACACATAACTGCAGGTGCTGTATGTTTATATGACTGGCAGCACAGACTTGTTTACACCAGCAACACCACAAACACATGAGTAACGAATGCATTGTGCTACGACCTTATAATGGCTCTAGGAACTTTTCAGCTCCATTATAATCTCATGGGACCATCATCATATATGCGGCTTGTCATTGAGCAAAACATTGATTAAGCGGCACATGACTATATTTGTTTCTGTGGCTAGGACTTCTTCTTTTTTGAGACAGAGTCTCACTCTGTCACCCAGGCTGTAGTGCAGTGGCATGATTTCAGCTCCCTGCAACCTCCGCCTCCCAGGTTCAAGCAATTCTCCTGCCTTAGCCTCCTGAGTAGCTGGGACTACAGGCGCACACCACCATGCCCAGCTAATTTTCTATTTTCAGTAGAGACAGTGTTTCACCATGTTGGCCAGGATGGTCTCAATCTCTTGACCTCGTGATCTGCCTGCCTCAGCTTCGCAAAGTGTTGGGATTACAGGTGTGGGCCACTGCACCCATCCAGGACTTTATAAGAACACTGAAAATTTTAGAAATGTTTTATTTTGCCAAGTTATATATCCAACAGAAGTGTGAATACACATATACCAAAGACATGTTCAAGAATGTTCACCGCAGCATTATTCTTAAGGGCCCAAAACTGGAAACAAACTAAATGTCTATCAACAGTAGAATGGACAATTATCTATTATAGTATATTGACACAATGAAATTCAATATAGAAATAAAAATGAAGGCAGCTCCACTACATGCAACAACATGGATGATTCTCAAAAGCATAGCTTTAAGCAAAGGTAGCCAGGCATAAAAAAGACACACTCTCCGATTCCATTGAAATGAAATTCAAAAATAGGCAAAAGTGATCTATGATGTTAGAAGTCAGGATAATGCTTACCTTTGGCAAGGAAAATGGGGACAATTGGCAGGAAGAGGCATAGCCAGGGCTTCTGAGTAACATCTTTGTCTTGATCTGGATAGTGGTTACACGGGTGGGTTTATTTTGTAAATTTGATTGACGTGTACTTTTCTGTACATAACTTCATATTCAAAATTTTGATTATAAAAAAGGAGGAAGGAAGTTATCATAAGGGCTCAACAGTTCTCACAAAATTCAAGGTCAGCAAAGCACCTTGGCTTTGGAAATGCTAAAACCGAAAATAGAAAATAGCTTAACTGATATGGTTTGGCTCGGTGTCCCCACCCAAATCTCACCTTGAATTGTAATAATCCCTACATGCCATGGGAGGGACCTGTGGAAGGTAATTGAATCATGGGGGTGGGTTTTTCCCATGCTGTCCTTGGGACAGTGAATAAGTCTCCCGAGATCTGATGGTTTCATAAAAGAGCAGTTCCCCCTGCACACACCCTCTTGCCTGCTGCCATGTAAGACGTATCTTGCTTCCCCTTCACCTTCCCCCATGATTATGAGGCTTCCCAGCCACGTGGAACTGTGAGTCCATTAAACCTCTTTCCTTTCGAAATTACCCAGTCTTGGGTATGTGTTTATTAGCAGCATGAGAACAAACTAATACAATAACTCAAGTATTTGTTTTTCTCTGCCTCTCACCTCTGCTTCCCTCTTCCACTTCATTATTTTCTCTCAAGTCTGCTTGACAGAGTAAGACAGATGAAGTAGTAAGACTAGTTAAGAGTGTGGTTAATACTGTTTATTCCTAAAGGATTTTCTTTTCTTTTTTTTTTTTTGAGACGGAGCCTGGCTCTGTCGCCCAGGCTGGAGTGCAGTGGCGCAACCTCGGCTCACTGCAAGCTCCACCTCCCAGGTTCACGCCATTCTCCTTCCTCAGCCTCTCGAGTAGCTGGGACTACAGGCGCCCGCCACCACACCCGGCTAATTTTTTGTATTTTTTAGTAGAGACGGGGTTTCACCCTGTCAGCCAGGATGGTCTCAATCTCCTGACCTCGTGATCCGCCCACCTCAGCCTCCCAAAGTGCTAGGATTACAGGCATGAGCCACCGTGCCCAGCCTAAAGGATTTTCTTCATGGAGAGTACCTAGGATTTGAGATTTCTGTATTATTCTCAATAGGAATTAGAAAAGAGTGGATATTTTTAGCCCATATGCCAGTAGGGATTGGGCATTTATTCCAATTGGTGTTTCCCCCTCCACACTTCTTAAGTTTTTGCATATGACCTCTGGCTTAGATTTTTTAAATATGTAAAGGGAAAAAATATTTCATCTCAAAGCAAATAGATTCCAATTATAAATGTAAACTTTTTACTTTTCTGTAATGAAAACAATCTGACCACTGAAAGAATAAAATAAAACAATCTGACAGTTTTCTATGCCAATGGGACTACAGGTGATAGCTAGTAAATTGAGAGATATCTTTAATGTTCCAAAGCAATTTTCTAAAGCCCGAATCATTCCTTCACACACCTGCAAAAGATTCAGAAGCCCATGGGGAAGTAAACATTTATTTCAAAAATAAACTTGAAGGTTTGGAAATAAAAACTGACAAGCTGTTTTCTCATGTAAGAAAATGTGGCTCTATGCCACCAGAGGCACTGTAATCAGAATTTCAAAGAGCAGAAATAACAGGTGACAACTTACTTGGAAACATTCAAACCAAGGGAACTGCAGAACAAGTGTCATTTACATCCATTAAACACCATATCAGCAGAGAGGACTGGAAATAAAGAGACAAGGATCCCAACTCCAGTTGTGCTACTGACTTGATGAATTTTCTCCTCTGTAAAATGGGAATAAGAACCCCTGTTGTAGAAAACCAAACTCCGCATGTTCTCACTCATAAGTGAGAGCTGAACAATGAGAACACATGGACACAGGGAGGGGAACATCACATACCGGGGCCTGTCGGGGGATAGAAGAAAAGGGGAGGAAGAGCATTAGGACAAATACCTAATACATGCAGGGCTTAAAACCTAGATGACAGCTTGATAGGCGCAGCAAACCACCATCACACATGTATAATCTATGTAACAAACCTGCACATTCAGCACATTATCCCAGAACTTAAAGTAAAAAAATATATAAATTGACAATTTAAAATAAAATAAAATTTTTTAATTATTTAAAAAAAAAAACTCCTGTTCTAGAATGGAAAACAAATGATCAAGGTGAAAATTCTTCCAAAGGAAGTAATTTAGAAATTATGCTTGTAATTATTACAATTTTCTTTTCTGTGTGTATGATGAGTTTTAAGATATTTTTTCCACAAGCTATTAGGGTACACAGTGTGGAGATTCCTTAAAGAACTAAAAGTAGAACTACCATTTGATCCAGCAATCCCATTACTGGGTATCTACCCAGAGGAACAGAAGTCATTATTTGAAAAAGATACTTGCGCAGACATGTTTATTACAATTTTCTGAAGCCCACTTTTTTGTCTCTTTCTCCTTTTCCTTGTGTATCCTCTTTTCCTTCCCCTTTACATTTTTCCTCCCTTCTTTTCCTCACTTTCTTCTTATCTTTAACTTTTTCCTTTCCTTTCTCTCTTCTCTATCACTTTTGTAACTTTCCACAGTATGTCATTTTAACTGACCGGATGGTACATATATTTGTATTGTATCTGAAATATCAAATAAGTTACTTTTGCTTGTTTGTGATGCAAAATTGATTTAGCTTCAGCAAGTTACTGATTCATAAAAGAAAAATCAACACTTTTCTTTCTCTAGTCTAAAAGAATCATTCTTGGGCTTATTGAAATGAAAGAATCAGTTTTAAGTGAACAATATTTCAGGGTCACAAGCAACCAACCTACTAGTGATTTTCCTTTCAGGGACATTGAACCAAACACCACCTCATTTCTTTCACTGCCCTGTGTTCTACCCTTGGGTGAATATGTATCTAGCATGCTTCCCCATTCTGTCTACTTTCTGAATATTAAATGAGATCCTAGGATCTCTGATCAATGTTAATCAATCAATAAACAGTTTCTTAGCATTCATAGTATACATAGCTTATATTAGATCTTTGGAAAACTGTAGTTAGAAAAAAATGTGGTTTTTAACTTCAAATATCTTTGCACACCTTTATACTGGAAAAGAGTATATATCTTATAAACAGGGATAGATACATTAGACTTCATTCACTTTATTTAAAAAAATTATAATCATATAATTATGGGATACACAGTAATGTCATGATATACAGTCATGCATTGCTCAATGATGGGGATACATTCTGAGAAATGCATTGTTATGCAATTTCATTGTTGTGTGAACATCATAGAGCATGCTTCCACAAACCTAGATGGTATAGCTTACTATGCACCTAGGCTGTATGGTATGTATGGCACCTATGGTGCCTACGCTACAAACCTGTACAGCATGATACTGCACTAAATACTACAGGCAACTGTAACACAATGGTATTTGTGTATTTAAACTTTGAAGAGGTCCAGTAAAAATATAGTATTCTAATATCATGGGACCACCGTTGTTCATGCGATCTATCGTTGTGGTGCATGACTATGTAGCTCCTTGCCAAACATCTACATTTAAATGGTCCAGAGCCACTTCAAACTCATCAAGTCCAAACTCTATTTACTTTTCTGGCTGTTTCTTACCTATAATAATGCATGAGTCCCTTACCTGGTCTGCTCTGATCCATTCTCAGTGCTCAGGACTGGATGATTATTTCTAAATTAAAAATTTACTCTTGACATTTTCTTACTTAAACCATGCAAAGTTTTTCCATTGTTCTTAGCAAAAGCCCAACTTTTTTTTTTTTTTAAGATGTGGATTATCTGGTTATTGCTTACCCTCCAGCTGTCTATTTTGCTCTCCTGACCTCTTGTTTTACATCCCAGTGATACTGAGTTTTCTCTAATTCTTCAGAACAAATACACACAGTCTTAATTCTGGAACTTAATCTTTGTGTCCCCACTACCTTGAACCCATGCTTCTCCTGCACTTTTTCCTGGATAAGACTTTCCCGTTCTCCAAACCTTAAAGGTTTCCATTTCTGAAATGTCAATTCTGACCCCAAAATGCAGGCTTGATATCTATGCTCTGTGCTCCCCTTTGTAGATCTTTTTGCACCGAGTTGTCATTGCCCATTAAACATTTGGTTATCCCCTCTAGACGGTAAGGGCCATAAGGGAATGATCATGTCCATCTTGAACAATGTTCTACCCCAGGATTTTGGCACATGTAGAATGCAACATATCAGAGGAAAGACAGATCAGAACTGATGAAAATAAGGTGACAATGAAAGAGGAAAAAAAGAAGAAATCAGTTTAAAGAGAGATCGCTGGGTGTGTGTGAACCACAGAAGGAATGCCCATCTAGAGAGAGGGTACTTGATTAAATTTCAGACAGAGCAAATGCATAAAAACTGGCTAGCTGATTCAGAGGTAATGTTTACAAGGGTATATCTAAGTTAGGGGGTGACTTAAGCACTGACAATTTTATGGGTAAGTCTAATTATCTTCTCTCGTTATTTTTTTGAAGAGCAGAATTACCGTCACCTAAGAGATCATCTGAAGATTTTTGACTAATTTTCCCCTTCTGGATCTTTTATTCAGTTCCTTGGCTTATACTCAGCTCTTGGAGGTCTAGAAGCACTATGCAGAATTAACACTGTATATTGAGATCACACACACACTATCATGAAAAAATAATCACTATAGAATCCTAATATGTGACCAGTGAATTTAAACAATACAGACTGGTACACTGTTCTTTCCAGTTAAGACAGTTGCTCAAATAATTTAATAATCCTATCATAACTGGCTGAAACAAATTCACCTACCTAGGCAAATGGAGTAAAATAGAAGTAGGAGTAGGAAAAGAACTTTTTTATTAAGATTATCAACTTATTAAATAATTATTTGGTATATCTCATTGGATTTGCCTGTGTAACTTTAATCATAAATTCTTAGAGGAGTGGTTGAATCTTCCATTCAGTTTTACTATTAGTATTCAGTTGACATTGTAAGTACAGAGCTGAGCTCTATTAGCTTTGATGAGGCTTACCTACAACATAGTTACTTTTTCTATAAACACCACTACATGACTACATGCCATCCTGAAGAGTAGCGTGAAACAGTCATAGAATTCTCTCTAAAATGTAATTGTTAAATTACTGAAATTTAATAATGTTAAATACCCTCAATATATTTCTTTTTTTGATTTGTGTGTATGTATGTGTTTAATTCTGAAGTGCTCAAGATCAATTTCATGTGTTTGTATGGACAGGCTTTTGGTGAGTCAATAACTGAGAAACTAACCAATGTTCAATAATGATGTGCAAATACATTTTTAGCATTTAGCCAAAGAAAGCAAACTGCGTGGGGCCCATTGATCACAAAGGATCCAACAAGAGGAGAAGATGTGTTATCATTCTATCTCATGGAGGAGAGGGTCCTTCTAAGGATGGGTGAAATGTGGTTCAACACAAGACACTCTGGGAAGAATCCACTCCCAGGATTTCGAGAGCAGCAGAACCTACCACAGAGTTTACTCCATGGGGTCTGCCATTCCTGGGCACACTGAGGGACATGGAGAGGTGTGAGTGAGGACATTTGCCAGACACTGAGGCAGTGGCCTCAAAAGAATCCTTCTCTTTTTAGAGAATCTATGGTATAATAGGCTGCTTTTGATTGAAAATTAAAAAAAAAAAAAAACCCCAGCTTACACCGTCAAACTACAAAGAGAACTGATTGCCTCAGCGAATTGAAAGTCCCAAGATAATTAGGCTTTAAGCAAGTCTTTTTCAGTGGCTAAAAAAAAAAAAAAGGAGGTAAACTGGACCCAACTGAAAACTCTCTCAATTTCTTTGTCCTGCCTCCTCAATATGGGTTCCATTTTTGTTAGGCTCCCCTCTGGAGACCCTAAAATCGCTTTTGCATTTTCCTGAGCTACACAGTCCCAGGTTCAAAGTTCAAAAAAGTCTGCTGCATAAATAATTCAAACAAAAACAAAAAATCTAGATTTTAAATTTTATGGGACCCTTTGGCTTGACTTGACACAAATGCCTCAACCAACCCCTGTAGTCAAGGGAATAGGACATGTTTTCTTAAGGCAGTTACATTCTAACTTAGGAGCTGACAGTGGTGTCTGTCTAACCTAAATCACACAGCTAAAACCGTGGGCTATTGAGAAGGAGGAAAAGGCTAGATTCTGAGGAACCATCTAAGAAATCTCTTATTTCATATCACATTAGTTATAACAAAAAATGTGCTGAGTACTTAGAATATGCCAGGCACTGCACTAGGTGCTGAGGTTGGAGAAGATCTGGAACAAGAAGTAGGAAATGCACAAGATATAAAGATGGATATGATGCAGTTGCTGCTTTCAAGGAGCTTAATGTTTCTGTTTGTGGGGCAGACATGTAAATTTTTTTTTTTTTTTTGAGATGGAGTTTCACTCTTGTTACCCAGGCTGGAGTACAATGCCACAATCTTGGCTCACTGCCACCTCCGCCTCCCAGATTCAAGTGAGTCTCCTGCTTCAGCCTCCTGAGTAGCTGGGATTACAGGCCTGTGACACCATGCCCAGCTAATTTTTATATTTTTAGTAGAGACGGGATTTCACCAGGTTGGCCAGGCTGGTCTCGAACTCCTGACCTCAGGTGATCCGCCCGCCTCCCAAAGTGCTGGGGTTATAGGCATGAGCTACCACACCCAGCCAGCATGCCTCTTTTACAGCCCCACTGGATATGACTGCAGGAAAATTTAGTAGTGAACCTGATCCCCTTCCTGCTTCATGTCCAAGGTTTCCACATCCTCTGTGTTAAGGTACTTCTACAAGGCACATTTTGACAAAGCAGGAAGCTTCCAAAATGTGAAATTGTTGTAAGGAAATGGGGAAAGAAGCAGACATTCTCATTTTAAATTATTAAGGGTTTTTATGAAACCAGTGATTGCCAAGGATAACAATACTTATTATTTTTATTATTATACTTTAAGTTCTAGGGCACATGTGCACAACGTGCAGGTTACATATGTATACATGTGCCATGTTGGTGTGCTGCACCCATTAACTCGTCATTTACAATAGGTATATCTCCTAATGCTATCCCTCCCCACTCCCCCCACCCCACAACAGGCCCCAGTGTGTGATATTCCCCACCCTGTGTCCAAGTGTTCTCATTGTTCAATTCCCACCTATGAGTGAGAACACGCGGTGTTTGGTTTTCTGTCCTTGTGATAGTTTGCTGAGAATGATGGTTTCCAGCTTCATCCATGTCCCTGCAAAGGGCATGAACTAATCATTTTTTATGGCTGCATAGTATTCCATGGTGTATATGTGCCACATTTTCTTAATCCAGTCTATCATTGATGGACATTTGGCTTGGTTCCAAGTCTTTGCTATTGTGAATAGTGCTGCAATAAACATACGTGTGCATGTGTCTTGATAGCAGCATGATTTATAATCCTTTGGGTATATACCCAGTAATGGGATAGCTGGGTCAAATGATATTTCTAGTTCTAGATCCTTGAGGAATCGTCACACTGTCTTCCACAATGGTTGAACTAGTTTACAGTCCCACCAACAGTGTAAAAGTGTCCTATTTCTCCACATCCTCTCCAGCACCTGTTGTTTCCTGACCTTTTAATGATTGCCATTCTAACTGGTGTGAGATGGTATCTCATTGTGGTTTTGATTTGCATTTCTCTGATGGCCAGTGATGATGAGCATTTTTTCTTGTGTCTGTTGGCTGCATAAATGTCTTCTTTTGAGAAGTGGCTGTTCATATCCTTTGCCCACTTTTTGATGGGGTTGTTTTTTTCTTGTAAATTTGTTTAAATTCTTTGTAGATTCTGGATATTAGCCCTTTGTCAGATGGGTAGATTGCAAAAATTTTCTCCCATTCTGTAGGTTGTCTGTTCACTCTGATGGTAGTTTCTTTTGCTATGCAGAAGCTCTTTAATTAGATCCCATTTGTCAATTTTGGCTTTTGTTGCCATTGCTTTTGATGTTTTAGACATGAAGTCCTTGCCCATGCCTAGGTCCTGAATGGTATTGCCTAGCTTTTCTTCTAGGGTTTTTATGGTTTTAGGTCTGACATGTAAGTCTTTAATCCATCTTGAATTAATTTTTGTATAAGGTGTAAGGAAGGGATCCAGTTTCAGCTTTCTACATATGGCTAGCCAGTTTTCCCAGCACCATTTATTAAATAGGAAATCCTTTTCCTATTGCTTGTTTTTGTCAAGTTTGTCAAAGATCAGATGGTTTTAGATATGTGGTATTATTTCTGAGGGCTCTGTTCTATTCCATTGGTCTATATTTCTGTTTTGGTACCAGTACCATGCTGTTTTGGTTACTGTAGCCTTGTAGTATAGTTTGAAGTCAGGTAGCATGATGCCTCCAGCTTTGTTCTTTTGGCTTAGGATTGTCTTGGCAATGCAGGTTCTTTTTTGGTTCCATATGAACTTTAAAGTCGTTTTTTTTCCAATTCTGTGAAGAAAGTCATTGGTAGTTTGATGGGGATGGCACTGAATCTATAAATTACCTTGGGCAGTATGGCCATTTTCATGATATTGATTCTTCCTATCCATGAGCATGGGATGTTCTTCCATTTGTTTGTGTCCTCTTATTTCCTTCAGCAGTGGTTTGTAATTCTCCTTGAAGAGGTCCTTCATATACCTTGTAAGTTGTATTCCTAGGTATTTTGTTCTCTTTGAAGCAGTTGTGAATGGGAGCTCACTCATGATTTGGCTGTTATTGGTGCAATACTTTTTGATTTAAATCATCTTCTATGTTGTCTTTCATAGTTTTCCTTTTTATTTTTTTTTCCCGAGATGGAGTTTCGCTCTGTTGCTAGGCTGGAGTGCGGTGGTGCAATCTCGGCTCACTGCAACCTCCGACTCCCTGGTTCAAGCGATTCTCCTGCCACAGCCTCCTGAATAGCTGGAATTACAGGCACATGCCACCACGCCCAGCAAATTTTTGTGTTTTTAGCAGAGATGGGGTTTCATCATGTTGGCCAGGATGGTCTTGATCTCCTGACTTCGTGGATCTACCCACATCAGCCTCCCAAAGTGTTGGGATTACAGGCATAAGCCACTGCACCTGGCCTCTCTCTTTCTCTCTCTTTGAGATGGAGTCTCACTCTGTCCCCAAGGCTGGAGTGCAGTGGCACAATCTCAGCTCACTGCATCCACCTCCCAGGTTCAAGCAATTCTCCTGCCTCAGCCTCTGGAGTAGCTGGGTCTATAGGCACCCGCCACCACGCCAGCTAATTTTTGTATTTTTAATAGAGACGGGGGTTTTGCCATGTTTAGCCAGGCTGGTCTCAAACTTCTGACCTCAGGTGATCCACCCCACCTCGGCCTCCCAAAGTGCTGGGATTACTGGCATGAGCCACTGTGCCCTGTCCATAGTTTTCTTTAAATCTAATTTAAACAGCTCTCATTCTTTCTCCAGCATTATGACTTACCTGTCTCCCTCCTATTGATGGTGTTTTTAAGCCATGACAAAATGACATTAAAAATGCAATAAAATGTCTATTTTTATCATTATTTGACTAGAATGATGAATTAACTGTGAAATATAGCATTTTGCCTCAGCATGAGGCAAGATATTAGAACCTACCATCAAGATTCACAGAGTTTCTCTTATAATACCAAATCCTGCTTATGTTTTATAAAGTCCCATTTTCTCTGGTTGGGGCATAACCTAAGTATCTGGTTATCTTAGGAATTGCCAAAATATGCTTATTTTATAGTACTCTGTTAAGATTTTTAAAAATATTTTACATGACACTAAAAGCACAGCAACAAAAGCAAAATTAGACAAGCAGGATCAAACTAAAATGCTGCACAGCAAAAGAAATAATCAACAAGTGAGAAGGCAACCTAGAGAATGGGAAAAAATTTTTGCAAACCATATATCAGACAAGGGACTAATATACAAAATACACAAGGAATTCCTAAAACTCAATAGCAAAAGAAAAAAAAAGGAAACTTCACACAATTAAAAATGGACTGGAATAGACATTTCTGAAAAGGCGGCCCACAAATGACCATCAGGTATATGAAAAGATGCTCAACATCACTAGTTTCAGGGAACCACAAATTCACAATA
Source organism: Pongo abelii (assembly GCF_028885655.2). Taxonomy (NCBI): domain Eukaryota; kingdom Metazoa; phylum Chordata; class Mammalia; order Primates; family Hominidae; genus Pongo; species Pongo abelii. The sequence goes on along the minus strand of NC_071991.2, from coordinate 142,376,626 downwards.
GACACAACATGGAAACAATCTAAATTTCCACTGACAAATGGATAAAGAAAACATAGTATAGCCATATAAGGAAATATTATTCAGCTGTAGAAAAGGAAGGAAATCCCGTTATATGCGACAAACATAAACCTGGAGGACATTATGCAAAGTGAAATAAGCCAGTCACAGAAGGACAAACACTGTGTGACATCACCTATATTAGGTATCTATAATAGTCAAACTCACAGAAATAGAGTAGAATGATGTTGCCAGGAGATGGCTGGAGGGGGAAAATGCGAGTTGCTATTCAACAGGCATAGTTTCAGTTATGCCAGATTAATGAATTCTAGAGACCTTTATCTGCTATACAACAATGTGCCTATAGTTAGCAATACTGTTTTGTACACTTAAAAATTTAAAAGAGCAGATCTAATTTTAAATATTTCTACCAGTTTTAAACAGGAACAGAACAAAATAAAATGATCAATGAACAACAACAACAAAAAAGCAACAAGATTAGTTCTACTATCTGTCTTCATACAATAAAATACACCTATTTAAAAGATAAACAAGGCCAGGCACAGTAGCTCATGCCTATAATCCCAGCACTTTGGGAGGCCAAGGTGGGCAGGTTGCCTGAGGTCAGGAGTTTGTGACCAGCCTGGCCAACATGGTGAAACCTTGTCTCTACTAAAAATACAAAAATTAGCCAGGCATGGTGGCACACACCTGTAGTCCCAGCTACTCGGGAGGCTGAGGTGCGAGAATTGCTTGAGCCTGGGAGGCGGAGGTTGCAGTGAGCCGAGATCACGCCATTGCCCTCCAGGCTGGGCAACAGAGCGAGATCTATCTCAAAAAATAAAAATGATAACCTTTTCCAGAATTATCAATTTAGCAAATATTTTATTTTTTCTAATCTCCAGTTCAGAGACGAAGAGCTAATATTTTAAAGCAATATATATTTTCAATAAGAATAAATACTTTTCTATTAAAAAAATAAGAACATATCATAGAGTATCTGTTATAGGAAACCTGGTAGATGGCTCTCCAACATCAGAAGAGACACGAGCTTCCTTATTATTCCCTGATAGCACTGTTCAGAATCGAATCAGACCTTAGGTACTGGTAAAGCCATTTCAAACAGGAAAATAGAGGTGAAATGAAGCCCTGAGAATTAGTAAGTTAAGTGTAGGCATCCTAAAAAATCCTGATAAGGAAGGGCAAGCTAACAGTGGCATACAGACCCCAAAAGGGAAGTGCTAACAGGTTATCGGCTTCCAGGTTGAGAACAAGCAGAAAATGAGAACATCGCTGAGGAGAACATGCGGGTGCACAGGAAGGGTGGGGAGGACCTCGGTGATGAGTGAGCCTCCATGCTGCATGGGAGCACCATCAGAGAACAGAATGAGGACTCACCTTCTGGTTTGGCAGTCAAGCAGGCATACAATTTTGGCTGTGTGATGCCTGGAGCCAGTAAATTCCTATAAGCTCAGTTCTGAGGCTTTGGAATTCATATAAAATGGTCCTGTCCATAGGAAGACTACTGCTCATGGAAGATAAGCAGTAGAAACATGTAAATTAAAATGTACAGTCCTCTTTCATCCTTTTAATGAACTCTGAGACAGATTACGGAGTGACCCTCTCTCATTTCCCAGTTGTTTGTCTGAGTTCAGAGTTAGTAGTAACATAACCACTACAATTTTCTTCTCATCCACAACAGAAAGTACTTAGCATCTCTCTTAAGAAGCAGTTTTAGTCTCTCCCGTTACTTGAGAATTTAATTGTACTTAATGTGTGTGCTTATTTGATGTGTGTTCATTGGCCTGGTTGCCTTTTAAATTCATGTGTGCCTCAGTGATGACTTTAATTCCTGAACCTGCAGGTTACCAGGGAAAGAGAATCTGCCTAATTCTACCTAACACAGTATCACATTTAGGTAAGTATATTTAATAAATTTTTGTTACAGGAAATCTTATATACAATATTATGTCTCGAAATTGTTTCTTTGTGATGTCTTTGGGGGGAGTTCTACTGCTCATCTTCCTTGGCAATTAACTTTTAAAAAAAACTTTAATAGTATCCCAGTACATGAGGACAAGCAGCAGCAATCCTTGAAGAGTGGGGAAAAAAAAATAGTAGACAGGGTCCCCTCATCTCTGGATGTGGCCCTCATCCCAGAACTCTGGGTTTCATTTTCTCCATGTGCAACGCAGATCACATAGTTCTGTAAGACACAAGCTTCCCCTGAGAATATAAGATGGCTGCTTTTTACTCAAGCCCCCAACTTCCACATCTTTGCATGTCAAAAAGGTATCTCTTTTTTTTTAATCCCTTATTTTACAAATGAGGGAATTGAGATCCTTAGAGGTTAAATGGCTTGCTCATGGGGACACAGCTAATTAGCAGGCTTGCAGACATCATTCATCAGCCTTAAAAATGTCCTTTCAGGATGTTGTCAAGTATAACCTATTACCCTTAAGATAGCTCCTTTGCTAAGAGCTGGGCGTTTCATCAATACTGTCCACCTTCCTTTATAATTAACTTTTCTTTTATCTCTCTTAATAGAGTCCATAAAATAGAGGACAAGGAGCAGTAGGTATTTTTAACCTATTACAGTTTCTGTATGTTATTAAACCAACTTTAAAACAAGGTAAATTATTTAAAATAAAAGGCAGCTGGAGTCCCACCAACATAATAAAACCACAACTATTAATTTTATGTCCTTTCCCAAACTTTGTTTTTAATCTATCAATGTATACTTTTCAGAAGGCTGTGGTACAGTATTGGTTGGATGTGTATTTATGTGTATTGTTATTCTATTTTTTTGTCATATTATTTTCTTTCTACAAAATTCTACAAAAAAATACAAAGTGACTGCATCATCATGAAGTAATAGGATAATTAACTTAACCTTTCCCCTATTTTTGGACACTTGGATGTTCTTAATTTTTCACTATTTTATGCACAACGCAGAAGAGAGCACATCTGTGCTTTAGTAGAAACACCGCCATCTTTACACACAGGAAACCAAGACTGTGTCAAATATCCTCATACCCAGTGAAAAATTTGATTCAAATTTACCTTCTGTGAAATAAAACATGCAGGCCGGGCATGGTGGCTCACACCTGTAATCCCAGCAATCTGGGAGGCCAGGGGTGGGCAGATCAGTTGAGGTCAGGAGTTGGAGACCAGCCTGGCCAACATGGAGAAACCCTGCCTCTACCAAAAATACAAAACAAAATTAGCCTGTAGTCCCAGCAACTTGGGAGGCTGAGGCAGGAGAGTCACTTGAACCGGGGAGGTGAAGATTGCAGTGAGCCAAGATTGCACCACTGCACTCCAGCCTGGGCAACAGGGTGAGTGAGACTCTGTCTCAAAAAAATAAAATAAAATAAAACAAATATCAAATGTTCTTTTGACCCAGCATACTCTTGTTTTGCTATGACAGGCTGGGGATAAAGCAAACTTCTCTTAAAATATTTAAATATTTTTCGTGAAAACTAGACCTTTCTATTGAACTATAAACTCTGAGGAATTTTTTTTCTTCAATTTGGAAAAAAACATTATAAATGATAATATTGTATACTATAAGCCAAGTACTTAATATTGATTATCTAAAACCCTCCCAGAGACCCTGTAAGACAGGTGCTGTTCCCCTATTTTATGAATTTACGGCGGGGGTGGGGGTGGAACCTGAGGTTTGGAATGTTCAGCAACTGCCAGAGCCAATTGCCAGTTAATGGACCAAGTCCGTGTTCTCAGCATTGGACTGTGTGACTGTAGCATGTTCCACGTGACTGTAGTAGGGAAGGGATATAACACTTGGTTGTTTTTAACCAACTTTATCAAGATATAATCCACATACTGTATAATTCACCCAAAGTGTACAATTCAACGGTATTTAGTATATTCACAGATATGCGCTGCCTCACAGTTTTAGAATATTTTCATCATCTCAAAATGAAACCCTATTAAGCTATCACCCCTTTCAATCCCCTCTCCCCTCAACCCTAAGCAATAGCTAATCTGCTTTCTGTATCTATAGATTTTCCTATCTGGATTCTCATGTGGATGAAATCATATAATATGTGGACTTCTGTGCCTGGCTTCCTTCACTTAGTGTAATGTTTTCAAAGTTTACCCAAGTTGTATGCATACTAGTACCTCATTCCTTTTTATGACCAAATGACATACCATTATAAGGTATGATGGTTAATTTTATATGTCAACTTGAATGGGCTAAGGGATGCCCAGATAGCTGGTAAGAATTGAGTGTCTGTGATGGTGTTTCTGGAACAGATTAGCATTCAATCAAAGATCACCTTCACCTATGCAGTTGGTTTTGTTTTTTGTTTTTTGTTTTTTTTTTTGAGATGGAGTCTCACCCTCTCTTCCAGGCTGGAGTGCAATGGCATGATCTCGGCTCAGTGCAACCTCTGCCTCTCAGGTTCAAGCAATTCTCCTGCCTCAGTCTCCCAAGTAGATGGGATTACAGGTGTGTGCCACCACACCTGGTAATTTTTTGTATCTTTAGTAGAGATGGGGTTTCACCATGTTGGCCAGGCTCGTCTCAAACTCCTGACCTCATGATCCACCCGCCTCAGCCTCCCAAAGTGCTGGGATTACAGGCGTGAGCCACCGGGTCCAGCACAGTTGGGTCATCATTAATCAGTTGATCACATGAACAGAACCAGGTGGAGGAAGGATGAACTTGATCTCTGCTTGAGTGGGGCCATCCATTTTCTTCTGCTCCTAGACATTGGTGCTTCTGGTTCTTAGGCCTTCAGACTAGGACTAATTACACCAGTGGCTTTCTTAGTTCTCCAGCTTGCAGATAGCAGATTATAGGACCTCTTGGCCTCCCTAATTGTATAAGAAATAAAATCTCAATCCCCTACAACTGACTGAAGGGATCCCCTCTTGGCCAAGGGAACCCCAGAGAAATCTTGGAAGCAGAATTCACAGCCAAGACAAAGGGAATATCCCCCTCCCTCACTCACAGTCATTAGATTTTCTTCCCTAAGGGCTAAACAGAAACCAGACTTTTCAAAAGACTACTAGCTTATCTTCCAAGGTACAGAACAAAGACAAAATGAGATGAATCATTCCTTCACCCTATCCTGAGACGTCTGCTATCTCTCTTCCCTTTTTTCTTACATGTTCACCTTACGTAAAATGGATATTTACTGGGTACTAATTAAAGTCTCACAAACATGTAATCATTTGTCTCACTCTGCCTTCCCCTTGTTAAAGAAAATGTATAAATACTAAACCTCCTGGGCCGGGCATAGTGGCTCACACCCGTAATCTCAGCACTTTGGGAGGCCAGAGGTGGGTGGATCACCTGAGGTCGGGAGTTCAAAACCACGCTGACCAACATGAAGAAACTCCGTCTCTACTCAAAATACAAAATTAGCCAGGCGTGGTGGCACATGCCTGTAATCCCAGCTACTCAGGAGGCTGAGGCAAGGAGAATCGCTTGAACCTGGGAGGCGGAGGCCATGCATTCCAGTCCGAGCAACAAGAACGAAACTCTGTCAAAAACAAAAAAACAAAAAACAAACAATAACAACTAAACTTCCTAAGAACTTGTTTGGAAAAAACATCCACAGAAGTTTCTGTGACTCATGTTTTTCCCAGGCATGCCTCAAACAGGCTCAATAAACCTTGATTTGAGACTTATGCCTCAATCAGTCATTTTGGTTGTCAAAGTAATTTCCTATAATAAATCTCTTGTTAAGTAGGTCTATATATTCTATTGGTTTTGTTTCTCTGGATAACCGTGACTGATACCACATTTTGTTTATCGATTAAGCCACTGATGGACATTTGGGTTGTTTTTACCTTTTAGCTATCATAAATAATGTTGTGATGAATATTTATATGCAAGTTTTTGTGTGGATATATGTTTTTCTCTTGGCTATATACCTGGGAGTACGATTGCTGAGTCATGTAACTCTATGTTTAATCATCTGAGGAATTGTCAGTTTTCCAAAGTGGCTGTGCTATTTTACATTTCTACCAGCAGCATCTGAGGGTTTTGCTTATTCTACACCCTCATCAACACTTGTTATTCTTCGACTAATTGTTTCTGGCCATCCTCATGGGTGTTTTTAACTAAGCTAAAAACTTAGTTTTAAAACAAGACCTAGTTTTTAACTCAATGTTTTAATTACCGAGAAGTTTCAGAACTGTATTCACATGGATCTGAAGACGACCTGTGACTGTCTCTCAATATCTTTCTTTGGGGGAAAAGTAGATCTGTCCTGTCACAGAAAAATCTCAAAGCAAAAGAAAGAGTTAAGGGCAAGGCAGCTGAAAAAAAATGCATTTTATTTCTATCAGACACATAGGCTTAAGTTTAAGAACTGTATATCTAACTCGCATATCCACGCATCATTGCACTTCAATATGAACCTGCTGGGGATTCCTCTTGTTAGCTGGTTTCAGTTGCAAAATGGTATTTGTCAAATGACCCTTTACCTCCAAGCTCCTACCTTCATTTCCCAGTCTTTCATCCAAAGTCACTTGTAAATGTGTGAAATTCTCGAAAGTCTCATGTTGCCTGCTTTCCAGGACCGTTAGGTTATTTATTCAATACAAACATGTTTGCTGCATATCTTCCCTGTGCTAGACACTGACTATGAAAGGCGTTAGAGCTACAGTTGTGAACAAAACCAAATAAAATCCTTGCCATCGTGGAGCTCACATATGGTGAGAAGGACGTTATCGATCAAATAATCACACAAATAAATGTAAATCTATACCTGTGCTAAGTGACACAGAGGACAGGTACTTAATTCATGGATTTACAAAAATGGTGAGTACAGAGGGGAGGAGGGGAGTAGGGGAGTAGGGGAGTAGGGGAGTAGGGGAGTAGGGGAGTAGGGGAGTAGGGGAGTAGGGGAGTAGGGGAGGGAGGGAGGGAGGGAGGGAGGGGGCTGGCAGAAAAACTATTTGCAGGAAACATTTGTGACAGTGAGATGTTGAATTTATGACTGTGTATTAACAGTTTCATTCTATTTCTACTTTTTTGTCAAGACCACACTAATAAATGGCTCCCAGGTAAATCGTCTGGAACCCCAGAAAATAGCAGAATGTCTTTTTGCCTTATAGTAAACAAAAGCAGTTTTACTAATATTTAAAGCTCATAATCTGATGTGCATGTATATGAGTCTACTACGCTACTTCAGACATTGATATATATTTCCATGGACCTAATTTCACAGAATCTATTTTCTTCTGTTTTCTTTTTGTTTCAAATTCTCATTATTTTTTTCAGGTGTTTGTTACTGTGCCATTTGTTTTATTATTGTAAATGTTTATGTCACCAAATCTATAGCCTTTTTCCTTTTGAGCATTTCGGTTTTCTCTTATTTTATCTCTAAATAAATCTAAAGTTTGTTTTTAATACAAAATAATTTCTTGGAGATTTCTAATTGGCTTAAGAGTTGATCTTTTATAAGTTTATATGAAAACGTAGCTGTCTCCAATGTATATGCCTATGATTACTTATTGTTTTAGCATTGTTCTTTGGAACATTTGGCTTCCAAACAAGTGGAGTGATTTTATCTAGCTTAACTATATCTTAATATGTGATGTGGTACAACTGGTATAAGCTCTGAGATCAGATCTGAGCTTCAATCCAGACTATTATTTATTATTGGTGTGATCTCTAACAAGCTATTTAACCTCTCAAGACCTCAGCCCTTTCATTAAAAGAAAAAATGAAATTAGTGGGACATATTTTTGCAGAATTTTTAGCATTAAATAATCGTTATATCAAACATTTTGTATACTGTTGTCTAGCAAAAAAATGCTATAGAAAGCTAACCTATTAAATTATTACTTTGCTTTGTATTTCCACTGCTCTATATTTATCTGAAATAAAGGAAAGGCTATTTTCTCCCTCCCAGAAGAGTTACAAGGCATTTTATTCCTAAATACTAAGCCCTCTTGTCCAGCGAGATAGGTAAAGCAGGCAGGTTCTTTTGCAGTTCTGGGGTTTGAAGCCCGGCTCCCTAAGAAATGAAGCACTTGCTGATTAGCCACCAAGTTCCGTGGAGGGAGAAATGTGTATGAAGTGGGATTTGTTCTATTTAATTGGAAGAAGGAAGGACAAAAAGAAAGCAGCTGGCCTTTGGATGGCTCTCTGGAGCCTAAAGGATAAAGGTTGCAGGGAATTTGAGGGTGGCACATGGATGCATCGCCTAGGAGACAGAAAGGCTTCAGAACCTGGGGTGGGATGTGATAAGTGCTGTGGGGAGCCTGTGGCTGGCTCCAGGCCTGAATGAGCTTAGCAGACAGGAGCTGCTGATCTACTCTGCAGAGGATGCTCTCCCAGGCTACAGAACATGGGAGTGGCAGGGAGCAGCAGGTGGTGAAGATAGGTGACCAGACCCCTGACCCACCATGGTAGGACAGAAAGGAAAAGGAACCTCCAGAGGAGTGGCAGCCACAGCTCAAAGATCGGGGCTCCTGCCTGTGACCCAGTTAGAAAAATAAAGGAGCTTTGTAAGAGTCCAGGAATTAAAAGCTTTGAAGACTCTGAAACAACAACTGATACTGGTTTCCTTTCCTTTTTTTTTTTTTTCATTTTTCATTTTTTTTTCTGGTGGAGGATACAAGGGAAGCATCTTGAGCTTTTTCTAATTAAAGCAAAAAAGAAACCAAATATGACATTGCATTCTTAAGTGATGTGGAACTGTTCATAACTATTGCATGTATCCAAAAAAAAGGAGCAAGTGTTAACCATTTGATAATTGGAAAAGCCTGTACATTATTTTAGCAACAACATTGAGATAATAAATGCTTCTATGCTATTGTTATTATTTCACCTTTGTGAGTCCTTATTTCAAATAAACTCCCATGCTTTAGAGAAGGGATGTAAATCTTAGGAAGCCTGATTCTGCTCCCTAGTTTCCCAGCCCCTCCCTTTGCCTTTTGCCCTGTTTCTTTCTTTCTCTGCTGGTTTTCTCTGTCTCTCCTTTGCATTTTCAGTTCCTCTTTCTCTTTCCTTTCCCTTCTCAGCTTTCTCAATCCCTCTCCTTTCCTGGTTACCTCTTATTTCAAAGTCCACAGCTCACCACCTCCCTTTTCCCTGTTTTGCCTCCTTTTCTCCTCCCCACTTTCTTTCTGCTTTTCTTTCCTTTCTCTCTCTGCTTCACCTTGCCTGCCCTTGCCATTAACCCCACTCCACTTCCCCATCTTGCATTGACTTTTTCAAAATAGAATTTTCTCTAAATAGAATCAACAATCTTGATCTACATTTCCTCCAATTCATCCACAAGGGAAATCTCACCCCTCAGATGATAATAAGTGGGAAGCTTCAAAGGCAAGCCCTTGAGTGCTCTAATATACTGGACAGTGACTCTGAAATCTGCATATGTCTGTGAAGAAAACTTTATATATAAATAAAAAGTACTTAAAATATCTATGAGAACTTTTTAAAAACTATACTAATAGCTTATCTTTCAGGCAAAAAGAAAAAGGAAGAAAACAGACATGGCCCCTGATAGCAGAAAGGGTTCTTTGGGGCTGAATTTAAGAAGCTGAAAAGAGGGATATATTCAGATAAAGTATCATCTGAGGCAAAACCATAACATCTCAGTCTAACAAGATTCTGTATTAAAACAGCTGAAGTAGAAAAAAAAGTATACGTGATATTCTGCCTACCTAAGTAATTATGACTTACAATTTCTTTTACTGCTGTACCTTCAAAGCCTGTCCTTGTTTACCCTTGGAACTTTCGTTCTAGAGGCAGAAAGAGCCTTGTGTGGGCTGAGGAGAGGCAGCAGGACTCCTGACTTCTCACAGTGGTTTTGATTTGAATAGATGGACCACGTGTTTCCTTTTGCTGTTTTAAGGATTGGCATTATTTTTCTGAGAGGCTAATCAACCAAAAGAGTAGAGTCGGTTAGTGTGTATCCAGTGTACTTTTTTACCTGGGGACCTTTCAAACAAATGCCCAACAGGACCTCAAGAAACACTTTCTAATAAATAAAGTGAGTTCCTGTGAACAGAAAGTTCCAAATGCAGACGGATGATGCAAGTGGAGGAAGAAGTCACGAGAGAGGAAGGCTCATGCATTTCTATGAATGCATGTTTTTTCGACAAGGAATATGATCATGACAACCTCATGATGAGGTAAAAGGATGCAGTCTTCCATATTATAGGACTTGAAGAGAAGGACTGTCTGACAATCAAAATTGTGTTCATCCTTGTTTTGCCTGGTGTTTCACAGTTGGAGACTAATATGTTAGAATGAGCACATCCAATTCTATCTGAGTCTAGATAGTAAAGAACATGTGAGGCTGGGTGCAGTGGCTCATGCTGGTAATTCCAGCACTTTGGGAGGCTGAGGCAGGAGGATCACCTGAGGTCAGGAGTTTGAGACCAGCCTGGCCAACGTGGTGAAACCCCGTCTCTACTAAAAATACAAAAATTAGTGGGGCATGGTGGCATACGCCTGTAATCCCAGTTACTCAGGAGGCTGAGGCAGGAGAATCGTTTGAACCCGGGAGGCAGAGGTTGAAGTGAGCCAAGATCATGCCACTGTACTCCAGCCTGGGTGACAGAGCGAGACTCCATGTCAAAAAAAAAAAAACAAAAAAAAACAACTGAGAGTGATTTCCTACGAATTGACTTTTTTTTTTTTTTTTTTGAGACAGAGTTCTGCTCTGTCACCCAGGATGGAGTACAATCTCACGATCTCGGCTCGGTGCAACCTCTGGCTCCTGGGTTCAAGCGATTCTCCTGCCTCAGCCTCCGCAGCAGCTAGAATTGCTGGTGACACCATGCCCAGCTAATATTTGTATTTTTAGTAGAGATGGGATTTTGCCATGTTGGCTAGGCTGGCCTCAAACTCCTGACCCTCAAGTGGCCCACTCACCTCAGCCTCCCAAAGTACTGGGATTACAGGCATGAGGCACCCCACCCAGCCAGATCTGACTTTGTATATTAACGCTGTCCAAAAGAAATGTAATGTAAGCCACATATACATTTTTAACTTTTCTACAAATCATTTTAAAAGTTAAAAGACATGGGCAAAATTAACAGTATATTTTATCTAAATCAACATAGCCAAAATATTATTTCAACATGTAATACATATTTCTTAAAATTATTAATGATCTGTTTTTACATTCTTTTTTCCATACCATGTCTTTGAAATTCAGTGGATATTTTACATTTACAGCTCGTCTCATTTCAGATTAGCCACATGTCAAGTGTGGTCACTGTATTGAACAGTACAGCTCAGAATCATGTGTCCTTTCCTTTTTCTTTTCAAGTATAATATTTTCATTTGCTTACCTCACTTTCTACACCAATAATCATTCATTATATTAAGATGATTCAAAATTTACCGCTACCCAAATGTCCACCAAAGAATGAATGGATAAAGAAAAAGTGTGTATATACTTGCAATGGAATATTAACCTTAAAACGGAATGAAATTTTGACACGTCACAGCAAGAATTAACCTTGAATACATTATGCTAAGTGTAATAAGCCAGACCAAAAAAACTTCACAAATATTGTATGATTCCACTTAGATGAGATACCTAGAGGAGTCAAATTTATATAGACAGAAGGTAGAATGGTGGATAACAGGGTGTTGGGAGGGGGAAATGGGGACTTATTTTTTAATAGGTACAGAGTTTCATTTTATTTTATTTTATTTTATTTTTTGAGACAGAGTCTTGCTCTGTTGCCCAGGCTGGAGTGCAGTGGTGTGATCTTGGCTCACTGCAACCTCAGCCCCCTGGGTTCAAGCGATTCTCCTGCCTCAGCCTCCCGAGTATCTAGGATTAGAGGCATGCGTCACCACACCGAGCTAATTTTTGTATTTTTAGGGTTTTTGTATTTTAGATAGAGACAGGGTTTCACCATGTTGGCCAGACAGGTCTCGAACTCCTGAACTCAGGCAATCTTCCTGAGATTTGGCCTCCAAGAGTGCTGGGATTACAGACGTGAGTCACCATGCCCTTTCAGAGTTTCATTTCAGAGTGATAAGAAAATTCTGGAGATGAGTAGTACTGATGTTTGTACAACAATGTAAATGTACTTTGTAAACTAAGAATAAGAACAAAAATAAAATTCTGAGCCCCCCAACTTTTTGAATAAACACCTCCTGTCAGCCAAGGTCATTCCAAAGTCAACCTGAAAAACTAGTTCAGGCCATGATGGGAATGGGGGTCAGATGTGACTCACTATACCTTCCTCCCTTTGGAATTTATGCACAACTGAACAGCATTAACATTAAAAGAGATCTTAAGACTTTTTGTAGCAATAAGGTATCAAATTCCAGCCTGACTCTAGTGTAGCATCACATGACAGATAGCAAGCCCTGAAAGAAATGAAAGTATTTTACCCTCAAATATATTTCTTTGACATATTTTGGAATGACCCTACAAAGCTATCTCTTGTGGGGAAAATCTACATTCTATATAAAATCTCTTTCCATTTCCAGGTCTTTCCTTGATTCAGGAGAGAATTAACTAAGAGTCTGGCACCTTTTTAAGTCTGATAAGAAACCTATAAAATCTATTCTCTCTGAAGCCTGGTACCTGGAGGCTTCATCTGTATAAGAACCTTGGTCTCCACAATGCCTTATCTTAACCAGACATTCCCTTCCATGGATTCCAGGTCTTTAGATACTCTTTTAACCAACTGCAAATCAGAAAACCTTTGAATTAATCCGTGACCTGGAAACCTTCCTCTCTGCTTCAAGTTGTCCCACCATTCCAGACCAAACCAATGTATATCTTACAAGTACTGATTGATGTTTTAGGTCTCCCTAAACTATATACGAAACTGTAGCCCAACCACCTTAGGCACATGTCATCAGGACGTCCTGAGGCTATGTGTCATGGGCATGTCCTTAACCTGGCAAAAGAAACTTCTAAATTGATTGAGACTTGTCTCAGATGCTTTTTGGTTTACAACTGAATGCCACTGACTATATACTTTAAAGTGAGTAAAAAGGTAAATTTTATATCATGTATAGTTTAATAAAACAGACAAAAAAATTCACTGCTATAAACCCTACATGAATAACCAGCCTTTCAAGCTTTGAATTTATTTCCTTTCTGTGGGGAAAATAGCTTCTCCATATTGCTTCATAATCATAGTTTGGGAAGTGTTATTATATTATTAATTATAAAATTACACCTTATTTTCCATATGATTGAACACTAGGTGATTTATGCAACAATTAGCAGGGTAACTTTCACTTGCAATTAGAAATGCAGAACCAAGTAATAGATGCAAAAACAACAGCTACAAACCTTATTCCTGTTACAGAAGAGTGTGTGCTTGAAAAGGAGAACAACAATTCAGTTCAGTGGAGGGACTGTTGTTCTAACAATACAATACATGAAATTCTGGCTTTGGATGAGACATTAAAAATACTTTGTTAGTAGTAAATGAGCAAAAGGAACTTCCAGTCTTTTCCATAAAGACTCCCACCAGTGTTGTACACTCAGCATATCAAGATGTGTGGGCTTTAAAGACAGAAAGGAGGGAGCATTTTTGTAAAAGTCCCATTAATCAGCACATATTTATTGAGCTTAAGGATAACATAATCTTGCAATTCAAAGCAAAAGAAACCTTATATTTCGCGTGGTTGAGAGAATAAGTTCCCGACTTTCCTATCACCTCAGGTATCCTGCCCATAGAACCAATGTAATAATGGAAAGCCCACGAGTTTAGCTGTTGAAAAGGCTGATGTACAAATTCCAGCATTGACATTATTAACTATAAAACATTAGGAAGATGTTAGGCTCTCTGAACCTGTTTACTCACCAGTAAAATGGGGGAAATATTTACTTTTCAGAGTTGCCATGAGGATTCTCAACAATTTATATGAAGTGTATGACACTGATAACTGATCACTATTACTAATCTCCTTATGGAAATCAGATTAGGACTTATTCAATTTCTAGACCTAGTATAACTTTGAGTACAGTAAAAGCTGTATTTCACCTCGTACTTTACAGAATAATCACCACAGCAATTAAATAATTGGTTATTTAATTACCTGTTTAACGTCTTTTTCCCTTGTAACACTGTAACTCCATGAAGTCAAGGACCTTATCTGTTTCCTTCACTAATGTATTCCCAGATCCTTTGTAAATCATGCAAATAAAACAAGGAGACCTGAGGAGAAGAGAAAGCATGATGACATCCAACAATGGCCACCATAATTCTGAGAGCAAGAATTTTATGCTCTATCGGACTGAGTTAACCAAGGCAAGGAATTGCCCAGGTTCAGCCAGCCTAGTGAGTGAAGCATGAATGAATTAAACAAAGGAATGTGGGTTCCAGTCTCACCTTGTCACTTTCTTCACATAACTCGCACTCAATGCACATGAATCACCAGGGTGTGTACGCATGCTTCCCCATCACAGTTCCAGCACATAATGATGTTCAGTAGCTATTCTGAATAAATCAATTACAAATCAACCTTCTTCATGTACCACTGTGAGCAATGTCCCTGACATTCAACAATGTAACGGTACTGCTTATATATGATCTATTACATTTAACCTAAGTAGTCATAGAAATAACCATATGCTGTTTTTGACATAAGTGCTGTTGTAGAAACAACACTGAATCTAGTTTTGGAAAATGCAGGTTTTAAATGTTACTTCAGTTTCTCTGTCTCTAAAACTAGGTATTTTGTTTTTTGTTTGTTTGTTAAGAGGCAGTCTCGTTCTGTCGCCCAGGCTGGAGTGCAGTGGTGTGATCTCGGCTCACTGCAACCTCCACCTCCTGAATTCAAGCAACTCTCTGCCTCAGTCTCCCGTGTAGCTGGGATTACAGGTCTGCACCACCATGCCCAGCTAATTTTTTTTTGTATTTTTAGTAGAGATGGGATTTCACCATGTTAGCCAGGCTGGTCTCAAACTCCTGACCTTCAGTGATCTGCCTGCCTTGGCCTCCCAAAGTGCTGGGATTACAGGTATGAGCCACCATGCCCAACCTAAAACTAGGAATTTTGAATGAATGAACTCCAGTTTCCTTCCAGACATACTATTATATGATTTTTTTAGATATGTATACTTCATCCAGATAAGGAGAAGGTAGTAAAAGACATAATTACAACAATGAGTAATTTTTCATGATTCAAAGCAATGTAATAGCTTCTGGTCACTACAGGGTTCTGGACAACTTATTTATATATAAAATCTTAATTACTTAAATTGATATATGTTTAAGATACTCGTCCTAATCATTCTGTAATATCAATTGAAAACTCATGGGCAACTTCTCTATAATGCATCCCATCGATAAAGGCTACCCAGACCTGAACAAATATTTATTGACTATGTTACAAATTTGGACACTAGAAAATGGACCCTTGGAAGACAGAACTATAAATGCATTCACCTCACCATTCAACCCATTGTTGACTCATAAGAACAAACTGTCCACCCAAGATATTTGGATGCCTATGTCTCTATTCAGCAATATCTAGTATAATTCAGAAGCATGCCTCACTCCACCTTCTAATTTAAGAGGTAAGCAGAAAGTTCTCTCTTGCATCTGTGCTCTCTAGAGTGCTTGTTTGGCTACATAGTCTTTATTTCGGCTCCCACTTTATAACCAGCCCTCTGAAGTAGAGGTGACTATGACCTAGAAGTAGCAGTCTATTTGGTAGGAGGGAATCTATCATCAGTGGACCTTAAAAAGAGATGGGTGTGAAACAAGCTCTCATTACTCACCTTTCTGTACCTTCAGAATCCCCAAGATTAGTACATTGGTTTGTGCAGATAAAAACATGGAGTGATATTCAAAAGATTTAACAACTGGCTCTGCAGAAGCATGAACCTATAAGAAAAGATAAGGGTCTTTAGTTCTGGAACAAGGGTCCTAGAGGCTCTCTAGGACCTCTAGCAGTTAACCAGCTCTATGCCAGCAGTTAATCATTTACTTTCTGGATTCTGAGGAGATGGGGGTCCTAGGAATGAGTCTAGAGTGGCTGAGATGGTATAAAAAGTAACATTTTGAGAATCTCAGGGTAGCATAAGAAAGAATTTAAGTATTTTAACAATGAGTATGGCCATAACATTGTATACTGAATGAATATTAGCCTTGAATGTATATGAATTGCTCTACTAAAATTTTAGGACAATTTTAAGAGAATTACAGTATGAAGGAAAAGGTTAAAGTTCTAGCTAAATTATACTTTTCTTTGTAACTATAAGGTAAAGGCAGATAAAAATGTAAATCCTAATCCTCCGGTCCAAAATGCCCACTCCCCTCCACACTCCCTCAGGATTGTGTCTCATTTGCCAAGTGCCACCTTAAATCTTTCTATTGCTAATTCAAACCCTTCATCCTCAACAAAATACTAGCAAACTGAATTCAACAGCACTTTAAAAGAATCATACACCATGATTAAGTGGCCTTTATCTCTAGAATGCAAGGATGGTTCAATATATGCAAATCAACAAGTGTGATACACCCTATTAACAGAATGAGGGATAAAAAACATATGATCATCCCAATAGATGCAAAAATAAATTGATACATTTAACATAATAAGGCCATAGATGACAAGCCCACAGCTAACATCATACTTAGCAGTGAGAAGTCGAGAGCTTTTCCCCTAAGATCAGCAACAAGACAAGAATGCCCACTATTGCCACGTCTATTTAGCTAGTACTAGAAATCCTTATCAGAGAAACTAGGTCAGAAAAAGAAATAAAAGGCATCCAAATCAGAAATGAACTAGTGAAGTTGTCTGTCTGCCAGTAACATGATCTTATATACTGACATTATAAAACTACTGGGAGAAAACAGAAAAAAATCTTCTTGACATTAATCTGGGCAATGATTTTTGGATATGACTCCAAAAACACAGGCAACAAAAGCAAAAGTAGACAAATGGGATTGCATCAAACTAAAAACCTTCTTAACAGAAAAGGAAACAATCAACAGAGTGAAGAGATAACTTATTGAATGAGAGAAAGTATTTGCAAACCATACATCTGATAAGGGGTTAATATCCAAAACACATAAAGAAAACAACCCAATACCAAGAAAACACATAGCCTACTTAAGAAATGGGCAAATAACCTGAATAGACATTTCTTAAAAGAAGACATGGAAATGGCCAACAAGTATAAAATGTTCAACATCACTAATTATCAAAGAACTAAAAATTAAAACCACAATGAGATATCACCTCACACTTATTAGAATGGCTATGATCAAAAAGACAAAAGATAACAAGCATTGGCAAGGATAGAGAGAAAAGGGTACACTTGTACACCCCCAGCCCTCTGAATAAATAAATAAATATATATATATATGGGAATATAAATTGGTACAGACATTATAGAAAACAGTATGGAGTTTTCTCAAAAAATAAAAATAAAACTGTCATATGATCCAGCAGTCCCACTACTGGGTATATATCCAAAACAGTAAAATCAGTATGTCAAAGAGACAGCTGCACTCTTATGTTCATTGCAGCATTATCACAACAACCAAGATATGGAAACAACCTAAGTGTTCATTATAGATGGATAAAGAAAACATGATACATATATATACACACATACAACGGATACTATACAGCCTTAAAAAAGAAGAACATTCTGTCATTTATGACAACATGAATGGACCTGAGGATGTCATGCTAGAAAAAAAAACATCAGCCAAGCACAGAAAGATAAATACTGCATTATCTCATTTATACAATGTAAAAAGTTGAATTCAGAAACAGAAAGCGGAGTGGTGGTTTTCAGGGGATAAAGGTTGCAGGAAATAGGGAGATGTTGGTCAAAGTCTGCAAAGTTCAGTTATGCAGGATGAATAGGTTCTGGAGATCTAATGTACAACACAGTAACTGTAGTTAATAATACTGTATTGCAACTTACCCATGGTAACAGAAAAAAAAAAATACTCTATTTGTATTAGTCCGTTCTCATGCTGCTAATAAAGACATACCCAAGACTGGGTTAATCTATAAAGGAAAGAGATTTAATGGACTCACAGTTCCACATGACTGGGGAGGTCTTACAATCATGGTGGAAGGCAAAGGAAGAACAAAGGCACGTCTAACATGGCAGCAGGCAAGAGGGCATGTGCAGAGGAACTCCCCATAAAACCATCAGATCTTGTGAGACTTACTATCATGAGAACAGCACAGGAAAAACCCGTCCCCATGATTCAATTACTTCCCACTAGTTCCCTCCCACCACATGTGAGGATTATTACAATTCAAGTAGAGATTTAGGGGGCAATATAGCCAAGCCATATCAGTATTACATACTTTAAGCTGTTAAGAGAGTAGATCTTAAATGTACTCAACACACACATATACACACACACGTACAATGTTAACTATGAATTTCCAAATTTTTTTCCTTGGGGAAACTGCTACCTCCTATTGAAAGAAATCTCTTCCTATGGATCCTTCTTCCTGTCACCCAATACCATGCCCAGGTGTGAATCAAGCAGGCTTAAGAGGCTCCAGGGAATGCTTCAGTCAGTAGACAACACCACCCATCACATTTATCTTTATTTTCTAGAGACAGGGTGTTTCTCTGTATCCTAGGGTGGAATGTAGTGATGTGATCATAGCTCACTGCAACCTTGAACTCCTGGGCTCAAAAATGATCCTCTGCCTCCTGGGTAGCTGGGACTGCAGGTGCACACCACCACACCTGGCTAATATTTTTATTATTGTTTGTAGAGGCAGGGCCTTGCTATGTTGCCCAAGTCGATCTTGAATTTCTGGCCTCAAATGATTCTCCTTGCCTCCACCTTCCAAAGTGCTGGGATTACGGGCATGAGCCCCCAAGTACAGCCTTCATCACGTTGATCTTTAAACAGAAGAAAGTGGGCTCCAGTGCTATTGTAAAGTGGGATCATGATTCTCCAGTCTGAGCTTCCTTTCAATATTATTTGCCAATGAGACCTTTAGGCCTCACAGCTCCGAATGACATCAAATTGTTCTTAAGCACAGCTACTTAAAACTCTCATTAACCATTTTCAGACTACATAGTCCTATCTGATATTAAGAAAGAATTTTCTCAATTAGCATCAGATTGCCCTATCCTCTGAGCCAAATTGTTTCTTTTATCCTGGAAAAGCATCATTTTGTTTTCTTTTGCTTGATGTTTGTATTTTAATTGCTCTGACCTAATAGCCTGTTTTAATTATTAAGAAGAAAACACAAATATTTGTCTTAATGGTTGTTTTCTAAGCTTTTGAAAAAAGCTCTACAAAGGAACTTTGTGATGAGGGGGATAAAAGGTTGAGGCTTTGCTGCTCATTCCATATGCCACACTAATATCATCTTTCAAATCTACGTAGCTCCTTATGAAGAGATTTCCCTTGAGTTTTCCAAATCTGAGACACAGATTTTTATTTCATCTCAAAGATGATAAAACTGAGGAGTGGACTAATTAAGAAATTTGCCAAAAGGCTGGGCATGGTGCCTCATGCCTGTAATCCCAGCACTTTGGGAGCCCGAGGCGGGTGGATCACCTGAGGTCAGGAGTTCAAGACCTGCCTAGCCAACATGGTGAAAGCCTATCTCTACTAAAAATACAAAAAATTAGCCGGGCGTTGTGGCAGGCGCCTGTAATCCCAGCTACTCTGGAAGCTGAGGCAGGAGAATCACTTGAACCCAGGAGGCAAAGGTTGCAATGAGCTGAAATCGTGCCACTGCACTCCAGCCTGGGCAACAAGAGTGAATCTGTCTCAAAAAAAAAAAAAAAAAAAGAAAAAAAAAAGAAAAAGAAAAACCAAGAGAAAAGAAATCTGCCAAAAAAACAACCAAAATAGAAATATTACAATGCAAATACCAAATTAAGTCTTCTTTCTATGGGGGTCTAAAATGTTTTCCACAGTAGTCCTTTATCTCAGTTTTATTCACTTTTTTTGTATTAATCTAGTCCCTTTGAGAGGGTATGTTCCAAGAGAACAGAACTGTGTCTAACCAGTTTTACATAGCATCTTATGCACATAGCTACTTAAATTAACATAATTCAAGAGATATTTATGAAGCTTCTACTATGTAAAAAGCACTATATTAGGCATTCTCTCCAGGCCTTTGGGAACTTACAGTTACCATTTGATGATAGCCTTAAATAGAATTACATTGTTTAAAAATATATGTTTTTTTACAGAGATGTCTTAATTAATCCTGGAATAAATAAGGTTTCAGAAATGACAGTGGGCCTCTATGATGTTGTCTTCCCAGCATACTCTTCGTGTATTGTTGATCCCATCCAACTATTTTGGTAACAAAGGAGCTGACTTGTTCCTATCTTATATGACCCACACTTGATGACAGTTGATTGGCCCAGCAGTATACCTGACTTAAAGTAGGCCAATGAGTTCATTCCCTAGAGTTTTGGAATCTGATATCCAGAAGTCTTCATTTGGAGGCTGAAGATTTGAAAATTAAGTGTGGGGAGTTGTCACTTACCATGTGTCTTACCAAGTGGAGAAAGGTTGTCTGCAAAGAATAAGAATAAAGCCAACAGCCAGGAAAAGGTGAAGATGATGGCAGTCTGCTGTCCTTTAAGTCTCTGTTCTAGTTATCTTAGTTGCTCCTGCCCTTTCTGAAATTCGGTTGCTACTCTTCAGTGAATTTCGTAAGCCCATATTTTTGGTATTTTGTGGGTATTCTTTTTTTTTCTTTTTCGTCTTAAGCTAAGTTGGTTTTGTGGCTTTCATCAGCTAATACAAAGAGGCTAATAGGTTGTCATTGATCCACACATCATTTTACTAGCACAAGTGGAGAAAGGAATTTAATTCACCATAGTCCTAACAAGGAAAAATAAAATGAAAAATATTCTAGTAGTTTTTAACAAAAGATATTCTATCATTTGACTTTAAAACATTATTTCACATAGAAAAGCTAAATTCCAATTGCAGTTTATTTCATGGCAAAATTACATTTACTATAGTCACCATGCAATATGTTAGACCTTTAGAACTTCATCTTATGACTGAAAGATTGCACCCTTTGACCAATATCACTCTATTTTCCCCACTCCGCATCCAGCCCCAAGTAACTACTACTCTATAATTAACATAAGTTCAACTTTTTTAGATTCTACATATAAATGAGCTCATGCAGTATTTCTATTTCTGTGCCTGGCTCTTTGTACTTGGCACTACATCCTTCAGTTTCATCCATGCTGTCACGAGTGGCAGAATTTTCTTTATTTGAGGCTGAATAATATTCCATTGTATATAATACATATGGAATCTTGACCCTCTGAGTTTTTTTCCCTAACAATGTTGTTGCAAATTCTGCAAGATATATTTAAATATCTTTTGAATCTTTAATAGTTCCAGGTACAATGCATTAAAATTGAGCTTGCATGTTTGATAGCCATTGGTCTGTGGGTAATTATAAAAGTGCTGACAATCAGTTTTTCAAGGGAACATAAAATCAAGAACAAGTATTTTTGGAAATACCACAGTCAGGAGGCTAGAACAGACTAAGAAAGAGTCATTGAAAAATGTAGATAAATGAAGTTGAGTCATCAAGCTTTCTGATCCTTCTGCTATAAATCTCTTCCTTGCTCTGTCTCCTTCCCCGACTTTTCCTGGCTAACTCTTCCTTCTTTGATTCTCAGTTAACATCTCACTTTCTTAGAGAAGACTTTTCCGGTCCTTCAGAATAGATTTCTAATCCCCTGTAATCAACTTTTTTTGCACTCCATATTTCCTCTTCTGTGGCACTTATCACACTATTCATTATTTTTTAATATAGTTGCCTGACAATGTTTCAAACAACAGACCAAATATACAGCCTAGTGGTCCTACCAGATTATAATGGAGCTGAAAAATTCCTACCGTTTAGTGATGTCATAGCCGTTGTAATGTTGCAGCACAAAGATTACCTTTTCTGAGTTTAGATATGTTGAGAGACACAAATACTTACCACTGTGTTACAATTGCCTGCAGTATTCAGTACAGTAGCATGCTATACAAGTTTGTTGCCTAGGAGCAATAGGCTATACCATATAGCTAGGTGCATAGTAGGCTATACTATCTGGGTTTGTGTAAACCTGCTCTGAAATTCGCATAAAGATGAAATCACCTAATTATGCATTTCTCAGAATGTATGACCATTGGTAAGAGGCACATTAGCATGATGTTTCTTCCCAGCATACTCTTCTTCACCTACTTTTCCTGGCTAACTCTTCCTTATCCTTCAACTCTGAGTTAAAATCTCACTTTTAGAGAAGACTTTTCTGGTCCTTCAAAATAGATTTCTAATCCCCTGTAATCAACTTTTTTTGCACTCCATATTTCCACTTCTGTAGCACTTACCACACTATTCATTATTTTTTCACAGAGTTGCCTAGCAATGTTTCCAACAACAGACCAAATATACATCCTGGTGGTCCTACTGGTCCTAAATGGGGCACATTAACTGTATTTGCATTCACCTCACAAAGGAAGCTCCAGGGAACACATCTTTCTTACTCTCTGGTATATCTGTGATCCTAACCCATCCTTGGCACATAGACAACACCTATAAATACTGTATTTATTGATTGAAAATACATTGTGAAAGAAATCAAGAAAAAGGAAAATGTAGAAAAACAGGAAATTCAGAAAAGTTTTTTCATTATTCATCATACAGTCAATAAATTTTTATAGCCTATCATATTCCTGATACCATGCTACATGGAAATGGGAAGGAAAAAAGCTACTGACCCCTGGGAATGGTGCTCTTCTAATGGAGAGACAGCCATTTCAACAAATTATTTCTAGATGAACATATAGTTATATGAAAGTGTTACCAAAGTCAAAAGGAATCAGGCATACATGCTAAGCACTGAATTAGTAAATTAAAGGTTTATAGTGTGTTTTTAATTATTTGATATGTTAATTTAAGACTTGTCTTTTTCAGAAAAGTATATACTTAATTCTTGTGCTAAGTCACACATATAAAAAAATTATAAACCAAAATATATTTTATTTAAAATATATATTCAAATGATTCAAAATACTTTAATTCTTAATGTATCAATTATGCAATGATAATTCTGTTTCTTCTAGGTTGTACGAAATATTGAAAATAACTCTAAGTTTAGCATAAAAAGAAAATGCTATGTAAAAATATTTTACCAGAAAAAAGATAATATTGCATTGTTCTTTGCTATTTATGTATATTCCACCTACTCTAGTGAATAAAGAAGAGGCTGTTAAAAGTTCAGTAAAAGATAAAGTACTAGTGGATCCTGAACCCCAATTTAATTAGAGTTGGCCAGGATTTATTATGAGTGTAGAGAGACTGTCAAGAAGTTTTAAGAAGTGATGCTCAGTAGAGATTATCTATGCAGTGTGCATATATATTTATAACTCCACTGGGATCTTTTAACTCAACAAATAACCTTATTTCTCTGTTGCCCAAATAACTTTCTATCGTAAAAAAATAAAATAAAATAAACTTCCTTGAACAATAGGAACACTTCCTTTTAAGTATAGGAACTGGCTTTCAGGTGGATCAAAAGAGGCTACAAATCAAGTGATTCTTACAATATATTTGAAATCTATGACTAGCAATATGGTGGATTGAAAAGCTCACCCTGCTGAAATGGTTATGCCATTTTTACACTTAATCTTGAAGGCACATGTTCTGGACTGTCAAGGCTCCACTAACTTGTGAAATTGTGATTTTTTTCCTTTTGGGGACAATGCCACTGGGTCTTAACTCACAGCAAAATAGAGTGACTAAATTATATTCTAGGAGTACAGCTGCTCACTCAGTTAAGAAACATGCTTTTCTTAGTTATGCACAGCCAGGTCCCTGGAACAAAGTGTTGAGCACTGGTGGAATAGCGTAACTTATGCTTACAAATGGCCATGCAAAACAACAGAACAGGTTTACTGACATTATATTATAGATGCCAATTTATTCCACTGAATGAGACTGTTGGACTTTAAATGCCATCTGTTTTGTTGGTACTATTTTGCACCCTTTCTCTAGAGAAAATTAACATGATTCAACAGGCTACAAGCGTTTACTGCGAGTATGGGAGAATTCCAGGAAGTTTAGATGCAATTAATTAAATAGATACTCAGCTTTATAATTCTAATAGAATCTATTGTCATGTCAAAAGTGTCTTTCAATATTTTGTTGAAAATCTGGAACATTACGTCCTTGAATGTTCATTACAGTCCCTGAAAAGAGCTAAGGGAATTCATTTCCATTTTGTTTTTTTAATCTTTGTTTGAACTTTTAACTAACCTATTTTTTTCCCACCCTACTCTTTTGCCGTTGCTGCTGTGGTGAGTATTTATACAGCTGTTCTCATCCCTGAGCTGCTGAATAAGGTCCTGATTATTTCAAACAACTTTTGTAATTAGCTTTCAAGAAGCAAATTGCCATGTTACATACAGTATCTGTGATTACAATAAACTGTTCTTTTTAATAACATTTCAATGTGGGCTTTAATTGGCAAGCCCCAGCAGCTTGGTGAGCATTCTACAAACTCACTCAATATGTTGAAATAAAAAAAAAAAAAAGAATGTTTGACAATCAATAGAACAAGTACAGTCCTTTTAGCTCAGTTTGGTTTTAAAAGGATCTATTAAATCAAAAAAACCCTAAAATACAGTGTTGTAGTTCTCCCTGGGGGTACTCGTGGCTCAGAAGTAGTGATAACTTAGCAAGATCAGTAGTTCAGGCAGATAAATCTTACAACTTCTACCATGCTTTGATATTTCTTGATTTAGGCACTTGCTCAACAAGAATTTAAGCAAACACATAGTATCTCTTAGAAATATTGCCAAGCATCTGCCAGAGAAATGTTCCCCAAAGCATCTCTCAAATTTGGCCATACAAGATGCTGCTGGGAAATGTGGGGCTAATCAAGAATACACGCCCCTGCCTGGAAGGGATGGACTGTGCTGGGAACAGGGACCACAACTGTTGTTTTCCCTTTTCAAAAGGGAAATGTTTTTTTGCAGTCATCCTGTCTTCCGTATACCTTACTTCCTGGGTGTGTTTGGGTGGTTAAATGTGTAAGTTAGGCATACGTTGCTACACGAATAGGGTATATATCTCCACATAACAAGATTATACCATTCAGAAATCCAGAGCCTAGAAATGGATGAGACTTTGATATTTGTTTATGAGAAGGTGAGTGCATATATGAGGTTACATATAATAGTTGCTTTATGCTAATGGAACATGTTTGAGATTGTAAGTGTATGTGTACACATATGTGAGCATCCAAGAGGTGAAACCTAGCAGACATAAATTGTTTCTTCCTGTTCTGCATTCCTCCTCTATTCTGGTGTAAAACCCCCCTTTTCTTTTGTCTCTCCCTTGTCTGACGGTATTGACAATTACAAATTCCATATACGACACAGGAGTAGATGTGACTGGTCAAAAGGATTCTCTAGACCCTTGTCCAGAAATGGGCACTGGACTCAAGCAGGCCCATTCTTTGCAAGGAATGATCTGCATACTGGAAGACCATAGATGGGATAGTGCTGGAGTGTTGGGAGCCCAAGCAGAGTCTCCCACAGATGAGCTTGACATGAAAAAAGTAAGTCTGCTGACTGCCTCTTACAGTAATGATGAGTTATCACATTACCTAAGCAGGAAGCAGAGCAAGGAAGGCTCATTTCATATGGAGCCATATACAGTGAAGGAGCAACACCAAACAATGGCAGCTGGAAAGTCAGCAGAATCATGAACACGACTAAGAAACCCTACAAGTGTGAGGACATCTACAAGTTTCTGCAGCTCCTATACAACTCTGAAATGAGATTGAATATCCCCAAAATAGACATTGTTGAACTTGTATCTTTGAATATACCCAAAGTCAGTATTGTGATACAAATAGCTTATTTTGGAAGTGATTCCAGGAAGCAACATGAGGAAGTTTGTAGTCAGAAAGAAAAGCCAGCAGAAGCACTGGAGAGTAAAGAAAAAGTGATTGTTGTTGGCAAATGGGGTCCAGTCTTACTGGGGACCCTCTGAGAGACCATGTAGAACTCAGTGGAGGGCAAAGAATTTGCGGTTTATCCATCAACCCTTCTCTCTCTCTAATTGAGAGTCACTGCTGAGTATAACTTCTACCATGCAGTCAACTTGCCCCCAAGGTTATCCGCACTGCAGAGAATGCGCTCAGAGAAACACAGGAAACTGAAATTGTCTGTGAGAAACTTCCAGGGTGGACACAGAGGATTTGTACAGGACACCAAAAGAGGCTACCGCAATTTATCAGCAATCTTGGTGAGTGGAGTCCTAATTGTTATATTTGATTTTTAAAAATAAGATTCTAAACAAAATGACAAAATAAGCTAATTCATGGAAACCACTTCTTCCTGTTCCAAACACAAATAAATGAAAAGTTAAAGTATTTAGTCTAAAAATAGTTTATTAAAGCCCATATCAAAAGCAAGAAAAGAAATCTCCAGGTGACATAAATAACAAGAACAACTGCAACAGTGATTTGAAGCTCCATGGTCCATGGGAATAACCAAATATATCACCCTGGGTTAAGTGTGTAATACTCGAGGGAGGGCTGCTGTTTTGAAAATAAATCAAACAGATTCTAGAAGTGAAAAATGAAATATGCAATAAAAAAAATCAGGTAGTCTGAAGCAATGCATAACTGATACGAATACACAAAGACAACATTTTAATACAATTGTAGGACTGGAACCATATCTTTAAAATTCTGAGGGGAAAATTATAAAACAAAAATTGATTGCATATTTGGCTAAATTGTCCATCAATATGATGGCAGAACACAGATAAGTTTAGATATACAATAACCTTAATATTTACTTCTCAGACATCTATTCCTAGGAAGATGCTCAAAAGTGCATTCCAGCAAAACAAAGGAGAAAACAAGAGGAGACAAAGTGTCCCAAGTACAGCAGCTCCAACCCAAGAGTTTAGTTAAAGAAAGGCCTGGCATAATAGCTCAGCTGCAGACTTAGGGAACAACCAGTTTGTGCTGGACCAAGAGACAGAGGACTCCAATATCAATAGAAACGGGGAAATAACATTCCACAGACAGTATTGGAAGGAGAGGGCATTCCAGACAGAATGTATGACATATCAGAGGCATGAAACCACATTGCATGTTCAGGGAACTTTCAATATTTCAGAAGGTAGACATACCATGAGATGAGTCCGGAGAAAAGAGTGAGCAAGATCACTAGAGTGGTGTGTGGCAGGCACACTAGATTTGCTGTTATCCCAGCTCTCATTCCTACCGCTCACTCAAGAATATAAGAACCAGGCCCCATCAGTATCTTTCACCCCCTTTCAATCTCTTTGATTTGACACCATCCCATATTCAAACAGCCAAAACCAACTGTGGCAAAGTTTGAAATACGCAAGTGTCCCCTACAATGACATTTTTTATAACCTTTGCTTCAATGGCTGGATCTACTCTCTAGAGCTTTGGATTTCTGTTTCAATCTCTCTATTGAAAAGCTTTTAAAATTAATCGTTTATTACTTGAGTATCATAAATGAACATGCTATTATCATTTTAAGCCTCTTTTATAAAAAATTGTAACATGAAAAGCTTTGCTCACTATTCGGAAGTTTTCTATTGTCAGCAATCAGCTAACAGTGATTCACCAAGGAAATTTTTCTGAACTCATATAATATTATCATCATTTAAAAATAGATAAACCAGGTGGAAAGTCCTTTGGGTTTAGAAAAAAAAGATACAGTAATATTATACTTTTAAATTTAGTTAACTTTTTAAAAAATACGTAATTATATAATTAAGGGAAATGGTAATTAGACTTTTTGGTTTACTTTTCCCAGCAGTTTTCATCCTTGTAATCTTTGGACTAAAGTTACATTATGATGAAACACTTTAATATTACTAACTGCTCACCTAAGGAATCTTAGTCTGCTCAGGCTGCCTTAAGAATACCACAAACTGTATGTCTTAAACAACTGAAATTTATTTTAGCACAGTTCTGGAGGCTGGAAGTCTGAGATCTAGGTGTCAGCATGGTTCATTTTCTGGTGAGGGCTCTCTTCCTGGATTGCATACAGCTGGCTTCTCAGTGTATCCTCATATGGTCAGACAGAACAAGCTCTGGTTTCTCTACCGCTTATTAGGGCACCAGTTGTATCAGATCAGGGCCCCATGCTTATGACCTCATTTAGATTTTACCACCTCCCCACAGGCCATATCTCCAAATACAATCACATGGGGGTGGGGTAGGGCTTCAACAGATGAATTAAGGGGAGAAGGACAAACATTCAGTCAATAACATAAGGTAAGACAGTATTATTTGCACTTTTCTTAAACTTAGCATTCACTACCCTATATACAGATAGAAATTTTTCTTGAGTTATATAAACAGTGTCTATTGTAACACTCTGATAGGAATCAAGTTAATAGATACTATAATGCTTATTTAGTAACATGGGATACACTATTATCTATCAGAACATACAAGACAACTTAATATGCCAGGACAGTTCTAAAACTTTACTCTGCATTTAGCCCAAACCAGTTAATAGCTAAAAACAATCACCATATTAGCACGTTTACCCACATTAACCCTTTTACTATGTATGAATCATGAGAAATGTTAACTTTACAAGCTTTATCCCCTTTAGAAGCCAAGGAAACATCAATTGCTGCAAAACAAATACTTCATTTCTGACACAATAAATATTAAAAATCACTGCACTTAAATGAAAAGCTTGTAGTACTATAAATGTAATATGTACATGAACATGTTCTGTATACTGGAAAGTGCTATACAAATGTAGTATAAATGCCATAAAGTGGCAACAGGAAAATCAGGGCAAAATCTCGATGGCTAAGAAACACAGTAACCTCATCTCTTAGCAGAAGCGGGTACAATTCAGTAAAATGAGATAATGTCAAGGGATTCTAAATCTCGTAACTTTGGGGACCTAGCTTGAACTTATGACCTAATCACTTGTGAGTCCCTTTCATGCTAAAATATATTACAGTCTATAATATAACAAATATCTGTAGATACTGCCTTTGAAGAGTTAGTTCTGTCAACATGATATTTTTCCACAGGATTTTTGGGTTTCCCATTACAGTCTTAAATTCATTATTGGAGACTATATAGGGTGACAATATATTTTATCACCCAAACCAGGGCACTTGTAAGAATGAAAGGAGGTGCTATCAGGCACAAACAGAGACCATCCTGAGCAGCCCTGGACGTGTGGTTACTTTAGCTGTGGAGACAAACATTATTACTTCTACTTTATGAACTTTTGCAACTGTCCTTTGTATATGGAGGTTTGATTTTTTAGAAGTATGAACTAAAGTATGTTACTTATCTTCTATTTAGCTTTTTCAGATATCTCATAACCTTTTTAAATTGCATATTTTAGCAATCAGATATTTATTTCGATCCAGGTATGCTATATTTTCCAATTATTTTTGGGATCAGGTGAAACGAGCAAAACATAAAGGATTGTACATGATACCAAAAGAGTCATTATTACAAATATTTAAGTTTATTCTATAATTTATCAATAAACATTTTGTTTATTGTACACATCACTACTAATTTATAGTGTATTATAGAAGACCAGAAAGGAAACATAAAACACAACTTGATAAGTACTATTCTAGAAGCATACAGAAATAATTGGTAAAGGGCAGGTGTAATAAAAGTTCCTAAAGAAGGCAACGTTTAAGCTGAGTCTCAAAGGATAAGTTCATTAATATGATCACATTTTAATTCTACGTGGAAAAGAATGAAAAAATTCAGAAGCATGATATGTTCATGTTGGGAGATGTAAGGCTGCATCAGTATGACTGAGTGCAGTTTTTTTTTGAACTGAGTTTTGCTCTGTAGCTCAGGCTGCAGTGCAATGGCCTGATCTCGGCTCACTGCAATCTCCATCTCCCGGGTTCAAGCGATTCTCCTGCCTCCGCCTCCCGAGTAGCTGGGACTACAGGGGCCCGCCATTGCACCTGGCTAATATTTGTTTTTTTTTTTAGTAGAGATGAGGTTTCACCATGTTGTCTAGGCTGATCTCAAACTCCTGACCTCAAGCAATTCACCCGCCTCAGCCTCCCAAAGTGCTAGGATTACAGGCGTGAGCCACTGAGCCCGGCCCCTGAGTGCAGCTTTTGATGGAACTGAAAGGTAAGTTGAAACCCATTCACGAGAGACACTGGGCAAGGCTAGTGATAGCGCACACCATGAAGGTTATGTTTTAAGGCAGTACAAAGGTAAGAACTGCACTTAGTTAAAATTGGCCTTGAAAGTCATTTATATTGCCTATGAAGTACAGTATTCATTTTTTTTAATATTCTTTGGGATGTTCTTATGAACACCAAGGCTTGAGAATCACCAAGTTTCCTCTAAGAAGGAATCGACATCAGATAATCTGGTCATCCAACTCTTTCTACTTTTAAGATGACTACAAAAGCACTAATATGAATGAGATGGGTGGCATGGATAAATTCTCAGCTTGCCTGCAAGTGTTACCAAATTCTATTTTAAGATTAAATCTCGGCTGGGCACTGTGGCTCATGCCTGTAATCCCAGCACTTTGGGAGACTGAGGCTGGCCCATCACTTGAGGTCAGGAGTTCCAGACCAGCCTGGCCGACATGGCAAAACCTCACCTCTACTAAAAATATGAAAATTAGCTGGCTGTGGTGGTGGGTGTCTATAACCCCCGCTACTCGGGAGGCTGAGGGAGGAGAATTGCTTGAATCACGAAGCGCAGGGTGCAGTGAGCTGAGATTGCGCCGCCACACTCCAGCCTGGGCAATAGAGCAAGACTCCATCTCAAAAAAATTGAATTAAAAAAAGATAAATCTCTATAACCGTAATTCAAACAATTAGATTACGTGGTATGACTTCACTATCTTGATTAAAGTCATACAGGCATATTTTGTAGATATAGAATGTATTTTAGTAAACCAGCTGCAAATTCAGAATCTGTGAGAATTTATCATGAATTAAATATATCAAGGAGAAACCACTTATATGGCACATTTATGTTTTAACCAAAAAGAATTGCCTACTAACAATAAACTTAAATTTTGAATACATTTTATTATCATGCAAATATAAAATTCTAATCAAAAATTGGCATTAAAGGCTCTACTAGAAGATACTGTTAGTTGGTTGCTGATATACTTAAGATGCATTTATTTAAAAAATTTCTATAATGCAGTTCTTCACTAATGCAAACTGACGCTTTCTCTCAAACTGCCCCTCCCAAACCTGTGATGCTAATTCAGATAGATGATATTTTATTGGTAAAGCATTCTCCATTTCCAATTAAGAATTATATTAGACAAATCAAATTCAAAATAAAGCAGCGGCTGCAAAACCAAGTTGAGATTGCTGATAACATATGAACGCAAATAAATAGATTATCATGCCCTGTTTTTTTTAAAAGGATTCATTTTGAATGATAAATCACTCATATTACGAGTATTACAAAGGTGGGTTGCAATCTACCAAAAGTTGTTTTGTTTTTTCAAATAACAAAATATATAACCTGCTAAACACAGAATATAAAATAGATGTAGACACTTTCAAATGAGGAACATAGAGATAAGATGTTTGAATAAATTATTCTGTTATTTATCTTTATCTTGGTGCTTCTAAATTAACTGTACTGAGCTAATGGAAACGTGAAATTGGCATTATAAAAAGAACTTGAGATCCAGAGTGAGTAAATACTTACTGAGTTCCTACCAGTTAATGTGCAGAGGGAGTGTCTTAATAAATGCATACAGAACAATAATTTGAGATATTTTTTAAAAGAAGCATTCCAGTATATTGTACTAGAAGTCTCAATTTTTTTAATTTGGTATTTCTATATATTCCACCTTCCTCTAGAGAATGGCTTAACATTACCAATTTCTGAGAGTACTTTATGTACAAAAAAATACTATAAATCAGTATATGCCATATGCATTTCATAAGCATGGTACAAACCAAAACAATTGAATTCTGAGAACAAACCACTTCTGTCTTTGGTGATAAGAGAAGTCTTTGAGGATTCAGTGCTATTTGAATCTGGCTTTGAAGGATAAATAGGATTTCAGTAAAGAGAGAAGCAGAGATAGCATATTTCAGATTCCAGAAACAGCTTGCTTAAAGGAATCAAGGCAGGCAAGCCCAAGAGGCATTTGAGCAGAGTGAATATGCCTACTTTTTGTTGATGGTGGTCGATTAATTTGTTGGTTGGTTGGGGGAGAAGGGAGAGATGATTCATTCATTTTCTTCCCCCCAAGTACCGAGTTCCTGAGGGGGAAAAAGATGAGACCAGAAGTAGTGCAGTGAAGGTGGGTTTAAAAACCAGATAGAATTGGAATCGATACCAGAGTGAATTATTTACCCCTTCAGAACCTCTCTTTTTCCTTCTAAAAGGAGGTTAATAATTGGCTGCTACAAACTTAAACGAGACAGCATGTGTAGACCATCTACGCCACAGTACTGATTTGATTTTTACTATTAGAAAGAAACAGGATAATGAAAGGCTTTTAATATTAATTTTTAAAAATAATCATTTTATTGAATCTTTTACTATGTGCCAAGCCCTGTCTTAAGCATTTAACAAGTGTTAGTTTACAAGAGATTAAGGGAGTAAATTCCCCCAGGTCACAAAACTAGAGCTAGGATTTGGACAACAGAGCTAGCTCTAGTGCAGTTGCTAACGCAAAGGCTCAGGAGTTAGGACACTGGGTGTGAGTGCTGGCTTAGCCACTGTCTGGCTGTGTGACATTGTGAAGTAATAACCATTTCTTTGCCTCAAGTTTTTCTTCATGTGTAAAATAGACTTAAGCCCTCTTAGGGACATCTGTGATCCAAAAGAACTTTATTTATAAAAACAGGCAGTGGGCCAGACTTGCCTCCACCCACCCCATCAGAGTTTGCTGACCCCTGTTCTAGGCAATTACTAGCTGGGTGATATTTGGAAAATTACTTAACTTTTCTACCCTCACTTTCCTCTTCTGTTATAACAGGCCAACAGCAAAGCATTATTGTGGGGATAAAATTAAATGATGTGTACAGAAATGCTTTGTAAATTCAAACTACTGTAAACTTTCAATTTCATAGTATAAAGTCTACAAAATATAAATTGCTCTGATGAAAGATAATGTCCATTTCTATGGAAGAACTGTTCATCCCAGGGACCCTAGTATCTCAGAACCTCAAATTTCAATCATGTTTGAAATATATCCTTTCTGAACTTCACAGGGATCCAAGACTAGTCTCAACAGCTTCCAAGAGTTTTTGTTTATTTTTGACCTCTCACATCAAGCCTGTTCGTCTCCATTTGTGTCCTTGTGGATATTGTATTCTGGAACTAATAAAGGCTGAGGCTGTTCACACAGAGTTAGTGATAGGTGCTGAAAAGAAATCAAGAACAGGAAACATTTGCCCATTACATTAGATGATATACTGACTTGGTTCATTCTTTCAACAAATGTTCATTGAGCATCCATTAAAACTCAAGCACAGCAATGTACTGGAGATATAAAGATGAATAAGACACAGTCCCTGGTCCATGTAAACAGATCACTTATAATAAACTGAACTGTTTTAGAAGATGAAACTCTTCTACCTTGAATGGTTCAGTAAAAAAAAGCAACCTTTGAGCTGGACACTTAAAGATTTTGCCAAGTGGAAAACTGACGTGTGTGCAAAGGCAGAGTCATGAAAGGACATCACGGTATGGCCATGTTTCAGAAGCTGCACTCTTGTGGGGCATCTTCAGAACTTTATCATACCCACATACCATGTTCCATTATGTCTTTCACAATTTTAAGTCAACTCACATTTTTAAACTTAAGTAAATCTGTTTACAAAAAAAATTGTTGTACTAGTTACAAATTTCTGATACAAAAATTAAAATTCATAATTATATAAATAAAATAATAATTAAAATGTTAATTCTTATACCATTAAAAATTGTTTCTTTGACAACCAGTGATGTGCATTTCACACTTCGGTTAACAGTATTTGGAGGAGTGGTGACTTCAAGTAGAAATTTTAAACTACCTACTAGAATTATAGAATGTTTAGTCTAGAAGGAATCGTAGAAGCCATGTAATCTAATTGCCATCATTTTACTGAGGTCCAGGAAGAAAGTATTTTGCCCAAGATGTTACAACCTAATCTGGAATTGATTCTAATGTTCTTTGGATTTAGCTTTCAACAGTTAATGACTCTGATAAATTTACAGATCACTAATTTCAGCCTGAGTCATTTAGAAACATGCTTCAGAAAAATTGATTCACTATGCCCTGTTCTTTGGTAATGATACTAAAACTTTAAAAAACGCTTATGAAATTTCTATTTCACTTGATACCACCATTAGCCCACTACCCAAAATTGAAAGAGTTAGCTGGGTGTGATGGCTCACACCTGTAATCTCGGCAATTCAGGAGGCTGAGGCAAGAGGATCACTTGAGGCCAGAAGTTTAAGACCTGCCTGGGCAAATGCAGCAAGACTGTCTATAAACACTTAAAATTTAAAGAGAGTGAATAATCATACTTCTAAGTCAATATGATAGATATGTGTTTATTTCTGCCATGTCATGAAAATGCCACTAAAAAACAGTAAGGATTAAAAAACAAAATGTATAAAGTATATACAGTCTACCCCTACCCCCGCCCCCCAAAAAATTATAAGGGACAACAGTAGATGGAAAGTAGCAATGAAAATTTAGAAAAAAGAAAATAAGAGAATAAGCAGATACTTATTAGCTGAGTAAAGATAAAGTAGCTAAAATTAAAGTGCTAGCAAGCCAGGCTGTAGGAAACCCAAAAGCAGAAATAGGAGGCTCCCAGCACAACTGAATTGAGGGGAAGAATTCAAAGTGGAGGTAAAATTAGAAGAATCAGTTGAAAGTCTGGACATGGAGCAATTAGACCTTGCTATCCCCTACCCAACCTACACAGCCAGATGACTGGCCCTACTTGAATGATTAAATGGGCAAGTCCCTGGACTTGAGACCCCAGGCATAGCTAAGGGCTACGTTCAAATGAGCAAGTGAAATGAAAGTGAGTTTAGCAGCCCAATGACCTTCCCCTTAACTTCACTCTGCTCCCATTACAGAGTATCAGGCCGTAAGGTAATTTCTTTCTGATGAAAGTAACCAGGCCAAAAAAAGGATCTACAATTACTGACACTTGAATATCCCTTAACTAAATGGCCAATTCTTCAAATCAGTTGCCCTACTAAAAGGCTGACCAGCCTACTAGCCAAAATGCCTTCTACCCATAGACTTTTTTTTCCATAACTCCACTTTAAATGTACATGGACAATGGATCACTAGATATTTTAAGGACAGCATTAGCATAAAGGATGGTCACAAAAATAAACAGAAAGAGCAATTTGGAGTTTAGAGATACACGGACTAGAAAAACTTAAGTAAAACTATTTAATGTTTAAAAGAAGATAATTGCATTCATTAAACAATAATTGCTAGAAAAAAATGAATAACATTTAAACATCAGGAATAAGTTGTTGGAAATTATAAAATACAGTAGGGAAAATATTCTTAGACATTTAATGGAATTGAAAAGAGAAAATAAAATAGAGTGACTAATAGGAAATAGGAGAGAAAAGATTTTTTAAAGTGGATCTCCTGGTAGGACTTGAATAGAGTCGATCTATTTTAATCATAATAAGAAAACAGGCCAGGCATGATGGCTCACGCCTATAATCCCAGCACTCTGGGAGGCCAAGATGGACGGATCACCTGAGATTGGGAGTTCGAGACCAGACTGACCAACATGGAGAAACCTGTCTACTAAAAATACAAAAATTAGCTGGGGGTGGTAGCATATGCCTGTAATCCCAGCTGC
The DNA here is from genome assembly GCF_028885655.2 of Pongo abelii. Taxonomy (NCBI): domain Eukaryota; kingdom Metazoa; phylum Chordata; class Mammalia; order Primates; family Hominidae; genus Pongo; species Pongo abelii. Next base: position 142,340,823 of record NC_071991.2, on the reverse strand, counting down.
CTGGGAGGCTGAGGCAGAATTGCTTGAAGCCAGGAGGTGGAGGTTGGTGGTGAGCCGAGATCGCACCATTGCACTCTAGCCTGGGTGACAAGAGCAAAACTCTGTCTCAAAAAACAAACAAACAAACAAACAAACCAGCCAGGAAATTTTCCCAAGTACCTCCTCAGGTATCTTCTATTCACATTCTATATGCCCCCCTAGACTTGCTCCAAATTGAGGGTTATCAAATATTTTTACCAGGAAGATAATATTTTAAATGTTTAAAATCATTCACGTACAACTTAACCTTAGAACACACAGTCTCAGTCTCCCTCTCCAAAATATATATATAATCACCATTATCACATTCCTGTTATAAATCTCAGCCAGTTTGTTTCATTACTTTTGGGAGAAACCTCCTGTGCTGCTCATTTGGAACTCTCACTTCTAGATCTCACTTCCAGATACCTGCTTCAGTGACCTGGGGCGATGGGGTGACAGAGGGGAGAGGCAGAATGGAGTTGAAGAATAGAGGTGGGGTCGGGGGTAAAAGTATACATAAGATTTTCCTAAGCTGGGCGTGGTGGCTCATGCCTGTAATCCTAGCACCTTGGGAGGCCAAGGCAGGTGGGTCATGAGGTCAGGAGTTTGAGACCAGCCTGACCAATATGGTGAAACCCCATCTCCACGAAAAATACAAAAATTAGCTGGGCATGGTGGCACATGCCTGTAATCCCACCTACTCAGGAGGCTGAAGCAGGAGAATCACTTGAACCTGGGAGGTGGAGGTTGCAGTGAGCCGAGATTGTACCACTGCACTCCAGCCTGGGTGACAGAGCAAGACTCCAACTAAAAAAAAAAAAAAAAAAAAAAAAGATTTTCCTGAACAACATAAGCAAAGTCCCATAAGGTGATGTGTAGTGTAGTACTTTCTGCAGTGATTCCTAATGCCATCGCTACCCACATATGAGAAGGGATTTGACCACTGTCAAACAAAATCAGAGCCAGGACAGTAGCTAGATCAGTAAAAACTGATTTGACCCAGTATCTGCTGCAATAGGAAAAAAGAGACCTCAGTATAGAATTGGGCTAAATTCCAAATACAGCATGGACAAGCGGGATTACAGCCAAAGAACAGGTTGGGATTGGAGGGGGTACATGTCAGCAGATGGAAAATTACTAAAAGTAAACATCAGGGGTACCGGGATTCTTGCCAAAGGCAGCCCAGCATCATGAGATAACACCTGGAGGATAGTGGGTGATAAGGATATTTGATCAGATATCAAGTGATCAGACAATAAGGGTGAGAAATTCTGGTGAAACTGAGCAGGATTCTTGCTAACATTGGGTTCTACAGGGACAGAGATGGAACCCCCAAGTTCAGGCCTTATCAAGCAGAGAGCTCAGAGGAGCTTCACTAAAGGAGAGAATCTTCATCATCACTTTAGAACAAAATTGGTATTTACCACACTTATTGTAGCTCTTCCCACCACACTTTGTCAACTGATACAAACAAGTGGCCCTCTAGCCAGTGAAAACCAATGCTCAGAAGGAAGCCTCCCAGGCTAACTCTCCACAACGCCCCCTGTACTCACTGTGGCAGCTGAAAGCAATACTCAGAAGCAAGCCTCACAGGCTAACGCTCCACAACCCCCCTGTACTCACTGTGGCAGGCTTTTCTAAGTTTTCCACCTCAACCCAGAAGCTGAGATGTACATGTGTATTCAGAAGTAATATCATATAGAACTCAAGAGCTCAGACTTCAGGACCCAGAGGGTATGGGATCAAATTTTGACTGTGGCACCTGCTAACCATGTAATCTTGATGAAGTTACATAATTCTCTGTTTAACTCAGTTTTATCATTTGTAAAATAGGGATAATAACTGTACCCAACCCTCACTGAGTTGTGGAGAGCAACACAACTCCATAACTGTGAAAAGCTTGGAACAGTGCCTGGTATATACTAAAGCTTACATTGTTTTTAGCCATCACTATTCACCATTTCTTGATGTTAATTATTCTTCCAGGGAATACAGAATTTGTTCATCCACCACCCCCATTCTCTGTCCTAAGATTTCCCCACTTATCTTCCCCCTTGAACCTAAACCAATTGCTACTTGCTTTTTCTCAACATAATCCTTTCCTGTTTCCCTAGATCAAGCCAAGACAGTATTGTCAAATAACAACAACAAAAATCCCACATAATCTTAAAAAGAGGGTGGGCAAAACGATCTCCCACTGAGGCAAGCCAGTTGTCCTAGATCCTTGGAAAACCAGAAATTTTATTTTCAATGGGTACTATATTTTAATTATTATTTTTAAAAATACAAAGATGTGATTTAAAAAACAAATACTACTCAAGGGTTTTTGTTTTGTTTTTGAGACAGGGTCTTACTGTCACCCAGGCTAGAGTACAGTGGCACGACCATTGCTCACTGCAGCCTCAACTCCCCAGGCTCAAGCAATACCCCCACCTCAACCTCCCAAGTAATTGAGACTACAGGTGCATGCCACCACGCAGGACTAATTTTTGATTTTTTGTAGAAACAGGGTCTCACACCATGTTGCCCAAGCTCGTTTTGAACTCCTGATGCAAACAATCTTTCCACCTTGGCCTCCCAAAGTGCCGGGATTACAGGTGCAGGCCACCTCACCCAGTCAAGTCAAAGGTTTTTTGTTTTTTTTTGTTTGTTTTGAGACAGTCTTGCTCTATCGCCCAGGCTGGAGTGCGGTGGTGCAGTCTCAGCTCTCTGCAACCTCTGCCTCCCGGGTTTAAGCTATTCACCTGCCTCAACCTCCTGAGTAGCTGGGATTACAGGCACCCATCACCACGCCCAGCTAATTTTTGTATTTTTAATAGAGACAGGGTTTCACCATGTTGGCCATGCTGGTCTGGTCTTGAACTCCTGACCTCATGATCCACCCGCCTCAGCCTCCCAAAGTGCCTGGCCCAAGTCAAAGGTTTTTTAGCTGGGCACAGTGGCTCACGCCTGTAATCCCAGCACTTTGGGAGGTTGAGGTGAGCGGATCACCTGAGTTCAGGAGCTGGAGACCAGCCTGACCAACATGGAGAAACCCCACCTCTACTAAAAGTACAAAATTAGCCGGGCATGGTGGTGCATGCCTGTAATCCCAACTACTTGGGAGGCTGAGGCAGGAAAGTTGCTTAAACCCAGGAGGCAAAGATTGAGGTGAGCTGTGATCGCGCCATTGCACTCCAGCCTGGGTAACAAGGGCAAAACTCCATCGGGGCAGGGGGGCAGGGGAGTTTTTAAATGAAAAACAGGTTCCTTGTCCCTGTGATACTATGATAGAATGAGAAATACATACATTTGCTTTTCTCTTCCTGGCATAGGGCTCCTAAAACCCTTGGAATTTCCCAAGTAACAGAGATGAGAGCAGTATCTATTTTAAAATTCATAGTGAGCCCCTTTCCACCGCATCTGTGTTTATGCTAATGAGGTAACTGTGATGATGGGCTCCGGATGCCAGAGGAACCAACCATGTCATCAGAGGGTTGGGACTTTCAGCCCCTTGACCTCTGGGAAGTAAAGAGGGGTTAGAGATTAAGGTCAATCACCAATGGTCAATAATTTAACCAGTCATGCCTACATAACAGAACTTCCATAAAAACCCCAAATGGGGTTCAGAGAGCTTCTGGGTTGAACACATGCAGATGCTAGGAGGGTGGTGCACCCTAGAGAGAGCATGGAACCTCCACGCCCCTTCCCTACATTTTGCCCGGTGCATGTCTTCCACTGGGCTGTTCCTGACCTGTAACTTTTACAATAAACCATAAACATATGTAATGTGCCTTCCTGAGTTCTGCAAGCTGTTCTAGCAAATTATCAAACCCAAGAAGGAGGTGTGGAAATCCCTGAATTACAGTCGGTTGGTCAGAAGTACAGGTCACAACCTGGGACTCTCGATTGGCATCTGAAGCAGAGAGAGGAGGGCAGTCCTGTAGGACTGAGCCTTTAACTTGTCGGGTCTGTGCTAACTCAAGGCAGTTAGTGTCAGAATTGTAGGACACCCAGTCAGTGTCTGATAAGAATTGGAGAATTGGTTGATGTGGGAAAAGCCTCCATACATTTGATGTCAGAAATATTGTGAGTGTATTTTTAAAGGGTTTTCCATGTTAGCCCCCACCTGCAAATCCTCTCTTTTTCTTGAGAAGCAATTTTTAACCCTTTGATGTTTGCAGTTATCTCCCTACTCTACACAGGTTTATATTAATATTTTTTATCTTTTTCCATTTTATACATTATTTGATTTTCTGCTATGATAGATGAGGCTGTAATTCCTGTACACTATTTCTCCCAATCTACCTAACACAGTAATATGATTCTTTAGGTTAAATCAATAAAGCATAGTTACATTACTATAAATATGTACTATTGTTTACTACAGAGTAGGGTATTGTGATTAGTTTTCCATTTTTTGTATAACCATTTGTCCCCTCTAGAATTTCAAGCTGATTGTTTATCTTTGCTCCTACCATTTGTCCTTTGCTCCTACTATTTGTCTTTCTCATATTCTAAAAATCAAGTTCTTGGTCATAGCACATATTCTACCAAGTATCACTGATTCCCTCAGTAGTTCCTATTTTAGTTCCAACATTCTGTCATGTCTTCTTCTCCTTCAATTTCCGGATTGTTCTAGGTCATGTTGGGGCTCAGAAACCAATACGCCAAATATGGCGCTTTGACATGTTGAATTCAAGAAGGAGCCACAAGGTCTCTCTGACATTCTCCCCACCCCACCCAGGTCTCTCGGTTCTCTGTGTCTCCCAAAACACAGAATGAAGTTGTTCTCTGAGGTTTCTTATCTGCCTAAAGTCCAGACCTGCCAAAGAAGAAAACAATGACCTCTGGTCCCCTCCCTAACTTTTCATTAACTGTAGTCCTTATCGCAGGAAGAAAGATGGAAGTCTGTCTACTCGCTTGGACAGACTTTTTTCACAGACCATTGTCTGCTCTGCTGGCCCAACAGACTTGTTGCAGGCCATTGTATATTTTTCAAGCCCACTGAATTCCCCTAAAAATCATTACTTTTCCCCTAAAATCATCCATACTTCCCCAATCCCCTAAGACATAGGGTATACAAGCATCTGTAACCGCCCCCCGCCTCCTTGTTTTTTTGAGACCAAGTCTTTCTCTGTCATCCAGGCTGGAGGGCAGCAGCACAATTTCGGCTCACTACAACCTCTGCCTCCCAGGCTCAAGCGATCCTCCCACTTCAGCCCTCACCAAGTAGCTAGGACTACAGGCATACACCACCATGCCTGGCTAATTTATGTATTTTTTGTACAGATGGGGTTTCGCCATGTTCCCTAGGCTGGTCCTGAACTCCTAGGCTCAAGTGATCTGCCTGCATCGACCTCCCAAAGTGCTGGGATTACAGGTGTGAGCCACCATGCCGGGTTTCCCATTGTGATATTGGGCAGTCACTCCCCTGGACCTGCTAATCAATTTGTATGCCCTTTCTCCAACTAATCTTCCTTCTGAGAGTTGATTTTTCTGGGAACCTTCAGAGGGTGAACGGGAAGTTTTCCTTGGCCCCTACAGTAGGGCAAGTTGCTCTTATTTTTGTGATCCATCCTTTTTGGTTCTATCCACATGCCATCTTTGTCTTCTTCAGGGCACTCAGACCACCATGCTTTGACCATCTCTGATTTAGGATCATTTATTTCTTGTGGCTAGGGTTCACCATTGAGTAGTAGGAAGAAGACTGGCTCAATGTCAGTCAGACTCAGATTTAAAACCTAAATTGCGCACTTATCAAATATGTGACCTTATGCCACATAATCACTCTGGTCTCTCATGTGTGCCACTGTGCATTAGGAATATGTTAGAGACTTATTCAGAAAATATGCCTTTCCAGCCATAAAAAGAACAAGATCATGTCCTTTGCAGGGACATAGATGAGCTGCAGGTCATTATCCTTGGCAAACTAATGCAGGAAAAGAAAACCAAAAACAAATATGGCTTATTCTTACAAGTGGGAGCTAAATGATAAGAACACATGCACAGAGGACAGCAACATACACTGGGGCTTATCAGAGGGTGGAAGGTGGGAGAAGGAAGAGGATCAGAAAAAATTACTAATGAATACTAGGCTTAATACCTGAGTGATAAAATAATCTGTGTAACAAGCCTCCATGACACACATTTACCTACGTAACAAACCTACACATCCTGCCCATATGCCCCTGAACTTACAAGTTAAACAAAAAGAAAATATGTATTTCCTTGTTGAACATATATTATGTCCCTGGACACTATTCTAAGCTCTTGATAGGCATTTTCCAACCTCAACCGACCTTATGAAGTAGGCCGTATTATAATCCCCACAACACTTGAGGAATCTGAGGCAGAAGGACATTAAATAATATACCTGAGGTCAGCAGCCTAGGGGTAGAGCCAGGAGTCACACTCAGACTCTCAAATATGCAGTGTGCCTCTGCTTGTGTGAATATACATCTCAACAAACTGTTCACCACAATAACAAACCATATGGCTTCTCCTATGCATTCCATGTCCCAGGATTTATCTGTAAAGGATGATCAGTCTAATGGAACATTTTGTTAAGAAACTGATCAACTGTAACTATTCTCCATGCAAGAGCCAGAAGCCAGAAAGCAGAGTAGCATAGAGTGAAAGAGTATGTTCCACCAAGCAGATGTGGGCCCACATGCTGAGCTTTAATGAGCCTTCCCCACTATATTATTTCTTTCACCACCAGACGCATTATGCAAAAAGTTAATTTTACAGCTCTAGAAGCCCTGAATTGCAGCTTCCTACAGCAGTCCCTAGTTCATTATCAAGAAGCAAGCCCATCCTCCTTAACCTATTGCATTGGCTTGTTGAAAGGATTACATGAGAATGTGGTTCCTCAAATTACTGGTCATCTGAATCACCTGAGAAACATCCCAAGTGACTGAGTTGACAATTTTACACACACACACACACACACACACGGGGAGAGGCGGGGAGAGAGAGAGAGGTGGGGGGTAGTGGGGGTAGTGCATCTAGAAATTCAGATTAAACAGGTCCAGGGAAGGGCAATATTGTACATTTTTTTAAAGCTCCTCAGGTGATTCTGATAATCAGCAACGTGCAGGAAATACTGTTCAAAGCACCTAGCTCAGTTACCACCTGGGAAATGTTCACTCTTCACCCGCTTTGCTTCCTCCCATGTGGGAAACTGCAGTCAGCTGGCATTACTATTCAATTTCTTTCATCTTAAGGACATCTGCCCAAATGTTAACCCCATATATTCTCTATTTGGATTATCACTGAAATAAAACCACAGATTTATTTCGCTGCAGATATTTCATTAACCTACACTGTTTGCGTTTTAAATGGATTTTTCAGAACTTTTCCTTGCCAATTTTTCATATTAATGTCCATGGAAATATACCGAATTCTTATTTTCTCCCATTCACTTCGCCAAACCCTTGCCTCTGCCCCCTACACAACCCCTGCTTTCCCATTCCCTTTTGGGTCCCGGCTGCTTCTCTCTGCAACCTTGGAGAAGGGATCATCCACCGATGTGGCCATAGAGACATGTGTACTTCAGGGACGAGGATAAAGGGCTAAAAAAAAAAAAAATAGTTTAAAGGTCACCTCGTTGTCTAATTACCTGTTGCTTTCTTCTCCACACCAGTTGCTCCTGCTTTCTCAGCAGGGAATGAGCAAATTGAGGGAAATGGTGGGAAGGTTTTATGAGAACAGGAGAGAGGAAGGGAAAAGGGCACAGGTAGAAAAGATACCATTATCAGAAGATTGATCCCTTGTACTTTTAGAGAAAGGACTGAGAAAAATAGATGGAGAGAGATATATATGTGTATTGACGTGGGTTAAGAATAGCTAAGGGGCTGATGCTAAACTGTCAGGAAGTATGAAATCTGTAACTTCAAAAATAGGATAATTTGCTGCTCCAGAAATGATGTAAGATTAGGTGTTTGAAACAAAATTCCTCATTTGTAAAATAAGTTTGTGTATTGGTTCATTTTCACACTGCTATAAAGATACTACTAGAGACCGGGTAATTTATAAACTGAAGAGGTTTAATTGACTTACCGTTCCACATACGGCTCGGGCGGCCTCAGGAAACTTACAATCATGGCAGAAGAGGAAGCAGTCACTCTCTTTACAAGGTGGCAGGCGAGAGTGAGCAAGCGCAGGGAAACTGCCCTTTATAAAACCATCAGATCTCGTGAGACTTATTCAGTACCACGAGAACAGCATCAGAAAAACCACCCCATGATCCAATCACCTCCCACCAGGTCTCTCCCGCAACACGTGGGGATTACAATTCAAGATGAGATTTGGGTGGGGATACAAAGCCTAACCATATCAGCTGGGTTCTGGTAAACCTCGCACTGATGGGATGTCAGTAAGACAATAAACTAGAGAGACGCTTTTCGTGCTGGGTGGGTAAATATTTCTCCCCCCAAGGAGTGGCAGTGGGAGATGGCATTCTGATTGACTTAAAAGTATATTGTTGCCAGGTGCAGTGGCTCATGCCTGTAATCCCAAAACTTTGGGAGGCTGAGGCGGACGGATCACTTGAGGCCAGGAGTTCGACACCAGCCTGTCTAACATGGAAAAACCCTGTCTCTTCTAAAAAATATAAAAATTATCCAGGTGTGATGGTGGGCGCCTGTAATCCCAGCTACTCGGGAGGCTGAGACACAAGAATCGCTTGAACCTGGGAGGCAGAGTTTTCAGTGAGCCAAGACCGCACCACTGCACTCCAGCTTGGATGACAGAGCGAGACTCAATATCAAAAAAAAAAATCACATTGGTGATTCAATTTTATGATTATAATACTTTATGATGTTTATTAGTTCATATATATTTTAAGTCAAGTAAAAGTAATCAAGTGGATTGTTCTCCCTGAATATCCAATTTATAGAATCCTGAGTTTGCCAAGTTTAGTTACCAGATGCCTAGCACCTTATTTTCACCTGGAGGACATATCCACAGGACAGGAAACACTGGTGGTGGGTGGGGGGAGTGAGCATGTAGCAGGCTGGAGCAAAGATGCATTACTTCTTTTTTAAAAATGCTACAGAACAAAAACCACAGCTAAACATAAATACCATAAGATTAAAAACATGTAGTGGAATGTTTTAATGTGGAATACCCAGCATGGAATACCTTCTGCCTTGCCTGGCAAACTTTTACTTTCCATTTATGGCTGGAAGCTTTCTCCATAAGCAACTATTTCATGGCCCCTCCAGGCATCCTATCTATTTATCTCTTTGCCACCACAACAATTTGAACTTACTGCTGAAAGTACCAAGTTCACCATGGTGTAATTTAAATAACTGAATACAGCAATCTCCCAATTATATTTTGAGCTTCTCCCAGGAAGAGTGTTCTATTAATCCTCTTAGTCTTTCTGGGGCAGTGCAGTGACAGGGAAGGGAAGCTTACAGATGAGCGTGGTAAACATAATGAAAATGAACAGAAAAGATTTTAATAAGGTATAGGCAGGAGACCCTATCCAGTGCACCCTTCACTCAGGGAAAGACTAAAAATCTAACTCGAGGATTAACTAGGCTCAAAATCCAGTTGCAAGATAAAGATAGAGGAGACTTGTCAGGGCTCTCAGATTTTTGTCAATGTGTGAAATTTCCCCCGTACAGAGGTTAAGAGCACTGGCTTTAAAGTCAGGCAGCCTGGAACGTACTAGTTATAAGGCTTAAGGCAAGTCGCTACCTCCTGAGGCTTAGCTCCTCATCTGTGAGATAGGGACAGTAATAGTTTCCACTTCAACAGGTTGTTGTGAAAATTAAATAAGCAAATGAAATAAGTACCATCCTCAGCACTCAATAAATTACTTACTACCACTATTATTATTATTGTTATTATCATCAAACCAGATTTGCAGAATGGGGTAAAACCGTGCCCTGAAATAATCAATCACTAGAAATATAAATAAACAATAACAATCACTAGCCATGCATTATAAATATCAGAAAATCTGGTAGAAAACTCAGAATCAGAGGCAAAGCACTAAGGCAAGCCTATCTGTGTGATTGTGAGATAGGCAGGGATGTCTGTGTGTGTGAGTGTGTGTGCATGTGTGCACATGTGTGTATACATGCATGAAAGAGTGAGAATGTGATGGGGGAAAGCCACAAATAAATAATAGTTGCCAGGTTTCATTTCATTATGCACCTTATAAAATAGAATCAATGGCTTTCCTGAATGTTATGGACTGAATTGTTTCACCCCAAAATTTATATGTGAAGCCCTAACCTTCAATGTTACTGAGTTTGGATACAGGGTCTTTAAGGAAGAGGTTAAGGTAAAATGAGGTCATAAGGCTGGGCCCCTAATTCAGTAGGACTGGAGTCTTTATAAAAAGAGAAAGAAGGCTGGGCGCAGTGGCTCATGCCTGTAATCCCAGAACTTTGGGAGACCAAGGCTGGCGGATCACCTGAGGTCGGGAGTTTGAGACCAGCCTGATCAACATGGAGAAACCCTATCTCTACTAAAAATATAAAATTAGCTGGGCATAGTGGCACACGCCTGTAATCCCAGCTACTCAGGAGGCTGAGGCAGGGGAATTGCTTGAACCTGGGAGACAGAGGTTGCACTGAGCCGAGATCATGCCATTGCATTCCAGCCTGGGCAACAAGAGCAAAACTCTGTCTCAAAAAAAAAAAAAAAAGAAAAGAAAAGAAAAGAAGACAAAGAAAAAAAGAAAAGAAAAGAAAGAAGGCTGGGTGTGGTGGCCTGCAATCTCAGTGCTTTGGGGGGCTGAGGTGGGAGGATTGCTTGAGTCCAGAAGTTTGAGGCTGCAGTGAGCCCTGATCATGCGACTGCACTCCAGCCTGGGTAACACAGTCAGACCCTGATTCAAAAAAAAAAAAAAAAAAAAGAAGAAGAAAGAAAGAAGGAGAAGAGAAAGAAACACTGAGAGCATGGGAGGACACAGCCAAGAAGACAGCCATCTTCAATCCAAAGATAGAGGCTTCACCAGGAATCAACCCTGCCAGCCTCATACTCTTGAATGTCTAGCCTCTAAGAGCCATGAGAAAATAAATATCTGGCTGGGCACAGTGGCTCATGCCTGTAATCCTAGCACTTTGGGAGGCTGAGACGGGTGGATCACCTGAGGTCAGGAGTTCGAGACCAGCCTGACCAACATGGTGAAACACCATCTCTACTAAATATAAATAATTAGCCAAGCAGGGTGGCACATGCCTGTAATCCCAGCTACTTGGGAGGCTGAGGCAGGAGAATCACTTGAACCCGGGAGGCAGAGGTTGCTAAGCCACTCAGTCTGTGATGGCAGTTCTAGCAAGCTACTACAGTACACTGGATAATGGTCATCTTTGCCAAGCATGCCTAAAGTTCCAGCTACTTGGAAGGCTAAGGTGGGAGGATCTCTTGAGCCCAGGAGTTGGAGTCCAACCAGGGCAACACAGCAAGATCCCGTCTCTTAAAAAAAAGTAGTAGTCTTTTGTTTCTCATAAAAATGTCTACCTCTCTGAAAGCAGGTGTTTGAGAACCGCAGTCTGATCCTTTATTCTTGGTGGACCTCACCTCTTCCTGTACATACCCAAGCCTTCTTCCTACTCAGGGGCAAGGGGGAAGGCTGCACTTAAAGTTCTTGTCAGTCTTTGTCTAGAGAGCAAATATTAATGGCAGATACTCTTTATCTGTTATATGTTTTTTCTAAAGTCACACGAATAGCAAATAGGAAGGCCTGATTCAAATCCAAAGATGTCCAAATCTGATGACTATACCCCCCGCCCCCGCTTTTTTTTTTTTTTTTTTTGAAATGGAGTTTCACTCTTGTTGCCCAGGCTGGAGTGCAATGACTCGATCTCAGCTCACTGCAACCTCCGCCTCCTGGGTTCAAGTGATCTTCCTACCTCAGCCTCCTGAGTAGCTGGGATTACAGGCACCTGCCAACATGCCCGGCTAATTTTTTGTATTTTTAGTAGAGATGGGGTTTCACCGTGTTGGCCAGGCTGGTCTCGAACTCCTGACCGCAGGTGATCCACCCACCTCAGCCTTCCAAAGTTCTGGGATTACAGGTGTGAGCCACCGTGCCCGGCCCTATATCCTTTCTGTTAAAACACAGCTTCTTCCCACAGTTTCACCAACCTGGCACATGGGAGACCGTCATAAAGCTTGGCTGAATGCATGACTAAAGATTAAACAACACAGCAACTTGTATTATACATATTAGGTAATTTAAAATATATATACATATATTAGTTTATGGTGCTTTACTTTGGACAGGAGGAAAGATAAAACTAAAAAATTATTAGAGGATAAATTTGCATAAAGTAGCTGAAAAAATTAAATCATCAGGAGCCTGCACAGAAGTGTTTAAATTTGCTAATGAATTCTTCAGCATTACCCTTTTAATGCTGGATTTAAATAATTCACAGATGTACTTTTTGTTATCTCTTTTTTAGCAGGATCAGTTTTTACTTTCTTCCTTACCTTTAGAAAAAGCATCTGTCTGGGATTTCTCATGTTCCCAAGGCTATAGCTAGAGCATGGAATTAGCTGATGCATAAAAGGACTTGCCACGTGCTTGCACCTCCTGCCCCCACCTCCAAGCTATTACGGCTAATGCTGACTGCGCGGATGGTGCAGCTAGGAAAAGCGAGGAGTCTCAGATTCCGCTTTACTCAAGGAATGAGAAAAATAAAAAAATAAAAGGAATAGGATCTAGCAAACTTACCTATTTCCTCCTCTTAAGTACACAGAAAACTCACTTTTTTCCAAAGCTTTGAGTTTCTAGCAGCCCAGGAGAATGCAAATCATTAATGTTTTCACACTTTGAAAATACTGTGTGTTTCTGGAGATTCACATCGGTTTATTAGTTGCTTTCTTTCTCTGTTTATTTAGTGATTTAATAAAACTGAATAACGTTTCACTCATTGCTTCATCCTTAATCATGCAGAAATTGAGATGGGCTTTTAAAAATTATCATGGCCAGGTGTGGTGGCTCACGCCTGTAATCCCGACACTTTGGGAGGCCGAGGCGGGCAGATCACTTGAGCTCAGGAGTTCGAGACCAGCCTGGCTAACATGGTGAAACCCTGTCTCTACTGAAAATACAAAAATTAGTGGGGCGTGGCGGTGCACGCCTGTAATCCCAGCAACCCAGGACGCAGAAGAGGGAGAATCGCTTGAACCCAGGAGGTTGAGGCTGCAGTGAGCTGAAATCATGCCCCTGCACTCCAGCCTGGGTGACAGAATCAGGCCCTATCTCAAAAAAAATAACAAATAAAAAAATAAAAATTATGAATGTCCAACAATAAAGCAAACAAACAAAAACTAATCTGTGTAGCAGGCATCTAACACTCTCCGGTTTTCATTTCCTGAAATATTTGAGGAGGGAAGGGAGAAGAAATGATGACACCTAATTTACTCCTACAGTGGACTTTTTCATAAGTTAATTTTGTCCATCCATTTTTTTTTTTTTTGCAAAATTTATATTTTGAACATTTGTTTTCTATAGTTGGGATGACTGAGCCCAAACTTAGAACTTCTTCCCTTTTCTCCCAGGATTTCCTAGGTATTAAAAAAAAAAAAAAAAAAAAAAAGCGAAAACAGAGGTGGTAATGTGGAACACTGAATAGTAACAATTCTTTTGGGCATATTATCAACTTTGTAAAACTTTTAAGGATCCAGAGAAATATGATCTCTTCACATTCAGGCTTACCTATCCAGAAAAAAATAATTAAAATGCTGCAAATGAAAAATGTGCAAAATACTGTGAATTCAATGATATTTCTACTTATAAATTTGATGAAGGAATTTTTAAAGGATTAGAGTTGATTCCTAAGATTTAATTAGGGAGGGGGAAGGACTGAAAAACATTTTTCAAATTAATTACAATCAAATACAAAAATAAGATATTGAAGCAAAAAACATTTTTGACAATCATATTGCAATAAGAGGATCAAATGAAAAAATCAGAATTTGAAACTAAAAATAGATATCTGGAAAAGAGTCACAGTTGCTAATATATCCCAGTGGCAGATATTTACACTATGAAGAAGGCTAGCAGAAGAGAAATGATGCTGACAAGCTAATCCACAAATGGCCTCAGAAATGACTGAATTTTTTATTCTCAATCTTTCTACTAAGAAATAATGACCAACTCAATATTATGAACTGATAATAAGTAGTAAGCTAACTAAATTTTCCTGCATTTTTAACAAAAACAAAAACTGACAAGTAGGACCTGATTAAACTAAAGAGCTTCTGCACAGCAAAAGAAGCTATCAATGGAGTAAAAAGACAACCTTTAGAATGGTAGAAAAGATTTGCAAACTATGCATCTGACAAAGGACTAATATCCAGAATCTATAAGGAACTTAAATCAATAAGAAAAAAACAAATAACCCCGTTAAAAGTGGGCAAAACACATGAACAGACACTTCTCAAGAGAAGATATAAAAGCAGCCAACACGCATACGAAAAAATGTTCCATGTCACTAATTATCAGAGAGATGCAAATGAAAATGACAATAAGCCACCATCTCACACCAGTTAGAATAGCTATTATTAAAAAGTCAAAGAACAACAGATACTGGTGAGGCTGCAGAGAGGAGGGAATGCTTATACACTGTTGGTGAGAAGGTATAGTTCTGCCACTATGGAAGGCAGTTGGGAGATTTCTCAAAGAACTTGAAACAGAACTACCATTTGAACCAGCAATCCCATTACTGGGTATATAACCAAAAGAAAATAAATTGTTCTACCAAAAAGACACATGTACTCATGTACACAATACCAAATACATGGAATCAATCTAGATGTCCATCAATGGTGGATTGAATAAAGAAAATGTTTACATATACATTATGGAATACTATGCAGCAATAAAAAAGAAAGAAATCATGTCCTTTGCAGCAACATGGATGCAGCAGCTGGAGGCCATTATCCTAAGTGAAAAAATGGAAAAACAGAAAACCAAATATCATATGTTTTCACTTGTAAGTTGAACCTTAGGTACACATGGACATAAAGATGGAAAAATAGGCTCTAGGGACTCCAGAAGGATGGAAGGAGCAGGGCAAGGGCTGAAAACCTTCTTAGTGAGTATTATGTTCACTATCTGGGTAACAGGATCAATAAAAGCCCAAATCTCAGCATCATGCACTATGCTCCTGTAACAAACCCGCACATATATTTCCTAAATCTAAAACTCAAATTCAAATTTAAAAAGAAAATAATAATACATTATCTTGCATTTTTCTTTTCAGAAAGCAAGAATTGCTTTAGGATTTTCTTCATTCATATGAGACAGAGAAGGAAAGGATACACAGATGTTTGAAATGGAGGGTTTATATGCAGAACTTCTTTTTTTTCTCTGTTCTTTGAAATTGTGATTTAGAAATCAAATGTCCTTAATCTGGATGGAGAAGGAAGGGGTGGCTGCTATGAGCTCAGTTGATACGTAAGCGTTTAGGTAGGTTGGTTACGTATTGGGGAACTGAGAAACTGGACTCCAGCTCTAGACAGGTAGGAGGAAGACATAAACCAACAGAAGGACAGATTTTGACATAATTGTGGGGGTCGTGGCCCTCTCCCCTTTCCGTGCAAGCTTCTACAAGCAGATAGACATTTCTTTTTATTTTTCTTCTTTTATGGCAAGAGTACACCATAAACTATTAGAACTAACAAATGAGTTCAACAAGATTGCATAGTACGTAATCAATATAAAAAAATCAACAGTGTTACTATGTATTTGCAATAAATAATTTTAAAATGAAATTAAGAAAACAATTCCATTTATAATTACATCAAAAAGAATAAAATACTTAGCAATAAATTTAACAAAAAAGTGCCAAGCTTATGCTCTGAAAACTCCAAACATTGCTGAAAGAAACTAAAGACATAAATGAATGAAAAACATTTCATGTTCATGGGTTGATAAGATGGCCATACTCCCCAAATTGATCTACAGATCCAATGCAGTCTCCATCAGAATCCCAGCTGCCTTCTTTATAAACTTTTAAAAATTCACTCTAAAATTCATATGCGGTTGTAAGGGACTTGGAATCGCCAAAGCAATCTCAAAAGGAATGAAAAAATAGAAAAATTCACACTTGCCAATTTTAAAACTTACTAACAAAGGAATAGTAATCATGACAGTATGGTACTGGCACAAGTATAGACATATAGACCAAAGTAATAGAATTGAGAGTTCAAAAATAAAATCATGTCTTTTCAGCTGATTTCAACAAGGGTGCCCAGACCATTTAAATGAGGAAAGAATAGTCTTATCAACAAATGATGCTGAGACAAGCAGATAGTCACACAAAAGAATGAAATCGGATCTTTATCTTACACCATACAAAAAAAGTAACGCAAAATTGATCAAAGACCCAAATGTAAGTGCTAAATGTATAAAACTTTAAGAAGAAAATGTAGGAGTAAATCTTTATGACCTCAAATTTGGAAAAAGATTTTTAGATAAGACTCCAAAATAATGAGCAACAAAAGAAAAAAGTAGATAATTTGGACTTTTTCAAAATTGAAAATGTTTGTACTTCAGAGAACACCATGAAGAAAGCAATTCCTTCAATGAAATTTGTGTCAATGACACTCATCACAGAAATAGAAAATAAATTATAAAATTTAGTATGAACACAAAAGACACTGAATAGCCAAAGCAATGTTGAGAAAAAAGAACAAAGCATAGATGCATCACGCTATTTGACTTCAAAATATACAACCAAGTTCTAGTAAGGCATGGTACTGGCATAAAAAACAGACACCTAGAATAATGGAACAGAATAGAGAACCCATAAATAAACATATGCATTGACAATCATCCCATAAGGCATGAGACTGGCATAAAAAGCAGATACATAGAATAATGGAGCAGAATAGAGAACGCAGAAATAAATATATGTATTGACAAGCAGCCCATTTTCAACAAAGGTGCCAATAATATACATTGGAAAAAGGACAATCTTTTCAATAAATGGTACTGAGAAAACAATAATCACATACAGAAGAATGAAACTAGACCCCTATCAATCAAATCAAAATGGAGTGAAGACTTCAATGTAAGACTTGAAACTATGAAACTACTGGAAAAATACATTGGGCAAATGCTCCAGGCCATTGATTTGGAACAAAGATTTTTTGAGTAAGATCGAGCACAGGGTACAGAAGCAAAAATTGACAAATGAGATTACATCAAGCTAAAATGCTTCTGCAAGGCAAAGAAAATGATTAACAAAGTGAAGAGACAATCTAAAGAGTGGGAGAAAATATTCACAAACTATCCAACTGACAAGGAATTAATAACTAGAATATATAAGAAAGTCAAACAACTCAATAGCAAAAATAAAAAATCTGATTAAAAAATGGCAAAATATCTGAACAGACATTTCTCAAAAGGAGACATACAAATGACCAACAGGTATAGAAAAAAATGTTCAACATCCACTTATCATTAGGAAAATGCAAATCAAAACCACAATGAGATATCATGTAGCCTCAGTTAAAATTGCTATTATCAAAAAGACAGGCTAGGCATGGTGGCTCATGCCTGTAATCCCAGCACTTTGGGAGGCCAAGGTAGGCGGATAATCTGAGGTCAGCAGTTCCAGACCAGCCTGACCAACATGGCAAAACCCCATCTCTACAAAAAAATACAAAAACTAGCCAGAAGTTGTGGGGTGTGCCTGTTGTCCCAGCTATGGGATGGTGGGATGTTGAGGCAGGAGAATTGTTTGAACCCGTGAGACAGAGGTTGCAGAGAGCTGATATCGGACCACTACACTCCAGCCTGGGTGACAGAGCAAGACAGAACTGGAGGATATTATGTTAAATGAAACAAGCCTGACACAGAAAGACAGATATTACATGTTCTCACTAATATGTAGAAGCTAAAAAAAATAATCTCATGGATGTAGTGAGCAGACTGGTGGTTACCAGAGGCTGGGAAGAGTGTGGGGGTAGGGATAAAGAGATATTGGTCAATGAGTACAAACATACAGTTAGAGAGAAGGAATAACTTCTAATGTTCAGTTGCACAGTAGGGTGACTATATTTAAATGATAATTTATTGTATATTTCAAAATAGCTAGGAGAGAAGATTTGGAATGTTCTCAACACAAAGAAATGATAAATGTTTGAAGTAAGGGATATCCCAAATTACTCTGATTTGATCGCTACACTGTATGCATTTATCAACATACCATATGTATCCCATATATATGTGCAACTGTAATGTATCAATTAAAAATATTTATTGCAAAAAAGTTATCTCCCACAGAATAGGAGAAAATATTTGTAAATCATGTATCCCATAAGGAATTCATATGCATAATACGTAATGAAGCTACAACTCAATAACAAAAACAAGCCAATTAAAAAATGACCAATGAAGCTGACTCGACATTTCTCCAGGGAAGATATACAAATGGCCAACATGCTCATGAGAAGATGCTCAACAGTATTAATCATCAGGGAACTGCGAATCAAAACTGCAGTGAGAACCACTTCACATAAGGATGGCTGGAATCATAAAGGGCAGACAATAATAAGCATGCCAAGGATGTGGAGAAATCAAAAGCCACATACACTGCTGGTGGGATGTAAAGTCAGGTAGCTGCTTTAGAAAACAGTCTGACAGTTTCTCGAACAATTAAATGTGGAGTAACCATATAACTCAGCATTTCAACTCCTAAACACATAACCAAGAGAAAACATATGTCTATACAAAAACTTGTACAAGAATTATTATAGCAGCATTATTCATAAGAGCCAAAAAGTGTGGGAATAACCCAAATGTTCATCAGCTAAGGAATGGATAAGCAAAATGTGGAGTATCATACAATAAAACATTGCTTGGCAGTAAAAAGGATAAAATACTGGTATACGTTGCAACACTGATGAACCTGGAAAACTTTATGTTAAGTGAAATAAACTAGTCACAAAAGTTGACAAACTATGTGATTCAATTCATGTAAAATTCTAGAATAGGGAAGTCTATAGAGACAGAAAGTAGCTGCTCGGGTCTCAGGGGCTGCTTGGGATTGGGGGTATGAGGAGAAAGGGAGATGATAGATAAAGGGTATGAGGTTTCTTTTTGACATGATGCAATGTTCTGAAATTGACCTCAGCGATGCTTGCAAATATTGTGTACTGTAAATGGGTGAATTACAAGGTATGTGAATTACATTTCAATAAAGCTATTTAAATTTTTTTTAAAGTGTGCCATTATCAGTAATTTGAAAAGTAAAGAAAATTATACTAAAAAATATCTGGTACATTATACATTTTCATCTAGTCCTTCATTGCTCTAGTATTTCGAGAATTGCAGCAGGATAATTTTCTTTTCTTTTTTTTTTGTTTTTGTTTTTTTGCTTCTGTTTTTCTGAGATGGAGTCTTGCTCTGTCACCCAGACTAGAGTGCAGTGGCACTATCTTGGCTCACTGCAACCTCCGCCTCCCAAGTTCAAGCAATTCTCCTGCCTCAGCCTCCCAAGTAGCTGGGATTACGGGTGCCCACCACCATACCCAGTTAATTTTTGTATTTTTAGTAAAGACGGGGTTTCACCATCTTGGCCAGACTGGTCTCAAACTCCTGACCTCATGATCCACCCACGTCGGCCTCCCAAAATGCTGCAATTACAGGCGTGAGCCACCACATCCGGCTGATAATTTTCTATAACACTAAATACATCAAAAACCAACTTTGTAGTTTGTGGAGAAAAACTATAAATAAGTCTAAACCTTAGTTTTTCACTGCCTTAAGAAAACATCTTTAATTAAAAAATTATAAGAGCATAAGTAAATAAAACCATACTAAAGGGTATATAGTCAAAAGCATATGTCTCTTCTACTTCAAATTTCTAGTTTCCTTCCCTAGAGACAAGCAGTTGTCATTTCTTGTGTCTTCCCAGAGATGCCTACTATGACATTGTTCTGTATCCCAAACCATCATGACCTCTCTGTACATATCAACTTGTTCAGCACCTAAAATTGACTGCCTTTATTCTTAATTATCTTTTCATGTGCATAAAAGCTATGTTTCCCACAGAAAATACAACTATGTGCTATACTTTTAAAATTTCAGCCATAGCACCAAAACCCTAGGTCCTTCCACACTGTAGATATCCCAGTAAATATTTGTTGATTGGCAAGATTAGAGAAAACTGCTCAGAAAAATTCTCAGCTCTCTGCTGACAGTAGGGACTAATAGCTTAACAAGAGAAAAGGAGGTGAGCAGGGATAGAAGCATATGGAGAAAATGTTTTCTTGAATGTTTTCACACATGATTGGGGTAAAAACAGTATATTAACTTGCACTGAGAATAACAAATTTGGTATCGCTCTTCAGATAATTCTATGTATTGGCTGAGAGTAAACCACACTCCCCATGTGGATCCATGGCCAAATAATTGTGTTCATGAAGTGTTACAATTTTATACCCTCTAAAGCAATTATTTATTTTTTGGCTTGAGGTCAAAGGCATATTCTAGTAGATTACAAATTCATTTCCAGTAACATAAAAGATTTCCTTTTCTCAGCTCAAAACCTAACAATGAAGATAACAATGAAACAATTGCTCTATTGCTATCTCTATAAATATTTGATACTTGGTATTAAGAATAATAATGTTGCTCTTCAATTAACTTTTGTAACATATTCTTTTCTCTTCCCAATTTTTCCTAGATATGTTTTTTAACCTTTCTTAGTCAATCGCCATTAGATTTACTTCCTTTCTTCTCTATTCACTTCATAACATTTAATGACAATCTTAGTTTTTGCCCTTTATTTTCACTTTCCTTCACTCATTAGGAACTAAGCAAATATTCCCCTGAAAAACACAAACACACAAGTGTGATGAATTCATCTTGCATTATTAAATAATAATAATGTTTTGAAACAGAACCTGATTTTCCAATATCTACCAATCTTCATCTTTGCAGGGTACTGTTAATGATATCAGAGTAGAAACTTACCTGGACAAAATGCTTGCAGGAAATGAATAAACCTCACTAATTAGTGAATTGGGTGAGTGAGTAGTCAGAATATATTAATGTTTGAATTGTAAAATGTTAAAAACTAACAACTGGCCACTGTAAAATACAGAGAATAACAATTGAAATACTAAGTGATTTATTTAAATTTTTCCAATTGTGGAAACTTTGTCCTGGATATATTTTTTTAATTTGTCTTAACTGTTGTTAAAATAGTAATATGATTAAATATTCCATTTCTTCCATCTAGAGGGTAGTGATTAATTTTACATTTCAAGATTTCTTTTTTCAGCCATGTGCCTTAACTTGCCTCAAACTCAAGCATGAATATCCCTAATTAAAACTTGCAAATGTGTTTGTATTTGAAAAGAAAATACCCCCACTTTGGTTCCATTAAATTAATTCAAAATTTTTATATACTTTTTAGATATGTTTGGTTATTCACATTTACCCTAAACATATTTAACATAACTTCCTCTACTTACGTAATATGTTTAATAAAACATATTTTATATGTTAAATTAAAAGGCCTTTAAAATATTGCTTAACAAATGACAATGATATCTTATATTTGTATCTGTACTCATTACAAACAATAGAATAATCCATTGGTGGGCTTTCATTGTAGACCCAGAGATGACAAGACATTTAGTGAACAATTTACTGGGTATTTCATTACCTCTTCATCGACTAGGGACATGTGAGTTCATTCCATTACCCTTAATAAGATTGCTTTTGAAGCTCTTTGTTTCTAAGATTTAAATAGGAACTCTGTCATCTGTCAGCCTACTACTGAACTTAAATAACCAGACCAATAAAGTAGATGCAACGTGCTGCTAAACATTTCATCTGCTACAAATGAGTTAGGAGGTTCCCTTTCACACAAGTGATACTATTTATAGCCTGTTGGAGAATGACAACTTAAGCAGGAAAGTTTGCATAGCTTCTAAGTACGAATGTTCCTTCTTCCCTTTAGGTGGATGATGCACATCTTCTCTCTCTAGGGCTGACCTCTATAATCCTCAGTCCAGAAACTTGTTCTAAACAGAATAATTTAAAAATCCAGAAAGTATATATATATATAAAAAAAAATTTATATATATATAAATTTATATATATTTATATATTATTATATATTATATATAATATATATTATATTTATATATACATTTATATATTATATATAAATGTATATATTATATATTATATATATTATATATTATATAATATGTATATATTATATATTATATATTATATAATATGTATATTATAATATGTATATTATAATATATATAAAATAATATACATATTATATATAATATAATATATTATATTATATAATATTAATATATGATATATATTATATATTATATATTATATATTATTATATATTATATATAAATTTATATATATATAAATATATATACATTTACATATATTTATATATATATAAATTTAAAGCCAGGCGTTATGGCTCATGCCTGTAATCCCAGCACTTGGGGAGGCTGAGGCAGGTGGATCACTTGAGGTCAGGAGTTTGAGACCGGCCTGGCCAACATGGTGAAACCCCAACTCTACGAAAAATATGAAAATTAGTTGGGTGTGGTGGCGCACACCTGTAATCCCAGCTACTCTGGAGGCTGAGGCAGGAGAATCGTTTGAACCTGGGAGGCAGAAGTTGCAGTGAGTTGAGATCTCCTGCTGCACTCCAGCCTGGGAAACAGAGCAATACTCTCTTTCAAAATAAGTAAATAGATACATAAAAATAAATAAATAAAATCTAAGGTTCAAAGAACTCTTTTTTTTTATTTATGTATTTTTTTTTTTTTTGAGATGGAGTCTTGCTCTGTCACCCAGGCTGGAGTGCAGTGGTGCGATCTCGGCTCCCTGCAACCTCCACCTCCCGAGTTCAAGTGATTCTCAAAGAACTCTTATGTTTTGAGCTGAGCCAAGACAATATAAGACAAGTTAATGCTATTCAAAGTTTTGGTCTTTTATAAAGATGGATTAATGATGTTTCGAATGCATTTTACTACTGAATGACATGAAATAGTGTTCATAAAATTCATCCCTTTTTTGTTTTATAAAGCAATGGGAAAATACCAGAGTTTTAATAACTAAACCATTTTAATATCTAACCCTTCTACCCAATCTCTAACAAGTAGCTGCTCAGCCGTTGCTGGAAAATGTTGAGTTACATATAGCTGAATACTTCATTAATGGAGAATCTCAGATTTTAAAAATTATTCCTTATTCTTAATCAAAAGATAACTTCTACTCGTTTTACCACTTGTAGACATGTATATCAGTCTAAATTCAAGGTGTAAATACAATTATCATTGACCAAAAAACAAATGCATTTCAAACTTCGTTTTCTTGAGTTGTTAAATGGCCCAGTTTATGTACAGAAACTTTCCCACCCCTGTTTACTAGAAATTTCAATGAGTAAGAGAAACCCTAATATGGAGAGATAGATATTGTTGACATCAGAGAGCTAAAGAATATATCTGTTAATATTTGTCCACCTACTTCTGTAGCCTTTCCTCTATTTTAATTATTCTTCCCTTTAAATTAGAACTCCTTTTCCCTGGGAATGATTTCAGCTAGATTCCTCTCCGATTAAAGCAAATGGCATTGTTATTCCAAAGAAAACTTTGTTAGAACAAGTGAATGTCTAATTTGTGAAATGTAAAGAGTAGACTATTTTGGTGCTTTTTACCTCCAAGAAACCCTTTCTATTTATCCCAAGTAAATCACCAGGGAGTGAAATACACAGAGCCAGCTGCATTGCTTAGTAGTGCACAGCACACGATATTTGCAAATAGCTCTGCACTTTGTAGGAAATAATGCCTTCAACACCAGAACCTAGCATGAGATAGCCTTTACCTCTCTAGCAGAAAGTTATCCTCAAGGTCACTAGTAAAATGCCTTTCTCTTTCAAATGCCAGCATTCAAATTGAATTCCATCTCTGCACTCTGCAGAATCAAACAAAATCTCAGCTTACATAATGATGCAGGCCCACAGCACCTGAAAGCGCCTTCTTTGTGGGGACGTGATAAATGAGGACTGCAGCTAGAACTTTCTTGCCAGAGGTAAAAGCTAAGTGTGAATTTGAACTGGATCCAAAGCCTGATGCTTATTTGGACATTAAAACTGTCAGGTGATCCTACAAAATATGCCCAGTGATTGTTTACTGGGCCAGTTGGCTTTCTGAGTGTATTGACTTCCAAGTTCTGTCTCATACTCCTCATACTCTCACTCTACTTGGGGAGCAAAGAGATGTGAAATTGGTGATAACAAGAGGATATAAAATTTGCAATAAAATATTCTATTTTTTATATCAGTGCATTTAAAAAATATATAGGGCACTCAAGGATGTTCAGACAATCAAGTTTTGGATAGGGTTAATCCTTAAACTTTGTTATGAATTTTAAGCAGCTTCATGGTATAAATTTCTCATAACACATAATTTATTTTAATTATGTATGAATTTAATGATTAATCATATAAACTTTTTAATTGTTAGTGTTTTAAGAATTCATTTTCTGTGACAACACAGAACATCATAGTCCTGATTGCTTTTTTTGTTCTCAATAGGCATTCTGGGTGTTTTTTAAAAAAATGCATTTATGAAGGTGTAACTTTATTTTTACATTAATAGGTATAAGTATGTGAACGGTTGTAAAGGAAAACTCGATTGGGAAAGAAGGTAAGAATGAAGGTGTGAAATACTCACTTTTAACGTGTCTATTTAGACTATGTGGCAACTCGTTATACATGGAACTATATTGCATTGTGCTTCTTTTAAAACTTTCTTAGTCTTTCTGAGCATTAGATTCCTTAATAATTAAATGTGTATAAAAATCTCATATTTTATCAAATCTGAGACACCACTGGTTGTAACACACACCATTATTTTATGTACCAATAGGGAAAACAAAATAGTGCCTAAATTATAACAATGCTTTCTTACCCCTTAGAATTGTTATTTTATATTCACTGAAAGATCTTTCTTTTAACCTTACTTAGACATACTTAATTGTATGTCACACATTCGTTTCTATGGTTTTCTGTGGGCACAGTATCTTTCAATATGGCATAAACAGCTATCAACGACCTGTGCATTCACAGGCAATGGAAACTAAGTCCCTTCTGGCTGACAATGACTGTAGCCCACCACCAATTATAGGGGCTCCCAAGGTCAAAAGTGTCATGACAATATGTGAAGATGAAAAATAAAATGTATCTTGGACTTTGTGAAGTGTGGAATTATGTTATTATCAATACAAATAGCTAGTTATTATTATAATTATGGCTATTATTATCAAAATCATTTGTATGCTACAGGTGAATATATTTCTAACTGAACAAAAATGAACATCCTGAAGATAATCTGCTTCCACACTATAGAAACTATTGTATTACAGTAATTTTTTAGTGCAGTAGAGAAAATAATGTCTCCCTTTTGCAGCATAAATTTTTGTGGGAGCTTTCTCTGGCCAAATGTCATCAATAATTTGATATCCAGTTGTTGGATATCCAGAACTATCAAAGTCTTCCAGGTACTAGGGATGGCACCACTCTTGAATAGATTTTCCCATAAATAAGGGGGCATAGTTCCCTTTAAACAGTGACTCTCGGCCGGGTGCAGTGGCTCACACCTGTAATCCCAGCACTTTGGGAAGTCGAGGAGGGCAGATCACGAGGTCAGGCGTTCGAGACCACTCTGGCCAACACGGTGAAACCCAATCTCTACTAAAAATACAAAAATTAGCCGGGTATGGTGGTGGGCACCTGTAATCCCAGCTACTTGGGAGGCTGAGGCAGGAGGGCAGGAGAATTGCTTGAACCTGGGAGACAGAGGTTGCAGGGAGCCGAGATCGTGCCACTGCACTCCAGGCTGTGTGACAGAGCCAGACTCCGTCTCAAAATAAATAAATAAATAAATAAATAAATAAATAAAGTGACTCTGTGTGATTGGCCCAAAAGTACAACCAAGTATATAAACCAGACCATCGCACTTGCTCTCCTTTCAACTTCTACTTCCTCCTGTGACAGGGAAGCTAAAAAATAGATGATAGCTCCATCTGTCAAGCTTTACCGACTTTAGTGCTTTATATAAATTCCATGAAACCTACATATTCTCATTTGATAGCCTCGTCGTAGCTGAACACTGCATTGCACTGCTTCTCAGTCAACAGAAGTATCTTTGGAGTCATTTGGCGTGTGCTTTGCCTCTGTGATTCGCCGTGTCTCATAGTCCAAGGTATACAATGCCACAGGATATATTTCTCTAAGTTCAGTAACCTTCCTAGTTCACTCAAGCAAACAAGAAAAATATTAGATGACAAAACATAGAAATTAATTCCTAAGTATGATCTTTAGAAGGATCAAAAATGTTTACAGCTTATACTTAAACTCCCTTCATCTGTGTAATAAACACAAACCCATTTAAAACTCATCACTTTTGGGTTTTCAATAAAAGCAAGGGTGAATCATTAAAGACAGAAAGTAAGAAAAGCCAGGGTCTGCTACCGTTAATAATATTATGCACATCATGCATATTTCTGTCCAGGAGAATAAGATATAAAATATATATGTTCAAAAATCAAGCCATATAAAATTCTTTGAGTTTTCCAAATTTTGAGATATTTAGCCACCTCATAGTCACTATAGCTTCTCAACTTCTATCTTCTCAAATTGCTTGGCTTCCTCTTAATGACCTAGCCACACATCATTCCAAGGGGAGCCTTAACAAGGGGACTTGGGATGTGTCCCAGGATTTTTGTCTTGACATGTGCTCCTCTGCTGCCCTCTACTGTAAGGATCAATAATTTTTTACAAGAAGCCTGAATATATACAATGTTTTTATTAATTGAAAAGCAGAATGCTAATTAAAAACTCTACTTTGGGGGAAAAAGGGAAAAAAGGCACAATGGCAAACTAAAAATGAGAGGTTATAATTCTTTCTTTTCTCTTATAAAAGTTAGACCTATATAATTCTTTATTATTATAAACTACCCCCAAAAGTTGCTACTTTATTAAAACAATGTTCCAAAAACATAATAAGTCATACTAAGCAGAATTGGCTGTATTGGTAGTGGTAGGAAGAAACTGTCTCAGGATCTCAAGTTGCAACTTTAAAATTCATTCCATGATAAGTAAATTAGCGAAAACAAGAAGGTAGTAAAATGCTTATACTTTCACTTCTATTCCTAAAGTCCTCTTTCTAAATGTCTTTTTTCTTTACTGAGGAAAGAAAATGAGTTCTTTTATTTTCCCTTCTTATCAAAACTAGAATGGAATGCATTGTCAATTATTTACCTTAGTTTATAGTTGGATCAATTTCACTTTAACAAAAGCTCATTCAAATTAAATCCCTTGCTATTTCACGTCCTTCTTTCCAACCTTCCTTCTTTAAACAAATATTTATAGAGTATACTTTGTGTTCCAAGTACCTTCTTAAGAACTGGAACAAGACTGGTTCCTGCCTTCCTGGAACTTATGGTTTATGGAGACATTTAATTAAAATATAGGAATAAGAATTTAATTGTAATTTTCTCTTTTTTTCTTTTCTTTTTTTTTTTTTTTTTTTTTTTTTTGAGATGGAGTCTCACTCTGTCACCCAGGCTGGAGTGCAATGGTGTGATCTCGGCTCACTGCAACCTTTGCCTCCTGAATTCAAATGATTCTCCTGCCTCAGCCTCCCGAGTAGCTGGGATTACAGGCATGCGCCACCATGCCCAGCTAATTTTTTTTTTTTTTTTTAATAGAGACAGGGTTTCACCATATTGGCCAGGCTGGTCTCAAACTCCTGACCTTGTGGTCTGCCCACCTCAGCCCCCAAAGTGCTGGGATAACAGGCATGAGCCACCGTGCCTGGCCTATTTAACTGTAATTTTCTGAAATATTATAAGCAGAGTGAGTAGTATATGGAAGGGAACTTGGTGCACTCAAGGAACTGAAAGGTTAGTGTGCTGAAGAAATGTCGTACGTGAGGCTATAGAATGAGGCAAGAACAGAACATGCTGGTCTTTGGGACATGTTACGGATTTTCGCCTTTAACCAAAGAGTAGTTGGAAACTATTCAGTCATTTCAGGTGAGAAATGGCATGATCAGACCTGTGTTTAAAAGAGATCCCTATGCTGTCCACGTAGGACGAGAAGAGTGGGACAACGACAGAAGGTAGGGATTTTTGTTTTGTTTTTAGGAAATATTGCCTAAATCCATTGAAATATAATGAAGCTCCGAAATAAGCAGAAGGTAGTGTACAACTTGGAGAAATTTTTAGGTGGTACATTTAAAATAACTCAGTGTGTGGCTGGATTCATGTGTACAAAGAAGAGGTAGTAAAGTTTCACAAGGGAAGAGTAGTTCTGATGCAGAGAAGGAATGTGAATTCACAAATAAGTGTACTACAGTTTCTCTGTAATTTAAAACAAAACTGTTCTTTCTTTACTCCTCTCCCTTTCTTACATACAAGCACACCCAAATATATGTAATCATCCCAACATTTCAAAGGAATTCCAGGCATGTTTCAGCCATATTTCAGACTAAACTGATATGGAAGATGCATCTATAAATAAATTGAAACGCTGATTAAATTTAAATATATAAGTATATAAATATATATAAATAGATGTATGAATATGCTTTATGTATGTATGTATATGCATGTATATATAGGTGCGTGTGCATGTGTATATATATGCGTATACATACGTCTATAAAATCCAAAGGCTGCAGTCATAAGCAAATAAAAAACTGCTGCTTACACATAATCACAAATTTTAAAACATATAAGGAAACAAATAACAATATTTGTTATTTGTAATATAACCAACAGGAGTATTAAGACCTACAAAGTACAGATAATATAACAATCTGAAAAAGACTACAAAATAAACCTAAAGTGATTAAAAAAGTAAGAGAAAGATAGGCACCATAATAACATAAAACAGTATGAATAAAAGATCAAGCAGATTTTAAATTAAAACTAATTCTGAAAATATCAAAAGTAAGAGAAAAATATCTTCAGAATACTACTAAACAACAGAAAAAAAGAGAGAATTGCTGGACTACTCTAATGGAAAATCAAAGGTTTATCTTCTGAAGACACTTAACCAAAAAAGACCTGAACTCAGTAATAGCTGAGTTTCAAAATAAAATGCCCAATAGAAAGGTTCTACAGTTAATGACTTTTACTGGGAAGGGTAACGAAATCAATTACCCACTCTATTGTGTATCCAACAGTCAGAAACTCCTGACCATGAACGTGCAGTTTCTAACAAACTTTTCAGAAATTAAGTTTTAATCTTAAACTTACTAGAAATAACTTCTACTTCCTCCCATGTAAAAGTATATGGTGGCCGGGTGCAGTGGCTCATGCCTGTAATCCCAGCACTTTGGGAGGCCAAGGTGGGCAGATCATGAGGTCAGGAGTTTGAGGTCATCCTGGCTAACATGGTGAAAACCCGTCTCTACTAAATATACAAAAATTAGCCAGGCTTGGCGGCGAGTGCCTGTAATCCCAGCGACTCGGGAGCCTAAGGTAGAAGAATCACTTGAACCCGGGAGATGGAGGTTGCAGCGAGCCGAGATTGCGCCATTGCACTCCAGCCTGGCAACAAAGCAAGACTCTGTCTCAAAAAAAAAAAAAAAAAAGTATATAGTACAGCACCTGCCTTCCTGCATACACAGCTAGAAAACTAGGCAAAATATATGAAACAACACACAGAGCAGAACTGTGATCCTTGAGGGGTGGGGGGAAAAAAATAAAACCCAAATAGCCCTATGATCATCTCAGCTTCCCATCTGGAGCTAATTTTCAGACTACAGCATAGGGAGGGAAAAGTAAAGCCAACACCTTCACTGAGATGAAAAGATAAGAGATAAGAATTTTAGGAATTCAAAGTGGCAGGTATTTTACAGGCAGAGTACCAGGGAACCATGCAGAAAAAGAGCTCCAGGCTGGGCAAGGTGGCTCATGCCTGTAATCCCAGCACTTTGGGAGGCCGAGATGGGAGAATCACCTGAGGTCAGGAGTTCAAGACCAGCCTAGCCAACACGGTGAAACCCTGTGTCTACTAAGAATACAAAAATTAGCCGTGCATGGTGGTGCATGCCTGTAATCCCAGCTACTCTGGAGGCTGAGGCAGGAGAATCGCTTGAACCTGGGAGGTGGAGGTTGCAGTGAGCCGAGATCATGCTACTGTACTCCAGCCTGGGTGGTGGAGCGAGACTCTGTCTCAAAAAAAAAAAAAAAAAAAAAAAAGCTCCAGAACTCTGCAGAAAGATCCATTCTAATATTTTTCAATTTTAGACATGTGTTAAGTAAAACTCTATAAAACCAGTCAAAGTATAATACCCAGAAAACTATAAGCTGAACAATTTCCAGGTTTCATACCAGGTTTGGAAATACTAGAGTTCCTACCACCCAAAAAGGAAAAGATGCTGTTAACTTCACAGGACATTCAATAGAGATCTCACAAGAGGCATGCCTTAGTACTAGCACTAAATAGTCCTAAAGTAAAGGGTAGCATAGACCTATACTAACAAAGCCTGAAGAGAAACCTCCAAAGAGTACAGCTGATCCACATTTAACTGAACTGTTTACCAAAACAAACTTTAAGATCATTAAAGGGAGAAAACAAGATTCAGACACTCAACCACATAAAAATTATAATGTCCATCATCTAAACAAAAATTGCTAGATATTCAAAGAAGAAATACTTGATCTATAACAGGAAGAAAAGCAAAAGTGCAATAAAGAGATCCTGAAATGGTAGGGGCAATGGAATTAGCAGATAGAGACTCTAAAACAGTTATTATAATTATGCGCAAGGATTTAAAGAAAAATGGAGGGCTGGGCGTGGTAGCCCATGCCTGTAATTCCAGCACTTTGGGAGGCCGAGGCAGGTGGATCATGAGGTCAAGAGATCAAGACCATCCTGGCCAACACGGTGAAACCCCGTCTCTACTAAAAATACAAAAATTAGCTTGGCATGGTGGCACACGCCTGTAGTCCCAGCTACTCAGGAGGCTGAGGTGGGAGAATCGCTTGAACCTGGGAGGGGCAGAGGCAGCAGTGATCTGAGATCGCACCACTGCACTCCAGCCTGGCAACAGAGTGAGACTCCATCTCAAAAAAAAAAAGGAAAATGGAAGATATTTTTACAACAATAAATGGAATTTCTTGCATTGAAAAATACAATAACTGAAATAAAAAATTCAAAGGACTTATATATCCAAAGATAAGAAATTGCAAGAGAAAAATTCATTGAACTTCAACATATAGCAATAGAAACTATCCAAACCGAAGCACAAAGAGAAAAAAGACTGACAGGAAATGAATGGACTTTTATGAATTTTGAGACAATATCAGACAGTATAACATATGTGTACTTGGAGTGGCAGAAAGAGGTAACAGAGAAAGAAAAAACTATTTAAGAAATAATGGTTAGAAATATTCTTAACTTGATTACAACTCTGAACCCACAGATTTGAGAAGCTCCATAAAGTACAAGTAGGCTACAAACAAATAAACTATCACAATCAAATTGCTGAAAACAAATGATAAAAGAAACATTTTTAAAAAAATAAACAAAACACACACATACATATTATGTATAGAATTACATACATTGAAAACCCTAAAGACTGTCAAAAACTCCTGAAGCTGGTAAACAACTTCAGTGAAGTTTGAGGATACACAATCAATATACAAAAATCAGTAGCATTTCTATACATCAATAATGTTCAAACTCAGGGGTGAGGGCGATCTGGTTGTGACATCTGTCTCCCCATTGATCACCAGGGTTGATTCAGCTGATCTAGCTGGCTAGGCAGGTGTCCCCTTTCTCCCTCACAGCTCCATGTGTGTTCTTCCCAAAGCTGTGTGGTTGGTCAAAGAGGACGACCATCCCTGGTAGAGGAGGACTTGTTTTCACTCAAGGGTATACGAATGGCTGCACTCCCTGCTAGAACCTCCAAACAAGCTCTCAAAATCCATTTGTAGGAGAACATAGGGTAGTAAAGCTTCCAAGACTCCAGACACATCTGAATGAGGCACTGCATGTGGCAGTCAGCCTTTCTCTTTAAAAAATAATCATAATAATAATAATGTTCAAATTGAGAGCCAAGTCAAGAATGCAATCCCATTTACAATAGCAACAAAAACTAAAAATAAAATACCTAGGAATCCATCTAACCAAGGAGGTGAAAGATCTTTGCAAGGGGAATTATAAAACATTGCTTAAAGAAATCATAGATGACACAAACAAGGATTATGAATTGGACTAATCAATACGATTAAAATGATCATTAAAACGGCCATACTGTCCAAAGCAATCTACAGATTCAATGCTATTCCTATCAAACTCCCAATGTCGTTTCTCACAGAACTAGGAAAAAACTCTTTTAAAATTCATATGGAACCAAAAAAAGAGGCCAAATGGCAAAAGCAACCCTAAGCAAAAATAACAAAGCCAGACGCATCACATTACCCAACTTCATACTATACAATAAGGCTACAGTAACCCAAACAGCAGGGTATTGGTACAAAAGCAGACATGTGGACCATTGGAACAGAATAGAGAATCCAGAAATAAAGCCAATAGCAGTAATCTGATCTTCAACAAAGTTGACAAAAATAAGCAATGGGGAAAGTACTCACTATTCAATACATGGTGCTGGGATAGCTGGCTAGCCATCTGCAGAAGAATGAAACTAGACCCCCACCTCTCACCATTTACAATTTTTTTTTTTTTTTTTTTTTTTTGAGACAGAGTCTTGCTCTGTCACCCAGGCTGGAGTGCAGTGGCACAATCTCGGCTCACTGCAAGCTCTGCCTCCCGGGTTCACGCCATTCTCCTGCCTCAGTTTCCCGAGTAGCTGGGACTACAGGCGCCCGCCACCACGCCCAGCTAATTTTTTGTACTTTTAGTAAAGACGGGGTTTCACCGTGTTAGCCAGGATGGTCTCGATCTCCTGACCTCGCGATCCGCCCGTCTCGGCCTCCCAAAGGGCTGGGATTACAGGCGTGAGCCACCGCGCCCGGCCACCATTTACAAAATTTAACTCAAGAGGATTAAAGATTTAAGTGAAAGACCTCAAACTACAGGAATCCAAAAGAAAACCTAGGAAACACCATTCTGGACATTGACCTTGGGAATTACTTTATGACTAAATCCTCAAAAGCAATTGCAACAAAAACAAAAATAGACAAATGGGACCTAATTAAACTAAAGAGCTTCTGCACAGCGAAAGAAACTTTTAGCAGAGTAATCAGACAACCTGCACAATGGGAGAAGATATTCACAAAATATGCATCTGACAAAGGTCTAATATCCAGAATCCATAAGGAACTTAAACAGTTGAAGCAGCAAAAAGCAAACTCATTGAAAAAATGGGCAAAAGATAAGAACAGACACTTCTGAAAAGAAGACATACAAGCAGTCAACAAACATGAAAAAATGCTCCACATCACTAATCATCAGAGAAGTGCAAATCAATCCATACTGGGATGCTATCTCATATTGGGCAGAATGGCTATTATTAAAACATCAAGAAACAACAGATACTGGTGAGGCTGTGGAGAAAAGAGAACACTTATATACTGTTGGTGAAAATGCAAATTTCTTTAGCCATTGTGGAAAGCAATTTGGAGATTTCTCAAAGAACTTAAAACAGGACAACCATTTCACGCAACAACTCCATTACCGGGTACATATCTAAAAGAAAATAAATTGTTCCACCAAAAGAATTTATGCACTTGCATGTTCCTTGCAATACAGTACACGATAGCAAAGACATGGAATCAACCTAGGTGCCCATCAATGGTGAGTTGGATAAAGAAAACGTATACATATACGCCATGTAATATGGCACAGCTGTAGAAAAGAATGAAATCATGTTCTTTGTAGCAACACGGATACAACTGGAGGCCATTATCCTAAGCAGGATATTGGAATTAACACAGGGACAGAAAAATAAATACTGCACATTCTCACTTATAATTGGGAACTAAACATTGGGTACTCATGGACATAAAGACGGTGAAAATAGACACTGGAGACTACTAAAAGGGGAAGAAGGGAGGTGGGGCAAGGGTTGAAAAACTAACAATTGGATACTATGCTCAGTACCTGGGGGATGGGATCAACTGTACCCCAAACGTCAGCATCATGTGATATACCTAGGTAACAAACCTGTACATGTACCCCCTTGAATCTAAAATAAAAGCTGAAATTAAAAAATAAAGTAAATGGATAGAAAGTTATATTCCATGGAAATGCAATGTAATCATAAGAAAGCTAGAGTGCTTATATTAGTATTTGACAAAGTAGACTTCTGGAAAAGGAATATTAACAGAGACTTTAAAAAGACATTTTATAATGAAAAAATGGTCAATACATCAGCAAGATTTAACAATCATAAGTGTGACTATACCTAATCATTATGCATTGCTTAACGATGGAGGTAAGTTCTCAGAAATGCATCATTTAGCAATTTTGTAGTTGTGCAAACATCACAGAATGTGCTTACACAAACATAGATGATACAGCCTACTACACATCTAGGTTATATGGTATAGCCCATTGCTCCTAGGCTGCAAAATGTATAACGTGTTACTGTAGGCAACTGTAAAACAATGGCAAGTATTTGTATATCTAAACATATGTAAACATTAAAAAGTATAGTAAAAACATGGTATTATAAACTTATGGGACCACCATCATATAAGCTGTTTGTTGTTAACCAAAACACTGTTATGCTGTGCTTGACTGTAGTTTCAAAATAAATGAAGTAACAGCTGATAAAACTAAAAAGAGAAACAGACAAATACACGTTTAGTTGGAAAGTTAAACACTACTTTCTTAGTAATTGATATAACAATTAGAGAAAAACTTAGTAGCAATATACGTGACATGAACAATCCTATCATTTAACTTGATATAATAAACATGTACAGAACACTACAGAAAACAACATAATACAATTTTTTTTTACAAGTGGAAAATTCACTAAGATAGATTATATGCCAGGACATAAAACAAGTCTGTGGAAATATGCAGTGTATGTCCTCAGACACTGGTAGAATAAAACCGAAACTCAACAACAAAAAGATAGCTAGAAAATTCAAAATTATTTGGACTTTAAGTATCACACTTCTAAATTGTGCATAAAACCAAAGAAGACAAATCATAAATGAAATTAGAAAATATTTTGAACTGAATGATAATCAATGCACAACGTATTAAACTTTTGAAATGCTTTAAAATTTCTAGATTTAAATGCTTGTATTTGGTGAAAAGAATTTAAAACCAAAAACCTAACCTTCCAACTTAAAAAGCTAAAAAAGAAAAGCAAATCAAATCCAAAATAAGTAGAAGGAAAATATTCAAATTTATAAAGTAGAAAAAAAATTAAGAGGATTAATAAAATTTAAAAAGCATCTTTTCAGAAGATTAATGAAATTTATAAAATTCCAGCTGAATGATAATGATGGATTCTGACAAATGGAATGGCTGTATCAGAGATGCACATTTAAATTAATGATAGATATTATCAAAGTCACTTACCTGAAAAGGATTTACCCATTTAGAATACACCGAGGTGTATATGAAAACACCACTTTTGCAAGTCCTCTTAGACGTTAGATATTATTAATCTTTTTTATTCTTTAATTAAAAATTTTTATTGTTTTAGTTTTTATTTCCAATGATGATTAGAGAGTTGAGAATCTTTGATGTATTTATTGGCATTTCGTATTTTTTTTCTTCCATGATCTGATCTTTGTCTTTTTCTTATTGCTTTGCAGAAGCTCTTTTGATGTTCTGGATAGTAGGATTTTGCCTGTTATATATTTATGTGGCATGTATTTCCTTCTTGTGTGTTGCATCTCTCTTAATTTTGTTTTATACTCTATAGAAGTTTAAATTTTTTAGTCAAATCTGAGTTGACTTACAAGTTTTGTGATTACTGTGGAAGCTCTTCACTATACAAATTTCCTTAAAAATCTTTTTTCAATAATTGGATTTGACTTTTATATTTAGCTTTTAGAAATGTATCTTGTATGGCATGAAGTAGAAATTGACTTTTTCTCACTTCCATGTATAGACAATTATATCAAGAATATTTATTAAATACACCACTA
This sequence comes from Pongo abelii, assembly GCF_028885655.2. NCBI lineage: Eukaryota > Metazoa > Chordata > Mammalia > Primates > Hominidae > Pongo > Pongo abelii. Next base: position 142,304,684 of record NC_071991.2, on the reverse strand, counting down.
TACTTTTCCCTCTATGGTAAAACGTCACCTTTATCATGAATTAAATTCCCACATATATTACTTTGTTTCTGAACTCTATTTTGTTCTATCAAGCTATATAACTATTTCTATGCCATGCTACATAGTTTTAATTATCATGGTAATATATGGTTTTCTATACATAGCAGGAAAAAGTTTCCATGAAACATATTTTTGAGACTTTGAAAAGTATTGTATTACATTTATTAGATTTACTTGGGGATTTTTTTCTCTATTTTTTTTTTTTTTTTTTTTTTTTTTTGAGATGGAGTCTCGCCCTGTCGCCCAGGCTGGAGTACAATGGCATGATCTCGGCTCACTGCAACCTCCGCCTCCTGGGTTCAAGCGATTCTCCTGACTCAGTCTCCCGAGTAGCTGGGATTACAGGCGCGTGCCACCATGCCCAGGTAATTTTTTGTATCTTTAGTAGAGACGGGGTTTCACCATGTTGGCCAGGCTGGTCTCGAACTCCTGACCTCGTGATCTGCCCACCTTGGCTTCCCAAAGTGCTGGGACTACAGGCGCGAGCCACCACGCCCGGTCAGGGATTTTTATTTTATTATTATTATTTTTTTAACATCACGAGTCTTCTCATTTAAGAAAATGGTAAGAGTTTTTGTTTATAAAAGCCTTTTAAAAAAGGGACCAATTTATATTATACTTTCTTTTTCTTTTTTAAAAATTTATTTATTTCTTTTTTTGAGACAGAGTCTTGCTCCGTTGCCCAGGCTGGAGTGCAGTGGTACAATCTAGGCTCACTGCAATCTACTCCTCCTGTGTTCAAGCGATTCTCCACCTCAGCCTCCCGAGTAGCTGGGAACACAGGCGCATAACACCATGCCCGTCTAGTATAGACGGGGTTTCACCATGTTAGCCAGGATGGTCTCAATCTCCTGACCTCATGATCCTCCCGCCTCGGCCTCCCAAAGTGCTGGGATTACAGGCATGAGCCACTGCGCCCGGCCTTATACTTTATTTTTCTAATGGTGGGATTAGAAATGTTTTTTTAGACTTTTATTTATTTTAGGTTTGGGGTACATGTGCAGGTTTGTTATACCAGTAAGTTGTGTGTCATGGGGGGTTGGTGTACAGATTATTTCATCACTTGGATAGTAAGCATAGTACCCAATAGGTCGTTTTTCAATCCTCACCCACCTCCACTATCCATCCTCAAGTAGGCACATGTGTCTTTTGTTCTCTTCTTTGGGTCCATATGTACTCAATGCTTAGTTCCCACTTATAAGTGAGAACATGTGATATTTGGTTTTCTGTTCCTGTGTTAATTCACTGAGGATAATGGCCTCCAGCTTCATCTACGTTGCTGCAAAGTACGTGTCCTTGTTCTTTTTTTATGGCTTCATAGTATTCCGTGACATATGTGTACCACACTTTCTTTATGCAGTCTACCATTGATGGGCATTTAGGTTGATTCATGTGCTGGGATGACCATATATGAGCACGTGTCTTTATGGTAGAATGATTTATTTTCCTTTGGGTATATACTTTTGTAGGCTTTGCAAACTTCTAAAATCTATTGATTGAAATATACATAATCATCAAGATTGCTGTAAATTAGGTGAGGTTTTTAAGTAAATTTATTATAGTATTCATTTTGTTTTTGTTTTTTGTTTTTTGTTTTTGAGACGGAGTCTCACTCTGTGGTCCAGGCTGGAGTACAGTGGTACAATCTCTGCTCACTGCTACCTCTGCCTCCTGGGTTCAAGCAATTCTCTTGCCTCAGCCGCCCAAGTAGCTGGGATTACAGGTGCCCACCACCCCACCTGGCTAATTTTTGTATTTTTAGTAGAGACGGGATTTCACCGTGTTGTTGAGGCTGGTCTTGAACTCCTGACCTCAGGTGATCTGCCAGCCTCGGCCTCCCAAAGTGCTGGGATTACAGGCGTGAGCCACCACACCCGGCCACATAGTATTCATTTTAAATTTATTTTCCTCCCCCTTAACTAGTCTTTTCTTCCCACATCTTAGTAAATGAAACTACTATATGCTTTGTTGCAAAAGCTAAAAATTTAGGAGTCAAATCTGTCACACTCTATATCTAATGCATAACCAAAATGTCAATTCTGGTCCCAAAATATTTTCCAAATCTTTTCACTCTGTTCACTCTAGATCAATTTGCCATCATTTGTTAATAGATGTATCAATTAGGACAAAGGGTGAGTATCATATAACCAACCCTTGCCCCCTTGCCCCTCAAAAAATCCCAACTAAATAAGAGTGGTTTAAACAAGATAGAACTTTCACAAACAGAAGAGTGGTTTAACGAACAAGAAAGGAGTTTGTTCTCTTCGTTACTGAGGGCCAGGTTGCTGACTCCTGAAACAAGGATGCTTTCTATTATGCCAGTGACTTCTAGCCTGTAGGGTGTTGATGTCTGGGAGTTCACAGAGTGATTACCAGGTGTCTCCAAAGTTTTATGTACTAAATATTATCCATAGATTAATAAATGATAGTATTGATTTAGTTTATATTTATTCTATGATATAGTAGACATTGCTGTGTGATATGTAGACCTTATGGTGGCTAATGAATCCTTCACAAATTTCTATATATATATATATATATATATATAAACATATTGAGTGTTTACTATGCGCTATGTACTGTGTTTGACAGTGAAAATATAGCACTGAATAGATCAGGCCAAATCCCATCCTTGTCATGGAAGAGAAAGCCAATAAATAAATTAACAGGACAAGTGTTCCCAAAAATAAAAACTGTGCTAAGAGAGAGTAATCAGAGGAGGTTGTTTTAAATTAAAAAATCAAAGAAGTCTTCTTTGAAGAGGTGCTATGTAAGCTTAGAATGAGCCAATTATGTGAAGAAGTGGGGAAAAGAGAATGAACATTCTAGCAGAGGGAAAAGGAATAGAAAAGACTTGTTCAAAAATAGAAAAGAAGCAAGTTTGGCTGGTGCTTCACGCTTAAGAAGAAGAATGGTGCAGAACAATATTGGAGATAGAGAAAAGCCAGTTTATTCAGGGCCTTTTCAGTATGCATTTTATTCTAAAATTAGCTGATGAGTTTTCAGCAAATTGATATGATTTGTTTCACAATTTAAAAAGAACTTGGACTATGGTATGATGTCAATATGCAGTAAATACAGGGAGAGATGAATCTCCAATCAAAGGGTCTATTTGGGAATAACATACAAAAAAATTGCAATTTGGGATACACAAACCAGGGTAGCCCCTAGGTGTGTCCAAAGAATGAAGGGAAAGGCTGGGGTTGTATTGGGGAAAAAGAGGAAGGTTAGGTAAGGTGGTGCTGTCAGTATCTTACGGGGACTGGTGAGTTGTATGGGTGAATGGCAGCAGTTAGTAGGTAAAATTTATAAACTGAAAGTCACAGCAGGCCTTTGATGTTTTGGATTTGGTTTGTGAGACAGCTCTTGAGGTAGGTGTTTGTGACATGTGTGCTTTTGCCTATGGTCCCCTGACTCTATTTTAATTGGGTATGCCAAAAATGACTCCATTTTGCATAATCATTGTTCACAGTGGGTACTAGGATCAGAGGGGAGCAAGGGTAGAAAAGGGCCACGGTGGGCAGTTATTATGGTCATCTAGGTGTGGCACAAACTAGTTGGCTAGTTTGCTTTCAACATCTATTCTCCTTTTTCTATTTAGTAATAGCCTCAGTTTTTACCTGGCCATATCACTTCTGTGAATCCCGAAAATTTGAGACAGGTCTCAGTTAATTTAGAAAGTTTATTTTGCAAAGATTGAAGATGCACCCGTGACACAGCCTCAACCACCTCAAGAGGTCCTGACGACATGTGCCTAAGGTGGTCAGGGCACAGCTTGGTTTTATACATTTTACGGAGACATGAGACATCAATCAATATGTAAGAAGTAAATCAGTTCCCTGCAGAAAGGCAGAGACAGCTCAAAGCAAGACCCCCCTACTGGGGGCTTCCAGGTCACAGGTAGGTGAGAGACAGGTGGTTCCATTCTTTTGAGTTTCTGATAAGTCTTTCCAAAGGAGGCAATCAGAATATGCATCTATCTCTGTGAGCAGAGGAATGACTTTGAATCGAATGGGAGGCAGATTTGCCCCAGCGGTTCCTAGCTTGAAGAGGCCTAAGATGTTTTCCTTTCAAGCTTCTCATCTAAAAGACTCCATTTTCCAGCTGTCCCTAAAGCCAGATGAAGACATGTGACTCAGGCAATGTTAGAAGCTTCCTGAAAGTTTCACACTATACTTTTGCTTAAAACAAATTGTGACTTGAACAATTTGTTTTAAGCAAAAGTATAGTGTGAAACTTTCAGGAAGCTTCTAACATTGCCTGAGCCCTGTAGTGAAAAACAGTGATGACTGAGAAATTCCTTCACCCTTTTGTTTTCTGAAACCCATCCCTAGCCCTGCCTTTTGTGTTCCAGGAATGAATTACCTCAGAGAACTACCCTTTCTCACATGAGGTAGATAAGACTCTGTGTCTCTTTCTCCTGGCTTCTGTAATACTCTCAGATGACTCCCTTGTTTTTGCCTGACCTGTTGAGAAGGTCAGTCATGAATGCTCCAAGACCCCATTGTTTGTCTCATAAATGATTTAGCAGAGATTATTAGAACAGTTTGTCTGTTTGAAACTAGCCAAACACAGACATAAACATTTCCTGTTCTGCCAACTGACCGGGACTTCCCCTGATTGCAAAATAACCCCAAATGGCAATCGCCCCACGTCTACTCCTTCCTATAAAAGTCTAAGAAGGGCTGGGCACAGTGGCTCATGCCTGTAATCTCAGTGCTTCGGCAGGTGGAGATGGGAGGATTGCTTGAGGGCATGAGATCAAGAGGAGCCTGGGCAACATAGCAAGGCCCTGTCTCTACAAAAAAAAAAAAAAAAGAGCCAGGTGTGGTGGCATGCACCTACAATTCAAGCTACTCAGGAGGCTGAGGCAGGAAGATGGCTTGAGCCCAGGAATTTGAGGCTGCAGTGAACTCAGATCATGCCACCGCAGACCAGCCTGGGAGGCAGAGTGAGATGCTGTTTCTATGCTAAAAACAAACAAACAAACAAACAAAAAGATCTAAAGGAAAATCACACTGCCAAGACACTCTGACATTAGGGCCTAGGGTGTTCTGCTTATTGCAATAGCCTGAATAAAGCCATCTCCTTAATTGTCAAGATCACGCCACTGCACTCCAGTCTGGAGACCCTGTCATTAAAAAAATAAAAATAAAAAAAATATATAATATTGTTCCAAACAATGCTATAATAAAAGTGCTTTGCAGTGAAATAAGTTTTGAAAATACTGCACACTATCACCAATATCATTTGGGGTTTATAACACATTATTCACTTTTAAACATCTGAGGAACGCAAGCAAAGAAGCTGCTTAGGCTAGGTGCAGTGGCCGATGCCTGTAATCCCAGCACTTTGAGATTATAGTACCCAGGTGGGTGGAGTGCTTGAGCTCACGATCTGAGGCCAGCTGGGCAACATGGCGAACCCCTGTCTCTACAAAAAATACAAAAATCATCTGGGTGTGGTAGTGCACACCTGTAGTCCCAGCTACTCAGGAGGTGGAGGTGGGAGGATCACTTGAGCCTGGACAGCAGTGGTTGCAGCAACCCAAGGTCGTGCCACTGCACTCCAGCCTGGGCAACTACAGGATAGTGTTAAGATACTGTGATTCTCCTGCCTCAGCCTACCAAGTAGCTGGGATTACAGGTGCACACCACCACACCCAGCTAATTTTTTGTATTTTTAGTAGGGACAGGGTTTCACTATGTTGGCCAGACTGGTCTTAAACTCCTGACCTCACGATCCACCTGCCTCGGCCTCCCACAGTGCTGGGATTACAGACGTGAGCCACTGCGCCCAACCCTAAAGTAATTTTTTTTTTTTTTTTTTTGATACGGAATCTCACTCTATCGCCCAGGCTGGAGTGCAGTGGCACAATCTCGGCTCACTGCAAGCTCTGCCTCCTGGGTTCATGCCATTCTCCTGCCTCAGCCTCCCGAGTAGCTGGGACTACAGGGGCCTGCCACCATGCCCGGCTAATTTTTTTGTATTTTTAGTAGAGATGGGGTTTCACTGTGTTAGCCAGGATGGTCTCGATCTCCTGACCTTGTGATCCACCCGCCTTGGCCTCCCAACGTGCTGGGATTTCAGGCGTGAGCCACTGTGCCCAGCCATCCTAAGGTAATTTTTATATGCACTAGGAAACCCAGAAATTTGTGCAGCTTACTTAATTGCGGTATCTGGAATCAAACCCACAGTATTTCCAAGGTATGGCTGTATTAAAAAGAATGAGCTAGATAAATATGGCCTCGTGGAAAAATGTCCACAACAGAGTAAATTTTGTAACTGTAAATAGTAGAATAGTCTCACTTCTGTTTTTGATTATTCATAGAAAATGGATTTGGAAAGTCATAGAAACTGAACTGTTAAAATGACCTCTGAGAAAAAGGGATGCAGTAGGTAGGAGCCAGTAGGGTGAGAGTGATATCAATTTTTATTTAATGTACTTTTTTATTACATTAATATTTTTATAAGTATATTAAAGAAGTTTAAGATGTTTATAAAAATGTATATTAAAATAAATTTAATGAGCAATTATTGTTAACCTTTGGTATATTTGGGGCTTCCAAGGAAAGCAGGATAAATATAAACATGCGTGCATACAGACATACATGGAACAATTTTCAGGGGAGAGATTCCAAATCTTCAACCAAATTTTCAGTTGATTTTATGATCCCAAAAAGGTTAATACTGATGGTAAACAGGTCCACAGTATGACTCCACAAAGTAGGAAGGAACTCCAAGTAGTAAGTTATATAGTTTTCTCTAGGATACAAAGAAGGCTCTTCCGTCTTCCTCATCAAATATTCTGTGCCTCTGCCCTCATTTTCTTGTACTGGTGGCGTTCAAAATATGTGGTATATTGGCCGGGCGTCGTGGCTCATGCCTGTAATCTCACCACTTTGGGAGGCATGGGCGGATTTCTTGAGGCCACGAGTTTGAGATCAGCCTGGCCAACATGGTGAAACTCCATCTCTACTAAAATTACAAAAGTTAGCCAGGCATGTTGGCACACATCTGTAGTCCTAGCTACTCAGGAGGCTGAGGCATGAGAATCACTGGAACCCATGGGGCAGAGGTTGCAGTGAGCCAAGATCATGAGATTGCAGCAATTCAGTTCCATCTTCAGGCTCCACTTCTAATTCTAGGTCTCTTGCTATTTCTACCACATCTGCAGTTATTTCCTCCACTGAAGTCTTGAGCCTCTCAAAGTCAGCCATGAGGATTGGAATCAACTTCTTCCAAACTTCTATTAATTTTGATATTTTGACCTCCTCCCATGAATCATGAATGTTCTTAACGGTATCTAGAATGGCGAATCCTTTCTAGAAGGTTTCCAATGTACTGTGCCCAGATCCAACAGAGGAATCACTATCTATGGCAGCCACAGCATTACAAAATGTGTTTTTTAAATGATAAGACTTGAAAGTAGAAATCACTCCTTGATCCATGGTCTGCAGAACAGATGTGTTAGCAGGCATGAAATCATTAATCTCCATCAGAGTTTTTGGGTGACCAGGTGCACTATTAATGAAAAGTAATATTTGTAAAGGATGTATATATATATATATATATATTTTTTTTTTTTTTTTCCTGAGCAGTAAAATAGTGGGTTTAAAATATTCAGTAAACCATGCTGTAAACAGATGTGTTGCCATTCAGGCTTTGTTGTTCCATTTCTAGAGCACAGGCAGAGTAGATTTAGCATAATTCTTTTTTTTTTTTTTTTTTTTTTTGAGACGGAGTCTTGCTTTGTTGCCCAGGCTGGAGTGCATTGGCACAGTTTCAGCTCACTGCAACCTCCACCTCCCAGGTTCAAGCGATTCTCCTGCCTCGGCCTCCTGAGTAGCTGGGATTACAGGCACGTGCCACTATGCCCAGCTAATTTTGTATTTTTAGTAGAGACAGGGTTTCACCATTTGGTCAGGCTGGTCTCGAACTCCTGACCTCGTGATCTGCATGAGCCACCATGCTTGGCCAGATTTAGCATAATTCTTAAGGGCCCTAGGATTTTCAAAATGGTAAACAAGCACTGGCTTCAACTGACACCCACCAGCTACATTAGGCCTTAACAAGTGAGTCAGCCTGTCCTTTGAAGCTTTGAAGCCAGACATTGACTTTTCCTCTCTAGCTATGAAAGTCCTAGATGTCATCTTCTTCCAATAGAAGGTTGTTTCATCTCCATGAAAAATGGCCACCTTCATCAATGATCTTAGCTAGATTTTCTGGTCAACTTGCTACAGCTTCTTCATCAGCACTTGCAACTTCACCTTGCTCTTTTATGTTATGGAGATGGCTTCTTTCCTTAAACCTCATGAACCTCTGCTATCTTCAAACTTTTCTTCTGCAGTTTACTCATTTCTCCCAGACTTTAGAGAATTCAGAATCAGGGCCTTGCTCTGGATCAGGCTTTGGTTCAAGGAAATGTTGTGGCTGACTGGATCTTCTACACGGACCACTCAAACTTTCTTCATAGCAATAAGGCTGTTTATCTTTCTTATCATTCATGTGTTTAGTGGAGTAGCACCTGCAATTTTCTTAAAGAACTTTTGCTTTGCATTCACAACTTGGCTAACTGATACAAAAAGCCTAGCTTTCTTTTGACAAAACTTTCTCTCTAATCTTCATCATTTCTAGCTTTTGATTTAAAGTGAGACACATGCAATTCTTCCTTTCACTTAAACACTTAGAGGCCATTGTAGGGATATAAAATGGCCTAATTTCAATATTGTCATGTCTTAGGGAATAGGGAGGCCCAAGGGGAAAGAGAAACAGGAGAATGTACTGGTCCTGCGGCAGTCAGAAACACACATTGATCTATTAAGTTTGCCATCTTATAAGGGCATGGCTGGTGGCACCCCAAAACAATGACAAGAGTGACATTAAGAATCACTGATCACAGATTATAATAAATATATTAACGGAAGTATTCGAAGTATTGTAAAAATTACCAACATATGACGCAGAGACATGAAGCAGGTACATGCTTTTGGAAAAATGTTGCAGATAGATCTGCTTGATGCAGGGTTGCCACAAACTTACAATTTGTAAAAAATGTGGTATCTGTAAAGCACAATAAAGCCAAACACAATAAAAGGAGGTATGCCTGTAATTCCTGGTATGAAGTACCATAATTCTCCATTTTTTCCCCCATTATTTGTTAATCTATTTCACATTTACTGAACTTCTCTTGGTGAGACACACTGTGTGGCTGGAGGAATAGCAGGGAAGGAAACAGACAAGGCTCCTGCCCTTAGAGAGGAGCTCTGTAGTAGGGGGAGACAAATCATTAACAAGTAAACTGTGCTAGAGTGAAGATTCAAAGGCGAACAACTAAATTTTGGTCCTTGTTCTCCTGGAGCCTACATTTTAGGGTGATTAAATAAAATATAAAATACCTCAACACTGTTTGGAACATAATAATTGATCAGTAAGTGTAAATTTTTATTACTGCTTAAAAAATTGGTTACAATCTGCCATTGAATTCATTGTTCAAGATTTTGTTCTGAAAACTGGTGATGTGTTTTTGCCATTTGACTACCTTCTATAATTTGCCTTGCCTGTTTATATCCTTGGTCATGATTTTTCTGGTTTGCCTTTTACTAGTGGACATGTAGTTCTCAGGCAGGAGAATAGGGTCTAGAGGCAGGGAATGTAAGGCCAATTCATGCTGACTTCCTCGAACTAAATCAAACTGAAATACTTCAGCAATGACAGGAAACATCCTCTCCATTTACGCAGGGCTTATATCCAGTAAATGACTTTGAACTTTACTTCATCCTCCTCATTTACATAGGGCATATGCCAAGTAACCAATGGAAACCTCTAGCCGGCATTTAAATCCCAGAACATTCTCTAACGGCACTCTTGAGCCCCTATGCTCGGGGGCTCCCAACCTATGGGGTGTACTTTCATTTTCAATACATCTCTGTTTTTGCTTCATTCTTTCCTTGCTTTGTGCGTTTTGTCCAATTCTTTGTTCAAGACGCCAAGAACCTGGACACATCAACTGGTAACACCTCTTCATAGGATAAACACATGGCAACCACTTGTCTATTACATGTGCAGATAGTTTCCTTGTACCCCAATTGTCTTTTAGGTTCATTAAGGTCATATTTAAACATGGACTTTTGAGATTTGTTGTAGCTAAACCCGTATATAAGCATTTAGGCTTCCTCCTCCTTTGGGTCTTTTCTTGTGGACTCCCACGCACATAGCTGTAAGCTTTTCTCCTGTTAAACTGTCTTATGTCAATTTAACCTCTTAGGCCCAGGTGGAAACCTTAAGAGGGTAGAGGGAGATTAGGTTCGCTCAGTATTGGAAAAGCCTGTATTGCAAGAGTGACGCTTTGCAGCTGCAGATAGGCGGCTTAAAGTTTCTTCCAACAAAAAAATCCTGTTTCCACAAAGCAAAGGAAGGAAAGTTCTTGACGGAGTGTTCCCTAAAGAAAGATTTTTTTTTTTTTTTGGGGGGGGAGATGGAGTCTCGCTCTGTCGCCCAGGCTGGAGTGCACTGGTGTGATCTCGGCTCACTGCAACCTCCGGCCTCCCGGGTTCAAGCGATTCTCCTGCCTCGGCCTCCCGAGTAGCTGGGACTACAGGCGCGCGCCACCATGCCCGGCTAATTTTTTGTATTTTTAATAGAGACGAGGTTTCACCATGCTGGCCAGGCTGGTCTCGAACTCCTGACCTCATCATCCGTCCGCCTCGGCCTCCCAAACTGCTGGGATTACAGGCGTGAGCCACCGCACCCGGCCAGGAAGGAAAGCTTTTAACTCGACGGCTCAGGGAGGACACCGGTAAGCAGCACTAGAAGCAGCACAGTAGAAAGTAAGTTTGGCTCGGAAGCTAGGTCAAGCATGGGCGATGGGGAATTCGCCACTTAGTTTGGAGCAAATGGTGGCCTCCTTGCTAAAGCTGAGTGCAGAGGGCCCGGCAGCAATACTACAGCTAGCAGAACCAGCCCAAAGAACGCAGCATTGGAGACTTGAGGCGGGTAGTGCCGGACGCAGAGCACAGGGCGCGGCTCCTACTTGCCTCCGGCTCCCGGAAGCGGGCGGGGCCACCTCGCGTCCCGGGGGCTAAAACCTGCGAGCGAGGATCGCGCGCCGAGGCTTCTCAGCCGCGCGCCGAGCGGTCGATCGCCGTAGCTCCCGCAGCCTGCGCTCCCCAGTCTGTGGCTCCACCAGCCATTGTGTAAGTGCGACTGCCGCCGGGCGCGCGGGCCGCGGAAGGGGGCGGCCGCCTCTCGCTCCCCAGGTTCCCGGATGGTGATGGGTTCGCGGGGAGAGGCGGCAGGGGCAACCCCTCGGACCTCATAGCGGCCCGCGCGCGCCGGTCTCCGGGGGCTCCCGCCCGCGGCGGCGCTGTAGGCGAGCCGTGGCGGGTCCCCAACGCCGGGTGCTGCGCCGCAGCTCAGCTGGCTCCTGGGTCCCGGAGCGCGCTGCTGCCGAGTGCCAGGTTCGGGCGGCTCCGGTGCTGTTGGTTTTGCGCGATGTTTAATTAAAACTGCGAGTCTAACTTCACTTTTTTTTTTTTTTTAAATGCAGAGGCCAATAATCCGTTATGGAGCATGCCTTTACCCCGTTGGAGCCCCTGCTTTCCACTGGTACTGTATTTCTTTCCACGTTTTAGTGTCACTGACGTGCCCCTCCCTAGCGACGGGAACAGGTCGAAAGGACGGTGCTCTAGAGCCAGCGTGACTTCCAGCCTGGGTTCTGTCCCTGATTTCCTAGCTCTGTACCGCTAAGCATATCAGCCTCTCGCCGGTCTCATTTTCCTCATCTGAAAAATGAGCTTACTTATCAGTCCTTGCTGTGAGGACGAAACGACAAGATATAGTGTGTGTAAGTCCGTCTGGAGCCCAGTAAGCGCCTCCCGGCTGTTGCGCCTCCACCAACAGCGCGAACAAATCTGGAACATAGCGGAACATTAGACATTGCAGGCATTAAGGACGGTCATCGTTGCCTGACCGTGATGCATTTTTAATCCATTGAAAGTGCCCCGAGCTTATCTAATACAAGATTGGCAAATGATTATATCAAGTGCTTTAAATCTATATAACACTCAGGATTTTTATTCTAAGATTTGAAATTACTGTGTAACCGAGTGCAGGCTGGGCTGCTCGCTGTTTGCAGAGCCAATCAAGGACGAAGTGCCCGGAAAGGAAAGTGACTACTTTCCAAAGCTAGCAGTGGGGAAGTGGTCCAAGCTTCTGCCTTAAAGAAACCATTTCAGATTTGGACAAAATGCAAGGGCTTAAAAAGGGGAGGTTGGTATTGGGGCTCGGGGGCCCCAGTCTACGTGACTTGCTCATATATTTACCTTGGGTTGTTGCCTCATCTGGTGAATGGGCTGGCGCCTGAGTATAACTGGGTTGCAAATTAACTGCAGCCTTGAAGTAATCTTCAGGTGGAGGAGAATTCAGTAGTCGCCTGAATTGTTTCAAGATTAGTCTCTGGAACTTCAGTCGAATACATAATTAGATAAGGGAAACGTTGGGTAAGGGGGTTCGTGGGGGAAAGAAGGAGAGCAAAGACTATTATTTCATTGTTAAAGGTAAGACAAGGCATGGCACAGGAAAGAGAAAAACTTTTGAAAATAAGACATTCAGGTACTTCACGTGGAAATAGGTGGAATGAATGAGTTTATGAGGCAGGTAGTTAGCATTCATTCTTGTGTAATAATTGACTACTGTGATAATTTGGTAATGTTAAAGTATTTTTAATTAACTATTAGTTTTTATTTTCTCATAACTTTCATAAATTTAAACAGAAAGCATAATTGCTTAAATGTTTACATTTGTTTTCTGTCAACATGAATTCATGGGTCTTGTTTAGGGCATTGAGTTTAACTTGTACGTTTTTCCACATGCTGGGAGTAGTAGGTGACATTGACTCCTTACTCCCAAGTCATGTTTTTGTTTGTGACAGGGTCTTGCTTTGTCGCCCTGGCTGGAGTGCAGTGGTGCCATCATGGCTCACTGCAGCCTCGACCTCCCATGCTCAAGCGATGCTCCCACCTTAACCTCTGGAGTAGCTAGGACTACAGGTGTGCACTACCCCACCTGGCTGATTTTTAAATTTTTTGTAGAGAAGGGGTCTCCCTGTGTTGCCCAGGCTGGTCTCAAACTCCTGGGCTCAAGTGATCCCATTCTCCTGCCTCAGTCTCCCAAAGTGCTGGGATTATGGGTATGAACTACCATGCCCAGTTATGCTAAATGCTTTATATACATGTTTTATGTCTTATTCTACAGGTGAAGGAAAACAGTTACAGAACTAGAATCTTAACCCGTTATTTTAGTAGGTTAAAAGTTTGAGTGTTTATTACTTTAAACAGCTTTTCAAAAGTTAAAAAAAAAAAAGGCCAGGCACGGTGGCTCAGGCCTGTAATCCCAGCACTTTGGGAGGCTGAGGCAGGAGGATCACCTGAGGTCAGGAATTCTGAGACCAGCCTGGCCAACATGGTGAAACCCTGTCTCTACTAAAAATAGTCTCTACTAAAATTAGTTGGGTGTGGCGGCACACGCCTGTAATCCCAGCTACTTGGGAGGCTGAGGTAGGAGAATTGTAGGAGAATTGCTTGAACCTGGGAGGTGGAGGTTGTAGTGAGCTGAGATTGCGCCATTGCACTCCAGCCTGGGAGACAGAGAGAGACTGCATCCTCCATCTCAAAACAAAAACAAAAACAATCCAAAAAAAAAAAAACCCCAAAAGGCATTGGCAAGCACATTTTGCATATTTCCTAGTTCTCGTTTATCCAGTATTACCAGGACAAACAGCATTTTCTAGAGCAAACATTTGATTTGGGTGAAATGTTGACTTTCAGATTTGTTACTGAAACCTAAGAGCATTACTGTCTGAAGATTTCTAATGGTTTCTAGGTTAAAAGACATATATCAGGGATACTGACTGCTGGGTAATAAAGATTGTATTGTGGAACTGTAATATCTGGGTTTAAATCCTAGCTTTGCCACTTAATAGTTATTTGACCTTGTACTTCATTTCTTTATCTGTAAAATAGGAATACATCATAGGGTTATTATGTGTATAAATGAATTAGTACAAATCAAGCACTTAGCTTCAGTAGCTATAAGCTGTTCAGTAAGTTTGAGGGGAAAGCAAAAAGGCAGTTGAATCTCAGGGTGGATGCTAAGATGGAAAAGGAGGGAGCAGATAGCTCTGCCCCTTTGTTTTTAATAGAGGCTTAGTGGAGAAGGCCTTGACTGCTTAAGTCAGGACATTTGTAAGTTCCGCATTGGAGCAAGGCTCGTAGGGAAATGGTGATATATGAAGTACAGATCCAGGGGACAGAATCCAGTGCCTGCCCCCTTGGGTGGTTCTCACAGTTTCCTCCTGTTGTTCCTATGGGTAAAACTATGTAGGATTCTTGTCTTATCTCTAGTTTTGACCTTGAAACAAGGATTTGGGCAAGTTTGTGATTACTCTGGATACATATAGGGTGTTTAACAACAGAACTATTACTATAAGGGCCAGTGTAATGCCGGATCTTTTGCAGTAATTCAGTAAATTTTTGACGTTAATATTTATTGGAGAGATACCCTTTATCAAACAGATTTAGTGTTTAATACTCACCTGGCAGAGAAGTTTTTTCTGATACCAGCTTCTGTGAATTTGATTTGTTGGTATGATTTATCTGTAATGCTTATTAAGATTTAGTATAGTGGAGAATCCAGCAATAAAGGTAATTCTCTACAGATTAAGAAGTTGCTAAGGAAAGTTTTGTGGACCAAAATACTTACCCTCTGGGATGATCACTAGCCCAGGGAAAGATGGAATTCTTTTTAAAATTCTTTTTTTTTTTTTTTATCGAAGTGCTCATTATTTAAGAAAAAACAACTATCTACCCTAGAATGTGAAAGTTTCCTGTACTCCCTTTTCCAGAAATAACTATTATTTCTCATACTTTAGACAAAATGGGTTCATATTATAAATTGTTTTGTAAATTACTGTTTAGGGGCAATGACTTAAAATACATAAATATTTGTTACTACAAACATCACATGTGCTCTTTGTTCATTTTTTTTCCAAACTAAAAAATGTGTCCTAGTTACCAGACATAATCAATCTAAAAATTTATGTGTTCTTTTAAATTTTGTGTGTATGAATAAACAAACAAAAATAGGCCTGTTGAATACCCTTTTCTGCAACTGTTTTCACCTACTACTTTGTTATGTCTATGTGTATAGATATCCCAACTATTTCTTTTTTTAATGGGCAGTATGGACTGAAATTCACTGGTCATTTTTTTTTTTTTTAGAGACAGGGTCTTGCTCTGTTGCCCAGGTTCGGATGCAGTGGTGTGATCATTGCTCACTGTAACCTCTGACTCCTGGGCTCAAGCAGTCCTCCTGTCTTGGCCTCCCAAAGTGTTGGGATTACAGGCATGAGCCGCTGTGCCTGGCCTCACTAGTCTTTTTTTTTTTTTTTTTTTTTTTTTTTCCTGAGACAGAGTCTCGCCCTGTACCCTAGGCTGGAGTGCAGTGGCGCAATATCAGCTTACTGCAACCTCCGCCTCCTGGCTTCTCCTGCCTCAGGCTCCCAAGTTGCTGGGATTACAGGCGCCTGCCACTGCACCTGGCTAATTTTTCTAGGTTTAGTAGAGATGGGGTTTCACTGTGTTGGCCAGGCTGGTCTCGAACTTCTGACCTCAGGTGGTCCACCTGCCTCGGTCTCCCAAAGTGCTGGGATTACAGGCGTGAGCCACTGTACCCCGCCTGGCCTCACTAGTCTTAAAAGACATTTATGTTACTTCCAGTTTGTACTATTACAGTCTACAATGCATATTTTTGATCATACTATTTTTCATATTTACTTGAGTATTTTAGTAGTGTAAATTTCTAGAAATGCAGTTGTCAGGCCAAAGGGTATGTCTGTATTTCTGGTTATCAAGGGGATCTGTCAGCTAACTGGTGTATACCCTTTGGTACTAGGTGCTGACGGGGATACAAAATTGAAAGAAGTGGTCCCTTCTATCTAGGAGTTTATGGTCTAATTGAGTGTCAAGAACAAAACGTAAGATTCCAGTGAGATGCTGAATTATGTATTGTAGAACCCACATAGGAACTGTAGACATGGGGATGAGAGGCAGGCTGGAGTCGGCAGATAAATCATGGGGTGAGTCAGACATCAGCTGGGCCTCCAAAAGAGCACTGGATTTAAATGGAGAGAGTGCTCCAAAAGAGCAGTGGACTTAAATGGATTTAAATGGGAGGTTTCCAGAAGAGCATCGCCAGTGATGGGCCATCCTAGAGAAAGAGCTCAGTGTTGCATCTGGACGTGAAAATGGACACGGTGGTGAGAGAGAGAGAGTGTGACTAGGTTGGAGAGTGCTCATGAGGGTTTTGGAAGAATGTGGTTGAACAGTGAGGGTAGAATCAGATTGTGGAGGAAGAGACATTTATTGCAGAGGAAGAGATAGTTTTTGAAAGTTTCTGTGTCTTCTGCCTTTGGAACATTCTATACAAAGCAGCTTTTTATAAACAGTAATCTCCCCATATCCTAGAGTGATATATTCTAAGAACTCCAGTGCAGCGAGTCACCCAACTTTTTTTGGCACCAGGAACTGGTTTTGTATTAGACAGTTTTTCTATGGACCAGCAGAGGGGTGGGTGGTGGTGGTTTCAGGATGACTCAAGCCATTACATTTATTGTCCACTTTATTTCTATTATTATTGCATTGTAATATATAATGTATATAGGTGTTTATTATTACATGTAATATATACAGTGACAGATCATCAGGCATTAGATTCTCATAAGGAGTGCGCGACCTAGATCCTTCGCATGTGCAGTCCACAATAGGCTTTGATGTCATGTGAGAATCTAATGCCCTGCTGATCTGACAGGAGGTGGAGCTCAGCTTCACTCCTTCCTGCCCTACTGTGTGGGTGGGTTCGTAACTGGCTACAGACAGTCTAATCTACAGATGATTTAAGGTATACAGGAGGGTGTGTGCAGGTTATATACAGATAAGGGGGACTACTGTACTTTAAAACTCATTTAGTTGTGTCATTGATGTCATGGTTCTGATTTGCCAGCCAACTATAGGTTAAAGTCCTTATCTTGAAGGCAGTTTTCAAGTGTACAATATATTATTTATTAACTATAGTCACTGTGATGGTACAATCACCTCTTTGCACCTAAGGTAAACTCACATACCCACTATTGCCTTAGAGGAACATTTGTTCTTGCTTCAGTATTTTCCCTTAGCTCATGCTAAATTTGCCACCTAGAATGATCTTTGCCAATCCTTAGAATTATTATTCTTAAATTTTAGCCATTCTGGTGGGTGTATAGAGATGTCTCTTATGATTTTTGTCGTTTTCCTTATGACAGATTTCTCATAATGTGTTTATTGACTTTTGCATGTCTTCTGAAGTGTTTATGGCTCTTACTCATTTTTTCAATTAGGTTATCTCTCCTTTTTTATAAAAACATATTTTAGGAGGTTTTTTTTAACATAGTCTTGTTGCACTTCTTTACATTTTGATTTTCTCATTATTAAAATAGGGAGAGTGACACTTTCTAAGGAGAGTTGTGAAAATTAAACAATATGTGTAAAGCATGTAATGGTGACATATAAGAATTCAAGCATTTTAAGTATTTTTTGTCTTTTTAAACTTTTCATCTGAAGGGTTTTTATTTTTAAATTAATACAGAATATTTAACCGGTAAGGGTGCACTATTCTGTTTGAGGCCTTGTAAACTAGGTGCCTTTTCAGCATATTCTTAGACATCTAAACTTTTTGCTTTGTTCTTCAGTGCCTGTGATCATTTCAGTTTTTATCATGAAGATTTATGTTCAGAAATTAATATGCTTTAAACTTTTTTTAAAAAGTAAAGTTGATTTACTTTAAATACTTTATAGCCAAAATAAAGGTAAATAGTCAAATCTCAGAACAGTTATTTGCCATGTACTTATTTCACAAACTCTTAAGACACAGCAGTTACAGAGGTTTTAATTTCTAGTTTACTAAGAATACTGATCTTTTTATTTTTATTTTTTCAACTTTTTTTTGAGGCATGATTGACAAAAGTGCTATATTTAGCCAGGTGTGGTGGCTCTCACCTGTATTCCCAGCACTGTGGGAGGCCTACCCATCTGACTTCACTGTGCTGTGTTTATCTCTTTAAAGATCCTGTCTGCAAATACAGACATATTCTGAGGCTCTGGGGGTTAGGACTTCAACTTACGAATTTGGTGGGAGTGGGGGGGAGGGTGGGCACAATTTAGCTCATAACAAATAGGGTATGTCAATTAGCTTTTCAGCTGTAAACTAAAAGAAAAATTGACTGGGTCCATATTTCAGTATTACCATGATTTCCAAAAAAGAGGTTTTAACATGTAATTCTAATAGCATATAGCTAGTATATGAATCAGAGAGTCAATTTTGGTCTTATTTAGTTGCTGTTTTCTACTTATATACAAAGGTTTCTCTGTTCATTCCTGTTTATCCATTATGGGCCACACATCTAATAGATGTTGTAGGAAAATAAAAAGGGGTTGACAAATCTTACTGTGAAAGATTTCAGTACATAACAGGCTGTTTAGTACAACACAATGGAAATGTAATTTCGTATGTCATATAATTCAAAATTTTCTAATAGTCTCATTAAAAAGGTTATAAATTTTAAGTTTGTCTTATTTAATCTAAAATTATATTATTTTGACGTGGTCAATAGAAATCATTACTAATGCTATAGTTTATGTTTTTTTGCACAAAATCTTCAAGTGCAAGTGTGTAGTTTACATGTCTGGCACATCTCAATTCAGATGATAAAGTTTCATTAGACATACTTGATCTATATTTAATTTGTGGTAATTTTTCAAATGTTTTGTTTTTATTCATATTAGCAAGGAGTAACTCGTAGCCTTGTAACTTTGGAATGAACTTCATAGGCAAGGAAAAGAATATTTCTTTTCCAAAGAAAGCCTTGGAAATAGATACTAGAGATAGAACTATACTAAAACCTAGGTTTTCTGATTATCTATTTCCCCTAAAATTATAATGACTTTTGTTCTTGTTGTTTAAAGCAGTATTCTTGCTTTAAAACCTAGAAAACTTTCAGGGTTATTGTTGTTGATGTTGCTGTTGATTGGTTTTTTAAGACACTTTCATCTGGTATGGTAAAGAAATCTCTGGCTAAAGCTGCTGTGTAAGGATTAGCCTTATCTGCTGCTTAAGGATTGTGATATTTTTGTTATCAAGGGCTATCTAAGATAGTGGAAGATACGAATTTGTGAATTCCAGAGTTTCAAGGATCTTATGGTACTCTCCTACCCAATCAGAAATCCTCCTACGTAGCCCTCAAATCTCTGGGATGTTTCCGGGACACTCACTGTGGTAACTGTTCATGCTTTTCTTGGCGTATAACTTATAATTGTTGGAATCCTTCTTTTT
The DNA here is from genome assembly GCF_028885655.2 of Pongo abelii. NCBI lineage: Eukaryota > Metazoa > Chordata > Mammalia > Primates > Hominidae > Pongo > Pongo abelii. Next base: position 142,285,202 of record NC_071991.2, on the reverse strand, counting down.
TATTTCTTTCAACCTATTTCTAATTTACTAAGACTTGCTGTTAACTACCCTTTACTGATTTTTTACTTATTACTTACTTATTGTATTTGGTGTAGTTTGACTTTTCTTCGTATTTTGTTTTATTTTCATATTTGCCTTAATATTTGCTGTACTTTTTTTTTTTTTTTTTTTTGAGATGATGTCTTGCTCTGTCGCCCAGGCTGGAGTGCAGTGGCGTGATCTCAGCTCACTGCAACCTCCACCTCCCAGGTTCATGCCATTCTCCTGCCTCAGCCTCGTGAGTAGCTGGGACCACAGGCACCCGCCACCATGCCCGGCTAATTTTTTGTATTTTTAGTAGAGATGGGGTTTCACCATGTCAGCCAGGATGGTCTCGATCTCCTGACCTCGTGATCCGCCCGCCTCGGTCTCCCAAAGTGTTGGGATTACAGGCCGAGCCACCGTTCCCAGCCTTTGCTGTACTTTTAATTAGATTAGTTATACTTGATGACAACATTTTGATTTATTCTCATTGTCAATGAGCAAATTGTTTCTCTTGCCTTAAATAAGATCTCATTAACTTTATAAGCTATCTTTTCCACATCGTCTAGACAATCAATTTCCTTTGATTCAGTGGTATTTAGTCTTATGGCACTTGCCCCCCCCATCTTTCCATACTAGCATTTTAATAGTTCCATGCTTTTAGAAACTAAAACTTCTAAAGTGAGTTTAAAAATAATTTTAAATCTTTAAAAAATATCTAAATTTTTATTTTGTAGCATTATTAGAAAAAATGGTTTTTTTTTTAGATAAAAAAATTGAAAATATCAAGTGAGCCTGTGGGGTAGTTTTAATATTCACAATGATAAAATATTACAGCATAATTACACCAAAAAAATCTGTGGGTATTGACACATTAACACCAGATGTCTTTGAGGTTTTCTAGGAAAATGAGGTGTATTTGTGCATTAACTTCCCATCAAATAAATTTTATTTTTTTTGTTGCTGTTGGTAAAATGCATCCGAAAGTTATTCTTTGTAGGTGGCAAACAAATGCTGAAACAAATGGATGTCATTCTGAGTATTTCTGTGTCTTTGTCACACCATTGTCTTTGAAGGTATCCATTTTTCACAGTGGAGTAGTTTCTTTTGTTTTTATGACTTCCAGTGAATTTAAGCTTTTGATTTACTCATAGGTCATGTGTAAGGTTTTGGCTTGCCAGCCCAATTGCTGCCAAAAAACCTTTTTTTCTTTTTTCAAAATAGGAAAACTGTTCTAGAAAAAGTTTCTTCCTAATCCAAATACACATGCTCTGAGTGAATCCTTTGGATGGGTAGGAGACCTTTGAAACCTTTACTGTTCCTGGTGTGTATCTTCCTTAGTAATCCTCTGCGATAGCCATCTGGTTTTTATGCTGGAACATGTTCAGATAGCTCAGTCTTTTTGAGAAAACATGTACCACTATTGGACAGACAGCTGATGACTAAAATATGTATTTAAAAAAAGCTGAAGTTTACCTCTAGCTCTCTATTTTCCACCTTAAATAGCATAGAAGATCTTTACTTGTTTTCTACCTAATTGCCCTTCAAAAATACTGAAAAATCTTAACCAGATCATAGCCATTTGTTGAACAATTATTTGAGTGCCTGCCTGCTGTGTACTGGGAACCATTCTAGGCATGGGAAGACATATCAGCAATTTTCTTTTCATGTAATGCTTTCCAGCCTATCCCAATATAGATATCAGTTGTCTACTTCTGGAAAATCAGATGTCCTTGTCAAGAATGCTTACTGGGACCTCTTTTCGTTATTTTATTTTATTTTATTTTATTTTGGAGATGGAGTCTCGCTCTGTTGCTCAGGCTGGAGTGCAGTGACACAATCTTGGCTCACTGCAACCTCTGTCTCCCAGGTTCTATTGATCCTCCTGCCTCATCCTCCTGAGTAGCTGGGGCTACAGGCATGTGCCACCATACCTAGCTAATTTTTGTATTTTTAGTAGAGATGGGGTTTCGCCATGTTGGCCAGGGTTCTCTCAAACTCCTGACCTCAGGTGATCTGCCCGCCTTGGCCTCCCAAAATGCTGGGATTACAGGTGTTACCACCATGCTTGGCCTGTTTTTGTTATTTTAAATTGCAGCTTCTGCAGGATATTGAGAATCCTGAACAGGAAGGTCTTGATAAATCATCAGGGGAAACAATCAGTGCTTTGGGATTAAAGAAGAAATGAAAAGAGGAAGCGGGAGCAGGAAAATGGAAGGTCGCACAGTTGCATGCCTTGTTTAAGTTTATAAATTTCTTTGTATGTTGCTCTAAAACCTTGTTACTTAAATTGAAATTCTCAGGCCAGTAGCATTGGCATGCCTCAGTGCCTGTAAGAAAAGCAGAATCTCAGGCCCCACTTCAGACTGACTGAATAAAAATCTGCATTTTAACAAGACCCTCGGTCAGCCTTAATGCTCCTTAAAATGTGAAAGGCACTACCTAAGAGGAATAGCAACTTCCTTTTAAAATAATTAAAAACACCCTCCATCACATTTAATGATAACATTTATCATTGTCTAGAACTTCTTTTCAACGATTAATATCCAGTGGTTTTCTTTTGAGCTTTATTGTTGTCTGTGAAAATGTATAGTCTGATAAGGCGTTCAGGACACATACCCAGTGGCAGAGGATGGCTCACCTGAGTGCGATGAGGTGATACCTTTTTCCACACCAGCAACATCTGAGGTGCATATCCACTTTTTTGGCCCTTGGTCTGCCTTTCAAAATGTCTGCATGTAATGCTGATATTTTATCAATGTAGTTGGTTAAGATATAACTTCAGGCTTTTGTCATATATAATTTTGTTTTGGTGTTTTATTGAGTTTGGGGGAAGTAAATATAAAATTTTCCTTTGGAATTATTGGCCAAAAATTACTATATTATGAGATATATACACTCTATAGAGTTTGGGTGTTAAAATCACGCAAACAATTTTCTTTTGGAAAATCGTTAACCAGAGAGATGTTTGTAAGTTATGCTTCTTCAGGCATTTCGATTCCTGAGTATCCCTTTACAAATGAGACGTCTGTGACTGAATACATTCTTCTAGGTATGGCTTAAAGCCAAAGAAAGTAGTCACATGATCACACTCTTTTCTCTGGATGATATCATCCTATTAAATAAGCCCATGCTTTTGATTTTGGGGAATGATAGTTGAAGAGCTCTGAAGTTTGAGGTCAGTAAAGCCTTTTCTGACCTCACTTTGTTTTTTTTTTTTTGGTGAATCTGGCATCTGAATTGGTTACTATAAATCAGAATATATCAAAGCCATTTGAAAATGGAATTAAAATGGCCTCTTTGTGAAAAATACTTGTTAATACTTGTAATTATGGTTTCATTTCTATAGAGGAAACATACATTTTCAGGCTGTTTAACATTTTATTTATTGAGCCAACTTTGTCTGTTATGCATGTAGCATCATACTAAATCCATACAATTGAAATACATGGTCCAAGGTTCCACAGAGATTATAGCCTAGTAGGGCAAATGGATAAGCAAGCGAGACATTAGAGTACAGTGTGATAAGAGACATGTAAGGGCAACCTTGGATCACACAGGAAGGATTTAGGGGTTTATTGAAGGCATCTGGAAAGAAGAAATATTTAAGGTGGTAAATTAACTTGTTTTAAATTTTTTATTTTTGTGATTAACACTGTGAGATGTTTATGTACCTTAGTCCACTTCTGATTGTAAGCAGAGTGTATATTTCTGGGAGTAGAATTAAATAATCAAAGTTATGAGCCTCCAGGGTTTCCAGTACATGTTCCTAGGTGGCTTTCCAGAAAGGCTGTAGCAGGTTATGTGGCAGTATCAGCATATTAGTGTGTTCCTTTCAATATGTCCTTGCTGGCAGTGGATGCTCTGCAATTCTGGATGGAAATATTCATGGATTATAGCTGCTCCTGCTTTTTCACTCCCACATCATGATTTTTGTGGTACTCTTGGTAGTACCGCCCATAATCTAAGGTGGGAAAGGTTGTCCAAGGCTTGAAAATGATCAGAAGAGATTACTAGGAATCTTTTCAGTGGAACGCTGGGCTTGTTGAGTGGATCCTGAAGTGACTAGATACAGGGTGTATACCTTTCACTTTTTTTTGATTAGGCAGTTTTGCAATGCTGTAGGGAAAGAAGTTAATAGTCATTAATAGTCATGCAAACGATTCTTTTTTTTTTTTTGGAGTCTCACTCTGTCATCCAGGCTGGAGTACGGTGGCACAATCTTGGCTCACTGCAACCTCTGCCACCCGGGATGTAAGCAATTCTCCTGCCTCAGCCTCCTGAGTAGCTGGGATTACAGGTGCCTGCCACTGCGCCCAGCTAATTTTTGTATTTTTGGTAGAGACAGGATTTCACCATCTTGGCCAGCCTGGTTTTGAACTCCTGACCTCATGATCCACCCACCTCAGCCTCCCAAAGTGCTGGGATTACAGGCGTGAGCCACCGTGCCCGGCCACGATTCTTATCTATAATGATGCAAATGAATTTTGTCCAGTGGGACAGAATTGATATTTCCACCCTGAAGAAATATCCCCAGATACTATGTTTCTTTGCTCTGTAGTAGACATTACTAAACTTTCAGTTTTAGTCTTCAGTGTCTCAGTAATTTTTTCATGGGGCCGCTAGCACCAAATACCTAATAGTAACTTATATTAAGTAACTGGGTCCAAAAAACCTGTTAGTAGTTTGTACAGTGTCCCTGTTAGTTCAGTGAGGCACCCTGAATGCTTTGCCACTCAGCTTGGGAACCCTTCTTATAATAGATTCACCATTGATTTCAGTAATACTCCGCCTACACACACACACACACACACACACACACACACACACACACACAAGTTTGTACTAATAACCTCATTAATTGATGAGCTGAATAATATCTTCGGCATGTGTTCCTTTTATATTTGCATGAAGGTCGTGCTTCTAAACCTTTTGGAAATTACACTTTAAGCACCAGTTAAATTCTCCTTAATTTGTTGTTAATTTAAAAGGTGAGTAAATAGGTCATCTTAACTTTTCTTTAAAGTTGGTTTCCTTATCTGTAAATGACCTGTCATAGACTCTGAGAATTAAAAGTGAAACTGCATCTGTAAAAGCATAGCATGAAGCCTTTGAGGACAATGTGCAAAGTGGGCAGGTCACACATACCTTGGAGCTTGTGGGATTCCTCAGGTGGTCATCCCATAGAAAGGACTTAGGCTAGGCTTGCCTGTGCTGCAGGGTGCCCTGTAATCACTCCAGGAGAGGAATCTCAACTGCTGCCCTCCCACCCCCACAAAAGTTCCACGTATTTGCTGGAACCTCCAGGTGACTGTAACACTGTGTGTCTGGGAACTTCCAGGTTATTAGAGTGGGGAGCTTGTGTTGCTAAGCAGGTAATTTCAGCCTATTCTTGCATTGTTAACTCTGACCTGCTGAACCAGCTCCTTGAAAAAGATCCAGAAATTGGGGAAGGGGAGGAGGTGAAATGAACTCCAGGACCATCTGTACTTGTATTTATAGTCCGTCACTTGTTTTCTAAAAAAATGAAATGTATCCAGTAGTCATAACTTTACATTTAGACAGCAGTTACATAGTTTTGTCATTTTAATTTCCATATGCTTGATCTTCATGTGCTAAGTATTACCTTCTAACTACAGAAATGACTTTATTTCCCCAAACCAGTGAGTGTTGGAGTCAACTCTGAAAATATTTTCCTCTCCTTCAAATTTTAAACTTCTAAAATTATAACTAAAATTTGGAAATAAAATAGAATATATTTAGGCTTCATGAGATATCCAAGGAATGGAAAGTAAAAGAAGCTGGCCTAAACTGAAGTACAAGGCTAGGAATGTTTACATAGGAACATCAGGCATAGATTAGGACTGAGAAAAATAAGATGGTAATGGGAATTTACAAGTAGGTGTCCAATACCCGAAGCGCTAAAGTAGCTTACAAAACCAGAGTAGTTAGGGTGTGGGAAGCCTGGTGGAATATTTATACTGTTTTGTTCAAAACTGTAAAATAGTTTCCTTGTTTATTTTTTGCTGTCTGTCTTGATCTAGATTGCTATTATCATAGGAACAATTGGTTTCTGAACTTTCTCTCTTGCCTATTATCAATTCAACTGATTTAGTGTTATCTGTTTCAGTGGATCTGTTAGAATCTGCCTGCGACAATTCTTGTTGATTTAAAAAAAAAATGCAAGTGAAGGGAACCCATGTGCAGACCAGCTCGTACTAATGACATTCATAGAAACTAGTGATTCCGTTGAAGTGTGCATTGGACTGTGACACTAGATAACTATGAAAGGATTAGGCATATGGTGGTATTGTATACTTGAAGCCTATCATAAATGTAACCTTTCTATTACTGTTAGGAGATGAGTTATTGTTTCCACTTGCCAGGTAAGAACAATACTTGAGATGAGATCCGACGTTATGCTTTTGCCGTTGCACTGCTTTTTGAAGTGTAAATGGCTTATGTTTAGTCAATCTTCTTGTTGTGAAATTGCATCATTTTTATGCCATCCAAGAGTCAGAGCTGCTGATGCAGCTATTAACAGACACAGAAGCACTACTCAGTTGAGACAATGTGTTAGCAGTGGGTGAGTTCTGTGAGGAATTTTCTGCTCACTTGTACCACACAATTTGAGTCATGTTTGCACTGCATAAACTGTATCATTCATTTTTATATATTTCTATATGTTTGCATAATACAGATGATTACCAGTATTTCCTGAGAGCTTACTGTATGCCAGGAGCTATTCCAAGTTTTCTATGTATTACCTTGTTTATTCTCACAAACATTCTTAAGGGGAATATACTGTTACCCCCATTTTAGAAATGAGAATGCTGAGATAGGTACAGAGAGGTTGACTATCTTGCCCAAGGTCACAGGTCGGGGAAGCAGCAGAGTTGAGGTTTAGGCCCAAGTAGTCTGGCTGCAGAGCCTGTTGGCTAACCACTACCACAATGCTGATTTTGTATGTGTATATGTGGTATGGCTGATGGAGTTTTATTTCTCTTTGAAGACTTTTTTCCCCAATCTCTACGTCCCTTGTCTCTGAGATCACTTTAAATTTATTCTCAACCTGGTGAGTGAGTCTATCACTATCCTTAGTGGGAAACAGTACATCAGTTAAGGAATGCATTTGGGTGTAAGTAAAAGGGAAACTCATCTCACAGTAGCTTCAACAATTAGGAATTGATTTTTCTTAAACAATGAATCTGGAGGTAGGTGGTGGAGGGCTGGCGTAGCTGCTGTACACTGTTGATAGGGATGCAGGCCTATTCTTTGCTCTTCTGTCTTTCTGTGTTGGCCATTAGCCTCATGCTTGTGATCTCCTTAGAGGCAAGGTAGTTGTTAGAACTTCAGGCATCAAGGATGCATTGTAAGCAGAAAAAAAGTATGGAGGGATTTTAAAAAGGGTCATGCCAACCTGGTTCATCCCCCTATATCAGAAAACTAAAAGCCTTCTCCGAAGATCCACAATCCACATTAATTCACTTTTGTTTTATTTCATATTGGCCAGAACTAGGTTATGTGGCCATTCCTAAAAAGCAATCACGTGGAATTCTGTTCTTATGACTGATTTGGCCAGGAACAGTTCATCTTCTGGGACTGGGATATGGGCATACTAGCAACTAAAACTGAAGTGGTACTGACAGAGAAGTTGGATGGATGGATATGGTGGAGACAGTGGACAGAATTGGCCACAGGATGACTTCCAAGAACTCTAGCCAAATACGCAAGGTTTGGAATCATTGTAATCTTGCTTGTAGTTGGGATCTGAGTGTTCGAGATGAAAGTTCCCAGGATACATTTGCTGTCTTTGATCTCAGATTAAGTGGTTCAATTCCTGCTTTTTCTTGGAAGCCTTTTTGTAATACTCTCAGGAATGTGGTTTCTCTGGATTTGGGAGTTTACCTTGATCTTTGTTTTCTGCCCATTCCAGAGCTTCTCACATATAACATTCTTGCTCCTGAATTCCAGCTAGTGATGAGGCCTTGTTACTTGTTGGCAGGTTTCTCTGATACTGTCCTTTGTCCCACAGTATAATCTGCTTTGATTTTTTTTGATTCTCTTACCTGAGATGCTTGTTTTGTATTGAACCATTCCTAATGTTGCAGTTTTGTTCACTGTGTTCATATCATTGGTCAGGCACTATTTTAAGATAACTAGGTGGTCTGATTATATGCTAAAGCATATAAAAATGACAGTAGCATGCCACCAAATTATTTGCCTTTATCTGAAATTCAAATTTTAATGGGCAGTCAGGCATTTACTTTAAATATTACTTGGTAATCTTCTATGGGTTAACTTACCAAAGCTGTGACATATGTCATAAATACCTAAGACATACCTACCTTGCATGTCCCATGATTTTTTTCCCCTATCATTTCATTGGTGTCAAAACCCTAACCAATAAGGCCCACAGCCTTTGTCTAGACTTCCTTCACTCCCCGGCTTGCTACTGAGCCTCAGCAGCATCTGCTCATGAGTACGTTATTCTGGCTTCAAATTTCCTCTTGGCAACCCCTGCCCCCAACTACACACAAACTTGGGGATTTCCCTCTCTTGTGAGGGCAGCTATGTTTTTAGAGAGCAGTATTTATTTATTCTATTCCATCCAGCATTTAGAGGGGTTCATGCTAAAAGAGTTATGTATATGGGCCGGGCATGGTGGCTCATGCCTATAATTCCAGCACTTTGGGAGGCTAAGCGGGGTGGATCATCTGAAGTCAGGAGTTTGAGACCAGCCTGGCCAACATGGTGAAACCCCATCTCTACTGAAAATACAAAAATTAGCTGGGTGTGGTGGTGGGTGCCTGTAATCCCAGCTACTCAGGAGGCTGAGGCAGGAGAATCACTTGAACCTGGGGGGTGGAGGTTGCAGTGAGCCGAGATCGCACCACTGCACTCCAGCCTGGGTGACAGAGCGAGACTCCATCTCAAAAAAAAAAGAAAAAAAAAAAGTTCTGTATCAGCTTAGTCTGCTGTGTTTCCAAAACTGTCTTTCTTATAAAGCAAAGAATCTTATATACACTGAAACCTTTAATAGACAGCTGACTGTTGTATGAACTGTGTATATCACCCAATATGATTTATTTTTTCCTCATGAGTCTGCAGTCTGGGCTGGATCAGCTGGGTCTTTCTTCTGCTCCAATTGCCACCTTTTGAGGTTGGGACGTTTAAGATGGCTTCTTTACTCACATGTTAGGTGCCTTTTCTGGTAGTCCTGGAAAAGGCCTGGCTGGGCCTGTCTTTCCACCTGATTTCTCCAGTGTGGTTCCTGGGCCTCTTTACTAAGGGCTTCAAGAAGGTGCCTACCAGGAAAGTAATCCCTGATGTAGAAAGAAGCTTGCCTTATGCATGCTAATGTTACACTGCCAAAGCCATCACATGACCCAGCTGGGAGCTAGAGGTACAAGCACTTGGATATTAGGGGTGTGATTTGGGTACCATCAATATAACAGAGTGGTTTACCACTTTATACACATTGTGTATGATTTCATGCAGTCAATTTTGTGGAAGGAGTGCATTTTATTCCATTTTGTTTTATCTACAGTGAATTTTGTTATTAAAACTATCTTCCTTCTTTTAAAGTTGTAACCGTAATATTATACTTCATATTTTGAGATAATGTTAGATTTACCAAAAAGTTGCAAAAATGGTAGAATTCCCTTATGCCTTTCACGTAGCTTCTACTAATGTTAACATACTGCATAACCACAAATTAAAACTTAACATTGGTATAATGCTGTTTAGTAAACTACACGCTTTATTCAGTGTCCACCAGTTTTTTCACTAATACCCATTTTCTGGTGTAGGATCGAATCCAGGATCCCATATTGCATTTACTTGCCACGTCTCCTTAATCTTTCCAGGTCTTTCATGGCTTGGATACTTTTGAAGAGTAGTGGCCAGTTATTTTGTAGAATGTCCCTAAATGTGAGGTTGTCTGATGTTTCCTCATGATTAGGTTTAAGTAATGCATTTTTGGCAAGAGGCCCACAGAAACGATGTACCCTTTTCAGTGCATGATGTCAAGGGTGTGTTATGTTGATGTGTCTTACTGGTGCAGGTAACCTTGTTCATGCTTGAATAAGATGTTCTTACCCAGCTTTTTCTACTGTAAAGCTACTTTCCTTTTGCAGTTAAGTATCTTCAGGTAGATACTTTGGAATTATGCACATATCCTGTTTCTTCTCAAACTTTTGCTCACTATTTTTATATCCCATTGTTTGATGGGTTTTTATCTGCAACAATTATTACTATGCTGTTCTGATGGTGATTTTCTATTTCCCTCTTTCCTTTTACATTTATTTTTATTTTATTTTATTTTCTAGACGAAGTCTTGCTCTGTTGTCCAGGCTGGAGTGCAGTGGCCTGGTCTTGGCTCACTGCAACCTCCGCCTCCCAGGTTCAAGCAATTCTCCTGTCTCAGCCTCCTGAGTAGCTGGGATTACAGGTGTGCCCCACCATGCCCAGCTAACTTTTGTATTTTTAGTAGAGATGGGGTTTCACCATGTTGGCCAGGCTGGTCTCGAACTCCTGACCTTGTGATCCACCTGCCTTGGCCTCCCAACATGCTGGGATTACAGGCGTTAGCCGCCATGCCTGGCTCCCTTTTACATGTATTAATTAGGATTTTTTTGTAAGGAAAAGCTGCTCCATTTATTTTAAATTTATTATAATTTATATCAATATGAATACATAGGTATTTTATGTATTATAATTCAGTGCTATTTATTTTGTTGCTCAGTGTTCTAGCTTTGGCCCTTGGAAGTTCAGTTTGGTTCCTGGGCCCTTTTTATATATTCCCATTCTTTCTGAGCATTCTTAATACCTGGCACCACATGATGCTCTAGGCTCATCTTGTTTGTTCCCTGCCCTAGCCCCAGAATCAACCACTTCAAGGTGCCTTGGCCCCTTATTGGAGAATGGTATCTAGAAGCCAAGGTCTCGGGGCTACCTGTGCTTATTGCTACTGTGGTGTCAATTGCTTCAAGGTCCTTTCAGTAACTAGAGTCAGGATAATATGTATACTAACTCATGCATACATACACACTTATATTTTGGTATATATATTTATGTATTAGTGTTCATATATAATAAAAAACGTTAGTTCATACTGATATGTTGGATTACAGTCCAACAGCACAGAGTTCATTCTAGCCTTATCAATTTCCTTATTTGTAATTCCTCTGACAGTGAAAAACTTGGTTCTCATTACCTGTAATACACTTATTTGCTCATACATACTGTACATATAAAGTGGCTTTGCTTAATATGTATACATATAAACTGAAGTGGATAGTATACATGTAAAGGATTGCTAGCCCATATCCCTGTTAGAAACAGACTTATTAACTAGAGTAAGAATTTTGTGTACAGTCTTTTTGTCTTTAGCCTTACGGTATCTAGTCAAAATACTGTTTTCCAAAGTTACTTTCAATTGTTTTACAAACCAAATAGTTGTTAGAATTGTCAACCATAGGAGTAACTGAAGGAAGATAGGAAAAGAGGAAAAATAGGTAGCAAATGAAGGCATTAAGCCTATTTTCTGAGGAAAATGTGTGTGTGTTTTTCTTTATTCCTGGACCTTTTGACTTCTATGTTTGTTGCACAGAATTATCTTAGATGCTTTTGGTTAGAGTCTCAGTTTGCTGGAGAGGTGAGGTGGTACTGTGAGACAGTGTTTACATTTCTTTAATTGTGTATATTGCCCATGCATTTTTATATTTATTTATTTATTTATTTATTTTTTGAGATGGAGTCTCTCTCTGTCGCCCAGGCTGGAGTACAGTGGTACAATCTCGGCTCACTGCAAGCTCCGCCTCCTGGGTTCACGCCATTCTCCTGCCTCAGCCTCCCAAGTAGCTGGGACTATAGGCGCTCGCCACCATGTCTGGCTAATTTTTTGTATTTTTAGTAGAGACAGAGTTTCACTATGTTAGCCAGGATGGTCTCGATCTCCTGACCTCGTGACTCGTGATCCACCTGCCTTGGCCTCCCAAAGTGCTGGGATTACAGACGTCAGCCACCGCGCCCGGCCATCCCATGCAGTTTTAAACACCTAAAATATGTAAAAATTAAAAACAGTTCCTTTTGATATACATGTAAAAAGTTAAGTAATAATATATATGAGAATGATACATGTATTTTCAGCCATATCCCTTTCACCAGTTGTTTTAAAATAATTAGGTAACCTGCCTGTTTTTACTTTAAAGGTTTTTTAGTAGAATGGTCTAGTATTCTTATAGAATGTTAACAGTCTAATACATTAAATCTTTCTTACAGTGGCTGAATTACTGTTCTGTTGTTTTCTAGATGAGGCTGAGTTTGTAAAAGGTTGGGGAAGATTTTCTACTGATGATGTATGGATAACCTTATTAAAAAACAGAAATGAAGGCTAGCATGTAGAAAACCTTGGAGACCAAGAGATTTTGTCTTTTGTAGAGCTTCTAATTTAGATGGTACATGGTAGTGACTGAATGCCAAATGAATGAAGGTTATGATAGAATGGGAGGAAATTGGAACTTGGAGAAGGTAACACTATGACAGGATTTTAGACTTTAAAAAAAAAGATATTTGACCTGGAAAGCCATTGTAGGAAGAGAGGTAGTGATTGCATATTTAAAGGCGTTTAAAAACAATAGCAGTTATATTTGCTCGAATATTTTTTATGTGAGCCATAACTGATAGAAGAATGGCTGTCTACACAGTGTTATTCTAGTCAACTTAATAGATGCATTAGATAGCATCTGGGTGAATATTATATAAATAGCCCACTTACTGAAAAATTTCAGTGCATATTACAGTTTATAATATGTTAGATAAATAATCTATTAAGGAAAAAGTGCTGTCAAGGTATAATGAAAATGTAAATATATTCATTACTTTGTGTTAGTGCTATGGCTACTAAAAACGTCAGGTTTTAATGTATGTCTCAGGAGGATTTAACAAGTAACAAAAGTCAGTGGGTCTAGGAAGTATTAATTGCTGGTTTGAGTTCATCAAAGTTAGGTCTAATTAAGGGTTCACTTAAAAAGGACAAAATGGGATTTCAGAAAAGTTATAAAAAAGTTTTTTCATTGGTTTAGCGATATAACTTGAAATTGGACCTGCAACGGCTACCTTCACCTTATAAGTTACAGTTAGCATATTAATACAAAAAAAAAGATTGATTACAGGTTATTCCTGGCCTTCTCCCCTTTCCCTTTTCCCTCTTCTCAGCCTTTTAGAATTTTTTTTACTTTTCCTGTCTTTGAAGCTTCCTTTCAATGTGCCCTGGATCTTAAGGATTTGTGTATTGAGATATAAATAAAGGGAACTAAAGAAGTCCTCAAAACAGGTTATTAAAATGGAATGAAGATATATATAAGATATATATAAAAAGTTATCAAAGTCACTTGTAATATAAATTGTCCCTTTGTCCAAACCACCACCTGCCCTATTTTAGCCCTACCTCATCACAGAATCTTTGGTGAATAGTCAGTTTTAAAATACAGGATTCTGTCAATAAATTACTTATAGGAATATATTCACTCTGTTTTTGGCAAAACTAGAAAGTGTTTGAAAACACGGAAACGAATCCAAAACCAATTACCATAACATCATCAATATAGGATTCATGGTAATATGTGCTAAATGCTTTATTCTGCCATGTAATAGCATACGGGAAAGGGCTGTGGGTCATGCGCATTTTTTAAGTTGTATGCAGGTACTGTGAATTTTAAGTCAGTTTTTGGCCTTTGAGCATAGTTGAAGATAAGATACTTGCTTGGTTTAATTTGTTTTTTAAAGTTAATGGTGAATGGTTGAGCCTGGAAAGTGTCAGGTTTACCTTAGTAAAAGAAATTTATTAGCTATGCTGATTAGCTCTAATTAAGTTTAAATGTGCGCAGACAGCCTTATCCAAAGTCTATGTTTTGTTTGTAGTTTTAAACTCAGAATATATTTTCTCATGGAAATGAAATTACAGTGTTGGTTAAGGTCTTAGACTACCTCATAAAAACTCACTCAATGCATAACGTAGCAGGATTTTAGTACTTTTGGCAATCAGATATGCTTCCTGGCTTCTGAATTTTTGGCAGGAAGTGTGAGATTGAGACTCCGGAAGTGGCAGTGGTAGCAGGTTGGAAGGCAGTGGAGGAAGTGTCCCCAGGTTCCAAGCACGACAGAAGCTGTGGCCCTTTAAATATGTGGGTTCTAAATCTGGTTGGTTGCCTGTATTATATATTCCAGCCCATTTTTCTTTGAGCCTCACTTCATATATTAAAGCTCTACTTTCCCAGTAAATCACAGGCTGCATTATAATATTTTAGTTTTTCTTTTTTCCTTCACGTAGTCATTGTGCATGAGCAATTCTAAGTTTCAATTGTGAAAGCTAATTATAATGTGAAACTGAAATCTCTGTGTTCTTGAAGAAGCTTGGAATATATTGACAGTTTTTTCTTTGAGAATTACTTTAATTTCTTTTATCTTTGTTCAGTATCTTAAGCTTTTAAAATAAGGACCAATTTTCAGAAGAGCTGTTCTTCTTTCCCGTAATGTCAGAATCTCACATACTGATAGCAGGCTAAATTTTCACTGAGGGTTGAAAAGCAATTCTTCTCCTTTTTTAATGGCAACGCTGTCAAACTCGTGGTAGAATGATACACATAATTCTTGTGGGCTGTAACCATTACTATCCTACACATGTAATTTCAGGTGTATTCAGTCTTTATGCGAGCTTGAATTCTAGGCAGCTGATCTGATAGTTTGCACATGCCAAGATTTTAAAGTTTATTATATTTTTATTGAAAGTTCTCATGTATCCAGTTGGTTTAAAAAATGATGTTTTAAAATGTGAATTCCTGCAGAGCTGAATTCTATGCTGTTGAATGCCCATACTCTACATAGAAATGGTAAAGTTTCCAAGGGATGACAAAATAGGCTGAATTACTCTAAATTAAAGGTTTCCTGGTTTTCTATCTCTGGCATATTTCTTCCGTCCAGCAAAATGGTGGTAGAGAGTTTCTTCTGAAGCTATAAACTTTAAATTTCCTTTACCTTTTTTTCCCCCAAACTTGCCTCTATGTAAGGCTATTTCGATAGTGCTGTGGTCAGCTCTTGAGAGTACAAGATTTCTTTGCTGTAAAGAGAAATAATATTGGGATGTGGATGCTATTTAAAGGAAGCTTTGGCTTAGTTCAACAGTGATCACATAGCTACAGTTTTTGTGTGGCTTATTCTGACTATAATGTTTGGCTGTGCTCTGGATGTCATAACATTAATTTCAGGTTGAAATGGCTGTCTAAATTCAGATTTGGCATTTCTTTTCTCTAGATTTTGCCCAGCACATCTTTGTCCTTGTAGGAAGGAAGGATACTACTCTATTGTTATTCTGCCTTTTTATAATCTTCATGTTTTTGAGGTGTTGGAACATTAGTCTTCACAGCCTTCTTGGGAGAGATTGAACTGGATGGGTGGTTGGATTAACTTATATTGATTTTCAGCCAAGGAACCTGTGACGCTAGCTTGCCTTACAGAGTGAGACAAAGGGGAGGACCAGCAGTGTGCCCAGTCTAGTGAAGCATACTTTTTTTTTTTTTTTTCTGGTCACAGGAAGTAGTTAGGGATTTTGGACATCTTGGCTGTAGGTGATGAAATCCGATTTGTTTCCTCTGATAAAAGGGCAGTGAAGGCAAGAAGTATGATAAAGTGTATCATGGAGAGTGGTTGTTAACTAAAGAATTCAGGCTTGGTGGTCTGAGTTGATCATAGGTCACTCAGGACTTCTGCTTTGACTCAGTAGAAAGTAGCCAATGTGTTGAAGAAATAATTTTTTTAGTGAAAAAGTAGTGGGCATTTTATTTAATATAATTACAGATATAGCAGAATATCTTGGCATTTGTCACTGAATCTTTTTAATAAGCCTATTGCAGAGCAGTTAAGAGAATGTGAAAAGCAACAAACTGTTGAAATATAATACTAATAAAAACCATCACAATTGCTGCAATTATATGTAGAGATGTATTATTAAAGTAAAAGACTTAAAAGAAGTTTCATGTAAGGCTGGAGATTTTTCAGTGATTTCAGGATTTGAAATGAAGTCTTATTTTTAAAATGTGAAATTTCACGATAATGTACAGGGGAAGAAAAGTAGCTTTCCTCTGCTATTACATGCTACATATAGAGGAATAAATGAAATTTGCTATGAAAATATTTTTATTTGGAACCTCCAGTGAGTGTATATACATATTTGTGTAGAATCCATTTTACATTTGTTACACATTTAACTAGGGAACACAGAAATGAAACTTAAATTTCAGGAGGATAAATTATTTTAATAGAATGTCATAACCACAAGGGTAAATACTAGCTTACCATTTTTTATAGTCAGAATTTTCATTACTACACAGTGTCACTTAAAGAAAGAGCCTTGCATAAATTTAATTTGTTGTTTATTAAGAAATCCAGAAGCATGAACTTGTTCAACTTATTGAGGAAAGAGATTCTGAGTAGTTACCTATTTCAAATTTGATGATGTTTATTTAGGAATATCATGCTGATATTCAGTATATACAAATGTGTATGTTTTTGGAATTACTTTAGAACTATTTCCTTTATATTAAGTTAAAATGGAATAATCTCATGCTTGAAAAATGAACTTTGAAATTAGTCTTTTTTCTTTAAATTTTTATTAGAATTGAAATTTTATATTGCAATTTGCATAACGCTGGTTAGTAGGGGTTGGAGATAAAAATGTAAATTGGATTTTGCAATCAAAGACTGGTATGACTTGATTTTTTTTCTCCCTGAGCTTACAAGTTTGACCTATGAAAACGTGGGAAGTAGAGAATATATTAGTCTAAGAAAACTTGCAGAGGTGAAAATAGCATTTTTTAAAGCTCCATATTGTAATATGATTTTTGTATAGTATAATTTTGAAATAAATGTGAAGCTAATGTAGTAGCTGTTTGTATTTTGAAGAGGGGGCATATTTTTGGATATGTCCAAAACTAACTGTAAGCAAGTAATTTGATATCTTCCTTGAAAGATAAAGGTGATGATGTTAACTGTGTATAGTTTCAGGTAGCTTTATTACTGGTAGCAGGAAATTAGCTGTTTGTGAAAATAGCGTGAAATCGAATTCAGAACAGCTGTCTAATTTATCAGCCAGAACAAACTGCTCGTATTTTAAAGTATATCAATGACTCTAGGTACCCATTATTGACCTGTTAAATCTACTAATGTTTGCTCAAATCTAGAGAAAGTTTGCAAATCTTTTAAAAATAAACCTCTTACTTCTTTTGAGTGTTCTTTCATTTATTTTGGATTTGTATCCACTGACTATTTTAAAACAAAATTCTCAAAAGACTTTTTGAGGCATTTTGCTATAACAGGGCAGAGAAATGATGGGGTAGCCTGAGGAAGAATTAGGGGTGTGTGTGTGTGTGTGTGTGTGTGTGTGTGTGTGTGTGTGTTTTAAAGCATGGAGAATTAACAGCATTATATGTGCTTCAGCAGAAAGGGAATGAATTTATAATGTAGGAGAAAATAGGGAAGAACTACAGAAATTATTGTCAGTTCCTAGTGCAAGTGGATGGGGTCCAAGGCACCAAAAGGATGAGTTGGGCTTTAGGAGCATACATTATTTATTTGTGTAGGAAGGGGCACAGAGTGTATGAGCAGAGAGATGATGGTACTTGGGTATGTGTGTTTGTATGAATTTGTGGAAGTTCTCTGATTGGTTCCATTTTATCACTGAAGAGGAGTATAAGGTTATAAGGAGAGTGAGAATGGGGAAAAGAGGTTTGAGGTGAGAGAAGATGTGTAATAAATAGTCTAGAAGAGAGTGGCAGACTGTAGACCCTGTGTGCACCCATGTGGCAGCTGATTCACATTTGGCCATCTCTCTGTGCCTGAGTTGCACATCAGCAACTTTTTAACATTGTTTTCATTTGGTTTGAGGTTGGTTATTTTTATCCGTCTCCATGAAATTTAATCTCTGTGTGTAATTCTTTTTAAAAAATTTCCAACTTTAAAGTTCATCTGCATATAATTCTGATGTATTTATAATGCCTCTTTGTTCCGTAGCTTTGCTGTTGTCAAAATTGGAAAAAAGATGTTTCAGTCAGTATCCTCCCAAGTATTTGGTCCAAGTAATCTGGATAAGTTAGGCCCAGATCTGACTTGCTGTGATATTAACTGGCACTTTTCTTCTGATTCTGGGTGGACTCGTACTCTCCAGTAAAGGCCTCTTTTTAGTTGTGCAGAAGCGGTTTAAGTGACACAGAGACTTCTTGGGGGCTTCTTCATAGATCTGTGATCAAACTGGCTAGCCACCAAGAACTGGGTGAATAAAGCAGAATGGAAAGACAAATACAAGTCTCGGTATCATAATTAAAACCCTGCATGAACATTCTCTTGCTTTTAGGAGGAAGCAATGAAAGGCTTACAATTTCTATATATTTACCTTAAATTGAATGCCCCTTCTAAGCTGAGGATTTATTAGCTTTTTTAAAAATTGGAAGTATTTATAGATATTCTGAGGAAATGTGACATTTTTTTGGTCATTTACTGTAAAAATTTATTTGCTATGCCAGCACCCTAGAAAAATTCTGAAGTACTAGAGAATTAAAACTGCAATATGCAAAAAGTGCTATTTTACTGACGAAAAGAGAGATCTTCTGTTTTAAATGAGACATTTTTATAAAATAGTTCATTGTAATTGAGTTTCAGTGAACCATGGTGATAATAGAAATCTTTTATGATATGTTGCTTATTGGATTAAAAAAATGAAATCTTTTATGAATGTGGTGGCTTCATAGAATATTGTGGCTTGGATTTTACTTGTTTTAGTTAAGAAGCATTTGTTGATCACCTGCTGAGTGCAAAGCTCTATAGACAATGCTGTAGGGGAGATAGAAAGGAAATAGAAGACCAGATTTCTGCCACTGAGGTTTGAGGTAGAGATGATATCAAAATTTGATCTTTACCAGAACCAAATGTAGTCTGTAACCCCTATTTTTAAATCCATGGAGTTAGAGTACTCAAACTTAGCTTCTTACTCTATGGTGATTATAAAATGATGCTATGTTAGTGGTTAGGTAGGATTGGAGAAGAGATGTCACATCTGCATGTAACAGGTTATAAAATCACTATGCCTAACCAGTTTTAATTAATGGATTACACAGTAATTACCACATGAAAACATTTTAAATTTACAGAATACCTAATCAGTTTAGGAGTTTTATTTTCTTGGGGGGAGATGTGGTCAACTAAGAAAACTTTATTCTCAAACTAGTATTTTTATATGTGCTTTATGTGTTTTGTAGTTTCTTAGACTTGTTCTTAAAATAATATTTAGTCATCCTTTTTATTGATGCCTTTTAAAGACTATAATTCCATTCTTGACAAGAATATAAAATTCAAGTGTTGAATTTTGTGTTTTGTACTTATTTGCAAGTGAATTTTATTATTGCTGTAAGAGAATTGTTGAGTACTTGAATCAAGATAATGTATACTTACAGAGTGAATATAGTCTGTAAAATTTGCTTTAAAATGGTATTTTGAATATTGTATCACTTAGGATGACAAAGTGTTAAAATAAGGATGGTTTTAGTAGCATTTTAATATTTCATGAAAATGAGTAACAAAATGAGTCAAATAGGACATTAATTAACTATTATCTGATTTAATAATTACTAGGAAAATTGAGTGAAGGTTAATTGGATTAGGATAGCAATTGATATAATTTGGCTGTGTCTCCACCCAAATCTCATCTAGAATTATAGCTCCCATAATTCCCGAGTGTCATGGGAGGGACACAGTGGGAGGTAATTGAATCATGGTGGCAGTTCCCCGTACTGTTCTTGTGGTAGTGAATAAGTCTCACAAGATCTGATGGTTTTATAAAGGGGAGTTCCCCTGCACAAGCCCTCTTGCCTGCCACCATGTGAGACGTGACTGTTCCTCCTTGCCTTCCACCATGATAGTGAGGCCTCCCCGGCCATGTGGAACTGTGAGTTCATTAAACCATTTTTCTTTATAAATTACCCAGTCTTGTCTACGTCTTTATCAGCAGCATGAAGACGGACTCATACAGCATTGTTTTAATATTTAACTGCTTATTGGATACACCTGTGCTAACTAGAAAACAGCCCTTAGAAAGACACTATCAAATTTTAGAGAAAGATTTATTTCAATGTGAGGTTTTAAATATTTTGTGTGTGACAAATATATCTTCTTTTAAATTAACTTGTTTGTTTAAATGAGTATAAAATACTGTCTCTGTTTATATGCTTTTGAGGATAAGGGATATACTGGTATCTAAGTTTTACCTTACACGCTTTGAGCCCTGGTGTGGAGGCCTGTGATAAATGTTTTAGCAAACAGACCCCCACAGCCATTGCCTGGAGGTTTACATTATTTGAAAATTCTGGCGATACTTTCCATTCAGTCAATCAGTCAACAGTATTTGAATATTTAATATTGGTCCCAAACCCTCTTAGGCATTGTAAGTGTTACAGAAATGTCACCACTATTTGGCACGTATTTCTATAATACCCTGTTTTTGAAGGATGGTGCCAAGTTGACAATGTATATCCTGAAATAAGTAACTATAACAAGCTAGTTGGGATGAGGTTTGTTATCTTGTGTAACTGTAGTAGCTATCTTTTGGTTAGTGTTTTCCTATTACATATTTGTTTCTAATTTTATACTTTTAGACTTATTGGGTCCTTATATTTTAGCTATCTGTCTTGTAAACAGCATATAGCTGGATTTTAATTTTACATATAGTCTGATAATCTGTCTTTAAACTGGAGATTTTGCTTTGCTTTTTGACCATGATTACTGGTAAATTTATATTCATTTCTCTGATTTTATTTAACATAAAAGTTTGTATCTGTTAGTCTATTCTGGCTGCTGTCACCAAACCCCATAAACTGGGTGGCTTGTAAATGACAAAACTTTCTTTCTCACAGTTGTGGAGTCTGGGAAGTCCAAGATCAGGGTGTTGGCAAATTTGATGTCTGGTGAAGACCTGCTTTCTGCTTCACAGATGGTGCTTTCTAGCTGTGTTTTCAAAGGATGGAAAGAGCGAACAAACTCCCTTGGGCCTATTTTATAAGGGAACTAATTCCATTTTTGAGGGCTGTGCCCTTATGACCTAATCACCTCTGCAAAGCCCTACCTGCTAATACTATCATGCAGATGATTAGGTTTTAACATATTAATTTTAGGGAAGATTCATTCAGACCATAGCAGTGTTGATGTGTTTTTTACCTTTTTATTTTAAAATAAGTATAGATTCACAGGAAGTTGCAGAGAAAATATACAGAGAGGTCTCTTGTATGCCCCACCCAGTTTACCATGGTGGCAACATCTTGTATAAATACAGTACAATTGCAAAAGTAGGAAATTGACATTGGTACTATTCACACAGCTTATTCAGATTTCCCGTTTTACATGCATACATTTGGTGTGCGTGTGTGTTTGTGTGTGTGTTTAATTCTATGCAGTTTTAACTTGTGTACATTTGTGTAAGTACCTCATCAAGATACATCCACCAGACTCCCTTATGTTACCCCTTTATAGCTTCACATACTCTTCTCTTTTCCCCCTCCATCCCTAATCCCTGACATCCTCTTATCCGTTCTCTATCTTTATAATTTTATTTTAAGAATTTTATATAAATGGAACCAACTGTATGTAACCTTTAGAGATTATCTTTATTCATTCAGCATAATTCTCTTGGTATCCATTCAAGTTGTTCAGCCTGTCAATAGTTCATTCCTTTTATTCTTGAGCAGTGTTCCATGGTAGAAATGCACTATTATTTGTTTAACCATTGACCCTTTAGTGGATGAATTTGGGTCATTTCCAGTTTTTGGGTGTTGCAAGTAAAGCTGCTGTCAACATTCACATACCGGTTTCTCTGAGATACATGCCCAGGAG
Source organism: Pongo abelii (assembly GCF_028885655.2). Taxonomy (NCBI): domain Eukaryota; kingdom Metazoa; phylum Chordata; class Mammalia; order Primates; family Hominidae; genus Pongo; species Pongo abelii. The sequence continues at coordinate 142,263,248 of NC_071991.2, read as the reverse complement.
TGCAATTGCTGGGTTATATGGTAGATGCATGTTTAGTTTTTTTAAGAAACTGCCATACTAATTTCCAGAGTGGCTGTTCTCGCCGCTGATGTATGAGTGATCCAGTTTTTCTGTACCCTCTGAATCACTTGATATCATCACCTTTTTTTTTTTTTTTTAGACAGTTTTGCTTTTGTTGCCCAGGCTAGAGTGCAATAGTGCCATCTCGGCTCACTACAACCTCTGCCTGCCGGGTTCAAGCAATTTTCCTGCCTCAGGCTCCTGAATAGCTGAGATTATAGGCATGCACCACCACACCCGGCTAATTTTGTATTTTTAGTAGAGACAGGGTTTCTCCGTGTTGGTCAGGCTGGTCTTGAACTTCTGATCTCAGGTGATCCACCTGCCTCGGACTCCCAAAGTGCTGGGATTACAGGTGTGAGCCACTGCACCCGGCCATCATTACTATTTTTATTTAAACTTTTTTGATAGGTGTATAATGATAACATATTGTGGTTTAATTTGCATTACCCTAATAGCTAATGAAGAACATCTTTTCATGTGTTTATTTGCCATCCATATATTCTCTGCTGAAATGTTTTTTATGTTTTTTGTGCATTTCTAATTGGATTATTCACTGTTTTACTGTTGAATTTTGAGAGTTTTTTCTATATTCTAAGTACAAGTCTTTTGTCAGGTATATGGTTTTCAAATATTTTCTCCTAGCCCATGCCTGTGTTTTTATCCTCGTTAACAGAATCTTTTGCAGAACAAAAGTTTTTATTTTGACAAAGTCCAGTTTACCAATTTTTACTGTAATGTAATGTCTTTTGGTGTGAAGTGTGATTTTTTTTTTTTTTTAAACCTCCTCTCTCAACTTTTCTCTCTAGGCACTTTGTTGTTATATTTTATTTGTTATTTTCTTGTTTCATTTTCTTTTTCTTTACTTTTTCAAACTTTACTGTTTGAAAAGTTACATATTGCATATGTACATTCTTTTCATCCTTACAAAATTTCTTACTTGGATGTTTGACTTGAGGTATAAAGTTAATCACTGTATTAGTGTGTTCTCACACAGCTATGAAGAAATACCTGAGACTGGGTAATTTATAAAGGAAAGAGGTTTAATTGACTCACACTTCTGCATTGCTGGGGAGGCCTCAGGAAACTTACAATCATGGTGGAAGGCAAAGAAGCAGGTACCTTCTTCACAGGGTGGCAGGATGGAGTGAGTGCAAACGGGAAATGCCAGATGCTTATACAACATCAGATCTCATGAGAACTCACTCACTATAACAAGTACAGCATGGGGGAAACTGCCCACATGATCCAATTCTCCCTTCACCTGGTCCTGCCCTCGACACGTGGAGATTATGGGGATTACAATTTGAGGTGAGATCTGAATGGGGACATAGAGCCAAACCAAATCAATCAATATATTTACCTTTCTTCTAAACAAAGTATGGGATCTCAGAATGCTTTGACTCTTATATCTTCTTTTCAGACTTAGACTACTTTTAGTTACCACTTTGGTTACTGTAGATATCACTGTAATTATTTTATAAATGTTTTATTTAGATTTATCTTATTTGATTTATTCATGTTTACTTTTTTCCTCTCTATACTTCGTTTTTCAGACCTTTCTTCTAGGATTTTTTTTCTTACCTATGAAGTATACACATTTTAGAATATTCTTTGTAAGAGAGTTTATTCATTCAAAAAATGCTTTCATTGTCCGTAAATATATTTGTTTTGTTCATTTTAGGTATCAAAGTATGGACACTTTATAGTATTCCACTGTCATCTGAATTCCCATGTTGCTGCAGAGTAAATTGTCAGTCTGATTGTCATTTCTTACTACAATGTCTTTTCTCTATGGCTTTAAAAAACACACACACAAAGAAAAGAATGACTGATAGATAAGGAAAAAGAAGCCAAGTGTTTATCTTGCCATTCTTGTATAAACTAAATATCAGGGTAAACAAATGATTATTATGAGGCAGTTTTTCCTTACCCACATATTCCAGGTAATAAATGTGGTAGTCACTCATGATAGAATTCAAATCTCACTAGCCCCTTGTGAGTAATGTTAGAATTAATGAGTAAAAGTAGCATTCGAATTTCTTTTCAAGTTCTGGGATACATGTGCAGGATGTGCAGGTTTGTTACATAAGTAAACGTGCCATGGTGATTTGCTACACCTATCAACCCATCACCTAGGTATTAAGCCCAGCCTGCATTAGCTATTTTTCCCAATGCTCTCCCTCCCCTTGCCATCACCCCTGACAGGCCCCTCCCTGTGTCCATGTGTTCTCATTGTTCAACTCCTACTTATAAGTGAGAACATGCAGTATTTGGTTTTCTGTTCCTGCATTACTTTGCTGAGGATAGTGGCTTCCAGCTCCATCCATGTCTCTGCAAAGGACATGATCTCATTCCTTTTTGTGGCTGCATAGTATTCCATGGTGTATATGTGCTACATTTTCTTTATCCACTCTATTCTTGACGGGCATTTGGGTTGATTCTATGTCTTTGCTATTGTGAATAGTGCTGCAGTGAACATATGTGTGCATTTATCTTTATAACAGAATGATTTATATTCCTTTGGGTTTATACCCAGTAATGGGATTGCTGGGCGAAATAGTATTTCTGGTTCTAGGTCTTTGAGGAATTGCCACACTGTCTTCCACAATAGTTGAACTAATTTACATTCCCACCAGTAGTGTAAAAGTATTCCTATTTCTCCATAGCCTCGCCGAAATTTGTTTTTTCTTGACTTTTTAATAATGCATTTTGACTGGTGTGAGATGGATCTCATTGTGGTTTTGATTTGCATTTCTCTAATGATCAGTGATGCTGAGCTTTTTTTCATACGTTTGTTGGCCACATAAATGCTTTTTTCTGAGTAGTCTGTTCATCTTCTTTGCCCACTTTTTATTGGGGTTGTTTGTTTTATTCTTGTAAATTTAAGTTCCTTGTAGATTCTGGATATTAGACCTTTGTGAGATGGATAGATTGTAAGAATTTTCTCCCATTCTGTAGGTTGTCTGTTCACTCTGATGATAGTCTCTTTTGCTGTGCAGCTCTTTAGTTTAATTAGATCCCGTTTGTCAAATTTTGCTCTTGTTGCAATTGCTTTTGACATTTTCATCATGAAATCTTTGCCCATGTCTGTGTCGTGAATGGTAATGCCTAGATTTTCTTCTAGAGTTTTCATAGTTTTGGGTTTTACATTTAAGTCTTTAATCTATCTTGAGTTAATTTTTGTATGAAGTATAAGAAAAGGGTCCAGTTTCAATTTTCTGCATATGGCTAGCCAGTTATGCCAGCATCATTTATTAAATGGGGGATTCTTTCCCCATTGCTTGTTTTCGTCAGGTTTGTCAAAGATCAGATGGTTGTGGATGTACAGTCTTATTTCTGAGATCTCTATTCTGTTCCATTGGTCTATGTGTCTGTTTCTGTACCAGTATCATGCTGTTTTCGTTACTGTAGCTTTGTATTATAGTTTGAAACTGGGTAGCATGATGCTTCCAGCTTTGTTCTTTTTGCTTAGGATTATCTTGGTTGTATGAGCTCTTTTTTGGTTCCATGTGAATTTTAAAGTAGTTTTTTTCTAATTCTGTGAAGAATGTCAGTGCTAGTTTAATGGGCATAGCATTGAATCTATAGATACTTTGGGCAGTATGGCCATTTTCACAGTATTGATTTTTTATCCATGAACATGGAATATTTTTCCATCTGTTTGTGTCCTCTCTTATTCCCTTAAGCAGTGGTTTGTAGTTCTCCTTGAAGAGATCCTTCACTTCCCTTGTTAGCTGTATTCCTGGGTATTTTATTCTCTTTGTAGCAATTGTGAATGGGAGTTCACTCATGATTTGGCTCTCTATTATTAGTATATAGGAATGCTTGTGATTTTTGCACATTGATTTTGTATCCTGAGACTTTGCTGAAGTTGCTTATCAGCTCAAGAAGCTTCCAGGATGGGTTGATGGGGTTTTCTAGACACAGGAACATGTCATCTGCAGAGACAGTTTGACGTCCTCTCTTTGTATTGAATACTCTTTATTTCTTTCTCTTGCCCGATTTCCCTGGCTAGAAGTTCCAATACTGTGTTGAATAGGAGTGGTGAGAGAGGGCATCTTTGTCTTGTGACAGTTTTCAAGGGGAATGCTTCCAGCTTTTGCCCGTTTAGTATGATATTAGCTGTGGGTTTGTCATAAATGGCGCTTATGATTTTGAGCTATGTTCCATCAATACCTAGTTTATTGAGAGTTTTTAACATGAAGGATGTTTAATTTTATCTTAGGCCTTTTCTGCATCTATTGAGATAATTGTGTGGTTTTTGTCTTTAGTTCTGTTTATGTGATGAATTGCATTTACTGATTTGCATATGTTTAACCAGCCTTGCATCCTGGGTATGAAGCTGACTTGATTGTGGTTGATAAGCTTTTTGATGTGCTGCTAGATTTGGTTTGCCAGTATTTTGTTGAGGATTTTTGCATCGATGTTCATCAGGGATATTGGCATGAAGCTTTCTTTTGTCGGTTGTATCTTTGCCAGGTTTTGGTAGCAGGATGTTGCTGGCCTCATAAAATGAATTAGGGAGGAGTCCCTCCTTTTCCATTGTTTGGAATGATTTCAGAAGAAATTGTACCAGCCCCTCTTTGTACCTCTGGCAGAATTTAGCTGTAAATATGTCTGTTTCTGGGCATTTTTGGTTGGTATGCTATTTATTACAGCCTCAATTTCAGAACCTGTTATTGGACTATTCAGGGATTCAACTTCTTCCTGGTTCAGTCTTGGGAGGGTGTATATGTTTAGGAATTTATCCATTTCTTCTAGATTTTCTAGTTTGTTTGCATAGAGGTGTTTATAGTATTCTCTGATGGTTGTTTGTATTTCTGTGGGGTCAGTGGTGATAGTGGCTTTATCATGTATCATGTTTTATTGTCTCTACTTGATTCCTCTATCTTTTCTTATTAGTCTAGCTAGACTATTAATAAAATAGTCCTATTTTATATTAATTTTTTCAAAAAACCAGCTTCTGGATTTGTGTGTGTGTTTTTTTTTTTTTTGAGACAGTGTCTCACTCTGTCGCCCAGGCTGGAGTGCAGTGGCATGATCTCAGCCCACTGCAACCTCTGCCTCTTGGGTTCAAGCAATTCTCCTGCCTCAGCCTCCTGAGCAGCTGGGATTACAGGCATGCACCACCATGCCTGGCTAATTTTTACATTTTTGTAGAGATGGGTTTTTTTTTTTTTTATATTTTTGTGGAGATAGGGTTTCACCATGTTGGCCAGGCTGGCCTCAAACTCGTACCTCAAACTCAGACCTCAAGTAATCTGCCCGCCTCAGACTCCCAAAGTGCTGGGATTACAGGCATGAGCCACAGCACGCCGCTGATTTGTTGATGTTTTGAAGGTTTTTCATGTCTCTGTCTCATTCAGTTCTGCTTTGATCTTGGTTATTTCTTGTCTTCTGCTAGCTATGGGGTTTGTTTGCTCTTGGTTCTCTAGTTCTTTTTGTTATGATGATAGGTTGTTGACTTGAGATCTTTCTACCTTTTTGATGTCGGCATTTAGTGCTATAAATTTCTCTCTTAACACTGTTTTGGCTGCATCCCAGAGAATCTGGCACATTTGTCTGTTTGTTCTCATTGGTGTCCAAGAACTTTTGATTTCTGCCATAATTTCATTATTTACCCAGGAGTCAATCAGGAGCAAGTTGTTCGCTTTCCATGTAGTTGTGTGGTTTTGAGTGATTTTCTTAATCTTGAGTTCTAATTTGATTGCATTGTGATCTGAGAGACTGTTATTGTTTCAGTTCTTTTGCATTTGCCGAGGAGTGTTTTACTTCTGATTATGTGATCAATTTTAGAGTAAATGCCATGTGGCAATGAGAAGAATGTATATTCTGTTTTTTGGGTTGAGAGTTCTGTAAATGTCTATCAGGTTCACTTGATCCAGAGCTGAGTAGAGGTCCTGAATATCTTTGTTAACTTTCTGTTTTGATGATCTGTCTAATATTGTCAGTGGGGCGTTAAAGTCTCCCACTATTATTCTGTCAAAGTCTCTTTGTAGGTCTCTAAGAGTTTACTTTATGAATCCTGGTCCTCCTGTATTGGGTGCATATATATTTAGGATAGTTAGCTCTTGTTGAATTGAACCCTGTACCATTATGTAGTGCCCTTCATTGTCTTTTTAAATCTTTTTTGGTTTAAAGTGCCTTTTGTCAGAAAGCATTATTGCGACTTCTGCTTTTTTCTTGTTTCCATTTGCTTGGTAAATGTCTCTCTTGAAGACAGCATACCAATGGGTCTTGATTCATTATCCAGCTTGCCATTCTCTATCTTTTAATTGGGGGATTTACCCGCTTACGTTTAAGGTTAACAGTATTATGTTTGAATTTGATCCCATCATCATGATGCTAGCTGGATATTTTGCAGACTTGTTGAGGTAGTTGTTTCACAGTGTCATTGGTCTTTGTACTTCAGTGTGTTTTTGTAGTGGCTGGTAATGGTTTCTCCTTTGCATATTTAATATCTTCCTTCAGGAGCTCTTGCAAGACAGGCCTGGTGGAGATGAATTTCCTCAGCATTTGCTTGTCTGAAAAGGATTTTATTTCTCATTCACTTATGAAGCTTAGTTTGGCCAGATATGAAATTCTGGATTGGAAATTCTTTTAAGAATGTTGAATATTGGCCCCCAATCTCTTCTGGCTTGTAGGGTTTCTGCTGAGAGGTCCACTGTTAGTCTGATGGGCTTCCCTTTGTAGGTGACCTAGCCATTCTGTCTGGCTGCCCTTAGTACTTTTTCCTTCATTTTGGCCTTGGAGAATCTGATGATTATGTGTTAGAGGTTGATCTTCTCATGGAGTATCTTATTGGGGTTCTCTGGATATCCTGAATTTGGATGTTGGTCTGCTAGGTTGGGGAAGTTCTCCTCTTCTCCTCAACGATATCCTGAAGTATGCTTTCCAATTTGGTCCCGTTCCCCCTGTCTTTTTCAGGTACCCCAAGCGGTTGTAGGATTGGTTTTTTTTTTTTTGAGACGGAGTCTTGGTCTGTCACCAGGCTGGAGTGCAGTGGCACAATCTTGGCTCACTGCAACCTCCGCCTCCTGGGCTCAAGTGATTCTCCTGCTTCAGCCTCCTGAGTAGTAGCTGGGACTACAGGCACCTGCCACCACGCCTGGCTAATTTTTTGTATTTTTAGTAGAGACAGGGTTTCACCATGTTGGCCAGGATGGTCTCGATCTGTTGACCTTGTGATCAACCTGCCTTGGCCTCCCAAAGTGCTGGGATTACAGGTGTGAGCCACCGAGGATTGGTCTTTTTACATAATCCCATAGTTCTCAGAGGTTTTGTTCATTCTTATTTATTCTTTTTTCTCTAATCTTGTCTGCCTTATTTCAGCAAGATAGTCTTCAAGCTCTGAAATTTTCTCCTCTACTTTGTCTATTTTGCTATTGATACTTGTGGTTGCATTGTGGAGTTCTCATGTTGTGTTTCTGGGCTCCATCAGGTCATTTATGTTCCTCCCTGAATGGCTTATTCTGGTTAATAGTGTTTTATCATGATTCTTAGCTTCTTTGCATTGGGTTAGAACATGCTCCTTTAGTTCAGTGAAGTTTGTTATTACCCACCTTCTGAAGCCTGCTGCTGTCAGTTCATCCATCTCAGCCTCAGCCCGGTTCTGTGCCCTTGCTGGAAAGGTGTTACAGTCATTTGGGGGAGAAGAGGCACTCTGACTTTTTGAGTTTTCAGCATTGTTTTCCTTGATTCTTTCTCATCTTTGTGACTTTATCTACCTTTGGTCTTTGAGGCTACTGACCTTTGGATGGAGTTTTTGTGGGGACTTTTTTGTGATGCTGTTCTTGTTTTTGCTTTCTGTTTTTCTTTTAACAAGCCCCTCTTTTGTAGGGCTGCTGAGGTTTGCTGGGAGTCCACTCCAGACACTATTTACCTGGGTCTTATCTGCACCTGGAGGTGTCACTATTGAAGGCTGCAGAACAGCAAAGATAGCTGCCTTCTTCCTCTGGGATCTCTGTCCCAGAGGGGCACCGACCTGATGCCAGTGGGAATGCTCCTGTACAAAGTGTCTGGCGACCGCTGTTGGACGTTCTCACCCAGTCAGGAGGCACGAGATCAAGGACCTGCATAACAAAGCACTCTGGCTGCCCTTTGGCGGAGAGGGTGTGCTGCTCTGGGGGGACTGCCCAGACTCCTCAGAGCCAGCAGGGAAAGACTAAGTCTGCTGATCCATGGAGATCACGGCTGACCCCTCCCCCGACAGGCTCTGTACAAAGGATATCAGAGTTCTGTTCACATATCCATAGCTGGAGTTGCTGAAATTATCACAGGGAGGCCCTGCCTCATGAGGAGTGATGGGTCCAAATTTGGCCTGAAGAGACAGTCTTTCTGGCCATGGTCTTCCACATCCGCTGTGCTGCACTGTGGGGAATTCCTCATGGGTCCAAACTGCCCAGTCTCCCTGGCACCAGCAGGGGAAAATGGCAGACTGGAGCTGCGGTGATAGTTGTTGTCTCCCCTCCACCCAGGAGCTCAGTTGTCTTAGGCAGCGGGCATCTGCAGTGATGGTGGCCTCCCCTTTCCCCCCAGAACCTCGGTAGTCTTAGGCCGTCTCCAGCCAGGCAGCCACTGAGAATCTGCACAGATCCATGGAAAACGCGTGGTTTCCCAAGTAGGGTAACACAATCACTTGCTGCCTCCCTTAGCTAAGGGTGGGAGCTCCCTGTGCCTTTCCCGGGTGGGCTGTCACTGCACCCAGCTCTGTAGTTCATTCCAACCATCTAGTCAGTTCCAGTGGGAGAACCTGGATACCTCAGTTGCCGGTGCAGGATTCACTCACCGTTTTCATTCTTGATAGGAGCTGTTTCTACTTGGCCATCTTGGCCCCTCCCTCTAGAATTAGAATTTGAACCGCTAACAGAATGATAGATGTCTAGATTATAATCATAACAAAAATGGACAACCAGAGTTTTGCCTCCTGACAGAAGTACTCAGCCTGACTTAGGAAATAAGCCTGAGTCTGATTAAGCCTTTAGATTTAACTGAATATGTGTCATGGTCTAAATAAGAGACAAAAACCATACAGTTATTTGAAAATGGAAAGTTTCATCTAAAGAATGGTCACTAGGGAAGTGGAGTAGGTGGATTAACTAATAAGAGGCAAAGATGTATAGGAATAGCAGATATATGGAGAGCAGTCACTACCACCAGCATGGAAGAAAGTGTCCAAGGAAGAGACCATCCACTCTCAGGGCTGAGAGCCTAGCCTGGGTGGAGGCTGTACAGCTGTGGCTTACTGCTGGGGGTAGTTGGCCGAGGTTCTGTGCTGCCTGGAAACCCATTCTCAGGAGTGCCGTGGAAGGTATTCACAGGAAGACGCAATGACTTGGAAGGTACTGAGTCAGCCTATTCTCTGGAATGGGTAGATGACGGAGGATTTGTTCAAATGGAGGTGCTTACCTGGTGGCACCCTTCTTCAAAGACACCTGATGGTGGGTGTCAGTGGAAAACCACCTATCAGTCCCTACTCACTGCCACTCTGCTGCACAGCCATCTGTGGGTGGGGCACTGGGGGCTCCAGGGAGGTCATCTAAAGGCAGGTGGCAGCTCCTGTGCTCTATTGCAAAACCTCCTGGGGATGGGGTTGAGTTGAGGGAGACTGGTGATGGTGAAGTGCTCTGCTATTGGCACTGGTTGTGGAAGCTCCCAAGAGGGATATGCTGGCCGTGTGTGTGTACGGGGGTATGTGTGTGTGTGTGACGTCCATGGGAAGGTGCTGGTTGATGCTGGCTTTTCAGCTCAGCTGTAAGGAACTGTATGCCATGCTGAAGCCCAGAGAGACAAATATACTAGAATGAGAAAGAGAAGCTCTTCCTTCTGCGTGTCTTTCCACTGCCTTCTAGTGACAAAGCCTTGTACTGGGATAGCTCATCAGAGGTGAAATATTTCCAAGTTCAACCCCTCTCTTGCAGAGCTGGCTAGGAAGAATAGATTTATATCTGGAGGCAAAAAATTGACAACAGACACAAACTACTAGCTTATAAGAAATTCAGGGAGTAGAGGAAGATATCAAATGATATCATTAGATAAAATCAGCAAAATATAGTATGTGGGATAAACAACCTAGTTCCTTCAACAGATAAACATCAAGGAAAACAACACAAAGAAATGGAAGAGAAATCTGGATTAAGAGAGATTTAAGAGACATATTTGTGGGCCTTCTTTGGATTCTCATTTCAATGAATGAAGTATACAAATTTTTTTGTATGTGACAGGAAATTTGAACATTCTAGATGTTTGATATTAAGCAATTATTGTTCATTTTTGATGTAATAGTGTGTCTATTTTTTTTTCTAAGAACTTTGGTAATACATGCTGAAATATTTACAGATGAAATGATACAATATCTTGGATTTTAGTAATATGTTTATTGCCTTTGTGTTGAAAAAACTCTTAAAAAATGTGAAAATCGTTTTTTCTTACAGGGTTTAAAAGTTACTACTATACAATAGCCTCTACCTCAGTTTTGTACAGAAATCAATCGTGAATGATGACCTGTCTTTAAAATAACATAATTTTGAATCTTGTTCCTGGGTTTTGTTTATAATGAACTGTTAGAAATTTATGACAATGATAACTGGCATTTACTAAGACATATTCCATGGCTATATTCACGTACATATTCTGACTTGGTAGTTTATGATGTGAACAAAAGTGTCTTGTGCTTTATGGGATAGTTGATATTGTCTTATGGAAGGAAAGAAAATCAACTATCATTTTCAGCAGTCTTGTTGACATAGACGTATGTTTTCTACCCGCAAGCCTGAATATGTATTCTTCTGACATGTTTACTATTTCTATAAACCATGGTATTCTTAAACATTTCAGAAATGCAACTGCTATTATATTTATTCTCTGCTGATATAGTGTTTATAGCATATACTAGAATTTTAGATTTTGAGAAAAGTGCATATTAAAACAACTATAAATTCCCAAGAGACAATATTTTAGGTATCGGTGCATTTTTTAGTCCATGAGAATTTTTGAAATAAGTCTTTTGTAATTTACTAATGTTCTTCAGCTCTCAATGATAATTTCACTCTTTTTGTTTCATAGCTGAAAATAAAATATTAGAAATTTATAAAGTTCAAATAGCATGATATAAATAATAAAATTAGGCATTTACAAATATTGGTGATATTTGTGGGTAGGGGGAAGGGCTGAGTAGAGGAGAAGAGGATGCATTATTAAGTTTAAGATTTTTCGCCAGGCGTGGTGGCTCACGCCTGTAATCACAGCACTTTGGGAGGCCAAGGCGGGTGGATCATGAGGTCAGGAGTTTGAGACCAGCCTGACCAACATGGTGAAACCCCGTCTCTACTAAAAATAGAAAAATTAGCCAGGCATGGTGGTGTGTGCCTGTAATCCCAGCTACTCAGGAGGCTGAGGCAGGAGAATCACTTGAACCTGGGAGGCAGAGGTTGCAGTGAGCTGAGATCATGCCACTGCACTCCAGCCTGGGTGACAGAGCGAGACTCCATCTAAAAAAAAAAAAGATTTTTCTTAACTTTTTCAGGGGTTTCATAAATGGTTACTTGCAGCTCATTCTTATGCCTAAAAATATGATAAAATACTCTCATGTGCGTATATGTGATGCTATAAATGTCAAGAACAGGGAATCGCTTCAGATTTTACCCCTCTTGCAAACTAACAAGTCAGCCACAATTTCATGGATACTGGTGGAAGACATGAGACTCCTGAGTCAGAGATGAAGGACAATTTCTTACAGCAGTGGCAGCAGCATTTTGGGCCAGTTTTCTGGACCTTGCTTCCCATAGGATGATGGGAAGACAGTCAGATGACACCTAGGGCTACCTGAGACAATCCCAGAGCTTATGACTCTTGAATTTTTCATAATGTTAAGTAAATGCCCTAGAAGGAGACATTATCTTTAGTAAGCATGGCTGCCTTTTGCTCCAGAGTTGACACACTCTCTGTCCTCTAAGCTATCCTTGAAAAGATGATCTGGAACAAAAACGGGCAGTATCTCAACAAGACATACAGAAACATGAGAGACCCATAGAGAACTACTTCTCAACACCATCTACACTTACTCCTGTGCTGTCCTGGCTTCTGGTGAATTTTAACCTGAATACCCTACTCTGTCAGCCACTTTGATTAATTGGATTGACAGACTCAGACCAGACTGTTCAAATTGTCTCATATGAAATTTAACCAAAGTCATTATCAGTAATAGTCCAAGCAGCAGAATGAGGCCAACCTGAGATAGAACACTAGGAATAATTTTAGTCAGTAGAAATATAATAAGGTACATCAAGGCAAATATTGGCCAAAGCTGTGAGAGTGGCTTTGAGCTTTGCCTCCCTGTGCAGAAACACCACGGCTATTTTCATTTCTGCACAGTTGAGCACTGAGATTGTATCGCTGTAGCAGTCCAGTGGACGTTGAGTTTCAGCTTAGCTGAACCATCAATGAACCAAGCCCAGGCAACCCATGGCTGCATGAGCCAATGACTTTGCTTCAGGTGCCAGAGTTGGGGGGTGGGGGAGGGGGATACAGTTTTCCCCAGAGGGATACTTTTTTAAGGTAAACCTGAGATGCCATTGGGAGTAGGCTAGCTGGTCCTTGAAGGTATCATTTCTATTTGATAAGTTAGGCTTATTGAGTCCTACCCACCTTGAATAGTTATAGAGTCCTTCAATGGGACTATCAGGCAAGTGAGTCACAAGGCCTCTGTAGGTTAGGTGGAGAGTTTAAACGAGAGCCCAGCAGCAAGGTCATAGCTGCTTTTTAAAAGGGATGTACCTGACAGCCACATCAGGGAGGTGATGAGCCCAGAACCCCAACGGTTGCTGCTGGTTGGAGATCATCTCCCTTCACTCCATACTTGGATTCACAAACTCATCATAGAGACTCGTAGTGAGTCTGTGGAGCTCCAGAGGTTGAGAGTGTGCCACAGCTTGCCGGTCGATTTCCAGTGGGGACTCTGTTTGGGCTATGCTCCAAGGGTGCTGGTTTGCAAACTAACCAAAGTAAAGCACCAAGTAGAATGCCAAGGTGAGGTACATACTGTCTCCTGTACCCAAAGAGACTAATAAGACAGCAGAATTGCTTAACTGCCAGAGGAATTGAGCAGAAAACTGTCTTCATAGTCCCAAGAACTTTTACTTGGGAAGGTTCTTGTACATTGTGAGAGTTTCTTAGCCTCCTTTTCAGGCAGAGGTGTGGTAACACCACAGTCAGGACTCTTGAAAGTGAGGCTTCGGACTTGTTTACCAACAGGCTCTCCTCTGTGGTGAAAACTTTAGATGTCACAAGGCACAAAATCCTGACTCTACTCCCTCTTGGTATATAGCCCCAAAGAGTGTACCTTCCTGTTTGGGAGTACCTGGAGGCCTTGCATATAAATAAAAATGGATTTTGGTCCTCAGGTACCTGTGGGATGAAAAACAGGGTGTTGGTAATGCCCAGGACCTCAGACTTAGTGCCAGCAGCCTGTGCAGTGGTTTCAGTTACAGTTGCAGTGGCTAGAATAGCTGGGACTCTAGCAACAGCAGCTGAATTCAGGTGATCAGCATTCACTGTAAGCCTCCAACTCCTGTTAGTCTTTTTCACTGGCCAGATGTGGCCGTTGGTTGTATTGAGATGTTGTTTCTCTTTACTACCCCTGCTGCCTTTAAGTCCTTAATCAAGATTGTGATTTCCCTTCTCCTGGGATGCTATTTTGCTTCTGTTGGACCACAGATAAGGAAAAGGGTTGAGAAACAATTTACATTTTCAACTAGCACTTTATATGTCACTCTTCCTCATCTGGATGATCCCCTCTGGCTCTTATGGGACAGGGAAGTACAGGCATTTAATGCTTCTTACTACATACTCGGAGGTAGAAGACACCACAACAGTGTATAGAAGAGTTCCTTGTGAAGTCAGCTCCTCTTTGCTCTAGGGGGAGTCCCTCCTGTTTTCCTTTTTTACTCACTGTGCCTTTTTGGTCTTCTCTAACTCCTTTTACCTTATCATAATTCCAATTATTGAGTGGAGAGTTAACACGGAAACTTACCAGTTTGTCAAATATGATTGAACATTGATTGGGTAGTAGTTACCTAGGCACGGAGACTACAGTGTTGAATAAAACAGGTAAAAATTCCTCCCCCATGGGTTTACATACTCTATGCTAGACATTGCGCTGAACTGTCCATATGACTTAATCCCCACGATGGCTTAATGAGAGTGACATTTTCTTCCCGCTCCCACTGGAACTCTGACATCCCATGGTCAGCCAACCCCACCCCCTTCACCCTTGATTGGCTCTGACACCTCACTGTGGGCCTGGGTGGCTCCCTCCTCACCCTTCAACACACGTACATACACACACACACACACACACACACACACACACACACCTGCACCTGCATTGCTCTGGCACACCTGAATTGCTTGAGAAGGGAAAATGGGCACTAAGTATATTGATATGGTTTGGATCTGTGTCCCTGCCGAAATCCCAAGTGGAATTGTAATCCCCAGCGTTGAAGGTGAAGCCTGCGGGGAGGTGACTGGATCATGGGGGCAGATTTCCCCCTTGGTGCTGTTCTCCTGATAGTAAGTTCTGAGATCTGGTCATTTAAAAGTGTGTGGCACCTTCCCTGCCACTTCCTCCGGCTCTGGCCATGTAAAGTGCTGGCTTTCCCTTCACCTTCTGCCATGATTGTTAAGTTTCCTGAGGCCTCCCTAGAAGCCAAGCAGATGCCACCATACTTCCTGCGCAACCGTAGGAATTGTGAGCCAATGAAACCTCTTTTCTTTATAAATTACCCAGTCTCAGGTATTTCTTTATAGCAATACATATATATTTCTTAAATAAAAAATTACTTCCTACATTTGTATGTACATTTTGTGTACATGAACATTTTTTTTTTCCAGGAGATTACTCATAATGTTTCTAAGAAATCAGTGACTTGCTGGGTGCGGTGGCTCACGCCTGTAATCCCAGCACTTTGGGAGACCGAGGCAGGCGGATCACCTGAGATCAGGAGTTTGAGACTAGCCTGGCCAACATGGTGAAACCCCGTCTCTACTAAAAATACAAAAATTAGCCGGGCATGGTGGCAGGCACCTGTAATCCCAGCTACTCGGGAGGCTGAGGCAGGAGAATCGCTTGAACCCGGGAGGCAGAAGTTGCAGTGAGCCGAGATCACGCCATTGCACTCCAGCCTGGGGGACAAGAGCAAGACTTCGTCTCAAAAAAAAAAAAAAAAAAAAAAAAAAAATCAGTGACTCAAAAACATTCTCTGGAGAACACAACCAAGTTGAAGCCATGTAGGTGGTTCCTCTTAGTGCAAAAGAGCCTTCTTTCCCCTCTACTAATTAAGGAGCTCATTCATAAAGGAGCTAACTCTATCCATACAGATTCTTCTCTTAAGAAAATCTCAAATATAGGCCTCATGATTAGAAATTAATACATTTTATAAGACCCATGAATTTTTATTGCTAACAGTAGGGTATTTGAGAAATTATCTAAAAGAGATTCTGGCTGTGATTCAGGTATATGGCATTTTCCCCTTTTCTGTAATCCTTTTAAATAACTTAAAGACAGAGTGAATCAATTTTATAATTAATTTTATGCAGATATTCTAATTTATTAAAAACGGTTGGTGGTAGTTATACATTGAGAAATGGGTAGGAGTTATTTATCTCATTAGATTAGTACCAATTTTGATGAACAATTTTGCGATAGATTGGCTAAATGACTTTGGTGCTGAAGCTATGCCAGTTTGAGGTTTATTCTTACACCTTTATTTCTCTTCCACAACCTTGTGTTAATGGTCTGTCTCCCACTAAACTCTGGGATGTTGGAGGGCAGGTACAATATTTCTATTTTCAGTGCCCTTATGCCGAGCTCATAAAAATGCCAGGCATGCTAAAACATGTTGAATAAACAGATGGATGAGAAAATTGAGGTCTATGAGAAAATTGAGGACTGACTTTTAAAAAGCTACAGTTATATACTGAACATTTCTTATTTGTTGAGTCCTGCAGACAGAGCTGTCATACAGCCCTTACAGAGCAGAGGTTCAACTACTGGCAGAACTGGAACTCAGGTCCAGTTTTACATCTGTGTCTACTCTTTGCTCTTTAATGGAGAAGAAATGAGAAAATTCTACAGAGTTGTAATGGCTGAATCCATGATATTATTTCGTGGTTAGACTCAGTCCATTTGGACTTGTGAGATTTTCCCATTTGGTAGGCAAAGATAAGGACTAGGTCTGTGATTTCTTTTCTTTCTTTTTTTTTTTTTTTCAAGATAGAGTTTCGCTCTTTTTGTCTAGGCTGGAGTGCAATGGTGCAATCTCACCTCACTGCAACCTCCACCCTCTGGGTTTAAGCAATTCTTCTGCCTCAGCCTCCCAAGTAGCTGGGATTACAGGCATGCACCACCACGCCAGGCTAATTTTGTATTTTTAGTAGAGACGGGGTTTTTCCATGTTGGTCAGGCTGGTCTCAAAACTCCCGACTTCAGGTAATCCGCCTGCCTCGGCCTCCCAAAGTTCTGGGATTACAGGCATGAGCCACTGCACCCGGCTGTGATTTCTTTTATATTGCTTTTTGGCCTCTAAAACAGGTGTTTATCAAGTTCTGTTTCTCCACTTTCTCTCCCTGCCCTGCCCTGCCCCATGGTGCTAAGAAAGAGTATGGTTAATCCAGAAGATGGGCCTGTGGATAGTTTTTCTTCCTGTTCCATAATTGACATGTCACTTGCCATTCAGCCTAATCACAAGGTGTCTAATCCTACTCCTCCTTATATGGTATATTCGCCAAAATTTATTCAGATCCATTTGAGCTTGTGTTATATATAGTTTTATCAAAATCTTTTGTAGATAATTCTCCATTTTTTTTTAAGTCAGTGCCCTTGCTGAAATTTCTGACGGCAAACTTTTGTGTTTTCTCATGTGCTTGATTCTTATTCTACTATTCTCTTTGCTCCTACCTCTATCAAAAGTTGTACAGAAAAAGGAGAAAGTCCTTGCATGTATAACCTTAGCACTATATCAGCCTTTTAAAGTATTTGCTTTCTTACTAGAGACCATTTTTACTTTGTTTTGACAACTTAGTTCTTATAGCTCTACCTTATTTTTGTTTGATGCAAATACAAACACACACACATGTTTGAAGAAAAGCAAGTTGGACATCAAGCTTTATATTGATGTGTTTTGTTTATTGAATTATATTGATAAAGTGTGCGTAAAGATTAATTTGTCATGCACATGGTATAGAATAGTATATAAATTAACTATAATATGAAAATCCACAATTACAGTAATTACAATTACCAACAGTGAGGGCCTGCTCTATAGCCTATGCAAGTAAAATTATTTTTTTTGTTTTCCATTGAAACCTTTCAGCATTTGTTAGGGGTTCCCAAGCACTAAGTCATATGTTTGTGTGAAGTAATCTTTATCTGCTGTGCATTCTTTCCATTTTATTTATTTATTTTTTAATTTAAATATAGAGTCCGTCATAAAATGTCAACACATCTTAAGAGTTTAGAAATGACTCATTTTTTCCAGTTTATCTGGAAAAATATTAAAAAGTTATATACTTTTCTGTTGAACATTTTTTACCTTAGATATTATAGATTAAATATTTTTTTAAAAAGGTCGTCTACATATGCAGAATTTCAAAGCAAACCAATAATTGTTTTCAATTGATATTTATTGAGCTTCTACTTAGTACTCCATTTTTTGTAAGGCTCTTAAAAAGAAGCAAGATGCTTCTGTTCTTGAGATACTCTCTTGCTCTTTCTCCTTTTCCATGGATTCTTAGAGACACATTTTTCTGTCATATTTTAAGCTTCCTACAATTGGATGGCACCTTGCAATCCCTGTCAGCCAGGTGGCAGTCATGACCTAGTTGTGTGGAAAATTATTACTTGAAACATTCTCATAAGCTCTGGTTTAGATTTCATGAAATGAAATATTACTTTGAAAAATCCAAATAACGTAGTTATTGGATATAATTTGGGAAATGCTTTTAAAAGATTAACAGAAGGAAAATAATAGTGTAAAAATAGAAACAAATTAGTAATCAGAAAAATTTAAGATACTCCAATAACCGCAGTTTCCACCAAAATTGTCCTTTATCTCTGAGGTTCTTAGGGGAGGAAAATAATTTTCCCTCTACACTTCTGAGTTCTTAGCTGGGACCTTTGTAACAAAAGACAGACTAACGAGAGAGAAACAGAAATTCATGAACTTGTATATATCTTATAAGGAAGAAAACTCAAGGAAAGAGTAACTCTCAAAAGAGGTGGCTTAGAACTATGGCTTATATAGCATCTTTCCCCAAAAATGATAAATGTTTATAGAGGGACATGACAATGGAAAAGAACCTTGAGTAAAGTTTAGGGGTACATATTCTGGGGAGGTATAAATATAGGGGAGACTAATGGTAAATAAATATAGGGCAAAGTAATGGCAGTTAGTGTACTTTGGACAGAGGTTTCTCTGGCTCCCTCTCTAGACTGATAAGGGTCAGAAGTCATCTCTGGTGATTTATTTGTCCTTTCTGATAGAGAAGGGAAGAGGGGCACCTTTATAAATTTATGTCTGGCTTTTAGGCAAATAGGGGGAAGGCAGAGGGCTTTTCTTGTATCTGTTTCTTCTCAACTGCCTTTAGCTCAAAACAGTCATTGAACGTTGTGACATACTTTGGAGTGGTATATTCTGCTGCCCTTAAGATTCCTCTAATTTTCTGTTTTCTACTTTAAAGGTTCTTAAGTAGTGTGTTAATCTGCTGGAAACTCAGTTTGCTAATGGGTTACTGAGAATCTTTCACTTAGCCTTTCCTGAGTTTTCTCTAAACCTGATGCTACAGACCTCTTGAGATTTGCATTAAGTGTAGTCATCAAGGAAATCCACGTAGATAGGAAAGGGGTGGCCTAGAGATTAAGCAGGAGACTGGCTTAAAGTAGTCTGGCTTTGTTATGCCACTTGGCAAATGACCTCTCGTCAATTACTTTTCTTCTCAAGCCTTAGTTCTTCCTTTGGCAAATAGGAAAAGTAATAGGATTTTCCCCATAATTTGTAGGGCTTAAATGAAAGAGTGCATATATAATACTTTGATTTCTAATTTTTTTTCTTTTTACTTGTATTTACTGGATATTTACTAAGCTTCTCTGTGTTAGGTACTAGGGATACCTAGTGAATAGGAGATAAAAATTCAGCTCACAGTTGAGCTGCTTTCTTAGTGGAGTGAGATCAGTGCTTGATACATAGTAATCTTGTGTAAGAAGTTATAATATAACATACAGTTTATGTAATAGTAGAACTTACTGTGTAATAAAATAATAGCACCTTGTTACTCTCTTGGGGCTGACAATACCTGGGGAAATGAGAATTCTAATTATCTCCTTACACATCCATACCTTATGGCTCCTGCTTCATCAGGGATCAAAGGAAGGAACTGCCAAGAGTTTCAGATGACAGCTTGCTGTGTTGGCACTTACTATTCAGATGCTAATGGATAAATTCTTTGGCTTTTATACTTGGGAGCAGATTTAACGTGTCTTCTTAGATTTCATTCATAATCTTATTCACAAGTTCTTTTTAGCTTCTTTGAGAAGTCTGTAATTTTAGAAGCCCTAGCTCCTGAATCATAATGTGGGAGAACATGAATTGATTAGCAAAAATAATGTTAAGAGTGATTTCATTTTAATTCTAGTGTGTCAAATCTAAAGAAGACATTGACAGTGTTCGGGCTATATATAGCACCTTGACATTGCTCTAAGCAATAAGGCCAGTAATAGCCATATCAAAATGGAGATTTAAAAAAATCATTTATTTGAGTCTTCCAGCTGAAATTGATGGGGAGAAGGAGCTGGTGATCATTACTTAAAATGGTCTAAAATATATTTTACTGTGTGGCCACCACCTTTCTCCTAGGTTTTCTGCTGTCATTACCTCTTTTTCCCCATTCACAGTATTGGCCACTTTTCATGCGTTTGACTCTTTGCATATGGTGTTTTCTCCGGGACTATCCTACCTCCTCCACATGGGGCACTGTAACTCAGCCTTCAGTACTGGTAGAATGACTCTTCTATGACTCCTTCTCCATTCGCCTGGGACAGCTTCCCCTTCCCTGTGATCTCATTGCATTTGGCACATTGGGTGTTTTCTTCAGTCTGTTGTTCTTCGCACTATTTTTGGGCCTGTGTTCTTCATTGGATCCAAAGCATTAATAACAATATCATCTGCTTTTTCATGACATTATAAGGAAATCACGGTTTTTAAATATTATAAACATTAGCTTTTGTTAGAAAAGCAGAGAACATGTTGATTATTCTTTGTTAATATTTGGTATCTTTTATCCTAGTATCTTAATTCCACAAATTTCGATTTATTTATAAACCTCATTACAACTCACAAATATTCATGATATTGGTGTAAAATAATAAAAATAATAAGTATAGCTTAAATACTGGGGTTTAAATTGCATCCTTGATGCCGTTAATTATAAGATACATCATTGTTTTATGTACCACTAAGAAAGTAACAACAATTGCCAATTATACCCACACTATGCTAAGATCTCATTGACTCTAAAATGCATTCTAAATGTATTCTAGAATGCGCATCAGAGATGTTAAAATGTGTAAATATGTTCACTTTTAAATTGATGATACATCTAAAAAAGATGTAAGAACTCACTTGAACAAAATGAAAGATTTGTTTCTGTTTGTTTTCCTTTCCTTCATTGCCTTTGGTAGATGTACTAATGAGCAGCAAAGTCCTCATAAATGCTAGACAACTGAAAGATGGAGGACCTCACAAAGGATTTGGGAACCCAGCAGATTACATAATCCATTCCTGTAATATTAAAAATAATCTACATATAAAGTAAGGGAATTCTAAGTAGAGAGTTGATTAGCCACATTGTTTATTCATAAAATTATGGATACGCGTCTCATAATGTGTGAAAACTTTGTATGTTCCCTTTTGTTGGCCGAGATCATTTTCAGGTGTGGAGGTGAGTGGAAGAATGGTAGGGGAGTGCAGTTTAGATGGAAACCTTCCAGGCATTTGCAATTATAAGTGTTTTTTATTATTAACTGGCCCTGCAAGTGTGGGAGTGTTTTGTTTTCTTCAGATTCAATGTCTAACTTATAATGAATATCATGAGAAGAAATAAAATTCAGTTTCTAGCTGATTTAGAATTGGATCATATACTTCATTAAGTGAGGGATGCTGATACCGAGTGTGTTATACTTTGTTCTTTCTGTCTCTATGTATCTGTCCATTCATCTGCCCATCTGTTTTAAGATTGTGTTTCTGTTCATACAGAGTATAGTATCGTTATAAGCAATATTGTGCTTCTATTGTGCAGTATTGACATAGAAAGTTTTAAAGATTAAGTGGAAAGAAATTTAGAACACTCTGAAATTGTGATGGTTTAGTTTGTGTGCATGTGCACACATTTAGTTTTATGGGTAACTATTTTCGTGACACAGGAAACAGCACAATGAATGGCTTTTTTAGGTTATGTTAGAAACAGTTCATTGTATAACTTCTTTGTGCCAGGTCTTACGTTGAATTTTCAAGCTAGTAGGATGAATAAATTATGTTTTCAGCATATCTAAAATTTACAAACTGTTAGATGTATATAGCTATTATTAGAAGAAGGAATTGAATACCATGGTTGGCAGGTGAAAATGATTAATGGGTAAAAAGAAAAGATGTAGGGAAAGGGGAGGGCGGTAAAGTATTTTCTGTTGGTTTTGAAAGATAAGTAGGTCTTTGGCAGGGACAGGAATCTACATTTGTTGAATGTTTACTTATATTGCTAGGCACTATACAGCTCTCTATAAGTATAATCTCACTGAGTCTCCTGTTACTATAGTCCACACTTTGGAGGCTCAGAGATGTTAAATTAATTTCCCAAATATTCCGGTCAGGCAGCTAATAAATGAGAAAACTTGGATTTGAGCTAGGTCTGATTCCAATCACTGTATTAATCACTGTGCCTAATCACTGTACTATTCTTATTCACATATACTTAATCACTGTACTATTCTGAAAGGTATTCAAGACAGAGGAAAAACCATAAACAAAGATCTGGGAGCCATGACAGTTCCTGACAGGTTCACAGAATCAGGATCAGCCTGCTAGACTAGAGCCAAGATGGAGCTGGACACTTGGTCTCTGACACAGTCTCTGTCAAACCAGGATGTGCTGTTCAGTCATTGCTCAGTTTTTTGATCAGTGTTACTGAGTATCTGTTGTGTGCTAGGCAGTTTGCTTGGTGCTAGGGATTCAGAAATGAGCACACGCTCTTGCCTTTAAAAGCTGAGTCTAGTAACAAAACTGAGACTTTCGGTGATGATTTTTTGCTTTGCTTGTTTGCCTAGGAAGTACTTCCTCACTCAATATAAATGTCTAGATTGTTGAATTATCTTATAGTTTCAAAACTATATTAGGTACATGTGTTCTGTTCGGAATGTGTCCCCCAAAATCCGTGTGTTGGAAAATTCATCTTCCAACGTGGCAGTGTTGAGAGATGGGGTGCTTGGGTCATGAGGGCCCTGCCTAGAAGGCGCTCACTAGACATTGATGCTGGTGCTTTGATCTTGGACTTCTCAGCCTTCAGAACTCTAATAAATTTCTCTTCTTTATAAATTGCCCAGTCTATGGTATTCTGTTATAGCAGCACAAACAGAGTGAGAATCTTCTCTTTCTCTCTCTACACACACACACACACACACACACAGAGTATATATATATAGACATATATGGTGTACCTATATACACACTATGTATATATAGAGATGTAGTTTTATAACTTTATTCTGAAATTAATTGAGGCAAGTAATTTTGGTATCTTTTATCTTCCATTTTTTTTCTAAGAAAGAGGCCCCTTTATTTTCGTTGTTGAATTACTACTACTTTGATATAGTTGGTTCTCATAATTTCAGTGCTGAAGCTATTGACTTAAAAAGTACATTGCTCATGCTGTTAAAATTCTTAAAAGTTTCATAAATGAGTGTCAAATGAATCTGTGACTGAATGAATGCAAATGCAACATTGCTTTCCTTTAACTAATATGTGGCTGGTGTGTTGCTGCTTCTTCCCCTGCCAGAACAGAAATATTTTGAAGTGTACCTCAGCCTGTTAATAATTTTCCAATCTGTTTCAATCTTCTGTAATTACTCATAAATTTCCTATCCTCACTTCTTTTTAACAAAGCTTTTGAATGTAGTACAGACTTAGTATAAACATTTATCTGATCCAAAGGCAAATATAGAAAAAGTTAATTTTCCCTTTCTGCTTTTCGTTTCTACTCTCCTAAGGTATGGTTTTGACATGTTACACCTTTTCTATATTCATTTCTAGTAACTATTGATGAAGAGAACTGTTGTATGTCAAGAAGTAATTTAAAAAGGTGAATAGAGTTAGGAATTAGGATGGATATGGATATGAGTAAGTTCTTAAATATAACACTGTTTTATAAAATCTTCCCCTAAGCTTTGAAGAACAAATGTTTTCTGAGTTCCCTATAACTTATTTCAGCAGAGGGAAAACCCCCTACATGGTGTTTAGAGTGAGTTTCATCTCCTTTTACTGTTTAGGAAATTAGTGGTTCTAAGTCCCTTTCTCTAGTCTCTTAAAAGTTTCCAATCTATGCAGACAAATCAGCATGAATTATTTAATAATTTTTGGGAAGAAAGGATGCTAGATAGTGTTGCACAAATTATTTGCTTTACTTGTAGTCTGAAACCCAAACAATCTATCATTTTAGTGATCCTTTATTATATTCTAGCCTAATGTTTAAGGATTGTTGGCCAGCAACTTCTTAGGAGTGGGATATATTGCTTGGGAGGTCGCTTTCCTTTTCATCAGTAGAAACTCTTCTATTTTACTTATTTCACATACATATATAACTGATTCACATATATATTTATATATTAAATATATATAACATATTCACATATATAAATATGTATATATTATATATTCACATATATATTTATATATTATATGTTCACATATATAAATATATATTTATATGTGAGTATATATGTGAATATATTTTATATATCTATATATGTGAATATATTTTTATATATATTCATATGTGAATATATTTTATATATGTGTTATATATATTTTATATATGTGTTATATATTTTATGTATTATATAAATACATAATATATATGTGAATACTTATATATTTATATGTGACTAATATATAATATATATTATATATCATATATATGATATATATCAATATTATATATTTTATATATTATATATCATATATATGATATATATCATATATTATATATTTATATATTATATATCATATATATGATATATATAATATATTATATATTTTATATTTTATATATCATATATTATATATTTTATATTTTATATATCATATATTATATATTTTATATTTTATATATCATATATTTTATATTTTATATTTTATATATCTTATATTTTATATTTTATATTTTATATATCTTATATTTTATATTTTATATACTATATATTTTATATTTTATATAATAATATATAATATATATTATTATATATAATACATAATATATATTATATTATATATAAAATAATATATAATATATAAGATAATATATAACTATATATATTATATACTATATATGATATAATATTTAATATATATAATGTATACTATATAATATATAGTATATTATATATACTATATATAATATATAGTATATTATATATACTATATATAATATATAGTATATTATATATACTATATATAATATATAGTATATTATATATACTATATATAATATATAGTATATTATATATACTATATATAATATAATATAATATATAATATATAATAAATATATGATATATGTAATATAATATATAATATATAATATTTAATATATTTATATTTATTAAATTTAATAAATATATAAATATGTAAGTAATATATAATATATAATATAATATATAATATATAAATATATATGTATATATGTGAAATAAGTTATATAGATATATATAGATTTAAAAAAAATAGATGCTGGGCACAGTGGCACATACCTGTAATCCCAGCACTGTGAGGGGCAGAGGCAGGAGGATGGCTCGAAGCCAGGGGTTCACGACCAGCCTGGACAACATACAGCCAACCTTTTTGGTCCGCAACCTTTTTGGTACCAGGGACCAGTTTCATGGAAGACAGTTTTTCCACGGACAAGGGGTGGGGTGGGTGAGGGATGGTTTGGGGATGAAACTGTTCCAGTTTGCATCATCAGTCATTAGGTTCTTATAAGGATCACGCAACCTGGGTCCCTTACACACAGTTCACAATAGGGTTTGTGCTCCTATGAGAATCTCATTCCACTGCTGATCTGACAGGAGGCGGAGCTCAGGTGGTAATGCTTGCTGGCCTACTGCTCACCTCCTGCTGCGCAGCCAGTTCCTAACAGGCCACGAACCAGTACTGGGATGCGGCTGGGGAGCTGGGGACTCCTGACATAGAGACCTCATCTCTACAGAAACAAGAACAACAAGAAAACTGACTTGATGTGGTAGTATGTTCCTGTAGTCCCAGGTACTTGTCAGACAGGCAGGCAGGAGGATCACTTGAGTCCAGGAGTTTGAGGCTACTGTGAGCCATGATTGCACCACTACCCTCTTGCCTGGGCAACAGAGTGAGACCTTGTCTCTAAAAAAAAAAAAAAAAACAAAAAAGGCCAGGCGCAGTGGCTCACGCCTGTAATCCCAGCACTTTGGGAGGCCAAGGCAGACACATCACCTGAGGTCAGGAGTTTGAGACCAGCCTGACCAACATGGAGAAACCCCATCTCTACTAAAAATACAAAAAAATAAAAATAAAAAAAAAATAGCCGGGTGTGGTGGCGTATGCCTGTAATCCCAGCAGTTTGGGAGGCCGAGGCGGGCCAATCGTGAGTTCAGGAGCTTGAGACCATCCTAGCTAACATGGTGAAATCCCGTCTCTATTAAAAATACAAAAAATTAGCCGGGCTTGGTGACTCGTGCCTGTAATCCCAGCTACTCAGGAGGCTGAAGCAGGATAAATCGCTTGAAGCCATGAGGCGGAGGTTGCAGTTAGCCAAGATCGCACCGCTGCACTCCAGTCTAGGCAACAGAGTGAGACTCCGTCTCAAAAAAAAATAAATTTTTTAAAAAAGTACAAAATTAATAAGATACAAGAGTAAGATATGCAAAGTAATGCTGCCTTTCACTATTGTGCTCTTAACATTTTCCCTTTTGATGAATAGTCTAAGGGTGAAAATATATATATGTAAAAATATACATATATATTAAAACTTTTTTTTACACAAATGATAATGTAATATCTGTTATTTGAACCCTCCTTTCCTACTTATTTTTGTCTTGGAGAATGTTCCATGTTTATTCCCATATTCCTATAGTTTAGGTAATATATAACTATTTCACTATGTGGGACATAGCACAGCTGTACCAATGGGCTTTTGTGTTCTTTCCATTCTTTATTAAAAACAAAATCTTTGAATACTCTTTCTTAGCAAACTTTTTTTTTGTGTGTATGTATGTATATATATATATATACACACACACAATCATATAGGCTGGATGTGGTGGTTCGCACGTGATAGCACCACTTTGTGAGGCTGAGGTGGGTGGATCACTTGAGATCAGGAGTTCGAGACTATCCTGACCAACATGGTGAAACCCCGTCTCTACTAAAAATACAAAAATTAGCTGGATGTGTTGGGGCATACCTGTAATCCCAGTTACTCCAGAGGCTGAGGTATGAGAATTGCTTGAACCTTGGAGGTGGAGGCTGTAGTGAGCCGAGATCGTGCCACTGCACTCCAGCTTTGGTGACATAAAATCTCTATGAAAAAGAAAAGCAACTGTAGAGATACCTGACTTGTTCTGTTTACTTCGCCTGGACCTGGATCTGATTAAGGGATACTGAGACTGAGGTGGTATCATTTGCCAGAGTACTTACCTGTGGCCTAGTGCAAGTCATCAGTTGGTGTCAAAGCTTTTCCTGTTGATAGCAGAAGTTGCTCTTAATTTCTCTTAAAGCCCACAGTGCCCATGAGATGAAAATGTTTGCCTACTTTGGGTTTAGTAAGATTTCCTTCAGTATGGGTTTGACTCTTGATATGGTGGATTGTGTCTGTGTAATCAGAAGTCATTCGTGAAACACAGGTCTTTTGCATTTAAATTCTTACATTTTATTTTTAAAAAACTGAGTGAATAAAATGACTTCTATTCAGAAGTACTTTGATGACATAGTGTGTTATGTAATCTATATCATTTAAAGAAGGTCCTTTAAAGAAGGTTATTAAAAGTGCTTTTTAAACTCTAATTCCAAGTAATTTTCAGTTGTTTTTTCGTCTCAAACTGTAGGTCTCAGGGAACATCAGAATGTTGTTTAAGTATGTCTAATTTAGCTTAATTTGTACTTATTTTGATTATATTTTTAGTATATGTGCTGTCAAAGTGAGCATGTGTATTTATTTTAATTATATGTATTGGTATAACTCGAGTCAAAGTCTTCTTTAAGGAATATTAAAAAAAGAAAGAAAAGATCTACATAACTATAATTGTTTATTCTTAGTATTGTTGCTATGATTTGGTTTTGTGTCCCCACCCAAATCTCATCTTGAATTGTAATCCCATAATTCCCACATGCCATGGGAGGGACCTGCTGGGAGGTGACTGAATCATGGGGGTGTTTTCCCCCATGCTGTTCTCGTGATAGTGAGTTCTCACAAGATCTGATGGTTTTGTAAGCGTCTGGCATTTCTCCTGCTGGCACTCATTCTCTCTCTTGCTGCCTTGTAAAGAGTTGCCTTCCTTCATGATTCAAAGTTTTCTGAGGCCTCCCCAGCCATGCGGAACTGCGAGTCAATGAAACCTCTTTCCTTAGTAAATTACCCAGTCTCAGGTATTTCTTCATAGCAGTGTGAGAATGGACGAATACAATTATTACATGTGAAGCCCACAAAGCTTTAAAGCCCACTTCTTCCCAAAATAATTCTCATCAAACCTAACCAAACCGAAGTAGAAAGGGTTTTCAAAGGGAGTATTTACTGCCATGTTGAACCTCTTTGGCTTTTCTTCTACTGCTTGCCATGAAGGGATTCTGTGCTTTTTGATATGGGTGGACATGGGTTGAGGTCGCAGGAGTAGCCTAAGGATAAAAGTTAGGCTTTCTGTGATTTAGAAGCGCATTCCAAACTTACAGTCTGCCTTCAGGAAGTGTTTTGAACCGGCTTTTCAAGTGTAAAGACTATTGTGGGCCCTGCTGTCAACATGTCAAAACTAATGTGATGGACTATATAATTTTTAGTACTTTATGATGAACCCTTAGGGTTATGGTATTACATCTACAGTTTGCTAGGCAGTGATTGATTTTCTTGATTGACAGGAAACACAGTTTATTGTGCCCCATGTCTGCAGGGCAAGGGACAGTTGATGGAGCAGCTTTGAACTCTGCCAGCAATCCAGAGGTGTCAGTGTGCCAAGATAAAGAACTCAGCTTCATTCATTTGGTTACAGTGAGAATGTGTTTATTGGCAACAAGAATATGGCTAACCTTTGTAAGGGTAAAGAAAGAAAACATTTCTTGCTATAGCCTTCTACTTTTATGTCAGGAAAGACTCAGAACTTTGACAGGTTTCACTTGCACTTACCCCAACTTCCTACAGAGCAGAAGCTTACTAGTTGTAAAATATAAAGTGTTCTTTTTCTCATGCATTTCTAACATATATAGATTCTTGTGAGAATTTATTGGGGCATTTTGTTTATAGCAGCATAGATTTTATAATATTAGGTTTAGTAAACTTGGACAGACCCATTACAGTTGCATTATGGGAGGTAATGCTCTTAGATGGAAATTGATTTAAACCATTCAGAATCTCTTTACACTTTCAACTTGAAAGGTTGGACGACAATAACTAGATATATGCTCAGGTTTGTAGGGCCCAAGGCGTATTACATGGATTTCTTTCACTATATAGGTAGTAAGCCTAAACATCTGTTTACCTCAAAAATACTTAGTCTATTCTCAAAGAAAATATTTACAAACTTTGAAATTGTATAGTTGCACTTTTTGAACCATCTCCAGTTTCATTAGATTGTTCTTGAGCTATCATGATCAAAACAGGATTTAGCGATTTGAAGGGAAGACATTTGACATTTGTAGCTGTTGCTGTTGTCCTTTCTAGTACCGTTCCTGGAACATTTTGTAACATATTGATTTAAGTGTAGTACTCAGGGCTTCAGGACCTAGAAAGGGCCATTGAGTTTTAGGAGGGAGTAATTTCATTCTGCAAAGAATCCTTTTGGGCAAGCAACCAAGGGAAGAGTACCTATTCAAATTGGGGACGAGTCACTTGATTTTTAGAGAAAGTATATGGAATTGATTTATTGTAAATGGACATAAAGTCATTGCTGAAAGAGCCACTCAGCAGATACTTATTGAGTGCTTACTGTGTATGTGACACAGTTTTAGGTAATGGATCCAGGAATTTATGTACTAGTGTGGGGAGACAGACATTAGAAAAAAGATTGAATGAACAAACTGGTGATAAATTTATTATAAAAAACAAATCAGGTTAAGAGTGAGTGCTATTGTGGAGTCGAAGGTGTTTTTATCTTACATAGACTGCTCAGGGAAGTTCTATGATAACTAACGTTTGAGCAGAGAGCCGAAGAATTAGTGTGAAAGGGAAAGTAAGGCATTAACTGAATATGTGGCTATCTACAGTAAGTCTAAAAGGTGGCATTGTGCTCTGTATGTTTTAGGAGCAGCAAGGAGGGCAGTGTGTCTGTTGCAGGGATGGGGGCTGTGAGGGAGGAGGGAGGGAGATAGGAGATAAAGTAGAGAGAGAGAGAAGCCAGGTTATGTAGAGCTTTGTAGGTGATTTGTGAGGAATTTGACTTTTACTGTGAAAGGAAGCCAGTGGAGGTTTTTGAACCGGGAAATGACTTCCTTTGACTATATTTTAACAAGATCCATCTGGCTGGTGTGTGGAGAATAGAGTATAAGAGAGGCAAGCGTAGAAGCAGAGAGGCCAATTAGAGGGCTGTTTTATACAGTCTAGAGATGAAAACTGTTCACGGGGAATAGAATGTCGGTGGTATATATGGTACAGGGATGGGCAGCACTGTGGATGGAGCAGGTTTGCATGGAGAGAAGATTCAGGAATCTGATTTGGACTTGTGGAGTTTGAGATATCTGTTAGCTCTCCAAGTGGAATTATTGAATAGGCAGTTAGACATAGAGTTCTGGAGTTTAGGGGGAAAGCCCCAGGTTGGTGTCATGCATATGGAAGTCATCATTATAGACGGCATTTGAAGCCATGAGACTGAAGGGGGGATTACATTGGGAGTGGGTATAGACTGAGAAAAGGTCCAAATATCTGCACCTGGGGCACTCTTACATTTAGAAGCTAGAGATATTCACTATTTATTCAACAAGTTTTATTCAGTACTTTCTATGCAGATAAGGAATAAGCAGCAGACAAGACAGAAGGAGTGGGTCAGTCACATAGAAGGAGAACCGATAGAGAGTGTTTTCCTCAAGTCAAGGGATGGTGGGATTGCTTGCCCAAAGTGATTCTCTGCAGAATGAAATTACTCCCTCCTAAAACTCAATGGCCCTATGTCCTGAAGCCCTGAGTACTACACTTAAATCAATATCATACAAAATGTTCCAGGAAGGGTACTGGAAAGGACAACAGCAACAGCAACAGCGGCAAAAACCAATTGTCTTGCCTTCAAATTGTTAAATCGTGTTTTGATCATGATAGCTCAGGAACAATCTAATGAAACTGGAGATGGTTCACAAAGTGCAACCACAGAACTCTCTCTCTACTTTATTTCCTGTCCCCCTCCTTTCTCCCCAACCGCCCCCATCCCTGATCATTCAAGAAGAAAGATTCAAGGAGTGATCTACCCTGTTATGCTGCTGAGATGCGTTAGGCAAGAAGAGAACTGAGAATTAGTCAGTGAGTTTTACAGAAGAGGTCACTGGTGACCCTGACGAGCGTTATTTATGGGATATGGTAGGATGTACATCTCACTGAAGTAAGTTTTGCTGGAGACTGAAATAGAAGGATGAGGCAGAAGCCGAAGATGATGGAGGATACAGTTATTATATAATTTATTATCCAAGCCAGGGCAGTTTGCGAATGAATGGAAGGGGACACAGTTTGTTGTTATGCTGGTGCAACTGGCATATACCATATGGTCACTCTTGGGAGAGAGCAAGAAAGATTTCTCAAGGAAGTACCTGTTTATTTCTACTCTTTGTTTACTTTCTCTGAAGCAATTTCTTATATGTGACTTACCAATTTTTTTAGTCCATTGGTAATTCAATTATTTTAATAGACTTTGGTATGGAATATTTGTTCAGAGCCTTTTAATAGTTCTGCTTTGTCCACATGCAATTTATTTCCTCAAAGAACGAATTGACTTGACAGTTTTGATTTCCCTATGCACACTTGAAAAAAATCCTGTGCTTAAATATAGAAGTTTGTGCAATATGAATACGAAACTCAGTACTCTAGAGTTTTCATGGTTTAATTGAAATACTTCTTAGGGATGAGATATTCATAATAATAGTCTTTGGTCCTTTGGCAAAATAACTATATAATGACTGGCATGTGTTTTGGCTAATATTCATTTTATCTGAGTTTCAGTAATTTTTTAAACAGAACATAAAAACCCTTGATAACTCACCATTAATATTTTTTCTTTTGTAAATTGTGTTTTATTGTAATGTTGTAATTTCATTTACAATACTGGGCTTCAGTTGTTTTCCTAAACAAATCTCATACCATATCAGTTTTCAAAATGGAATTCATTTATGTTTATGAAATCTACAAATAATTTATTGTTTGCTATCTACATATAAAATTTTCAGAGAACAGCAATGAAAAAGAGTGAGATACAGATGAAATTAATATGTTTTAAAGTAACATTGCTAGTTATGAGGGCTTTACACTGTCATTAGCTAATAGCATAAGACACCATACCAGTGGTTCTCAACTTTGGTGACCTGTTAGACTCTTATGGTGCTTGTAAAAAATCATGATGCATAGGCCCTACTACAGACATGTTGAATAAGGCTCTCTTGGGGGAGGAGTTGGCTTGCTTGCTTGCTTGCTTATTTATTTATTTATTTAGAGAAAGGGTGTCACTCTGTTGCTCAGACTGGTATGCAGTGGCATGATCATAGCTCAGTGTAACCTTGAACTCCTGGGCTCAAGCAGTTCTCCCACCTCAGCCTCCAGAGTAGCTAGGACTACAGACATGTGCCACTGTGCCAAGCCAATTTTTAAACTTTTTTTTATAGAGACAGGGTCTTGCTGTGTTGCCCAGGCTGGTCCTCAACTCCTGTCCTCAAGCAATCCTTCTACCTTGGCCACCCACAGTGCTGGGATTATAGCCACTGTGCTAGCTGGCATTAAAAAAAATCTGTGATTACAGAGAGGCTGAGACCTACTGCTCTATAAACTGAAGGATAAATTTATCATTTATGATAATTGATATAAATCTAAAGTTCAAATGTGTTTATAATTTCCCTTCCTCCCTCCATTCCTTTCTTTAGAGCTTAGTTCTTGTCAGAGCTAGTTAGAGTCTACTTCAAGCTTGTTAAGACTTGCTAGTTCTAGGAGGTAGAAGTGATCAGTTCAGCATTTACTTGTATGCTTTTGCATGCTTATGCAGAATTTGTATTATCTTCAATATGTGTTAAAGAATATCTTTAAGCCACTTACCCATTTTATGAAGATTATACAAAACTGAATAATCTGTAGTTTTACTTTCCTGGGCACAGGTAAACTGTAGGTCATCCTGATATACTGGAGAAGAGGGTGAGGTGCTGCTGACACCTCTGTGTGGTGCAGCTCTCACATTTCCTTAGCATATCTCACTCACAGTAGATAACCTGTGACCATCTACTATAAGGACAAATGAGGTCCTTGTGCTTGTCTGCATACTATTGTCTTAATTTCTTTTTAATTAAAAAATACATCAACTTTTCAGTCCTGAGTTGCATGACTGCATTTTCGAGATCATTGATTTAGAGAGTGACTGTGGTCTCTCTCATAGAATTCAAATAGTTTTCCTTCTCAGAGTCGGAAATAAAAAGAAATTTGTTTTCTTGAGATTTTCTCTTCTGTTCTTGTTTTACTTCTTAATTAAAAGAAAATCTGGATGTCATTTAGTTTTCCAAAGATGGAATAGAATTATCTTTGCCTTCTGGCATAGTGGGTTTTTTTCTTGCCTTTTTTCCTGAAGTCCAAACATGCTTTTGGGCATCCATCGTAAGGGTTGACAGTTTTGTCCCATGGAGTAATCACTGAATGAATACCTGATGGAATAGTTGTTCAGTTCTGTTTTTGCTTGCCTCAGAGCTTTTTTAAGAAATTAATAGACTGAAAAAAATAACTTTAGATTTACAGAAAAAGTTGAGAAGATAGTACAGAGAGTTGTTATATAAGCCCCATGAGCAGCTTCCCCTATCTTAACATTGGACATTAGTATGATACATTTGTTATAATTAATAAGCCAATATTGATACATTATTATCAGTTTATTATTCCATAGTTTATTCAGATTTCCTTAGTTTTTGCCCAGAGTCCTTTTACTATCCAGGCATCCCCTCCAGGATACCACATTATGTTTAGTTGTCAGGTCCCCTTGGCTCCTCTGACAGTGGCAGTTTTTCAGACTTTCTTTGTTTCTGGTGACCCTGGCAGTCTTGAGTAATATTGGTAAGGTGTATTGTGGGATGCGCCTCTATTGGAATCTATCTTATATTTTTCTCCTGATTAGACCAGGGTTATAGACTTGGGGGAGAAAGACCCCGGAGACAGAGTGCCATTTTAATCACATCATATTAAAGGTACATATTATAAACGTGATTTATGACTATTTATGTTGACCTTGATCACCATCCTGAAGTGTAGTGTTTATTATATTTCTCTACTGTAAAGGTTTCTCCCCCTTTTCATAATCCTCTTTGGAAGGAGGTTACGATGTGCAGCCCACTCTCTTCTGTGTATAGCCTATAGCTATGTTCTTTCTCCTTTAGGATGGAGGATTGTATAATTTATTTGGAATTCTTCTGCCTGGGAGATTTGTCTCTTGTCACCTGTGTATTAATTAATCCATATGGGCTCATGAATATTTATTTCATATTCTGGGTTGTAATCCAGTGCTACTTTAGTTTTTGCTCAAATTGTTAAGTTTTGGCCATTGGGACCACTTTCGGTTGGCTGTTGTGCCCCGTTGACCTACTCTCATCTCTGTGGGTATTTTTGTTTGTTTGTTTGGGGGATCATGTTCTTTCCTTCTTTCTGGAACTATCTGGTGCTCCAAGCTCATCTTGAATAGTTCCTTAGTAATAGAATCAGCCATTTCTCTAAAGAGGCAGGATTTTGTCGTTGTTGTTACAGAAGAGGGAGAACTACATACAGTAAAGACAGATGGGATGCCCCTCCCCCTTTCTTAAAATCTGAACTTGTTATGTTTAGTTTTTTACCTTCAAAGGGCCTCTTCCCTTTTTAGCCCAAGGCTGATGATTTGACCTTATTTTTATTTTCATGTTATAAACTTGGCCTTTTGTACTTAACTCAGGATTTTCATGCAATTTGGAGCATTTTGGTTTCAATACATCCATGATTAGGGATTTTTCATCTTCTGTCATTGAAGCGCATTCAAGAAAGCAGTTCAGGGACTTTTCACTTAACATTTGAAGGATTAAGACTAGTCTGTCTGTCTTTGTTCTTTTAAATGGAGTGCATCGTACATTTTTATAAATAATGAAAAGGTTCTTTCACCATCATATTTGAAATCCTGCTGTCTGTGCCTACATTTGTCTTTGAGATTGCCTTAGGACACCTGATTTAAAAATTTTATAATTTTTATAACATAATGAAGAAGTTCTTTCTAGTTTTTTCCTTAAATCTTTTTGCATCTCCCAGGAACAGAATCAGTGTGACAGCTGGAGAACTACTTGAAATAAGACTATTGATTTTTCTTACTTCCTTGGTTCCCAGAGTTTTCTGAATTTTGGGGCATTTAGAACCAGAGGCATTGTCCCATAATTCAGTATCTGAGAGTGATATGGAGCTATATTGTGGTGGAATGTTTGGCTGAGAAACACCCATACACTATTTAGGAACCATGGTGGTTCTGTATGCTACTTTTTCTGCAACCCGCTATGGATTAGTAATCAGGAAGACTTTGAGCATAAAATAAATGCCATACTGACTTCCAGGGGAGACAAGATTAGAAAAGGAAGACCGTCAGATCTTATTAGAAAACTAAACTAGATTAGAAGAGAATATCAGATTCCATTACCTAAATAACTTTATATAGAGAAACAGCCTACTATAAATATTATGTGTAGAAATAGCTGAAGTGGTTAATTCTTTTTTATTAATAACATTAGTAAAGCCTAACTGTACTATACATTTTATACTGCTTCATTCTTTTCAAAAATGAAATGCCTTCACGGATATTACCTTAATGAAAGTATTGGTCTAGAGGAGCAGTAATGTGGATAATAGTTCTTTCCTCTCTTATCAGATGGCTCTGTGAGGCACAAAAATACCAAGTTCATATATCAAATAATTAGTAACAGCGGTTTCAATCATTCATGTAAACTTACATTCAATATTGTTGAATGCCTCTTTTGGCAGTGTAGACTTTGCTACAGAGAAAAGGACCATTGGGTTATCCAAATTATTAGCTCCTTGCTATTGAAATCTTATTGAGCATTTACCATGAACCAGACTCTGAATCTCTTAAATTGATGCTCCGTCCAGGTAGAATGAATGAATGAGCTAATGTCCTGCATTTTGATGCTCGTCTACTCTTCTTTAGAGTCATCTCAAATTCTTGTCTAGGTCATCTTTACCTTAACACAATCTGGACCGTGATCACTGCATTCATTACAATTAGGTTTTTTTTTTCTCTAGACTATAGAAACCCAAAATAACAGCGACTTGTACAGCATAGAAGTATGGTGTTTTTTTTTTTTCGTTTTTGCATCCCCAACACCTAGTTAGGGCTTGACATATATTACTTGAAATAATAAATGCATTACCTTGCCCGATTAAGCTTCACTGCCCCCACTGAGACAGTAGATTTTAGCCTATGAAACAAGCACCATCTGGGTTTGGGGAACTGGTATGGTGATAACAAAGCAGGATTTCTTAAAGCTTAGTCCATGGACAACCTGTGGTAGAATAACTTGCTTGTAAAATGTAGATTGCCATGCCTCATGCCAAGGGATGTAATTTGAAAGGTGTAGGATAGGGTCCAGAAATTTTCATGTCTTATAAATTCCTCTGGGTGATCTGAGAACCACTGGGAAGGAAAGGAAAGGAGAGGAAGAAACTGATTTGCAGTCTCACAACCTTTTAATAAATTCTCATAAAGTAGTGGCAGGGGCTGTATTTCCAGTCCTGGCTCCTGAACTCATGGTAGGACCTATTGCTTCTAGGAGTGCTTTCCAGAATTAAGGCCAAGATTAGGAAACGACTTAAAAGTTTATTTTTCACTCATGTAAAATAAGCTTTGAGGCAGGTAGTGAAGTGCTGGAATGGAGGAAGATTCATGAAGTCATCAGCAACCCAGGCTTCTTTACTCTGATGCTCTTGTTGTTATGATCCAAGGTGGCTGCTAGAATTTCATTCAATGAATCTATCAATTTTTACTTCCAGATGGCAGGAAGGAGGAAGGAAAGGAGTAGAAGATAAATCCCACTTTATTTTAAGGAGACTTTCTAGATATAACAAAGAAAGCTATATACATCTCTTTGGCCAGAACTTAGCCTTATGACCACATTTTGCCACAAGGTTATTTTTTTCTTACCTGGCCCAGTAAAATGAACAAAAATCCCCTCAGGATCCTCTTACTAAAGAAGAGGCTATTACTGGTCTTCACCATAATCGTCATTCTAAATCTGCCCAAATAAACATCCTGGATTCCGTTGACCTCTTGGCAAGTGATTTTGCCAGTTCTCAAAACCAGCTATCATCACCATCCTGTTTACGCCTACTCTTATGTCTCCTCCTCATAATCAGTGGGAAAAGTGCTAAAATTATAGACAAATATTATTTCATATTACCTTTTAGTTAATTCCAATTATATTTCTTTTTAAAATGTGGATTGTCATGTCCTGTAATCTGATTTTTACACAGTTGTTTTAAAAATGTTCCATATTCCACTCTAATTCTCCCCTCTTACTTTATTTTATCTTGTTTTAAATAGGTGTAGGTGTAGGTGCAGGCCGGTCACCTGTAATCCCAGCAGGCTCATGCCTGTAATCCCAGCACTATGGGAGGCCGAGGTGGGTGGATCACCTGAGGTCAGGAGTTCGAGACCAGCCTGGCCAACATGGTGAAACCCTGCCTCTAAGAATACAAAAATTAGCCAGGTGTGGTGGTGGGCGCCTGTAATCCCAGCTACTTGGGAGGCTGAGGCAGGAGAATCACTTGAACCTGGGAGGCGGAGGTTGCAGTGAGCCAAGATAGTGCCGCTGTACTCCAGCCTGGGCAACAGAGCAAGACTCCATCTCTAAAAATTAATAAATAAATAGGGACAGTTGCAGTGGCTCAGGCCTGCAATCCCAGCACTTTGAGTGGTAGAGGATCGCTTGATGCTAGGAGTTGGAAACTGCTTCTTACAAAAAATAAAAATATTAGCTGGGCATGGTGGTGTGCACCTGTAGTCTTAGCTACTCAGGAGGCTGAGGCAGGAGGATCACCTGTGCCGAAGAGTTGAGACTGCAGTGAGCTATGATTGTACCACTGTGCTCTGGCCTGGGTGGCAGAGTGAGACCCTCTCTCTTTGAAAAAAAAAAAAAAAAAAAAAAAAAAGAGACAACCTCAGTTTTGAGGTACATGATGCGCCTTCATGTGCCTCAATCTCAGTCCCTCTTTTTTCAGCAGGAGATACGCTTTACAGATGGGGGTGGTGGTGGGGGACACGCCATTTCTCTTGACTGCTGTTCAGAGCAGTGCCTGAACAAGGTGTGCTCTGAAAATACCTGTTGAAAGAACAAATGAACAATTTCCCTTCTTCCTCTTACTTCCCTCCCCTATTTAGGATATAAGATTGTTTCTATATTTAAAATATTTTATCTTGACTTTGTTGCATTATTTTTTCCATTTCTCACAGTTAACTTTTTATATTTTAAGAAAAGGTGACTATTCTTCCTTCTTAATCAACTCCTGACTGTTCACTAATTCCTTGGTCGCTTCACTATCTTGAGTCTCCCTCTATGAATTTTCGGATTTTCTTTGAGATCCCCCTCCCCTCGGCCTCTTGTTCAATCTCCTTGACATTTCTGTAGCATGCTGTGTTATCGACTGCATGTTCTTGGAAATACTTTCTTATCCTTCTGCCTTTATGGGTTTTCCTTCTGTATTTTCTCTGTTGACCTCCTTCCGCTCTGTTACGGTGAGGAAAACGCAGTGTCTTTGCTTTCATCTTTATTCTTTTCTCTCTTTGCCCTCCCCTGCTTTGTGCAGTATCTCAGTGGCTTGCCTACTCTTTTACCTTCAGCTATGATCTCTATATGGATTACAAATTATATAAATTGTGTTTACTACTCATTACCACATCACTCTTTTTGTAGAGGAATTTAAATTGAGGCCTCAACTTAAATTCCTCTGTTATCTTAAACGTTATGTTTAAAATTACTGATGTTAGTATTAATGTACTGCGATCACATCATTAGGGCATTTCTTCTGAAACTGTTCATTGGAGTAACCCTAATGGATAAGGAGAGCAGCTTCTTGTGGACTGTTTTTGTTGTCTAGAAAGCCCCTTCCTTTATTCTTTGCACCTTCTTTCTCTTTGTAAGATCAAGTTCAAAAATCTACATTTCACAACAATTTCTGGGATGACACCAGACTTTATTGGCTTCCTAGCCTTTGAACTGCCACTATACTCATGTATCTATTGATCTGGCACTCCTTCTGTGCTTCTGTTGTGTTGTATTTTGAATAAATCATCTTTATTGTAAGTGTCTCATCTCACAGCTTGTAATCTTATCCCTCTTTGTACTCCCAGTGCCTGGTATACAATTGGCACTTAATAATATTTGCTATGGATGATGGCATACCCTTTTTATTTACTTACTCTGTGCCATTTCTAACAGTGAGATTGCTTAAAAACAATTTTTCTTAAACATTTAATTTTTCACAAATGAAATGGAGGGTGCTTGGACTGAACTGAATGACAGATTTTCAATACCTGATTATACTTTGCTTTGTACCATTTTAAGTACATTATAAAAGGTGTGGAATGATTGTCTTAAAAGTAAACTTTTCTTCATCTTTGTCTTTGGAGTGTCATTAAAAACCTGGAATAAGAGAACCATGAGAAGACCTAGTAGGGTTTGTGAAAGCACACAGGGTTTTGCTTTGGAAAGTTCAGGATAGGGTAAGGGTGGAAGGAAAGAAAGAGAGAAAAAGAATATGAATGAATGTGAAAATACACACCCACTAGACCCATACCATTTGATAAATAAGGTCAGGATGATATGAAACTAGCCAGGTAGAAGGATAGTTGTGTCAAAGGAGTGGATATATTGGAAGGATGAGAATTCATATCAAGAACATTTGTGCTCCTCACCCCCTACAAAAAGTTTACCCAGTTGTTTCTATGATACATTGCTCAACAATATGGTAATGTGACAGCTACACTAAGTAAAATAGGACCTGTTAATGTATGATGCCTTTTGAAATTAAGGTATGGGAAATTCACTGTGATTGAACTTTAGTTCTGTGTATACTGAAAATCTGGACTAGTAGGGTATGATTTTAGACTCATATAAGGGGAACAAAAGACTCAGTTCACTTATGTATTTTATTTTGCTTTTTTTCTCTAGGGAATTTGAAGTACTGCCTTGTAATTCTTAATCAGCCTTTGGACAACTATTTTCGTCATCTTTGGAACAAAGGTAATCTTAATTAGCATTTCTGTTTCTTTGCTTTCTTACTTTTTTGGGACTGACCAACATGACTATTAAGTACCCTGAAACCTGACTAAAAAGTGGAATTCATAATAAGGTGATTCAGTTATTAATGATTAGAATAATTTATTATCGCTTCTCTGTTAAACTGTTTAAATGTGATTTCCAAAGCATGGACTCCAAAGGATGGAATACCATACCGTATTTCAGAACTACAGTGTGGATATCAAGCCTGAATCCTCAACAAGTATTTGTTCGAGTGTAAATTATTTTTGGCACCAGTGATAGCAGAAAAGCATCCACATGTCTCATTTGTTGCAGCATCCAAGAAGATATCTTCAGGGTGATCAGATTTGCAAAATCAAAAAAGAAGATGATGCTAGTATGTAAGAACCTCTTGGGGTGCTGAAAAATATAGTTAAAAGTGGGATAGTGTCACAGAATTGATACTATTGGAAGGTTTTGTGTAAGAAACAGTCTTCATTAACTTTTTATATTATTCTTTAACTTTTATAGGATTATCTCTAGGTTGGAAAATAATGTTCAATATCATTTGCTGTTTTGAATCTCTGTTCTCCCATGAAACCATGAGTTTTTTTTTTTTTTTTTCCCCAAGGAGCATTTTTGTTGAGTTGTCAGTGGAAGTTTTAGGCCAAGGTAGATAGGCAGAAGAACTTGATTCTTGATGCATTGATGCATATTTTTGCTACTCCTGATTCCCTCTTATCATCGTAGAACTCTTTAGTATTCTCAACATTATGTTTATGTTTCTTAGAATGCAAACCTCATATGTGAATAAGCTCACATCTGTAGTTGAGATAGTTGTGATACTAGAGGGAATAAATCATCACAAGTGATTTTTGTGTAAAGAACTTTTTTTGTCTAATATAATTATAGTGAAAACTCTTGGTATTCTAAATTGAACTATGTTTAAGTTAGTGGACTTAAAATTTCACATTATAATTGTACTAACATTTCTCTCAAAGCATAAAAATTATTTAACCATTAACTTTTCTTTCTTAGCACCCCACTAATTAGGTAGTTATTTGAATGGCTGTAATGTCTTTTGTCACTGTGTCTCTAGTGCCTAGTGCAGTATCTGTCACATAATTGCTATTAATGACAATAAAAAATGAAAGAATGAATTTAGTATGGCTTATATTGCTAGAAAATACTAAAATGGTTAGGTATATCCTTTCTAATTGAATTTATTGTATCACATTTTACATTGTTTGGGGAGAGTGTGAGTGACTGTTTTATTGCAAACATTAGAAATAGAGAGAATAACCATTGATCCAAACTGTTGAAGACCTTGAATATTCAAAGCTACATCTAAAGAAGTCTGTTAAATTTGGGGGAGTTGAGGGTCTTAATTTTGCAAATAGTGTGAATGATGTGGATTTTTGAGCCGATCGAAGTTCCTCATTTCATTAGTTTTTCTGTAAGGATCAGTCTGTACATGAAAAAAAACTAAAGGTATCTGAAGTATCAGGTATACTGAAATGGCTAGTTAATTCTCATTTCCAAAATAACTTGTCTTTTTTAGGTTATTGAGATGTTAAGTTCTTTCACATATATACTAGGATAATCCTTGGTGTTCTGGAGCCTTTAACCATTGTAAGAAGCAGGCCTATTGATAAATACTAAAGAGTAGGCTTTTGGTGATTCTCTTAACAGAAGCTGTGCTTTTTATGTTTGTAGTGTCCCCTTTTGTGTTTCTTTTTTTCCAAGTAAAGGAAACAAAATAGGGAAGTATTGAGCTTGAGTTGTTAATCTTAACGTAGGAAAGGCTTAGGAAAATGGATAGGGCAGCATTGAGAGTTTGGGAGAGGAGACAGTATTATGGGTTGGGGTATTAGCAAGTATGAAGTGGCTTGGGAGTGCTGTCCCCATTACCTTTTAACCCATGTGCTCAACATTTTCTGTAACTTCTCTTCTATGATACAAAGATTTGTGAAGAGCTGAAATCAAGGGATGAAGACTGGGCTGTTAAAATGGTTGAAAGCTTCAAAATGCAGAGAAATCTGAAGAGTGTTGCATAGTATATAAGACTCCTGCATAAAACGGGCAATTTCACTTTATGCCAAGGACTTCTGTTAAGTAGGTGATTCCTGAGAATCATTTCAGGGGAAAGACTATGTTGAAAGTTTATCTTAAAGTTTCTTCCTGCAACGGTTAGGTGGTATTTTTACCAGCAGCGAATCTGTACAGGTCTGCAGCAACCCCATTCTTGCCTTCTGAGGGAAATAATTCAGCTGAGGGCAGAAGTAGGTTTAAGGTAAAGGGAGAGATTGAGGCAAGTTTTAGAGTCGGAGTGAGAGTTTATTAAAAAGTTTTAGAGCAGGAGCGAAAGGAAGCAAAGTACACCTGGAAGAGGGCCAAGCGGGTGACTTGAGAGATCCGAGTGCCCTGTTTGGACCTTGATTTGGGGTTTTATACATGGCCATAGTTCGGGGTTGGTGTTTCTTCTCACCTGATTCTTCCTTTAGGGTGGGCTGTCTGCATGTACAGTAGCCCAGTGGCCCAGTGGCCAGCCAGCACTTGGGAGGGGCCACATGCTCAGTGTGTTTACTAAAGTTGTGTGCATGCTCATTTGAGCCATTTTTCCCTTACCAGTCAAGTATTCCTAGAGGAAGATCATATACCAGTTAAACTCCATCATTTTGCCTCTTGCAGTGTGCATTCTGAGCCTACTCGCCCAGCTACAGAGACCTTATAAGGAAGCAGCTGATCACCAGCTCCAGGTGTTTTCTATCTATTGGGAGGTTGCCTTTCCCTGGTGCCGGCTGCCACAAATTATTTTAGAGAAACACTTTAACAACTGCCTGACCATCACCTATGGTCCCCTGACATTCCTGGGGAGGGGACTTCTCCTGTTGTGCTCATGTCTGCCTAACTACCTACTCTAACAATATAAGTTATGAGATTTAGCTTAAATGCTTAAGGAGGGAGTTCAAGAGAAATTAAAATTATGGAGGTTTT
Source organism: Pongo abelii (assembly GCF_028885655.2). NCBI lineage: Eukaryota > Metazoa > Chordata > Mammalia > Primates > Hominidae > Pongo > Pongo abelii. Next base: position 142,220,214 of record NC_071991.2, on the reverse strand, counting down.
AATGTATTTTCTCTTTTATACATCATGAAGTTTAGTGATTTTCTTGGTTAGAAGTCTTGGAGCATATCTCTCTACCTGTTCCAGCATTTTCTGCGTTTGGTTTGATGATAAAGTAAGCACTTAGGTAGGTAGATGGGTAAATAGAAAGATGGGTAGATAGGAGTAGAGTTAATATCTAACTTTTCTGTAATATCAGAGGTTATTGCTATTTGTGACTTGCTATTGGTCTTAGATTTACTAACTTTTTTTTTTTTTTTTTTTGAGATGGAGTCTCCCTCTGTCGCCCAGGCTGGAGTATAGTGGCACGATCTCGGCTCACCGCAAGCTCTTCCTCCCGGGTTCAAGCGATTCTCCTGCCTCAGCCTCCTGAGTAGCTGAGATTACAGGCACGCACCACCATGCCCGGCTAATTTTTGTATTTTTTAGTAGAGATGGGGTTTCACCATGTTGGTCAGGCTGGTCTTGAACTCCTGACCTCGTGATCTGCCTGCCTCGGCCTCCCAAAGTGCTGGGATTACAGGCTTGAGCCGCTGTGCCCAGCTACTAACATGTTTTTAAAAAATATTTTGAGTCAGGCTTTATTTCAGAAAGTGTCTTTCTCTTCCTGAAATATGTGATAAGTGCAAAAGTAGGGATATGTGTGTTAGAAGGGCTCGGCCTATTTCTTGTAGGTTAGTTATTCTCGACTGGGGTCACAGTGCTAACAGTGTTCTCAAAGTTAGTAGTGGAGATCTCTGTGCTACAAAACATCATGAGAAACAGACATACTGGAATGACTGTGTATGAGGTTTCTAGGAGTTCAGCTTAACACATATCCTCATTGTTAGCATGTATTCACAGCCTTTCTCCACTTTTTCCACAGGATTTACAGGACAGTGGTGATCATGTTAATTAGATTATGGCTAGATCATCAGATTCTTTTACTGTCATCCTTAAGATCACCCCAGGGTATGGGCAGCGTACTTATTTTCATTGACGCTGAAATCATAAAATATTTGACATGTCAGGCAGGTCTTACAGATTAAAAAGTAGCATTTGTGAATTAAAGTATAAGCAAGGTCTTTGGTTTTATAGCATTAGTTATGTTCCATCTGTTATTGACTGACACTAGTTGAGGCCATTCTGTGTGAGGCATTGGGCTGGTTGCTAGGGACATGATAGTGGCTAGAATTGAGAGTTGGAGTCTGTTAAGTGCAGCCTGTTCCTGTGACGGCATGTCCGAAGCTCTGTCTGTCCAAGCCACAAGTGCTTAGAATGAACTAGTCATGCCCCTGCTTCTTAAGAATTGATATTTTTGTAATAGTTGGTTAATTGACTCTACTTCGTTCATTTCTATTAGCTTTTCTTTAAAACGAAAACACTCTACCTAAATGGTTTTTAATAGACTAAATAGACCTGCCGTAGTAATTATGCTAAACTTGTGCTAGCGATTAGTATTGGCATTAGACTTGTTTTAAATGAGGTAGAAATCTGCTATAAAGCACCTTACTTCAATTGTAGTTTTTTTGTAACAAACTCTTTCCTTCTTAAATTATGTACCCCAGGCTTTTGTGTAAGCCTTGGGGTTTTCACTTGATTATTTTAAGTTAAACACAACCAACTTTATATTATGTAAAGTTTTATATTGTATAAACTTTATATTGAAGTTTTCCTTTATCTTTCCTTTTTCATTCTTATTTCTCTATTTAGTGGGACCTATTTATCTCAATTTTGGTGTCTTATGTGTTTTTTTCTCATTAAAATAGAGAAATCAGATACCTGTCACTTTTACATGTAGATTGGTTGAATAGATAGTTATGCTTTAATATGCTTGGTATCAGTTGCTATTTTAATCCTGTTTTATCTATTGTATGCATTTTTTCCTGTTAGAGGAATTTTAAGGGAAACATGTTTTTTGATGATAACTTTGAAATTTTGAAATCACCTTAAGGTGATTTCTTTAAGCTGACCCTGGAAGGGCCAGTCCCCCCCAAGAATGTATATCCAACATAGTTTTTTCCTTTGGCCTCATCTCCATGGCTACCTCTTCCTGTGTATTTAATGATTAATCTAAATAGAGCTGCCATTTACTTTTTTCCTGTGGAAAATAGACTTTTACTTATTTATATTGCAGACTTTCACCCATTCTGTAAGGTCCAACTCAAATGCCACCTCTTCTGAAAGCTTCCTTAGCTTCCCCAGGTAGAGATAACTTCTTGAAAATGGATGCAAAGTGCTTAGCTGATGCTGTTTTCTTAGTTCTTGTGAGACTGGCCTGGTAGCCATTGTGGGTCATCCTGACAATTGGGGAAGGTCACTGCCTGTCTTTGATGTAGCCAAAGACAGGTCCTGGAAATCCTCTTGCGCTGATGTGGACCAGTTAGCAGGCTGCAGGCACATGCTTGCACTTCCTCATGCACTCTCTTTCTCTCTTTTTCCCCAGATTCCTCTTTGGTCTTCAGTCTCAGTTGGGTCCCTTTTCTAATTCTGCTAAACTTGAGCTTTGTCACTCACATTTTTTTTCTCTGCTCTATGACTCCTCTGTACTTATTTGATATTTCCTGGTACACCCAATCAGAACTGATATTTTCATTACTCTCTCCTTCTTTCATTATAGTGCATGTGCAAAAATGTATTTCTTTTTTTTTGCCTTTTTCGTTTCATGCCTTTGACAATTAAGATGCCAGTAAATGTATCATTCGAATATATCTTCTTTGTCTATTAAGATATTATGGTAGGGTACATCTTTTAATTATAGAAGGATGTATAAGTTAGCAGTACCATTGTCTTCTGACATTATTGTCTAAAGAGATTAGTCATATATTGGGTCCTTTTGTTAAATAACTTGTTTATGAGAACTGTAGATTAACTTATTTATTTATTTATTTTTGAGACACGGTCTCACTCTGTGACCTAGGCTGGAGTACAGTGGCATGATCACAGCTTACTGCCGTCATGACCTCATGAGCTCCAGCAGTCCTCCCACCTCAGCCTCCTGAGTAGCTAGGACTACAGGCATGCACCACATACCCAGCTAATTTTTTATTTTTTGTAGAGGTGGGGTCTCCCTATGTTGTCCAGGCTGGTCTCGAACTCGTGGCCTCAAGTGATCCTCCTACCTCGGCTTCCCAGAGTGCTGGGATGATAGGAATGAGCCACTGTGCCCAGCCATTAACCTTATTTTCATAAATGTAAATTCTTTATTTTTTCCTTAGATTTTTCATCTTTAATTATAGAACCATGTGTCCATTTTTAAAAGTTAAAACCTCACAGTTTGGTTTTAAAAATGTCAGTCCCCATTAACTATATATATATATATATTTTTTTTTTCTTTTTTTCTTTTTTGAGATGGAGTTTCGCTCTTGTTGCCCAGGCTGGAGTGCAATGGCACGATCTCGGCTCACTGCAACCTCCACCTCCTGGGTTCAAGTGATTCTCCTGCCTCAGCCGCCTCAGTAGCTGGGATTACAGGCACCCGCCACCACGCTCAGCTAATTTTTGTATTTTTAGTAGAGATGGGGTTTCGCCATGTAGGCCAGGCTAGTCTCGAACTCCTGACCTCAAGTGATGTGCCCGCCTTGGCCTCGCAAAGTGCTGGGATTACAGGTGTGAGCCACCGTGCCCAGACCCATGAACTATTATTTCTGTCATTATCTTTGTTTTATGCTTTTAATTTTACTTTTCATTATTTTTCATGAAATGATTTTTAAATGTAATTTCTAACAGGGTAATAAGTGAAATACTGTTACTAAATAGAAAAATGCCCCTGAATTGGTGGTTGTAAGACCATGTGACTCTGTGTGCTTCATGGCAGTTAGTATAGACATTTCAACTGCCTGTTTTACTTCATTCTTTATGCCATTTAGATCTCTGTCCAACAGGTATGTCAATTTTTAATGTATCCAGAAAATGACTGCCAAGTTTGTATGGCTACTTATGTTTTCTTTTTTAACATTGAACATTTTATGTATGTTTTTTGAGTGTTTGCTCCATGTTTAATTCACTTGCATATGCATACACACACAGATACCCAAACACAAACAGACACACAGTTTTATCTTTTGTTTGCTTCAGTGAAGTGGGCCTGGTGTGTGGATAATTTGAGGAGTTTAAGCACATTGCTAATAATTATCCTTGCTAAAGAGTCTAAGTAGTATCTTTGTGATGCTGTACCCTTAGTGAAAGAAATTAAAAATAAAAAAAAAACACAAATTCTATTTTTATACTAACTAGGTGGTGGGCTATTACATAAAACTAGAAAATATAAGTAGAACTTCAAAACAGACAGTTTACTAGAGGTGAAGTCAACATTTTGCATTTCTTTTCTTATAGTTGTTGGTGCCCAGTTCTTTAGAAGGTGTGGTATCATTCTCCCAATCAAAATGGTTGGGTCTCAAATACGTGTTACTGAACCACAGACATCTTCATTTTTAACAAATATTTACTTTCCCTGTAATATATTTGTTATGCAGTAATTAAGGTCTTTTCTCCTTGGTGGTGTTTCTTTTTTTTTTTTCTTTCTATTTCACTTGTAATATACATTTAATCAGTTAGTTTTAAAGACATCTGAAAATGTAGGCTTGGGAAAGCAGCCAGAGAAACGTGGTGGGGTTCACCTTCGTTTTTTCCCACATTGCATAGTGTATAGTAATAATGGAAACAGATATTTTTGCCCTGCCCTACTATAACCTCTACATAATGTTATATGTTAGATAGATATTATTGTTCCTCCTATGTATATTTAAATTGTCATTCCATGTTGCTTCTCTTTTGTAATAATTTGTTCCAAGATTGATTCCTTCTAGAATCTTATTTTTAAGATCATGCCATTTAATTGAATATAGGTGAATTAAAGAACGTTTACACTGAGCATTTGTGTATGATTATAGATTAAAAAATAACTTGAACTTTTTTAATAGTCCTAGCTCTTGGGGGCAACTGAGACTTTTGAGCTTTCAGTTTTACAGTGATAGCTGCTTTGGGGTCTATGGAAAGAAACGTCCATGGCACAGAAAAGATCATGAGGGGATATAACATGCTCTCCTCCCATCACGCTACCTGACTTCAAACTGTACTACAAGGCTACAGTAACCAAAACAGCATGGTACTGGTACCAAAACAGAGATATAGACCAACGGAACAGAACAGAGCCCTCAGAAATAATACCACACATCTACAACCATCTGATCTTTGACAAACCTGACAAAAACAAGAAATGGGGAAAGGATTCCCTATTTAATAAATGGTGCTGGGAAAACTGGCTAGCCATATGTAGAAAGCTGAAACTGGATCCCTTCCTTACACCTTATACAAAAATTAATTCAAGATGGATTAAAGACTTAAATGTTAGGCCAGGCGTGGTGGCTCACACCTGTAATCCCAGCACTTTGGGAGGCCAAGGTGGGCAGATCATGAGGTCAGGAGATTGAGACCATCCTGGCTAACGTGGTGAAACCCTGTCTCTACTAAAAATACAAAAAATTAGCCGGGCATGGTGGCTGGTGCCTGTAGTTCCAGCTACTCGGGAGGCTGAGGCAGGAGAATGGCGTGAACCTGGGAGGCGGAGCTTGTCGTGAGCTGAGATTGCGCCACTGCACTCCAGCCTGGGCGACAGAGCAAGACTCCATCTCAAAAAAAAAAAAAAAAAAAAGACTTAAATGTTAGACATAAAACCATAAAAACCCTAGAAGAAAACCTAGGCAACACCACTCAGGACATGGGCATGGGCAAGGACTTCATGACTAAAACACCAAAAGCAATGGCAGCAAAAGCCAAAATTGACAAATGGGATCTGATTAAGCTAAAGAGGTTCTGCACAGCAAAGGAAACTACCAACAGAGTGAATAGGCAACCTACAGAATGGGAGAAAATTTCTGCAATCTACCCATCTGACAAAGGGCTAATATCCAGAATCTACAAAGAACTTAAACAAATTTACAAGAAAAAACCCCATCAAAAAGTGGGCGAAGGATATGAACAGACACTTCTCAAAAGAAGACATTTATGCAGCCAACAGTCACATGAAAAAATGCTCATCATCACTGGCCATCAGAGAAATGCAAATCAAAACCACAATGAGGTACCATCTCACACCAGTTAGAATGGTGATCATTAAAAAGTAAGGAAACAATAGGTGCTGGAGAGGATGTGGAGAAATAGGAACACTTTTACACTGTTGGTGGGACTGTAAACTAGTTCAACCATTGTGGAAGTCAGTGTGGCAATTCCTCAAGGATCTAGAACTAGAAATACCATTTGACCCAGCCATCCCATTACTGGTTATAAAGGATTATAAATCATGCTGCTATCAAGACACATGCACACGTATGTTTATTGCGGCACTATTCACAATAGCAAAGACTTGGAACCAACCCAAATGTCCATCAATGATAGACTGGATTAAGAAAATGTGGCACATATACACCATGGAATACTATGCAGCCATAAAAAAGGTTGAGTTCATGTCCTTTGTAGGGACATGGATGAAGCTGGAAACCATCATTCTCAGCAAACTATCCCAAGGACAGAAAACCAAACACTGCATGTTATCACTCATAGGTGGGAATTGAACAATGAGAACACTGGGACACAGGGTGGGGAATGTCACACACCGGGGCCTGTCATGGGGTGGGGGGAGTGGGGAGGGGATAGCATTAGGAGAAATACCTAATGTAAATGATGAGTTAATGGGTGCAGTACACCAACATGGCACATGTATGCATATGTAACAAACCTGCACGTTGTACACATGTACCCTAGAACTTAAAATATAATTAAAAAAAAAAAAAACATGCTCTCCTCCAATTCACTGGGAGACAGACATTTGAAAGTCTGGTCTACATTCTTTCTATGTTTAGAGTTTACAGGTGATGTTTGGAATAAATTGAGTGGGGTGACATGGGAGAAACCATGGGCTGAAACACTTGTTTGTGTTGGTAGAAGAGGAACTGTGGGGGGAAGAAATATTCTATTTTTGAACATGTTTAAAAGAACTGAATAGTGTGCCCTCTGGCATATCTAGTGGCAGAATCTCTATGGTAGTAAAATAGTGATACCTTTAGGTAAGGCTTCTTTGTTATCTAAGTAGTTGTCACGAATGTAGCTTTTAGGGATTTGCTCGTTACGAGTACATGAACAGGCAGACTGCCATGTACATTTTTGTCATTTAAATGCATCCAGGCAGAGATGCAGGAGGTCACTTCACCTGGAAAATTATTGGCTTTAAAAGGATACCTGAATTTCAGATAGAATGATCTGGGAGGCATCAGTTCTAGTATTGAGTAGCTTTATTCATTAAAATTGGAATTCTATAATAGTTCAGCTATTATAGTTGTATTAAAGTACCAAATTGACATTATTTGTGTCTGTTTCTGTGTTTAGTGTTTCATAGAACTTATGCTTTGAGCACATTTAAGTGAACATTGAGCCAAAGATCTGATGAGAAATTTGCATACTTGGTTCAGGTCCATTGAACAAAACAGTTATGTACAAGCTGTAGTTTCTGTAAATGAGGCTGGCAGAAAAGATGTATCTCAGTCACACAAAAATATATGGGGGACTACAGAAAGATTATTTAAATATATAAGACATTTTAATATATTGCTGGTACAGATGAAAATACTTATTTCTTTATATAAGGCCAGAGGTAAATTCTATTCCCATCCCCCAAATGATGTCCCATTTCTATTGAAATCAATATTTAATCATTCTAGGTATTGTCATACAAATATTGTGAGATTTTTAAGAAGCCCTGTGCTACCTTCTTTCCCAGGATTCACTCAGATGAGATGGAATGACTTAATCTTTGTGTTTAGTGCCATTTCTGGTCATATTCCTCTATCACAATTAAATGATATATCTTCTTTTTTGAATTTACTTCATCCACAAGCTTCTTACCATTAACTACCACCATGTTTTTCAGTAAATTACTGTCTTAGAATTTATCTCTAAAATATATTAATTCATTAGTTAATTTATTCAGCATTCGACTAATGACTATTATGAACCTACTATATTTAACAGTAGCCAACACACAGATAGTACTTATCATGTGCCAAGTAGTGCTCTAAGAGCTTTGCATGATTAACTAACTTAATCCTTTGTCACCCTTGTGAGATCAATACCATTATCATCCTCATTCTACAGATGAGTAGACTGAGGCACTGTAAGATTGAATGGCCAGTTTTCATTCACAATTCTAGTAAATGGAAAAGCTGGGAATTAAACTCAAGCAGATAATTCAAACAGTGTAAATATTTGTGTAGTGCATGCCAGGCATATGTATGTTTGGTGACTTGAATGTTAGTGTTAAGGCTTATATGATTATGCCCTTAGCTCATAGACAAGGAGGGAGGCAAAGTTTTTCTGTGAAGAGCCAGATAGTAGATATTTTAGGCCCTGCAGGCCATGTGGTCTCTGTCACAACTCTTCAACTCTGCTGTTATAGTGGAAAATCAGCTGTACAAAATCCCACCAGGCCTGCGTTACAGGAGCTCCTGAAGGAAGCACTAAATATGGACAGGAAAAGCCGGTACCAGCCACTGCAAAAACATACCAAAATATAAAGACCATCGACACTGTGAAGAAACTGCATCAAGTAATGGGCAAAATAACCAGCTAGCATCATAATGACAGGATCAAATTCACACATAACAATATTAACCTTAAATGTAAATGGGCTAAATGCCCCAGTTAAAAGACACAGACTGGCAAATTGGATAAAGAGTCAAGACCCATCAGTGTGCTGTATTCAGGAGACTCATCTCACTTGCAGAGACACACATAGGCTCAAAATAAAGGTATGGAGGAATATTTACCAAGCAAATGGAAGAAAAATAAAAAGCAGGGATTGCAATCCTAGTCTCTGATAAAACAGACTTTGAACCAACAAAGATTAAAATAGGCAAAGGAGGGCATTAGATAATGGTAAAGGGATCAGCATAACAAGAAGAGCTAACTATCCTAAATATATATGCACCCAATACAGGAGCACCCAGATTTATAAAGCCTGTTCTTGGAGACCTACAAAGAGACTTACACTCCCACACAATAATAGTGGGAGACTTTAACACCCCACTGTCAACATTAGACAGATCAATGAGACAGAAAATTAACAAGCATATTCAGGACTTGAACTCAACTCTGGACCAAGCAGACATAATAGACATCTACAGAACCCTCCATCTCTAATCAACAGAATATACATTCTTCTCAGCACCACATCATACTTATTCTAAAATTGACCATATAATTGGAAGTAAAACACTCCTCAGCAAATGCAAAAGAACAGAAATAATAAACAGTCTCTCAGACCACAGTTCTATCAAATTAGAACTCAGGATCAAGAAACTCACTCAAAACCGCACAACTACATGGAAACTGAATAACCTACTCCTGAATGACTACTGGGTAAATAATGAAATTAAGGCAGAAATAAATAAGTTATTTGAAACCAATTAGAACAAAGACACAACATACCAGAATCTCTGTGACACAGCTAAAGCAGTGTTTAGAGGGAAATTTATAGCACTAAATGCCCACAGAAGAAAGCAGGAAACATCTAAAATCGACACCCTAACATCACAATTAAAAGAACTAGAGAAGCAAGAGCAAACAAATTCAAAAGCTAGTGCAGAAGAAAAGAAATAACTAAGATCAAAGCAGAACTGAAGGAGATAGAGACACAAAAAGACCCTTCAAAAAATCAGTGAATCCAGGAGCTGGTTTTTTGAAAAGATTAATAAAATAGATTGCTAGCCAGAGTAATAAAGATGAAAAGAGAGAAGAATCAAACAGACACAGTAAAAAATGATAAAGGGGATATCACCACTGATCCCACAGAAATAGAAACTACCATCAGAGAATACTGTAAACACCTCTATGCAAATAAACTAGAAAATTGAGAAGAAATTGATAAATTCCTGGACACATACACCCTCCCAAGACTAAACCAGGAAGAAGTCGAATCCCTGAATAGAGCAATAACAAGTTCTGAAATTGAGGCAGTAATTAATAGCCTACCAACCAAAGTAAGTCCAGGACCAGACAGATTCACAGCCGAATTCTACCAGAGGTACAAAGAGGAGCTGGTACCATTCCTTTTGAAACTATTCCAAACAATAGAAAAAGAGGGACTCCTCCCTAAATCATTTTATGAGGGCAGCATCTTCCTGATAACAAAACCTGGCAAAGACACAACAAAAAAAGAAAATTTCAGGCCAGTATTCCTGATAAACATCAGTGCGAAAATCCTCAATAAAATACTGGCAAACCGAATCCAGCAGCACATCAAAAAGCTTATCCACCACGATCAAGTCAGCTTCATCCCTGGGATGTAAGGCTGGTTCAGCAGACAAAAATCAATAAATGTAATCCATCACATAAACAGAACCAATCACAAAAGCCATATGATTATCTCAATAGATGCAGAAAAGGCCTTCGATAAAATTCAACACCCCTTCATGCTAAAAACTCTCAACAAACTAGGTGTTGATGGAACGTATCTCAAAATAATAGCTATTTATGACAGACCCACAGCCGATATCATACTGAATGGGCAAAAGCTGGAAGCATTCCCTTTGAAAACTGGCAAAAGACAAGGACGCCCACTCTCACCACTCCTGTTCAACATAGCATTGGAAGTTCTGGCCAGGGCAATCAGGCAAGAGAAAAAAATAAAGGCTATTCATATAGGAAGAGAGGAAGTCAAATTGTCTCTGTTTGCAGATGAAATGATTGTATATTTAGAAAACCTTGCCATCTTAGCCCAAAAATTTCCTTAAGTTGATAAGTAACTTCAGCAAAGTCTCAGGATACAAAATCAACGTGCAAAAAATCACAAGCATCCCTATGCACTGATAATAGCCAAATCATGAGTGAACTCCCATTCACAATTGCTACAAAGAGAATTAAATACCTAGGAGTACAGCTTAGAAGGAATTTGAAGGACCTTCTCAAGGAGAACTACAAACCACTGCTCAATAAAAGAGAAACAAATGGAAAAACATTCCATGCTCATGGATAGGAAGAATCAATATTGTGAAAATGGCCATACTGCCCAAAGTAATTTATAGATTCAGTTTTATCCCCATCAAGCTGCCATTGACTTTCTTCACAGAATTTTAAAAAAACTACTTTAAATTTTATATGGAACTAAAAAAGCCTGTATAGCCAAGACAATCCTAAGCAAAAGGAACAAAGCTGGAGGCATCACACTACCTGATTTCAAACTACACTACAAGTCTACAGTAACCAAAACAGCATGGTAGTGGTACCAAAACAGAGATATAGACCAAGAGAACAGAACAGAGGCTTCAGAAATAACGCTACACATGTACAACCATCTGATCTTTGACAAACCTGACAAAAGTAATGGGGAAAGGATTCCCTGTTTAATAAATGGTGTTGGGAAAACTGGCTAACCATATGGCAGAAAACCGAAACTGGACCCCTTCCTTACACATTATACAAAAATTAACTCAAGATGGATTAAAGACTTAAATGTTAGACCTAAAATCATAGAAACCCTAGAAGAAAACCTAGGCAATACCATTCAGGACATAGGCCTGGGCAAAGACTTCATGACTAAAACAGCAAAAGCAATGGCAAGAAAAGCCAAAATTGACAAATGGGATCTAATTAAACCAAAGAGCTTTTGCACAGCAAAGGAAACTGTCAGAGTGAACAGGCAACCTACAGAATGGGAGAAAATTTCTGCAATCTCTCCATCTGACAAAGGGCTAATATCCAGAATCTACAAGGAACTTAAAAAGAAAAAAACAACCCGATCAAAATGTAGGTGATGCATATGAACAGACCTTCTCAAAAGAAGACATTTATGCGGCCAACAAATATATGAAAAAATGCTCATCATCACTGGTCATTAGAGAAATGAAATCAAAACCACCATGAGATACCATCTCACACCAGTTAAAATGGCAATCATTAAAAAGTCAGGAAACAAAAGATGCTGTGTTCTGAAAGCATTTTATTTGCAAAAATAGGTAGAGGAGTGATTTTGGTGCATAGTCCATAGTTTCCTGATCCCCTAATCCATTTTAGCTACCAGCCAGTACCTCCTATCTGGAATTTGGATATCTTCCTGGAAAACTGTTCCACCTTCAGTGTCTCAGGATCATACATTTCTCTCTGGCTGGTAGGTCATTATCTCCTGTTCTTTCATACTTACTGATACTGCTCCTAATTTTTATTAGTGCATTCAGATATTTAGTCTATACCAATTTTCATAGTATATTGGTTGCTATCTGCTTTTATTCTGACCCTGATTTTAGTGATAATATTTATCCTATGGTAATTCCCTACCCTCTCACTTCTCTATCTTTTCTAGCATCTGAATAGTCAGCCTGAATTATCCCTTTACTTTCCTTACCATCTCTCATTCGTGAACAGGCTTACCAAGTCAGCTAGTGGAAGTCATGCTATGCCGCCAATCGAGGGTATATAGATTTGATATTTAATGACAACTAAATTCTCTTCTATGTCATCATATGCACCTCAATTGTATATATTGTATATTTTCTATAACAGCTATAAATAGGGTGAACTCTGAGGAATCTATTAGAGAGAATGAAGTATTTCGTTATTGGTCTTAGTTTCCAAATAAGTTTCTTGCTTTAAAGCTTGTGAACTGCCTGACAAAAGACTTTGTCACTGCTTTACTAAAAAGGACATTATCTAATGAGAGTCTCTCTCCTTACCTAAAAATGTCTGTTACCGTATTCTTCATTTTCCAATTTTCTCTCATTTGTACCCATCTTTTTCTTAGTGTAGTTTCTCTCTTTTCTTCTCCTTTCTTCTTTCCTTCCTTCTCTCCTCCTTCTCATTCACTTTTTTCATGCCTTATATATTTTGTCTCCTTCTCTGTCACTTTTTCCTCTGTCAGATAATTATTGTTTCTTGAAACATACATGCGCATGTACCTATATTTACACATAGACATTTCTATGGGTGATGGAAAATGTGTATCTATAGGTTATGATTAATCAATGACATGTTTATTAATAATAACCATAGTAGTAACTATGTATTGAGTGCTTGTCACTCTGCTAAAGCACTGTATGTGCAAGTTTGAATGTAATCACCTCAACAGTCTTATGGGATAATTATTACAATTATTCTTATTTGTTAAATGAGAAACATTGAGTACAGAGATAACAGAGCTAGAGAGTGACTGAAGCCAGACCTCTCTGCTTTAGAGCTTCAGCTCTTAGTGGCTGTTTCTTGTATTTATACTTTCCTCCTTTTTTCAAGGGGATAAGAGGCTTTTCTAGAAACTGGGAAGCCTAAGTGTGTTTCATGGAAATACTACTAATTTATAGGACACTGAGTCCTCATTTGCACGTTCTGTTAGGGGTCTCAATGAACATTCCTCCTAGCAATAGCTTTAAATTTCAGACTGAGTGTTTTTCTGTTTAACAGATCATTAGTTTCAAAAGGAATATTCCAAGCATTCTAAATCTCTCATATTAAATGTTATGTCATAACAAATATAAAACAAACATTTGAAAGTAGTAAAAAAAAAGTCTGAATGGAAATATTCACAACCTCTTCTTTTAGAGTAAGTGAATGAATCTCAACTAGCTAGCATTGAACCATCATTTTTCATAATCACATTATATGTATGTGGAATCCTTCTTATGAAATTTTATAACCTTATAATTTTTGTTTTGTTTTAGTAATCACAGTATCACAGGACATTCAAGGAATTTATGCTAAAGTTTCAAGAGCTTAATATTTTAAGTGAGTTTATAAATCTGCTGTACTTCCTAATTCCGTGATACTGTGTATGAAGTTTCACTTGATGTTTATAAGAGAAGTCATTTTTTAAGTCCAAGCTTTACAGTATAACATTTTAAAAGTATGTTTCCTGAGAGACAAAAATGTTTCCATTATTTTATTGTTTTTACTCAATACTTTTTGAGCACCTTCTGTGTCAAGCAGTGTAAAAAGTCTGGAGATAGCACAATGAGAAAGACATAGGTCCTGTTCTTAAAGGGCTTACAATCAACTGCATCATAATGTTCTTTAAAGATTCAAGTGTATTATTTAGAAGGCTTCTTGCCAAGTTGAGAAATGTTCAACTCTCTTTTCTCTATATAAGTATGATCTCAAAGGTCCTTTTCATTTATAAGCCTGGTGCCAAGTTTTCTTGTAGGCAGTCTCAGTCTTATCTTAGTACTTTGTAGCTCCAATCAATTACCGTTAGGCATTGAACTTTCTCTTAGAATTATGTTATAACTGGAATCTGATATTGGCCCCTCTTTGTAGAAGAAATTTTGCTGACTTCGGAAAACAGTGGAAATACCTCTTGTATTACATATTTTTTTGAAAAAATGAGAACTTAGGGAATATATTTTGGACATCTGAAACAGATATAGAACAAAGTATAGATTAAATAGATTAAAGTGGATTTTTTTTTTTTTTTTTGAGATGGAGTCTCGCTCTGTCGCCCAGGCTGGAGTGCAGTGGCGCAATCTCAGCTCACTGCAAGCTCCGCCTCCCGGGTTCACGCCATTCTCCTGCCTCAGCCTCCTGAGGTAGCTGGGACTACAGGCACCTGCCACCACGCCTGGCTAATTTTTTTGTATTTTTAGTAGAGACAGAGTTTCACTGTGTGAGCCAGGATGGTCTCGATCTTCTGACCTCGTCGTCCGCCTGCCTCAGCCTCCCAAAGTGCTGGGATTACAGGCGTGAGCCACCGCACCTGGCCTAAAGTGGAAATTTAAGTAACTCATCTATCTATGGTTATTTGGGCATCAATCTATTGCCCTTTATATAGATGAGAATTTGCTTTTCTTGTAAAACATCAATTAGGATTCATTGAATTACTTTGGGACTATCATAAACTTTAATGAAGGTATTCTGTAGGTCATTGCACAGTGAGGCCAACCTGCTGCTTTATAGGATGTAGTCGGCTTGTAGTATGATAGCCAGTCCCATTGCCCTAGATTGTTCACAGAATGGTAAGTAAGAGATTACAGTTGCCACCATTGGCAACTGTAATTTAAAGAGTTAGTAAAACTCTTTCAGTACTAGGTATGATCACTGAGGGCAAGGAGGTTTTAGATGTGTGGGGCACAGTAGCTTTTAGACAGAGATTTGTATATTTTTATAAAAGAAGGGTTGCTGCCATGCATACTGTTATTTTTTTGTTTTTTTTTTTGTTTTTATATTTTGAGTTTTTGATGTGGGAACATATATATAGACCTTTAATAAAAATATTTAAGATATGTGACTTCCTTTTGAATATCTTCATTAGAAAAACAGCCTACCTTTTTCCCCTAACTCCTGCCGTGTTAATGCAAATATAAATATAAACATTTGAGTTTTATGAAGTGAATAGACTCATTGGTTTGTCCTTCGTGAAAAAAAATTCGTCAGACTGTCTAAGGATGGTATATAAATTAGGTCAGTGAAATCAGCCAAGATATACTCATCAAATGTCATATCTTTTCAAAGTTACCAGTCTTCGTCTGTCTCTCTCTTTCTTTCCCTACAACTTAGATAGTAAAGGGGGAAAAATATCAGTGATGGTGGCTATCTCCTCTCCAAGAAAACATAATTAATGTAAGAAAGAATTTAATATTATAAAGTATTTTATTTTGAAATTTTTACCTTTACATTTAAATTCATCTAGATATAAATGGTGAGTGTTTAAAACACATTCCAAAGTTATAGTAGAAGTTAGTGGAGAATCATCCAGAATATTTCAGTTTTGGAAATTACGATTCTGTCACTAAAGGAAAATTGTTGTGTGATTTTTACCTTGAAGTGTCCAAAATGTGCCCTCCCTCTTGTTCTCCATTGAGGTATTGTGGAGAAGTACTGTGATTTACTCAGTGATGAGATTTGTTCTTGAGCATTCAGAAGAGGAGACCTTAAAGGACAGATAAGATACAGCTGATTTTTTTTCCATTGCCAGCAATGTTTGGTTATTTTAAAAAAGGGATGACAATACTATATTTAAAATGTGTGTATCATTATCAGCCTGGATCACTCATTGGACAAATATTTATTGAACTTATTAATTATAACTAGTTACAAATCCAAGCCAGACTTTTTGCTTTATGATTACTTTATACATCTTGTTTATAATGATGCCTTCAGTAATTTCAGTCTTTTTCCTGGGTTTTCAGTTGCAGTTAATCATGCTTCATTGCATTGTGCCTTCTTTACATTCAGTAGCACATAAAACACTGCAGGAATAAAAACAGGGGCATCATCTTGGAACTGCTTGCAAATAGGCTGGGTCTGTCATCTTAGAAGAAAAAAAGAAATATAAACTGAAACTTAGAGGAGCATGGATGTAAGTGTTCACTGAAAGCAAATTTAGGATCTTAGGAAATATAAATATGCCAACTTAACCATATTTATTTAACCCAATTGTTTTGATTGGTTTCAGTTATCCATATGGCTTATCCATGTCCATATGCTTAAATTTGCCAGACTCTCCTTTACTTTGATTATGTAGGTAGGTCTGTTGGTTTTGTTTTTCCTTGCTTTTTATTGTATTAATCTCAATTGAATCAAAGACCTTCATGAGACAGTATGCATTCAACTATAACATTCAATAAGCCTCTAAATACTGTGTTCTAAAACTCTTGCTGGTTGAATAAAATACCATTTTTATTGTTGTAAGTGAAATAGGAATATTTTATAATATTACAATCAGAATGCTCTTTCTAGTTTTTATGAGGAGTTTTTAGCAGAGGCCTCGAGAACTTTCATTTCATTTGTGCCCTTTTTATCTTGTCTTACAGAATAAAGCAAAAGTGCATTTTTTGGCTATAGATTAATCTAAAACTACTATTTTCTATCCACTGATAGCAGAATTGTTTAGTGTAAAACAGTATTTTCTATCCAGTGATAGCAGAATTGTTCAGTCTAAAACTAGGATTTTCTATCCAATGATAGCAGAATTGTTTTGTCTAAAACTAGGATTTTTTAATCCAATGATAGCAGAATTGTTTTGTCTAAAACTAGGATTTTCTATCCAATGATTGCAGAATTGTTTGCATGCTTTAATAATTTCTTAACATTTTTTTGAAGAGGTGAGCTATTGATCTTCTCAATGTATATTAAAAAACCTAGGCATATCTGCTTTCTAGTTTTAAAGAAGCAACACTTCTTTCTTCTATGAGGGGAAAATAAACAGGAAGCATATGCAAACTTTTTTTTAAAAAAGAGATAAGCATTATTTTTATATTAAAGGCTATGGCTGCATTACTTTATATATGTTTCATTAAATGGGGTTGTGAGGGTCTGCTTGTAGAAAATGAAATATAACATCCTTTACATTTCCATGAGAATGCAACTGTGAACTACCATAGCAAAGTAGAATCCTGAGGCTTTCACAGTAATTGGAAGCATTCTTTCTTTTCTCATTCATCCAGTTTAACAAAAATTTGTGGCTAAGGTATTTTTGTATTTTGCATTTTGTATTTTATTCCTTATTAGGCACATGTGGTGTTTAAGTTTCTGACTTCCAGTGAAGGGAAGATTGGGTGATACAATACCTGTATCCTAGCAGTCTTGATAAACTGTGTATCTTAGCAAAGTAGACATTTTTCCACTAACTCTACTTTTAGAAGTTATAAATCATAAGTGTCAAACTCCCAATCAGTATTTAAAAATTTGGTAAAGATTCAGTTCATTCTCTTTTATTTATTCTATCTCTGCACTAATGAGTCTTCAAATCCTGAGTATTAACCTTGGTACTTCAGGATCTTTTGCCATTGGAGTGGGTTTCAATTATGTTTTTATATGGTGCTTATTATGTAAGGAACTTTCACTACTTTTTGTGAGGATTTTGATACTTGTTAAACACATGTTTAAACAAACGAAATGATTACGTATTACTTAACAAATATATCTATTTCAATGTAATACCTGGAACAACTTTGTTAGCATTCAAATTTATTATTAATGTAAGACTTACTTTAGCCTACTGATGAGCATTTTGTATCCCTTTTAACCAATTTTATGTTATAAATAGTGGAGAATAATATGTTATAAATAGTGGAGAATAAATAGTGGAGAATAATACACTGTTGATGTATTAGTCTCTAGGACAAGGGCAAAATGCCACCAGTTTCTTTGCGTAGCAAGAGTGATGTTTACCCCAGTACAAATTCTGAGCTCTCCAAACTATTCCGACCTCTGTCTGTTGCAAAGTTGCTTCCACATTTTCGGGTATCGTTACAGCAACACCACACTCCTGGTGCTAACTTACTGTATTAGTTCATTCTCACGCTGCTAATAAAGACATACCTGAGACTGGGTAATTTGTAAATGAAAGAGGTTTAATTGACCCGCAGTACCACATGGTTCACAATCATGGCAGAAGGCAAAGAAGGAACAAAGTCACATCTTAAATGGTGGCAGGCAAAGAGAGTGTGTGCAGGGGAGCGTCCCTTTATAAAACCATCAGATCTCATGAGACTTACTATCATGATAACAGCATGGAAAAGACCTACCCCATGATAAAATTACCTCCCACAACAGGTGGGAATTATGGGAGTGACAATTCAAGATAAGATTTGTGTGGGGACACAGCCAAACCATATCAGTTGATAATGTCTTTCTTTTTTTCTTTTTTTGAGACGGAGTCTTGCTCCGATCTCGGCTCACTGCAACCTCCGCCTCCTGGGTTCAAGCAATTCCCCTGCCTCAGCCTCCCGAGTAGATGGGGCTACAGGCATGCGCCACCATGGCCGGCTAACTTTTTGTGTGCTAGTAGAGATGGGGTTTCACCATGTTAGCCAGGATGGTCTTGATCTCCTGAACTTGTGGTCTGCCTGCCTCAGCCTCCCAAAGTGCTGGAATTATAGGCATGAGCCACCACACCTGGCCAATGTCTACCTTTTTTATCTTGAACATTGAACTAATTATAATTTCACTGGTCTTATTTTCAGTTTTGAATCAAAATTTAAAGAAATTATAGTACATGGATAATATTTACCTTAGTAAATTTAAGGAGTATTTCAAGTAAAAGCCAAAGTCATAAATAATTAATTAAACTTCTTTCATTTAATGAATGATACCTGTATAATTCTGCAACTTAAGCAAACTTATAATAAATATGTCAGCAAAATGAATGAGACAAGATTATAGAGATAGCAAGTTAACTGTGGAATGAAGAAATTATAAAACAAAATTAACTTAAAATGTATACAGAAGAATATTTATCACTGAACTTTCTGTCATTGCCTGTGCTTTTTTTCTGTCTTGAATAATAATTTTTGAAGTGTTGGCATCTGTAGTCTTCAAGCATGTATGTTTAGAAAAATGTCATATTAATGGAAATGAATGTTACCTTATATTGAGATTTTCCAGTACTGGACATCAGAATTTCCTGAAGATGCTGGGAAGCATTTTGATGTATACCTGGACGCTGTATTTTTTCCTCCAGAGGCTTATTTTATATGACTACTATATTTCTTTCCCTTGCTCTTTCTTTTCCTCTATTTTTTTACTTTTTTATTTTTTGAAGTCATTCTTTTCTATTACTATACTGCATCTTCCTTGTTATTATTGAGACTAGTCTTTCTTTCCATTCTCTTTTCCACCCAGTCTCATGCGTGCCTGTGAGATAAATGCTAGGTACCAGAACAGATTTAATAAAGGAGATGTGAAAGACTTGTACTAGTAGGACTGATGGTAGTATAACCTGTGATTTGTGCCTCTTCTGAGCCTGTGAGACCTGCCTTGTGAGACCCACTTTGCCATATTAGTATCAGGATATTTCCCAGAGAATAACCCATCATTCTGATTAGGCTTTCCTCATCTGCTTAGAGATGTGACTGCCCTAACCAAATATTACCTTATAGTTTCCTACAAACTTCTAGTTTCTAATCAGGTCACAATTTTACTCTCTGGAAGAGTGCTGATGGAGATACTTTGTGCCTAGTAGTTTTTGGTTCTCCAGAAATGACAGATGATCAGTGGAGGCAAAAGAAGCCACTTGGATCCTGCAAAATGTTTACAGCCTCAGGTTGCTCATTTCTGTTTTTTTCCTTCACCAAGCTTCACCCATTTCTTCCTCCAGCCAAAAGTAATCCTGTCTTAATGTCATCTCGTGTGTATGTGTGTGTGTGTGTGTGTGTGTGTGTGTGTGTGTGTGTGTGTACATGATCTCCTCCAGTGTGACTGTATTAAGACAGTCTTTGGATGGTATCTGACTACTGTGTTGTTACATAAAATTAGGTGGTTATTACAGTTGATTGCTTAATTGGGTGCCGCCATTATCTTTATTTGACCTCACCAAATAGCCCATTTTCTTTTCAGTTTTGGTGCCATAACAAAAAGCGAGAGAAAATATTTCTCCAAAATAATCAACATACTTATCACTATTTTGTCTTCTTAAAGCATTGGTAAACAGATGTGTTTGTGTTTTTTTAACTTATGGAATGGGTTGTTTCTGATTAATTTCTTCAAAGTTTGTATGATTTTTTGCACATTTTGTCTACTATCAGTGTTATTTAGAATGATTAAAATCTTAGCACCTTAGATAATGTAATAGATGAAGATGGTATTTTTAATGTTTAAACTAGCTATTTGAAACTTTCTTTTAAAAATATACTAATAACTATTATGTTAAAAATATAACTAATAACTGAAGGAAATTAAAGAATTGGAAAGAATAGTATTCTTTATGAGTATTTAAAGTATTTATTTAAGTCTGTTATCTAACTATGTGGAATATTGTAAAATACAGGTATCTTTCAATATGCCAAAACAACAATAACAACAATTCCAAATCCAGGTAAGTTAAGGACCATTTTCTAATTTTGGAAAAACTAAATTTCTCCTAACTTTATTTTTCTCAGGAAATGGAGTCTTTCCTATACAAATTTTATAAAGGTAAAAGCAATAATGTTCTTTTGAGCTTTTGGAGATAAGCATTACATAGTAGCAAATAAAGTGAAGATTTATGCTAGAACCTAGGAGGTAGAGGTTGCAGTGAGCTGAGATTGTGCCATTGCACTCCAGCTTGGGTGACAGGACAAGACTGTCTCAAAAAAAAAAAAAGTGAAGATTTATATTTCATGAGATTTAAATTTATTAATACAGCACAGACATAGATTATAAGCAATAATTAAGCTTTTACATGGCCACATTAATGTCAGAAATTGAGGCTACATTTATTTTTCCCTTCAGCTTTTATCTGCTTCCAATTCCTTTTGCTACCTATATTCCATATATAAACTGGTACTTTTTAACTCTGTATCCCCTCTCTCCCTCCCACCCCACAAGCCCATCTAAGTTTTGCTTTATAACTATGCTTGGAGAATAGCAATAGGTAATTCTAATTAAACAGTACGGAAGTTTTCCACAGGGGACTACATTTAATAGAATTGTTTTGGCTGTTTACTTTGAATATTGGATTAAGATTTATTTGTTTTCAAATTGCTAAACTGATATTAACCCTATTATTCTTAGCCTGAAATATGCTCTCTGCCGCATATTTCTTTTGTCTTTTTTTGAGATGGAGCCTCACACTGTTACCCAGGCTGGAGTGCAGTGGCGCGATCTTGGCTCACTGCAGCCTCTGCCTCCCAGGTTCACATGATTCTCTTGCCTCAGCCTCCTGAGTAGCTGGGACTACAGGTGTGCACCACCATGCCTGGCTAATTTTTGTATTTTTAGTAGAGACAGGGTTTCAGCATGTTGGCCAGGCTTGTCTTGAACTCCTGACCTCAAGTGATCCTCCTGTTCAGCCTCCAAAACTGCTGGGAATACAGGCATGAGCCACCATGCCTGGCCTCTACTGGATATTTCTATGTAAGTCTCTTACATGACACATTTGAAACCACCTCATCTTTGTCTTAAAATCAGAACTTTTGTAGACTTACCTCCTTTTTTATTCACTAAGGCTCACTCTGTGGAGCTATTTTTAACCTACCACTTCCTTTTTTTTTTTTCATCCTTATGGGTATGATCAACTATTGTCAAGTTTTTCTTTACAGTGTTTTCATATTGTTCTCATCCATTTTTACTTCCTACCTAAACTAATCTCTTCTTGATGCTAGTTCTGTCCTATTCTATTTCAGCTGTTCTCTGAGTTGTCTGCTTCTGATTATTTTCCAGTTACATTTATGCTGCACATTACCTTTAGATTCATTTGTCTATGTTCTTGTTCTCTCAGTTCAGAAGCTTTGCAGGTGTAAACATTTCCTAGAGTGTGACGTCCAGCTTCCTTAGGCTTTAAGAAGTGTTTACAATTTATTTTTGAAATTTCTTTCCCATCCTCACTCGTATATGTGTGTCTTCACAGGTAGACTGAGCATAAAGTCGTTGGCTTCTCTCTCTTTATGTTGGTGCTTCGTATAGCACCTTGCGTGTTGTGCGCCATTGGAGATTGTGTTGAAGAAGAGAATCTCTTTTTAAAGAAAATATTTAAATTGATGCATATTAGTTGTACATGTTTATGTGGTACATGTGATATTTGATATATGCATACAGTGTGTCATGATCCAATCAGAGTATTTAGCATATCCATTGTCTCAAACATGTATCATTTCTTTGTGTTGGGAACACTTCAGATCTTCTGTTTTGAAATATATATTATTGTTAACTGTAGTTATACTACTGTGCTATTGCATACTAAAACTTATTCTTTCTATCTAAGTTTATGTTTGTACCCATTAACCAGCCTCTCTTCATCTACCTGTCCCCTAGCCTTCCCAGCCTCTGGTTACTATCCTTCTACTCACTACCTCCATGAGATCAGCATTCCTAGCTCTTGTAATCTCTGTTACTTGTACATTTCTGTTATTCTGCCTGCCTGCACTTCTTTCTGTGTGTCTGGCAGCCTGTCTGTCTGCCTGCTTGTGCCCATTTATTTACTGTGACTTCATGTTCTACATTTTCCATTTGAGGAAAATTGGTCTGATGTCTACTGGCTACTTCAATTTGATCCCCCCCCGCCCTTTTTTTTTTTTTGGTGAGCACATAAACAAGTTTTTTTTTTTCAATTTTTACTTTTCTTCTAAAATTTAAAGACTTCTACAACCAGTTTTTTTTTGTTTTTGTTTTTGTTTTTTTTGCAGAATATCATTGCATTGCTTCCTTGAGTCCCTCATAGCATGGGAGCTCTCTGCATGTTGTATCTCAAGGGAAATTATCCTTGTAGTGTATACGGTATTTTTAAAGTGTTTCCGTGGAAAGCAGATGGACTCTTTATTTTGTATATCTCTGTATTTCTGATTATCCATGCAGTGGAAGTGATTAATTAATATAGATAATGGCAAGATTGTTACAGAACCATTGACTTTTACATTCAGGTAACTTATTGGTAATACTCTTTTGGCAGTTAACTGCCACCAAGTGGTGGTTGTATGCCATAGCTCTGTAGCATGAACAGTGTTTCCAATAAACCGTCCACCGCAAAACCCGTAAGTTTCTATATGTTAATATCCAGCATCTTAATGAAAAATTACACTTAGCATTATATAGTGAATTGAAAACCAGTATTTTTCAGGAAACATTAAAAAAGTAAACTTTTTTCTGTATTTTTTGTTTTTTGTTTTTGTTTTTTTTGTTTTTGTTGTTTCTTTTTCTTTGCTTTTTTTCATATTTTTTAAAAAGTAAACATTTTGTGTTTCAAAGATTGCTATCAAGAAAGTGAAAGGAAACCCAGAGAATGGGAAGAAATATTTGCCAATCATATTTGCCAGTCTTATATCTGGTAAAAGACTTATATCTAGAACATATAAAGAATTCTTACAGCTCAATAATAAGAAAAATGATCCAATTTAGAAACGAACAAGGGATCTGAATAGACTTATTCCAAGGAAGATATAAAAATGGCCAAAATGCACATGAAAAGATGCCTGACATCATTAGTCATCAGGGAAATGCAAATCAAAACCCAAATGAGATACCACCTCACACCCTCTAAGATGGCTAGAGTAAAAACTTCAGATACTAGCAAGTGTTGGGGTGGATGTGGAGAAAGCAGAACCCTCATATACTGCCGGTGGGAATGCAACATTGTGCAATAAATTTGGAAAACAGTCTGGCAATTCCTCAAATTGTTAAAAATAGAGTTACCATTTGACCCAGCTATTTCCACTCCTAGGTATGTACCCAAGAGAAATGAAGATATATGTCCAAACAAAACTTGTATTCAAATGTTCACAGCTGTGTTACTCATAATAGCCCAAAGGTAGAAACAACCCAAACATCCAGTAATGGGTGGATGAATGGAAAAAACAATGGAAAAAGAATATGTTCCATTCATATAATAGAAAATTACTTGGTCATAAAAAGGAATGATGTATTGATATATGCTGTGACATTGCTGAACCTTGAAAATATTAAGCTAAATGAAGGAATGCAGACACAGAAGAACATATTATGGTTCCATTCATATGAAATGTCCAGAGCAGGCACATCTATAGAGATATAGAATATATTAGTAGATGCTGGAGACTAGGGCAATAGGGGAGACTTACCAAAGTGTAGGGTTTCTTTTTAGGATGATGAAAATATTCTAAAATTGGTTATGATGGTTGCACAACTCTGTGAATATACTAAGACCATTGATTGTACAATTTAAATGTATTAACTTTATGGTATGTTAGTTATATTTCAATAAGGTGTTACCCCCCAAAATAGACATTAAGGTGTACTTTATTATCTTTTAATCTTTATTATCCCATCAATGTAATATTTGTCTTGATTAGGATGTTCACTTTTTTATGAGCTTTAACTTATAGCAAAATTTATTTTGTACTCTGTCCTCACTTCTGGATATGTTCATTTTGTTCACGTGCTATAGGCCAGTGGTTCTCAAATTTAGCATGCATCAGAATTACCTGGAGGGCCCTAGCCCAGCATTTTGGATTCAGTGAGTCTGGGATAGCATTTAAGAATTAACATTCCTGACAGGTCTGTCTTACTTCCTTCTCCTCCTTCCTCCCTTCTCTTCCTCCCTCCCTCCCTTCTCCCCCTCCCTTATTCACTTCCCTCCCCTCTACTCTCCTGCCCTGCCCTCCCCTCCCCTCCCCCTCCTTCCCCCTCCTTCCCTCCTTTCCTTCCTTCTTCCCCCACGTTTTGTTTTCTTTCTCTTTCTCTCTTTCCCTTTCCCTTTTCCTTTCCTTTTCTTTTTTCTTCTCTTTTTTCTTCTCTCTCTCTTCTCTTCTTTTTTCTCTTTTCTTTTCTCTCTTCTCTTCTCTTCTCTTTTTTCTTTTCTTTCTCCCCTCCCTCCTTTCCCTCCCTCTGGTCTGGTTTGAGAACCAGTGGCTTAGGTCTTAGGGGACCGTTTTTGTTTTAGCACAACTTTTATTAGATTCTGAGATGATGGACTTTGTAGATTTAGACTTCAGCCCTACTAAATTCTCATATAGCATCAATTCTTGTCTTTCATCAGTGAGAACATAGTTTTTAATATTATATTTCCTTTTGTGAATACTTCCCTCCTCCTCTCTGCATAATAAGTTTGATGTTTAAGTGAAAGCTTTTGTTTACTGGGTTTTAATTTTGATTTTCTTTAACATTTACGGCAACTGCTTCTTTGAAAATATGCCCTTAGAAAGCTTAGAAATTCTGTAATACTACAGAAAATAAAATATTTTGAACAGAAAAAAGTTAATTTCTTTAAAAAGTGATACATTTATGAAGCTAGGCAAAAATGTCAGTTGTTACCATATTTTGGTGTACTTCACTGTTTTTAGTACTTATTATTTTAATTCCCAGATCAAAGAGGGATCTTTGTTTATTTTAATTAGAACACTCTTGTTTACAATATTTTTACTAGGGTAAGCTTTATGTGGAAGAGTGTGACAAGCATTCATTATTAGCATTAAATTCTTAATTAAAGACACTGCTTTCTGAAGAAATTTGTCTTCTTGATTTAAAACAAACAAGCAAAGTGTTTAGTGAAAAGGAAATATCCTTAGGATTATGTCACTATAAAGTTCTTAAGCCTCTTGTCCAATGTTGCAAATTAATAATGTTCAAAATGCTTATTAAGTTAAAAAATGAATGAGCTCCATGAGCTGAGGAGCTAGCAGATTGCCGGGATTACAAAGACAACGAGACAGGACCCTTTCCTTAGCAGGATTTACAGTCTGTAAGTGTGTGTTGTAAATGAATCAGTGAGGATTTATGTAGCATCTGGGATTTTACCAATGTACTGTGCAGGATGCTTGAAAGGGAATTTGAGAGGCAGATAAGGAAGGCTGTGCCCTTGAGAGTTTTTAACCTGTACTGAAGATGAAACCCAGCACAAGAAATAACCTCCTGTATGCATGTAGTATTTTGTGTGGTGGAGAGTATGCATGCTGCTGCAATTCTAAAAGGGACTTTAGGGATTGAGCAGAGATCTGCGTGGATGCACACACGTCAGGAGTTGGCTGAAAAACTGCTGCAGGCAAAAATGCCATCGCTGATAATAAATTGTAAGGAGATCAAAAGTGATGTTTCAAAAAGGAAAAAAAAAAAAAAAAAAACACCAGGGCATAGAATTCTTTATTTATTATGCTGGTGTGGAAGGGAACAGCTGTTATCTTTCAAACTGAAGAATCCTGACTGACGCTGACCAGTTTAGTGCCTCTCTCTTCTACTGTATTACAGAGGGTGTTTTTTCTTGGGCTTTGGCTGGCATGACAGTGTTCGAGGATCCTTCTGGAAAAGTAGAAGAACCTGGAAGCCAAAAACCCAGCCAGGTTATACTTAAAATATTTCACAATGTTGAAGTAAAGTATGCCACTGGGATTAAGAATTCTACTTTATGAGCAGAGGCAGAAATGTAATGAAAAGATCGTAATATAGGGAATATTAGAAGCAACCTATTACCTTGGACTTACCTGCCACATTTGAGTGTTAGAACAGTCTCGAGTGCTAATAACCGTGGAAAATTTGATTTCAAATATCCATTTTTAGCCAAAGAATTGGATTGTCTGTCCTTCATATAACAGTAACAGTTACATTGGAAGACTTGTATGGAGAATGTCATGTAGCACAGTTAGGCACTATCTGCTGAAAACACTTTGAATTTAACCTAAAACTTTTTTACTCATTATAGTTGTTTTATGTATGTGTACTGAATTGCAGTCAGATATTGTAATTATTATATCAATACAGTCTTGCCTAGGTCTTATGACTTTTAATTAATGAGAACATGCTTCCTTGACTTAGCCAGATTTTTAAATTGAGGAGAGATGCTTGCTAGGGTGAATTAGCCAACAGTTTATAAATACGATGGATAGATCATACCTATTCACATTTTTTTTTTACCGTATTGCAAAAATAATTTAATAAGGAAACTTGAATCAGTCAATTTAAACTGTTTTGTAACACTGTTGATTTAAATGTCTTCAAAATATTTTCCTCATCTATAAAGACTATGTGATTGTATCGGACCCTTATATCACATGTGGAAATATTTCCAAATATATAAAAATACATAAATGTAAAAAAGAAAAAATTTTTGAAGGCAATCAGGATATATGTGAATGTAGGATTAGGGAAGGTCTTTCTCTTCTAGGATTGGAAACCTAGAAGTTTAAAAGCTAGGAGTATTTGACTGTATAAAAGTTAGTAGCTGGGTGTAGTAGAACACAACTGTAGTCCCAGCTACTTGAGAGGTTGAGGTGGGAGAATCACTTGAGCCTAGGAGGTTGAAGCTGCAGGGAGCCGTGATTACAGCACTACACCCTAGCCTGGGTGACAGCGAGACCCTATCTCAAAAAAAAAAAAAAAAAAAAAAAGTACATTTTCGTTGGCATAAAATACCATAATCAGTGTTAGTAGAAAAACAATAGATATGGAATTATAAGTATAAACAAAGTAACTGCCCAATCATCATTGAATAGTTATATATTGTGGCATGTAAGTGTCAAAGAATATTATGCCATTTTGAAAAAAAAGAATTAGAGCTGCACTCATTGCCTTGGAATTTCAGTGAGGTATTGAGTGAGGAGAAAAGTAGGATGCAGAAAAGTTCCCATTATTTGATCTGATTTTAATAAAATAAGTGAAGTAAACAAATCCACATATACATGTTTAGTGTGTATGGGTGAAAATTTATTTGTCTCTGTATAAACATGGAGAAACAGGGATCCTATAATGTGTCTCTTAGACAGGGGTTGGGGAAGGGAATAAGGTGTGAGCATAGAGAAGAGAGAGGGAGAGAGCAAGCAAAAAAGAAAAACTGCAAAAATAGCATAAATAAAAGGCTTTATGATATGAACACATTTATACATATAAGATTTGAGATAATTATATAAACTGTGTATGTGTAGTTAAAATTGAAGACAAAAACAACGTGAAAGAGTGGGAGCTGATATGTGTACAAACAGAATTGACTGTAGACATCTTCTTTGGTTATAGGCAGAACAATAATAAGGTTTTGAGAAATACATATTTGATAACTATAAAAAAACTTTTCTCACGACCGTTTTTTGTCTAATGGTTAGTAAACCTTTTTATATTGCAATCTTCCGTGTTGCTGTGAATCTCCAATTTATTTGAGAAAATGACATTCAGAAATGCTTAATAGGTATAGTATTCAATTATTATTTCAATAAACATATGGATAACACTTATGTATGGCATAGATAAGTCCTGCATACAGTGGCACACAGAGGTGAGGTAGATAATTTGCCTGAGGGAGGTCTGAGAAGGCTTCCAGGAGGATTCAGAGAATGCATGCTAGGTGGGGGGCAGCAAGGAAGAAAGTACAGAATGGAGAAAGAGTATATATTTCTGTTTTAAATGCAATGGGACAAAACAACAAAGCAATAGATTGGAAATGGAAATTGATTGCTGCATTTTATTGAGTCTAAGAGACTCTATCAGTTTTATGATGCATGAGTATTTTATATACCACAGGAAAGAAAAACTTGCTTATTAAACTATTTTATATATATGTAAATATATATGTATATACATATAAACTATTTTATATATGTAAATATATGTATATACATATAAACTATTTTATATATGTAAATATGTATATACATATAGTTTAATAAGCAAGTTTTTCTTACATATATTCATATATGTGTGTGTGAATGTGTGTGTGTATGTGTATTATATATATGCGTGTGTGTGAATATGTGTGTGTATGTGTGTGTATATATATATATATATAATTTTTTTTTTTTTTTTTTTGTGAAACAGAGCTTCACTACTATTGCCCAGGCTGGAGTGCAATGGAACAACCTCGGCTCACTGCAACCTCCACCTCCCGGGTTCAAGCGATTCTCCTGCCTCACCCTCCTGAGTAGCTGGGATTACAGGCATGCACCACCACTCTGGGCAAATTTTGTATTTTTAGTAGAGACGGGGTTTCTCCATGTTGGTCAGGCTGGTCTCGAACTCCTGACCTCAGGTGATCCACCCACCTCAGCCTCCCAAAGTGCTGGGATTAGAGCCGTGAGCCACTGTGCCCAGCCTGTTTATTATATTAACAGTTATTATCTCACAGATTCTCTGGGGCAAGAATTCAAGAGCTAGTTATCATAGGTGGTTCAGGCTTAGTATCTCTTGTGAAATTGTAGTCAAGATGTTGGTTGGTGCTGTGGTCGTCTGAAGGATTTCCTGGGGCTGGAGAATGTAGTATCAAGATGGCATACTCACATTGTTGATGCTGATGGGAGAATCCCTTGTCCCCCATGGAGATGGTTGACTACTTTTACAGCATGGTGGTTGTCTTTCCCCAGAGTAAATGATCCTAGAGAACAAGTGAGAAAGATTCTGAAATGTCTTTTATGACCTAGTTTCCAAAATCACATTTCATTACTTCTATCATATTTGTTAGAAGTGAGTTGCTAAGTCAAGCCAACTTTCAAGGGTAAGGAAATTAGACTCTACCCTTCTACGTGTCAAACGAGGAAAAACAAGGAATTTGTGGACATATTTGAAACCACAGTATTCTTAAAGATATAAGTGAAAAAAATGGTCAAGGATATTTTTTAAAACTTTGCGTTTATTGTGTAACTCTTCTGAATCACTTTGCAAGAGAGTTGTTGATGTTCATGTTTTTCAACATAATATTGTCTTCTGTGCCACTAATAACATTGGCGATGAAGCATTTTTAAATGAATGATAGAGTGTTGACTTCCAGACCTTTCTTCAAGCTGCTGTCATCAAAGATGCATGTTTCAATGCTACTGTTTTCATAATCTTACCATATGAGTCAATGGAAAGGATTCAGTGAAATATGAATATTCATTTACCTTCCTAAGATGGTTCTCAAATGGCTTATTGATTGAAATGTTGAAAAGTTTCTGGCCCAGATACGTCACCCAGTTTTTGCATATATGGATAATGACACTATGTCATGATTGTCATCGGGCCAACAAATGTTTTTGAGACATATCCTATTTTCAGATTGTTAAAATATAAAAAGAACATGCTTGTTATTACTCAATGATGTAGATAGCTATTCTTTTTGTTGGCTCAGTACTCCCCCTTTGTTGGCAAAAATACCTCTTCTCTCTCATTCTAACCATGTAGTTCTAGTGGAAGCTGCCAGTCATCATAGCCCAGACATTGGCTGCAGTGGTGGATTCCCTGAGCTGTGTCCAGGTCGATGGTCCCCCTGGCCACTGAGATTGGCTCAGGGATGGACACATGACTCAGTCCTATCTGTGTTCTCTGGATTTTATTTTTAAACTGGAACTAGCCAGGTAAAGTGCTTTTCTGGCATTGTTTAGGAAATATGAAAGAAATTTCAGTTTCCTTTGCAGACATGTGTTCTGGCTTGGAATGACAGGGGCAGAACCTGCAGAAAGCCATGATGCTAACAAGGACTTTTATAAATAAATTCACCTGCTTTGTTTAAGGTAGTTCAAGTTGGGATCCTGTTCTGACCCATTAAAATTTGTAAACTATAATTTCATTACCTATGTGTTTTGCCTTTGTATACAATAAAACATAAAAATCACATCAGCCTTGAGGGCTGATGTGATTTTTATTTTATGACTTTGTCGCCATCCCTATTTTTTCCATTAGCTTTTGTTTTCTTTAACTGAAGATACTTTTACTACTGTGGTTTTCAAAAACATCACTCTTGTAGTTGGGAAATAAATAACCTTTTATTAATAATATAACTTTTAGTCTAGGCATGGTGGTTCACAGCTATAATCTCAGCATTTTGGGAGGCCTGGGCAGAAGGATCAGTTGAGCCCAGGAGTTCAAGACCAGCCTAGGTAACATGGCGAGATCCCATCTCTGCAAAAAAAATTTTAAAAATGAACTGAGCATGGTTTTCTGTTCCTGTAATGTCAGCTACTCGGGAGGCTGAGGTGGGAGGATCACTTGAACCCAGGAGGTTGAGGCTGCAGTGAGTCATTACTGTACCACGCTGTATCCAGCGTGGGCGATAGAGGGAGACTCTGTCTCAAAAAATATATGTATATATATATGTAAAACTGTTAGATTCACCAATAAGTGACTTTTTGATGCATAATTAATACAAAGGGAAGATAACTAGGAACTTGTTCGACATCCAAAATGTTTCTTCAGGAAAATAGCAGACTTTAGAAATTGCCTAATGTTGTTCCTATGGTTTACCTTTGGCTTAGACAAAATTTATTTGACTAAGAAGAAGTATCAATTTGCAATGAAGAAAATTGAAGTCTTAGCAATACCAGAAGTGTGAAGTACTGAACAATTCAATTTATACGTGGGACATTTGTTGCACCAGGCTTCATGCCGCTGAATATGGCTGCTCAAGAGAATAGTCATGTTAGATGTAAATTTTAATAGTAATATTTATATACTGTTTTTACAAAGTTTACTTGAACATTAAAAACTAGGCATTGCTGAAAAATTACTGTTTTTTAGGTCTTTTTTGATTCCTTTCATCAGCATTTTGGTAGCTTTTACCATATATTTTTAAAAGTACCGAGTTTTTAAATGTGTAATTTTCAATGTTTAGATAAACTCTGTGTAAACAGTATATAAATATTACTATTAAAATTTGTATCTAACATGACTCAGCATTTTGGTAATTTTTACCATATATTTTTAAAAAATGGTGTTTAAAATAGTATTTTTAAAAATATATGGTAAAAATTACCAAAATGCTGATGAACGATGGTATTTTAAATACCATAAAATGATATTTAAAAAATATAGAACATACATTTTAATGTTTTTGCCTAAGTATTCTTTTTCTTTAAAGTGATTATAAATGACATTGTTTTTTAAATTTTGTTTTCCACATGTTCATTATTGGTAGATAGAAATGTGATTGATTTTTGTATGGGGGTAAAGAGATCCTAATTTGAAAATTAACACTATTTGTTCCCATAGAAATAATGAACCACACAAAAGGCAATGTTCTTATTTAGGTGAAATCTTCAATGTTTTTGGTAACTTTTTTTTAGGTTTTATATAATGTTCAGCTATAGCATACAAATCATTTAAAATATAACTTTATTTTAGGAGAAAATTTTTGAAAGAAATATTCATCAAGAGAAAATAATTTTATAAGGAATTGAATGATCCATGATACATAATTTTTGGAATATATTGATAATTCAATATGCAGAAAGAATCATTTAAGTTTAATTTTTTTAAGACTAAATTAGTTTTGATTATCTGCTTAGTTTTCAAAAGTCAGCTTGATAGCCTTGCCTCTAAAAATCACTCAGTGTATCTCCTTCTAAATAGACATATATTAAACATAATGATTTGGACATCTAATTAATGCCATTTAAAATGAATTATACATATTATCTTTGCTCATTCAATCATCTATTTAAAAATATATAATAGGTAAATTTAGTAGTCAGCACACGCATTCATATTTGAAGTCTTACAGTAGATTTATGTGTTATTTTCTCAGTAACCTAAGGTTTGCTAGTAACTTTGTTATCCTCTGATAAAACCTGCCTTTATTAGTTAATGTTGACTTTGCTGCCTTCGCACGATATTCACTACCACTCTATGGGTTGCAGAGTTATGACCACCATAAATAAAGACAGCATGAAGAGAAGGAAGAGATAGAATAGACAATTTATTTTCATGCATTTTTGGCTACCATCTAACTCACGCTTGTCAGAGGAAAGTGGAGTTTAATGGTCATCCTTAACAAGTTTAGGAAAAAAATGTGCATTTTTACTCCTTCCATGTTGTGTTTTATGGTTATATCACATTTGGTTCAGAATAATGATGATTCAGTAATGACATTTTATTATTCAAGCTTGATGAATAGGATTGGGAAGGGTTGTTTATTTTATCCTTCCAGTTCTCTGTAACTAACAGTTTGACAAGAGTGAGAGACACTGACTGATGCTGTACAGAGACTGTTTAATGTTTTTTAATGAAGTGCTGGAGTTAAAATGGAAATATCTCTAGCCTAATTCAGACCCTGGCAGGTAAGGCTTGTTCCTTCTAGTGTGTTTATTGGAGCTCTGTCCAGCTTCATTTCACATGTGTGTTTTGGGGATTAGATATGTAAATACATATGTGTATATTAATATAATACATATATAAACATATGTTTGTATATATTCAAAAACCTTTTACAGTGCTTTAATTTTGTTTTACCAGCAAAATTCTTTTCCTCAAGTGAAATCATAGATAAGAAATCCTCTGGAAGTTTCCAGGACAGAAAACATACAAATGGAGCTCCTCTGGCTGCCAGGCTTCCTTACTGCTCTGCTGCACCCTCCACTGATCTGTTCCAGTGCATGTAAATAGCGAGGATTCTTGCTAATCCCTCCTTTGCTATTCCTTAGATTTATTTATTCCGTATGTAGTAGGCAAGTCAGTAATTACCCTTTGATTACAAGGAAGTTTTAAAATGGCCTAATGACATATTTTAATCAGTTTGAATGGAGTGAGCGCATAGCTCCTTTATTTTGTTTAGTTCATGAACTGATATCACTGTAAGCCAGACGACTGTTTGGAGGGAAAGATCATTTTTAAAGAAGTGAGAATTTTAATATATACATTGGAAATGGAATCAATCCAAAGTAAATATACAGAATTCCATTATGCCTCTAATTTTGGTATTTGTTAGCCAGTTTCCTTATGTTGTCTGTATAGAGTGATAAAAGTGAGAGATGGCCAAATTGAATTGTTCTGTTATTTAACATTAGGGAATTACACATTACTGTGCTAGTAAGTTTTATAGGATATTTATGTATATATGTATTTATTTATTTCAGAGACAGGGTCATGCTCTTGCTCAGGCCGGAGTGCAGTGGTGTGATCATGGTTCAGCGCAGCTTTGAACTCCTAGGCCCAAGTGATCCTCACGCTGTGGCCTCCCAAGTAGCTAGGACCTACAACTGGTGTGCACCAATATGTGTGGCTAATTTTTAAATTTTAATTTTTGTAGCGATGGAGTCTTGCTTTGTGGCCCAGGTTGGTCTCCACCTCCTGTCTTCAAGTGATCCTCCTGCTTCAGCCTCCCAGTGCTGGCGTTACAGGTGTGAGCCACTGTGGCAGGCCTGAAATCAGGAATAAAAAATGCAGCACAACTAGAATTTTTTTTCAATTATATGAAGTTTGAACAATTATTCTTGGCTTAAAACTTTTAAATGATTTTTTATATAGATAAAATTATGATCATTTCCCCTTTGACAGTTGGAGTAAAATATTCTGCAATTGGAATGTCATGCTAATGAGGCTTGTCTTTTGGCCAAAATAGGATATAATGAAACATGCTTTATGTAGGGACCAGCCCCACAGGTTCGGTGGGTCTCTCCCTGTGTGCGGCAACGAGAGAGTGTAGAAATAAAGACACAAGACAAAGAGATAAAAGGCAGCTGGGCCCGGGGGAGCACTACCACCAATGCGCGGAGACCGGTAGTGGCCCCGAATGTCTGGCTGCGCTGTTATTTATTGGATACAAGGCAGAAGGGGCAGGGTAAAGAATGTGAGCCATCTCCAATGATAGGTAAGGTCATGTGGGTCACGTGTCCACTGGACAGGGGGCCCTTCCCTGCCTGGCAGCCCAGGCAGAGAGGGAGAGGAGACGAGAGAAAGACAGCTTATGCCATTATTTCTGCATATCAGGGACTATTAGTACTTTCACTAATTGACTACTGCTATCTAGAAGGCAGAGCCAGGTGTACAGGATGGAACATGAAGGCAGACTAGGAGTGTGACCACTGAAGCACAGCATCACAGGGAGACAGTTAGGCCTCCAGATAACTGTGGGCAAGCCTGACTAATGTCAGGCCCTCCACAAGAGGTGGAGGAGCAGAGTCTTCTCTAAACTCCCTCGGGGAAAGGGAGACACCCTTTCCCAGTCTGCTAAGTAGCAGGTGTTGTTCCTTGACACTTTTCGCTACCGCTAGACCATGTTCCGCCTGGTAACGGGCGTCTTCCCAGACGCTGGCGTCACCGCTAGACCAAGGAGCCCTCTGGTGGCCCTGTCCGGGCATAACAGAAGGCTCACACTTGTCTTCTGGTCACACCTCACTATGTCCACTCAGCTCCTATCTCTGTATGGCCTGGTTTTTCCTTGACTATGATTATAGAGCGAGGATTATTATAATATTGGAATAAAAAGTAATTGCTACAAACTAATGATTAATGATATTCATATATAATCATATCTAAGATCTATATCTGGTATAACTATTCTTGTTTTATATTTTATTATACTGGAACAGCTCGTGTCCTCTGTCTCTTGCCTCGGCACCTGGGTGGCTTGCCGCCCACACTTTATGCTTCAACAGACTGTGGACAGTTGTCTCTCCATCGTCCTTCTGAAGGGGCCACTCTTGGCATCCTGGAAGCGTGTTAATGCCGAATGTCTTTGATATGTCATTTGTTTGTTTGTTTGTTTTTGTTTTTGTTTTTGTTTTCGAGACGGAGTTTCGCTCTTGTTGCCCAGGCTGGAGTGCAATGGCGCAACCTCTGCCTCCCAGGTTCAGGCAATTCTCCTGCCTCAGCCTCCCAAGTAGCTGGGATTACAGGCATGTGCCACCACGCCCAGCTAATTTTGTATTTTTAGTAGAGATGGGGTTTCTCCATATTGGTCAGGCTGGTTGTGAACTCCCGACCTCAGGTGATCCTGCCTCAGCCTCCCAAAGTGCTGGGATTACAGGCGTGAGCCACTGTGCCTGGCCTAATATGTGATTTTTAATCATTTGATCAAGACTGTTATTCTGGGATCAAAAGATTTTATTGTTTTTAAGTGTTATGATAAAGAAGATGTAGTTATCACTGCTGCAATACTAGTGGGATTTGTACACATTGGTGTATAGCTTGGTATAAAATTTGAGTTTATAATGGAAATAAATATTTAAAAAGTTAAAACTTGAAGTTAAGTGGTAGTGAGAGTTTTTATAATGAAATCTTTTAGACATTTAGAGAATAGCACCACATCCCCATTGAAAATTTAAGTGAAAGAGTGAGTGTGTGTGTGTGTTTGTGTGTGTGTGTGCACATGCCTTCCAGTTTTTTACAATGGAGTCTCTGTTTTCTTAAGTTATAAATAGAAACAATAAAAATATCTTATTAGATTACTGTGAGGATAAAATAATATCTAAACTGGAAGGTTGTAATTACTTGATAAATGGCAGCCATTATTAGAATTGTTATTAAGAACAATGTACAGTTTCTATCTTTTCAGCATCTTAGGGAATTTCATAAATGTCGTGTACCTATGGTCCCCTGAACTTATCCTCCTTGTTATGTTTAAGGACTATAATTAGATTATTTCCTTAACTTGATTCAATATTATGTTTGTTCTTTCTTAAGAGCAAAACCAAAATAAAAACACAAATTTAAAAATAATTTTATCGAAATTGCAAATGCAATTTAAGAACTTCGTCAAAACAATAAAAACGAATCACCCAGGGGAAATAATAATAATGTCTATAATTATACTATCCAGAAATATCCCCTGATAACACCTTGGACCATTTCTTTCTAGTTTTGTGTGCATAGACATGTGATCTTATTTACTAAAATGGATTCATATTGTAGATATAGTAGCATTTCAGATGTTTAATGATGATGATGGTGTTGATGGTGGCAGTGACAATGATAGCTAACAATTTATCATGTTTACTATGTGTCAGTCACTGTTCTGAGACCTTTTCATAGATTGACTCATTTAACTCTTAGAAGCAGGTGCTCTTATTATTTTCATGGAACAGATGAGGAAATTGAGATTAATGATTTGCTCAAGATCACATAGCAAGTCACATGTGCTCAAGGTAACACAGCCAGTGGCAGAGTGGGCTTAATCCCTAATTTATACGTATCTGCTCAATTAAACTTCCTATTAAGTCATTAGTGATTCATCTCCTTTTATCATATGAAAAGTTAATGATTACAACATATAATACAGTAATTTGTTTTGGAAAATGCCCTCTTTCAAACACTGTGTTTCACAAAACTTAAAAAAAAAAAAAAAAAACTTACTAGGGGCCAGGCACAGTGGCTCACACCTGTAATCCCACCACTTTGGGAGGCTGAGGTGGGTGGATCACCTGAGGTTGGGAGTTTGCGACCAGCCTGGCCAACGTGGTGAAACCCTGTCTCTACTAAAAAAAAAAAAAAAAAAAAAAATTAGCTGGGTGTGGTGGCATGCAACTATAATCCCAGCTACTGAGTTGCAGTGAGCTGAGATTGTGCCATTGCACTCCAGCCTGGGCAAAAAGAGTGAAACTCCATCTCAAAAACAAACAAACAAATAAAACACACACACACATCTTACTAGGGAAAACAGACTGTAAACTTTTATCTAGTTATATTGTTGTTTGTAATGTGACAAAACATTTTTTCAGGCTTTGATTTGGATTTTAGTGCTTAAATTTGCAGCAGTGGTTCGCACTTGGGATCCAACACATTCAGCATCCCTAAGAGCTTAAACGTATGCTCTGCATCCCAAAACAGTTCCAGGAAGACAAATGTCTTAAGGGTCTCTTATGTTTTAGATTATCTCAGGGTCTCAGTTAAAAATTTACACTTTATTAAAGATAATTTACTGAGTCTTAACTAAAGTTTAAGTTGAACTACAGTTTAAGATTAATAATATTTGATGTTCATGCAGTCAGTTATATGTCATGTTTTTATTAGGATGCAGTGACCAACGGTAAAATATTTAGTTAATATTTAAAACATCGGTTAATATTTATTCAATTACTTAGTTAATATCCACTAATAAATGTTAAAATATCAGTTAATATTTAGAGAATATTTACAGCTTGCCCAAGGTGTAAACTTTCATAAATATATTTGACCCAAAGTACTGTGCATTTTGTGTACTGCTTGACTACAACATCGTTTGCTTTGATATGTCTTGTTGATATTATTCTATGAATACCTTTTTAAAAACATAGCATTTGAATCATTTTTTGTGTTTATTCTTGACATCATCTAAAGCACACAGGCTTATGGAAGGGCGAGGTAGAATGAGGTAGGGTTTTTCAGTTTGTTTTTAAATATGTTTTTTGTAGTTATGTTTAATGATGGTACAGTGTGTTAGACTTGCCTTTTTTTTAAGTAAAAATTAGTTACAAATTTCATTGTCAGAGTTCACAATCTTTTCCCTTAGAAGGGAGTGCTCAGTGAACGGTTAGATCCATGTGAATACATAAAAGCAGTGAGCACGTTTTTGTTTTTAAATGGAGAGAATAGTTTAATGAGCCTCCATCTTCAACATTTGCTAACTCATGGCCAATTTTGCTTGATATTACCCTTTTCTACTGGAGTATTTGCAAGCAAATGTGAGATATGTCATTTTAATCCGTAAATAAGGAAATACTTGAAAAAATATTCCTAGTGTTTGTTTTATGTGGTTGCACTTAATATTACCATAATATACTTAAGCTTATTGTATTGAAAAATGCTGGAGGGCCTCATTTGGTATGCATGAATCAAGCCAGCTGCCCAAGAAAGATGTGAAAACAGATGGAATTTTTATGTGTTTTAGATGTTGTGATCACATGTACCACCAATCCTTCATTCTGTTTTTCAGGATGGAAACATTAAGTCATCCTTGATGCTTCCTTTTTTTCCTTCTCGCCTTTTAAATATATCTTCAAACTTCATCGATTTTTATTCCTTAAATGTCTCTTTAATTCACTTTTAATTCTGTATCTCCATTGCTGCCACTTACTTACTGACTATGGTAAGTGTCTTCAGGCCAGGCGTGGTGGCTCATGCCTGTTATCCCAGCACTTTGGGAGGCTGAGGCAGGTGGATCAGCTGGGGTCAGGAGTTCAAGACCAGCCTGACCAATATGGTTGAAACTCCGTCTCTACTAAAATTACAAAAATTAGTCGAGTGTGGTGGTGCATGCCTGTAATCCCAGCTATTCAGGAGGCTGAGGCATGAGAATTGCTTGAATCCGGGAGGCGGAGGTTGCAGTGAGCCAGGATCGCGCCATTGCACTCCAGCCTAGGTGACAGAGCAAGACTCTATCTCAAAAAAAAAAAAAAGAAAAAGAAAAAGAAATTGTAAGTGTCTTCAGTTATTTTCTTCTGATTACGTTTTCCCTCCTGTTGTGGTTAGGAATGGCAATTTCTCAGAATCTGAAATCTCAGATCCCTCAGATTCTGAGAGATTGCCCTTCCTAACTCTCACCATATCTTTGTAGTAAAGACAGTGTTTAATTCATCCCATTTACATTTCTGTTCTTATATTCAATTTATTCCTCAAGATGACCCTTTCATAACCACATCTTTTTCTGTTTACCAACATCAACCTTTAGGCTGCTGTCCTGAATGCCCTTTCTGTGTTTTGGGTCATACTCATTCTTGCCTCTGCTCTGCCTGCACTCTCCTCGGTTTATAAATCTGTCCTGTTTTTGATCTGTAGTCTACCTTTCCATCAAAGTCCAGCATATTTTCTTCCTTTCCTGTCAGATCCATCTTGATGACTTCAAGCTACGCATATCTTTCCCTTTTCAGAATTTCCACAAGTGTGTATAGTTGATGCTGTGAAATGGGATCTTCGGTTTTGCTTTTTTCTTGTATTATCTTCCAGTTGTTGATGGATTTTTGTGTCTAATTTGGATAAATACCTTCTTGGGTGCAGGGACTTTTCAAAACAAAGTTGGCCATCTTTTCCTTGTTGCATTTTCTTTTAATCATTACGCCAGTTGATATACCTTTCACTTCTTACACAGTTGAACAAAGAAGGAGAGGAGTTAATATCCTTACATAGTTCTCGTCCTCATCCTCATCCTCATCACCATGCCTCTCCTATCAATGAAGGGGCTGGTGTTATGAGTGTTGTGAGTGGTGGGTGCTCCTCCTCAACCTTCACATCCAAGTCTTCTTATTCAAGCAGAAGGAAAAAAGGAGGCTCTGAGATTGATTAAACCCCTTTGAAAAGACTTTTTGTAATAATAGGCTCATTAAATGAGCAAATAAGCTTTAGATTTTCTGGCACAGGAGAAAAAGGGGAAGGAGGGGAAATGAAAAGTAAGGATAGCGCTGGGCGTGGTGGCTCACACCTGTAATCCCAGCACTTTGAGAGGCTGAGGTGGGTGGATCATGAGGTCAGGAGATCGAGACCATCCTGGCTAATAGGGCGAAACCCTGTCTCTACTAAAAGTACAAAAAAATAACTGGGCATGGTGGCAGGCACCTGTAATCCCAGCTACTCAGGAGGCTGAGGGAGGGGAATTGCTTGAACCCGGGAGGTGGAGTTTGCAGTGAGCCGAGATCATGCCACTGCGCCACTGCCCTCCAGCCTGGGCGACAGAAAGAGACTCCGTCTCGAAAAAAAAAAAAAAAAAAAAAGTAAGGATAGCAGTATATAAAGCTAGGTAAGAGATGAATAAATGTATAATGTGTATAGGAAAAGAAAGACCAAAAAAAAGAAAAAAGGTACAGGTGAGTGGTAAGAGCAGTTTTAAGTAGGGAGGGAGGAAGCCTGAGAGAAGAGTTACTGAATTTTAAAAAAAGGAAAGTAAAAGATATGCTGAAAATTTAATAATTAAAAAAAAAAAAGGAGAGCCCAGAAGTTGGAGTGGAAAAGAAATGTACCCTTTGTTTTTGCTGTTAGGAATGGGACTAATATTTTAGATATTTAGATATTCTAATTCTCCTATTGTTTAAAAGAGCAAAACGTTATAAAGAATAAAGCTAATAAAAAGCTCTAAGAGGTCATTACCAGAAGTAACTCTTGGAAATTAAGAAGAGACTACATTTTTTAAAAATCTTAAGCTGTTGGTAGTTGTGGTGATTTTGATAATTTTGCATTGCCTGCTGGTTATGCTATCCCATTGGTAATTCAGCTCACCTGGATCTCAAAATGCTCTCAACCCAGATCGTGAACAAAAATAAACTTTTAGATATGTAACCATTTTATTTTCTGGACCTGTGTCCACAAGCCACATGTGGCCATTGAAATTAATTAAAATTAAATAAATGTTGAAATTCAGTTAGTCATCTTAAGTCATCTTCAGTGCTCAGTGGCCACATGTGGTTAGAAGTGCCTGTATTAGCACAGATGTTGAACATCTCAATCACCATGGAGCATTCTATTGGACAAGTCAAGACTGTAACACTTAGAAGAATTTATAGATTTTAAATATGTTAAATGAACAAACATTTTGCTTTCATGATTAGAATAAAATGTTTGTATTTTAAGTATACAAGTTGCTTTTAAAATAGGAAAAGAGCAGAATTGTTTTTAAAGTGATGCTTAGTTGCAAGTTTATCGACAGAATCTGTGAAATTGCTCGACTTTTTTTTTTTTTTTTTCCCCCTGGGTTTCTTTTGTAGATTCCTCAGAATCATCAAATAGGGTCTGAATATGCATATCTGTCCTCAGGCTTCCTCTGTTTTGATTTGTAACAGAATTTCAGGCACAGGAAAGATAAAAATCTGCTTTTTATTTGTAATGAATTCGAAAGGTCTTCGTGCAACTCTCATGATTGGTGAAATGTTTTCTGTAATTATGTATTCTGAAGAGTTCACATATTCTAGAATAGTGTTTCCCTGTTTTGCCTAATAAGATTCACACATGGCATGTGATTCCAAGGCTCTGACTCAGAACAATGCATCATCTCCAGCGGGGAGGGTCCTGAGAGTTGTCGTTTTAAAACTAGTGCCCCAGGCGATTCTCACCAGGCAAGTTTGCAGAACACCACTCTGACCATTGACATACTAAAGATGAATTTGGCAGGTTCACAATTGCTGAAAGACATTACATTTGCATTACCTGAGTAGGACTCCGCACTTATGTGACAGTAGAATGTGTTCACATATTTTGAGTAGTCAGAATTCTGACATTATTTTATAGTAGATGCAGGAAAGTATCATTGAACTAGTAATGAAACAGTATTTTCTTACCTGTACATTTTCAAGCATTAAGTCACAGAAAATGTTCTTGATGAAATTATTCAATTTATGTGTGTCTGTGTGTGTGTGTGTACACACATATATGCATAACTGCAGAACAAGTATATGTAAGCTCTTTCAAGTAAGGAGAGCCATAATTTAGGATCCTCCAAGTCTGAAGCTGGAGGGCAGTTACCTACAATGTAGTACTGAGGTATTATAAAAATTCAACTCATACGCATTGTGTCATAGTTGCCTTGGTAGAGCTTTTCTTTTTTGGTGTTATATATATAACAATGATGTGTCTTTCGGATTATGTGTCTTAGGTCTAATTGAACTATATTATATATTTGAGCTTAGTAACTTGGGTTGACCATGTAAAGAATCTATAATATATAAGGGAATGAAGCACACTGGATATGGCATGAGACGTCATGGCCTTGACTCCCAGTTCTGCCATGTCTTACGTGTGCTACCTACTGCAGCGTCAGTCATTTGAATGTTGAACTTTAGCTGCCAAACATGGTGGTAAGTCTAATGTAGTGATTCTTAACTAGACATGGATATTATCCTTACCTAGGGAAGTCTCTGAACTAAAATTATGCACACTATACTCCTGGAAATTCTGACATGTATATAGTCTTTATTACTTTTTGTTTTGTTTCTAAAATTGAGATAAAATTTCCATACCATGAGCTGGCATAGTAAGTGTGTAATTGGATGAGTATTTATAAATTGTATACATACATCAACTACCACTTCAGTTAAGATAGAAGATATTTGCATCAACCCAGAAAGTCCCTTCAAGTCTCATTTCTATCAATTCCCGCCCCATTCATAGGCAACGACAGTTTTGGTTTCCATCGTGATCGAGGAGTTTTGCAGTTCTTGGACTTCATATACATGCAGTCATAAAGAATGCACATTTTGCATCTCACTTCTTTTGCATAATAAGATTTTGCGGTTCATCCATGTTATTGCATGTATCAGTAGTTTACTTGCTTTCTTCTTCTACTTCTTCCATCCTTATTGCCATGTATTAGGCTGTTCTTGCTTTGCTATAAGGAAATACCTGAGACTGACTAAAAGAAAAGAGGTTTAATTGGCTCATGGGTCTGCAGACTGTACAGGAAGCATAGTGCTGGCATCTGATTCTGGGGAGGCCTCAGGAAGCTTATAATCATGGCAGAAATTGAAGAGGGAGCAAGTTTCTCACATGGCAAGAGCAGGAGCAAGAGAGAGATTTGGGGGGAGGTGCCACATTTCACAACAACCAGATCTTCAGCGAACTGACTCACTCTCTCAAGG
The DNA here is from genome assembly GCF_028885655.2 of Pongo abelii. NCBI lineage: Eukaryota > Metazoa > Chordata > Mammalia > Primates > Hominidae > Pongo > Pongo abelii. Next base: position 142,176,682 of record NC_071991.2, on the reverse strand, counting down.
ACAGCATCAAGCCATGAGGGATGCACCCCCATAACCAAAACACTTCCCACCAGGTCCCACCTCCAGCATTGGGGATTACATTTCAACATGAGATTTGGGTGGGGACAAATATCCAAACTATCATTCTACCCCTGGGCTCCCAAATTTTATGTCTTCCTTGTGCTGGAAAATACAATTCATGTCTTTCTAATAGTCTTCCAAAGTCTTACTTATTCCTGCAGTAATTCAAAAGTCCAAAATCTCATGTGAGACAAAGCAAGTTCCTTCCACCTATGAGCCTGTAACATCAAAAACAAGTTAATTACTCCTAAGATACAATGGGGGTATAGGAATTGGGTTAATATTCCTGTTCTGAAAGGGAGAAATCAGCCAAAAGAAAGGGACTACAGACCCCATGCAAGCTCAGAAACCAGCAGGGCAGTCATTAAATCTTAAAACGCCAAAATAGTCCTTGACTTCAGGTTCTGCATCTGGGGAACACTAGTGTAAGAAGTGGGATCCCAAGGCCCTGGGCAGCTCCACCCCTGTGGCTTTGCAGGGTGGAGCCCCTATAGCTGCTTATAGGCTGTTGAGTGCCTGCAGCTTTTCCAGGTGCAGGATGCAACCTCTGGTGGATCTACCATTCTGGGGTCTGGAGGACGGTGGCCCCCTTCCCATAGCTCACTAGGCAGTGCTCTAGTGGGGACTCTGTGTGGAGGCCCCAACCACATATTTCGCCTCCACCCTACCCTAGTAGAGGTTCTCTGTGAGGGCTCCAGCCCTGCACTGCAGCAGGCTTCTGCCTGGGCAGCCAGGCTTGGAAATGTAGGCAGAGGCTGCCAAGCATTCTTCAGTCTTGCACTCTGCATGCCTACAGGCTTAACACCATGTGGAAGCTTAGAAGGCTTATGGCTTACACCCTTTGAAGCAGCAGTCTGAGCTGTATTTGGGGCCCTTTGAGCCAAAGCTGGAGCTAGAGCATCCAGGATGCAGGGAGCAGTGTCCTGAGGCTGTGCAGGGCATCTGGGCCTGGGCCTGGCCCAAGAAACTATTCTTCCCTCGTAGGCCTCTGGGCTGTGATGATAGGGGCTGTTGTGAAGTCTCTAAAATTCCTTGCAGGTCTTTTCCCTGTTGTTTTGGATATTTTAATAGCACTTGGCTCCCTTTTAGTTGTGCAAATCTCTCTACCAAGTGTTTGCTCCACAGCCTGCTTGAATTTCTCTCCCAAGAGAGGCTTTTTCATTCTCTGCCACTTGAGTAGGCTGTACATTTTTCAAACTTTTATGTTCTGCTTTCGTTTAGATATAAATTTCAACTTTAAGACATTTGTTTGTTCCACATCTGAGCATAGGTTGTTTGAAGCAGTCAGGGCACATCTTGGTTGCTTTGCTGCTTAGAAATTTTATGCACCAGATACTCTAAATTATCACTCTGAAGTTCAAACTTCCACAGATTCCTGTGGCAGGGCACATTGCAGCCAAGTTCTCTGCTAAGTTCATAACATGGGTGACCTTTGCTCCAGTTCCCAATAAGTTCCTGATTTCTATCTGAGACCTCACCAGCCTAGACTTCACTGTCCATATCCCTAACAGCATTTTGGTCACAACGATTTAACCAGTTTTCAAGAAGTTGCAAACCTTCCCTCATCTTCCTGTCTTCTAGCCCTCCAAACTCTTCCAATGTCTGCCTGTTAGTCAATTGCAAAGCCACCTCCTCATTTTCAGGTATCTTTATAGCAGTGCGCCACTCCTTGCTACCAATTTTCTGTATTAGGCCATTCTTGCGTTGCTGTAATGAAATACCTGTCCAGCCACGGTGGCTCATGCCTGTAATCCCAGCTACTTGGGAGGCTCAGGCAGAAGAATCACTTGTACCTGGGAGACAGAGGTTGCAGTGAGCCGAGATTGCGCCACTGCACTCCAGCCTGGGCGACAGAGTGAGAGTCTGTCTCAAAAAAAAAAAAGAAAAGAAAAAAAGCCCTGAGACTGGGTAATTTATAAGAGTTTTAATTGGCTCACATTTCTGTGGGCTGTACAGGAAGCATAATCCTAGCATCTACTTCTCCTAAGACCTCAGGAAGCTTAAAATTATGGTGGAAGGCAAAAGGGGAGCAGGCATCTCACATGATAGGAGTATGAGCAAGAAAGAGAGTGGGAGAGAAGCTGCTATTCTTTACAACAACCAGATCTCAAGACAACTCACTCACTGTCTCCAGGACAGCAGTAAGCCATGAGGGATCTGTCCCGATGGCCCAAACACCTCCTACCAGGCCTCACCTTCAACATTGGGGATTACAATTTGACATGAGATTTGGGTGGGGACAAATTTTTAAACTATCCCTTCCCATATAGTAGCCATTAACTGAGTAAACTACACTTTTTATCCATTTTTCTGTTAATGGGTTGTATTTGGTGTTTTCAGTTTTTGCCTTTATCAGTAAAGCTGCTGTAAAATCCTTGTACAAATCTTATTGGAAGAAAAAAGGTAACTATGTGAGATGATAAGTTAATTAGCTTGATTGTGGTAATCATTTCACAATGTATATGTATATCAAAACATCATGCTGTACACCCGTGATGGTTAATACTGAGTGTCAACTTGATTGGATTGAAAGAGGCAAAGTATTGATCCTGGGTATGTCTGTGAGACTGTTGCCAAAGGAGATTAACATTTGAGTCAGTGGGCTGGGAAAGGCAGACCCACCCTTAATCTGGGTGGGCACCATCTAATCGGCTGCCAGTGTGGCTAGAACATAAAGCAGGCAGAAAAATGTGAAAAGACTAGACTGGCCTAGCCTCCCAGCCTACATCTTTCTCCCATGCTGGATGCCCTTGAACACTGGACTCCAAGTTCTTCAGTTTTGGCACTTGGACTGGCTTCCTTGCTCCTTGGCTTGCTGACTGCCTATTGTGGGACCTTTTGATCATGTGAGTTAATAAAATCCCATATATATATATATAAAATTTATATATATAGATGTAATCCCATATAATAATATATTATATAATATGCATATATAATTATATGCATATAATATATAATATATAATTATATGTGCATATAATATATATAATTATATATGCATATAATATATAATATATAATTATATATGCATATAATATATAATATATAATTATATATGCATATAATATATATAATATATGCATATAATATATAATATATAATATATAATTATATGTGCATATTATATAATATATAATTATATATGCATATTATATATAATACATAATATATATATTTATCCTATTATTTCTGTCCCTCTAGAGAACTCTGACTAATACAACACCTTAAACATATATAATTTTTGTATGTTGATCACATTTCAGTAAAGCTGGAAAAATCTTTTTTTGTCGATGAATGCTTTTCTTTATTTGGGGTAAATACCATAGAGTAATTGTATATTTAACATTATGACCTGCCAGCAGGTGTTCCAAGTGGTTGAACTGTTTTACAATTCTACCAGCAATGAGTGTAGTTTCAGCAGCTTCATACCCTCTCAATATCTGGTTTTAGTTGTCTTGATTTTTAGACATTCTAGTGGATGTGAAATAGCATCATTATGGTTTTGATTCAATTTTCATTTCCTTTTCATGTGCTTGTTTAGCTATTTGTGTATTTTCTTTTGTGGAGTGTCATCAGTTCAAACCTTTTGCTTAATTTTTATTATGTTGGTGATGGTTTTATTGATAATTTGTAGCCATTGCTTATATATTTGAGATACAAGCATTTTGCTACATATGTATTACAAATGTGGTCTCCCAATCTGTGACAGTTTTCATTTAAATGTGGAGGAGAGTAGCGGAGAAAGTTGGCGGATCCTCTGAGTCCCAGGAGTACCAGTACATTTGGTAGCTGTCTTAATTCCCTCTGGAAATAATTGTTTCCTTCAGAGCATAGCCCTAAAATGTTAAGAGGGGGCAAATTCTTGGCTTCTCTTGTTAGACCTAGGCCAAGAACTGGGGTGCTACAGTCAGATTATTTTTTTCTTCAGTTGTTTCAGTTTTATTTGTTCTGTTCAGCACTGTATCTTTTAAATGATTCCTTTTCATGTTCCTGATTAGGTTAACAAAGTATTGTCTTTTTCCTTCCCCAAATAATCAGTTCATTTAACTCTTCAACCCCATCTTTTGCTTTTGACTTAAGGAAATTTCTAGCTCTTAGGATTTTTTTGTTATTTCTAGTTTATAATTAATTCATAGTTTTATTGCATTGTGACCATAGAATGTTATCTGGCTTATTTTTTGCTATTTGGACCTTTTGTGTAGTTTTCTTTGTGGCCTGGGCATATTTCAATAGACAGTGAAAAAGATCTATTTTTGTAAATTTTCAATAGACAGTGGAAAAGATCTATTTTTATATCACAGCATTTGATATACTTCACTTAATTAGAGCTCACTAGTTATTTTTTATTTGTCCTTTATCTTCCCGAATTGAGAAAGGAAAATAAGCTTCTTCCACTAGTGATGTATGACCCCTGGTTTCTTTTAGTTTTTAATTACAAGGCAAGCCTTTGCCCATTTTCAATATTTTAGAGTTCTGTTAGTTTAGGGATATTATTTATAGCATATAGTTGGTCAGTTTATTAAAAATGCAGAAGGGACACAAGCCCAGAAAAGATTTTAAGGAAAAGCTGCTGCTTGAGCAAAGTCTTGTTGAAAGGAAGAAGGACCATGGTAATATATGAGGTGTGAGGAAGGAAGGGGGCCCCGCAGGAAAAGTAGGAGGACCTTGAGGCAGAGGTGGCTGCTACAAGGCTTTGGAGTGACAGCCAGCCAGTCATAGCATTTCCAAGTAATTTTTTATATATTGAAGTTTTTCTTCTGTAGTTATTTTTTTTTTTCGCTATATACATGAAATTTTATGGGTTTAAAAATGTTTAAAAATAAGCATTTGTTTCCTTTAAACTTTTTGGGGGCTTGTTTTGTTTAAAATTAAACTGCAGTTTGGTTACACTTTCATCTCCTGAGGACTTTACAGGGATCTTTTAATTGCTTAAGTATATTGAATGTTTCTATGGAGAAGTCTGAGGCTGGTTTGATTTTTTTTTTCCACTAAAAATACTTTTGGGCTTTTGTCTTTAAGTACCAGCAAGTTTAGTTATACCCAATTCAGTGTTATCATTCTGTATTGGTGTGTCCTGACATGTGTGTGCCCTGTCAGTCTATAAGTTTAAGTCTTCCGCTAGTTCTGGAAAATTTGTCTTTAATTTGTTCCGTGTTCTTCTTGGGAAAGCAGTTAGACACATGTAATTTTTATTAATCTTCTTTCTAATTCGTTGTTAATTTCCGTGTCCTTTTGCTCATTTCTTCATTGTGTCTTTCATGCCCCTTAATGGATTTTTCGGTGATGCTTTTTCCACTTTGAGCAGCTTCTTGCTTAGATTTAATTTTTTTTAATGATCTCTGCAAGCTCCTAAGTCATCTCATTCTGTGGTTTTGCCATATCTTTCAAGAGCTCTTTTAACTCTTCTTTGAGTGATTTTACTTTTTCATGAAGTTCTTCAAGTTTTAGTGATATTTTAGTCATGATTATTATTTACTTGGTGGAAACATTTTTTTCTGGTGACATTTTCTTAGCTGTTTTTCTTGTTTTTCCTATCACTTAACCCTCCATCGCATGCCCCCCCCCCTCCGTTTCTTCCCTACCTCTCTTTTTTTCCCCTCCTTCCCTCTCTCTCCTTTAATATCTTCTATTCCAGGTCCTCTGCCAGTTCCTCTCTCTGAATCTTTGAATGAATTGAATTCCCCCTGGACCTCTGATCTGAAACAGGTTTATGTTGGGGCTGGAAGAGAAGAGAGAGCAGCATTTCTTCCTTTATGGCACAGGAGTGTATATTAGAGAGGATTTAACCTTGACTCCTTACTGCCAGTGCCCTGGAAGCCACAGTCGGTTCACAGATCACTGTTTTCCACCCACCTCAATAACGGTGTTTCCCACATGGAGTTTGAGTGAGTCTGTGGCAGAGCCCTCCTCTGCCATCTTCCCTCACCCTTGCTTGGGTTTCACTGTTCTTTCATATACATTGTGAGTGGGATGATAGATTTTTGCCTAGCTTTATTTAAGATGGGAATTACATTTCTTTTTAGAAATTCTTCTGTTGTTTTGGGATGTAGTAAGGGCAGGTTTCTTCTCAACACTGTCTTAAAAAAAGATTTTTCTTTCCTTTACATCTTTCAGTAAATGTGTTCCAGCTAACAAAGCCTTCTTCAGAGTAACATTTAAGATTTGGTTTCTTGACTCCTTCCATCCTTCCTTTCATTGTCTGGTGATATTTCTTCCCATTGTTGTTTTCCTCGAGGACTAGATTTCACTGTCTATGGTTTGAATTCCCAGATGAGATAACTATGAACAAGTAGGGCATGAGTGTGCTGTGAGGATTATTTGTTTGGAGGGCATAACTTGGTATTGCATTTATTAAAAATATTGTAGAGATCAATATTTCCATCTCAGTTTATTTCTCTGGGCTATGTTGTACTTCTTTGTGCATTTATGAGGTTGTATATTTTATGACTTATTAAGGCAAGCTTGGATGCATCTTTTAAAAATAATAGGCATAGGTTTTACTTGCCTGCCATTTTTCTGGAAGCACTGGTTTCCTTTTGTTATTGAATTCTACTTAGTGTTACCAACTTAGCATTGCTTTTTACATTTCAAAGATCAAAGATATAATTTTTAAAAGTGCATAGTTCTATACTTCAATGGGGGAGGAGATAACTATTTTAGTTTCTATCATCAAATACCAAAAGTTGTTTTCAAAGGCACTACAGACAAAAAAAGAGTTGGGATGGGGAAGAAAAAACAAAACAAAAGTCACTACCTGCAATTCAGTAAAAATGACCAACAGCATGTGCTGCCATGCAGTGCTTACAATTGTTTCAAATTTACAAACAGAGCAATAAAACCCATTTAGCATAATGAAATATTTATTTTTATCCAATATATTTGCAAGCTGTTCTCCATTCATCATATTTGCAAGCAGCAGCAGCAACATTTCTTTAACATGAGCCAAATGTAATTTCCAGCTGTTGAAATTGTTTTTTAAGTCTTGTTAAAAACAGTTATCTAACAACAAACCTCAATACATCCCCTTTTCCACTTTTTTCTTGATTTTATTTAAGAGTAAGTGTTTTTCAGTGATGCTTGATATTTGAGATAGGAATAGAGTATATAAATAAAAGGCATTCTTATCTTTATATAACTTACTCTTTCATTCACCAGGTGAGTTAATCAAAATTTTAATTTTGCATACTTTTTGTTTCACAATTTAAAAAGCATAGAGTAAAAAGACAAAAAGCCTATGGCCTCTAAAACAGAGAAAAGCTAGCTATAACATAATGCATTTTTGAACTGCTAAAATGTGAAGATTCTATTATTCTACTGTAGATTTGAGTCAAGACCTGTGCAAAAGCCCTGGAGGTTAAAATAATTCCTCAGCTTCATCTTTTGTGGTGTAAGTTTACATACACAATGGATGTTATTCTAAAGCTGCTTATCCTTTAGATTCGGTTATTCTTATAGTATACGACAGTATTATGTAGATAAATGGTCAAAAATTACTTTCTGTATATTTGATGTTTTTTGTTCAGTTGTCTAAAGTTGCTTTTTTAAGGGAAGAAATAATACAGAAACAATGATTATTGTTATTATTCGCCCAAGGTTACAAGAGCAAACTAATCAAGCCTAGTTTTGACTAATCTAGCTAGTTTTTGCTCTCTTTTGCCTCTGGGCCTCTGCCTGGAATAATTTCATTGCCTTCATCTTTTCTTACTTAGTTAAGCTTTTTAAGTAATAATAAAACTACTTACCATTTTGATTACTTATGGTCTCAGTTTCTGTGGTTTGCTTTCTTTCGTGCTTATAGCTGAATTGGCTTTGTCCTTTCTGCATGCCCCTATAGAGCTTTGTACTTACCCACCTTAGGAATCATCTCACTGTATGATTCTACTTGTCTTTCCTATCTTCTTGACCAGAAATATATTTTACATTTATAAAATATAAGGTGAACCACATACATAAATTTAAATCTTGCTGTAGCCATGTTAAAAAAGTAAAAGAAGGAGGACAAATTCATTCTGTCTTATCTTCTAACCTACCATATTCAGAATATTATCATTTTAGCAAATGACTAATGTAAAATTATTAATGATATATTTTATATTCTTTTTGTACTAAGTCTTCAAAATCTAGTGTTTATTTTACACTTACAGCACATCTAAGTTGGTATGATCTGCATTTCAAATGCTCAATACTACACATGGCTGGTGGCTACCATATTGTTATACAATAGTTCTAGTCTGTGGTCTGCTTGAAGGTTGAAACCATGTCTGGTTTTTACTGTACTTATGGCTACAGTTAGTGCCCATTAAATATGTGCCTATGAATGAATGAATGAATGAGCGAGTAAAATATGCTGGGAGGGATATTATATTGAGTGATGCCAATAGCTAATAATATTAGTACCATTTGTCAAGAGACCTAAAGGGACACTGGCTAAAAATAGGACTGTGATCTCAGAGAAGTCTATACATTTCAGTCATAAGTTAGGACAGTGGGGACAGGTTTTGAATAGATTAATTGCCAAGGATTGATTACTGGGGACAGATAGGAGAAGAAATTAATGGCCAGTCTCTATCCAGGGTCTACTTTCCAGCTGATATCCTTTGATCCAGAGCATTTGACAGTCAGCCATCACTCTTACTGGTAGACTAATCACCTTCTACCACAGTAGTCCTATTCAAATTCAAAATCAAGTCCTGTACATACACTTTTAATACAAATAGAGGCCAATGTGTCTAATTTGGTTTGCTGCTCAAAATATAAAACTTGATATAACTTGGTACAGTCATTATGGATAGCAATTCGGTATTATGTAGAAATGTGAATAGTGTGCATATCCTATGACCCAGTGATTATTTTGGTACAGCCGTGCATTGCTTAATAATGTGTACATGTTATGAGAAATGGATCATTAGGGGATTTTGTCTTTGTGCAGACGTCATAGAGTGTACTTACACAAATCTAGATGGTCTGTCCTACTACGTAACATATTATGATATATCCATCCTGTTGCTTCTAGGCTACAAACTGATACAGCATGTTACTGTACTGAATACTGTAGGTGATTGTAACACAATGGTAAGTATTTGTTTATCTAAACATGTCTAAATAGAGAAAAAGTACACTAAAAATACAGAAGAAAAGATAAAAATGGTACACCTGTCTAGGGCACTGACTGTGAATGGAGCTTACAGTACTTTCCTGGAAATTGCTCTGGGTAAGTCAGTGAATGTCTGCTGAATGAATGTGAAGGCCTAGGACATGACTGTACATGACGTTAGACTTTCTAAACACTGTACACTTAGCCTGTACTAAATTTATTAAAACAGTTTCCTTTCTTCAGGAATAAATTAACCTTAGCTTACTGTGACATTTTTACTCTATAAACTTTAAATTTTTAAAAACTCTTTTGTAATAAAACAGCTTAAAACAAACACATTGTAAGCTGTAAAAATATTTTTTCTTTATATCTTTATGCTATAAGCTTTTGTCTATTTTTTTTTTTTTTATGTTTTAAACTTTGTTGTTAATAACTAAGACACAAACGCACCCATTAGCTCATGTCTATACAGGGTCAGGGTTGTCAGTATTACTTTCTTCCACCTCATATCTATCCCACTAGAAGGTCTGCAGGGACAGTAGCACTCATGGAGCTGTCATCTGCTATGATAACAATGCCTTCTGGAATACCTGCTAAAAGGACCTGCCTGAGGCTGTTTCACATTTAACTTTTTAAAAAACTAGAGAGTACACTCTAAAATAATGATAAATATATAGTATAGTAAATACATAACATGGTCATTTATTGTCATTATCAGGTAGTATGTGCTATACATAATTGAATGTGTTATACTTTTATATGACTGGTAGCACAGTAGATTTGTTTATACCAGTATCACCACAAACACGTAAGTAGCACAACCGTGACGTTATGTGCCATGACATTACAATGGCTATGACATCACTGGGTGATAGGAATTTTTTGGCTCCATTATAATCTTTTGGGTCTACTTTCATATATGCAATCTGTTGCTGACTAAAATGTCATTACGTGATCATGGCTATATGTACTTTTGAAAAAATGTTTTATATTTGCATAAGGAGGCCTATAAATGATAACTGCAGCTTTTTAAAAAATCATGAAAACATGTAAGTCACCTAACATCTATTATTAGGAGATGAGATAATTTTGACACATTCATTAGCTCTGTAGAGAAATCAAATGAATCTAGTGAACTAGATTTGTATTTCTAAATGGAAAGCCCTTGAAAACATAGTGTTGAATGATATAATAAGCATGTTTTGGAACACTTTTCTAAAAAATTAAAAATAACGCATCACACAATATTACATATTGCTCATTGATGCAAATACATGCCATATAAAAGTAAACAAAACAACCACAGCTAAACCATAAGGGTAAAGCTAGAATAGTATATACTACTGGTAAGGCGTGTGGGAGTGGGTTGGGGGCATTAGAGAGGACTCTAGGGCCTAAAAGCTTCTCTAGTTTCACTGCATGACAAAGCACTGAATGATAGCAACTGGCGATTTTAGGTGGAGGTCACAGAGGTTTTATATTATTCTTTGATGTATTTTGGATTTAATTTATAAGATACATTTTATGCATTCTCAGAGACCCAGAGGATTTCCCTTGGGTCTGTACAATATATTTTGAAAGTAAAAATTTAGGATTAAAAATAGTAGGGATATTTTTTCATTTTAGTCCTTTTACAAATTATTTCAGTTCTTTGCTGAAAAAGGGTGCACAGATGGAGCAGTAGCCCTTTTGATGTACACCAACAAGTACAAAAGTGCATTATATAAACAAATTTACTTTATCCTGTCTCTCAGGCTGGAATTGTAATATATTAGGAAATACCTAAAAACTCAGTGTCCCACAGGGCTTTCTGTATTCTCATGTGTTAAGGTAAAAAGTATTTTTTAAAGTATGAAATGGTCTGAGCCTTTGAAACACTTTAGGCTGTGATGTATTTTAATTCAATTGCACAAGCACTTATGGAATGCCTGTTGTATGTACAGATACTGCATCAAGCGTGAGGATGACTAGGAGAGAGTGAGTAGAAAATGAGAGGAGGCGGGGAAATGACTGCTCTAGACTTCTAGGATGTTGACACAGTTTGGAAATGATCAATGGAAGAAATAAACCTTGACTGTTGGAGTGGGAAGCAGTATATTTTGTTAATGGAGTTATCAGTATATTGCCTCTCAGCTCTGCATCCTGCCTTTATTATCTGCTCTGATAATGGAGCTGGACCTTTAGAGCATTTCTCCTTTGCCATGAGTTTGATGTTGAACTGTGTCAGTAGAGGGCTTAGAGGGAGGCTGCTGGATGAAAGGGCTACTCTTCACTTTCCAATGTCCTTGTCTTGTCAGGTGCCTGAAGCACAGTGTTTTTTCTGAAGTACCCTGTGGTCAGTTCCCTTGGTCAGTTTCCTGGCATCCTTTTAGATGGTTATGCAGAAGATTACTATCAGGTGGGGACACCTCCTTCCACCTGCTTTCGCTAGTACCCTTCAGGGGGCTTTGCAGTGAGTTTCAAGGCTGGCACCTCCCTGTGGATGTGTCTCCAACACTCAGGAGTGAGCAGGTCCAGCTAGTCTTCCATTGAGCCCTTTTTAGTGATGCCATTTCTTAGTCCCAGCAGGTGGCTTCCTAGTCTCTGGATCCACTCTCAAGTTCAAATTACTTTCACAAATTACTTTCTCTGTTTATGTTAGCCCATGGGACCTTCTGATTGGATTGTGTTGCATAGAGAAAGCAAACTCTGTTTGTTCCAGCATGCTAAAGTCAACAAAATTGACTTTAATATTTAAAAGATCTCTTTAATCTTTTCTCCATTTTTCTTTCTGTAGGGCTTTAACCTAGCTCTATGAATGGGTTACTGGATTAGTAGATGAGAACATCTCTATGGCTCCTACCATGTATTGCATTGGAAAAGCCATCTGCATTGTTATCATTATTAAAGTTGATGTTTGCGATTTTTACATTTCATATATCATCCTTTATGCTTCACTTTTCCTATCCTAAATGCACAGCAGTGGCTTTGTGGTATAACAAAAATAATGTGGAATTTATTGCCATCTGGATCTAGTTTGATTCAGGTGCCACAGTTATATTATAATTGTATAACACAAAAATACTAACTCTTATATATCTAAGTTCTTACTTTGAAGACCACAGGAAAATAATTATGTAACTTATATAATTACTTTGCATCTTTGAGCTCATTTTCCATGAGATATTTTGGTTGCTGTAGGGTTAATCATGTTATAATAAAACATTTGGCATAGTATGTGGGGAAGAGTACTGTCATCATGGATAGCTGCCATGATAGACATCTTTTGTGTGCCTTTTTTTTTTTTTTTTTTTTTTTTGAGACAGAGTCTCACTCTGTTGCCCAGGCTGGAGTGCAATGGCATGATCTCAGCTCACTGCAACCTCTGTCTCCCAGGTTCTCCTGCCTTAGCCTCCTGAGTAGCTGGGATTACAGATGTGTGCCACCATGCCCAGCTAATTTTTATTTTTAGTAGAGACAAGGTTTCACCATGTTGGCCAGGCTGGTCTCGAACTCCCGACTTCAGGTGATCCGCCCACCTCGGTCTCCCAAAGTGCTGGGATCACGCGTGAGCCACCATGCCCAGCCTGTTGTATGCTTTCTAATATGGCCTCAGTAAGTGGCAGCTATATTGTGTTCTGTTCTTTAGCTTATTTTAAAAAATTTTGCCCTCGTTTGTTTAAAACACATACTACTAATAAACAAAATTATTATATTTCCTAGAACAACTTTAGTGTCATTAGCAAGATTTCCATGAAAGAATGCTGCACAAAATAATATCAGTTAGGATGTTTCACGTAAGTTAGTGTGATTGCTGCTGTTCTGCTATTTTCAGTTAAACATTTTGTTTTGAAATACTTACAGAATGATATGCAGTTTTAAGTAATATAGAGAGATCTCATGTGCCCTTCGGCAAGTTTTCACTGCTAATATCTTGCAAAATTATAGTACTATATCACTATGGGAAAATTGACACATTGATACAATTCAGTCATCTTCTGCAGATTTCACCACTCCTACATTATGTGTATTGTACATGTAGGCATTCAGTTCAATTAAAGTTTATCACGTGTGTAAGTTGATGCCGCCACCACCATCACAATCAAGATACAGCACACTTCCCTCTGCACAAGCATGCCTGTTGCTACCTTTATAACCATGCTCTCTGCTCTTCATTCTTAACTTCAGGAAACCACTAATTTATTCTCTATAATTTTGCCATTTCAAGAATGTTATATGAACTGAATCCTGAAAACATTATGGGGTTTGGTTTTTTCACCCAGCATCTTTCTGTAGAGATGTATCTAGATTGTCACATGTACGAAGAGCTCGTTCCTTTTTCTTGTTGAGAAGTGTTCCACAGTATGACATACCATGGTTTGTTTTACCTCTCACGTGTTGAAGAGCAGCTGGGTTGTTTCCAGTTTAGGACTATTACAGATAAAACTTTTATGAACATTCTTGCATAGGTTTTTCTGTGAACATAAGTTTTCATTTCTCTGGGTTTACATGCCCAAGAGTGCAATTGTTGTGTTGTAGGGTAGTTCCATGTTTAGTTTTATATGATACTGCCAAACTTTTTTCAGAGCGGCTGTACCATTTTACATTCCCATCAGCAATATATGAGTAGTCCATTTTCTTTGCTCCCTCACCAGCATTTGATGTAAAATAAAAGGTATGTTGTGATGTCTTATTGTGGTTTTTATTTGATTTTCCCTAATGACTAATGATGTTGAACATCTTTTCATGTGCTTGTCTGACATCTCTATAGCCTCTGTTCTGTTTGTAAAATTTTTTTGAAAACAACATTTCTTGTAGTTTTCTTACAATTCTTTTTTGAAAATAAGCAGGAAAAAAACTGATCTGTTTAGGTTTCTCTTTTGGCTATTTGCTATAGCAGTTGTTCCTGGGTTTCCAAATCATGGCTTCTTTTCTAGAAGTTATCTCACATATCTAGATTTATCTCAGGTTCTTCCTAACTATCTTAGTCTGTTCTCACGTTGCTGTAAAGATACTACCTGAGACTGGGTAATTTATAAAGGAAAGAGATTTAATTGACTCACAGTTCTGCATGGCTCGGGAGGCCTCAGGAAACTTACAATCATGGTGAAAGGGGAATAGGAAGCAAGCACCTTCTTCACGTGGTGGAAGGAGAGAGGAGAGTGAACAAGAGCAGGGAAAACTGCTTTATAAAACCAGCAAATCTCATGAGAACTCCCTCACTGTTACGAGAACAGCATAGGGGAAACCGCTCCCATGATCCAATCACCTTCCACCTTTGACACATGGGGATTACAATTCAAGATGAGATTTGGGTGGGACACAAAACCTAACCATATCATTAACATTCTGTTTTCATGTTTCCTTTAATTTGGGAATAACCAAAATAAACAAGGAAACCCAAACTCAAGCCCAAACAACAAAACCGCTCTGAACCACATTCACTAACAATGTATCTATTCTACAAATTTTATTTGATGTTTTAAATTCTTAAACATTTTTTTAAATAATGCCTTTTAATTTTTAATCACCATTAGTATAAAATATTTCCATTAAGCAGAGACACCTTGGGGTAAATGCAATGTAGAGAAAGTGGAAAAGTAGGAGATAAGCTATCTAAAATATTGTATTATTCATTGTAAGGAGATCATAGGAAGGCCCATATAATTAGAATATAAACAGAACTGTAAAATTGTGAAAGGTGATAGCCAGGAATAGCAAGAAACATCTTGTGAAATGTGGCCAAGCATTGGAACAAACTAACAAATAAACGATACAGAAGATACTAAATAGTTGTAAATAGTACTAGCATCTGTCGGTTGCTCAAGATAGGAACATGAAGGTTATCTTTGATTCCTTTTGCACTGTCTTCCATATCCAGTCTCAGCCAGTCCAGCCCGTTCTATCTCCTGAATACATCTTGACATACATCCATTTTTCCTTGCCCTAATCCAAGTCACCATCTTTCCTGGGCTATTGGAATGACCTCCTAACCAGCTTCACTCTTGTACCTGTCTAACTTCTTCCCACTGTAAAATGAAGAATAATCTTTAGAAACATATTAAATGTTATTAATTGATAAATAATAATTGTATATATTTATGGGGCTACAATGTGATGTGCTGATATATGTTTACAGTGTGGAATAACTAAATCCGGCTAATTAACAAATCCATCACCTCAAATACTTATTTTTTGTGGTGAAAACATTTAAAATCTACATTTTATTTGATTTTAAAATATACAATGCATTATTATTTATTATAGCCATCCTTCTGTGCAATAGATCGCTCAAATTCCACTTGTCGAACTGAAACTTTATACCCTGTGAACATCTTCCTTTACCTCATCTACCCCAACCCCCAGCCTCTGGAAAAACCCCTATTCTACTCTCTTCTATGAGTTCAACTTTTTTAGATTCCACATGTAAGTGAGATCATGCTGTATTTATCTTTCTTTGTCTGGCTTATTTCACTTAGCATAATGTCTTCCAGGTTCATTCCTGTTGTTACAAATGACAGAATTTCCTCCCTTTTAAAAGGCTAAATAGTACTCTATTGTGTATATGTACCACATTTTCTTTATCCATTCATCCGATGACAGACACCTAGGTTGCTTCCACATCTTAGCTATTGTGAATAATTCTGCAGTGAGTATGGGGGTACAGATATCTTTGACATACAGTTTTCAATTCCTTTTGGAAATATACCTAGAGGTAGGATTGCTGGCTCACATGGTAATTCTATTTTAAATTTTCTGAGGAACCTCCATACTGTTTTTCAAAATTGCTGTGTTAAAGCAGGTTTCTCATAAGCAGCAATGCAAGCAAAAGACAATGGAGTAAGACCTTTAAAATATTCTAAAAAGTAAATATCAACTCAGAATTTTATCTTTCCAAAGCAAATATCTTTCCAAATTGGAGGCAAACTAAACTTTTTCAGAAACACAAAGTAATTGATCTCTAAAAGACCCAAGAAATGTTAAAGGAGTCCTTCAGGAAGAAGGAAAATGATACCAGGGAGAAATATGAATCAACACAAAGAAACAAAATGCTGGGAATGGTGTCTACAAGGCAAAATATAGGAGAATGTTTTTCTTGCGACTTAAGTATTTTTGGAAGATAATTGACCATTTAAACAAAAATGATAAAAACTAAATGTGGGGTTAATAACATGAAAAGACTGGGCTTGGTGGCTTGCGCCTGTAATCCTAACACTTTGGGAGACCGAGGCGGGCGGATCACCTGATGTGGGGAGTTTGAGACCAGCCTGGCAAACATGGTGAAACCCCATCTCTACTAAAAGTACAAAAAATAGCCAGGTGTGCTAGCAGACGCCTGTAATCCCAGCTACTCAGGAGGCTGAGGCAGGAGAGTGGCTTGGACCTGGGAGGCAGAGGTTGCGATGAACTGAGATCGCACCACTGCACTCCAGCCTGGGCGACAGAGTGAGACTCCCTTAAAAAAAAAACCAGAAATCAGAAAACAAAAAACCCAAAAACCATATGAAAAACAGAATGCATAATAACATACAAAGGCCAAAAGGGGAGAAAGGAAGTATACCTTTATATTTTTAGTGTGCTATGTGAGAAGTTATATCACTTCTAAGTAGACTAGGAAAATTTCAAAATAAATATTATAAATTTTAGAGTATGTAACAAAACTAATAGTTATCACTAAATATGCCAATAAAGAAGAAAAAAATTCAAAAAAATAAAAAAGAAAAACTGTTAATATGCATTTCCTCAATAGTGCGCAAGGGTTTCTTTCTCTCTATATCCTTCCGTGCCAACATTTGTTATCTTTTGCCTTCTTTTTTGTTTGTTTTGAGACAGGGTTTCGCTCTGTTGCCCAGGCTGGAGTACATCTTGGCTCACTGTGATCTCCACCTCTGGGTTCAAGCGATTCTCCCACTTCAGCCTCCCGAGTAACTTAAATTACAGGCATGCACTACCACGCGTGGCTATTTTTTTTCTTTTTTTTTTTTTTTTTAAGTAGAGATGGGGTTTCGCCATGTTGGCCAGGCTGCTCTTGAACTCCTGACCTCAAGTGATCCGCTGGCCTTGGCCCCCCAAAGTGCTGGGATTACAGGCTTGAGCCATTGTGCCTGGCTTAGCTTTTGTCTTTTAGATAATAGCCATAGTAACAAGTGCTAAGTGATATTTCATTGTGATTTTAATTTGCATTTCTCTGATGATTAGTGATGATGAATATTTGTTTATCTGTTATTCATTTGTATGTCTTTTATTGAGAAGTGTCTGTTTAGGTCTTTTCCTTGTTTTTGATTGATGTATTTTCTTGCTATTGAGTTATTTGAATTCTTCATGTATTTTGAATATTGGCCTCTTATCAGATATATAGTTTGCAAATACTATATCTCAGTCCATGGATTGTCTTTTCCCTCTATTAGTTGCTTTCTTTGCTGTGCAGAAGACTTTTAGTTTGATGCAATCCCATTTTTCTATTTTTGCTTTTGTTGCCTGTACTTTTGGCAAAAGAACTCTTTGCCTAGCCCAATGTCATGAAGCATTTCTCTGTTTTTTTCTTGTAGTTTTACAGTTTCAGGTCACATGTTTAATTCTTTAATCCATTTGAGTTGATGTTTTCATATGGGGTTAGAAAAGGGTCCAGTTTTATTCTTTTGCCTGTGGATATTCAGTTTCCTCATTTATTGAAGAGACTATTCTTTCTCTGTTGTGTGCTCATGATACCTTTGTCAAAAATCAATTGACCATATATATGTGAGTTTATTTCTGGCCTCTCTATTCTGTTCTTTCAGTCATCGTGTCCGTTTTTATGCCAGTACCATATTGTTTTGGTTACTATAGCTTTGTACTAGATTTGAAGTCAGATAGTGATGCCTCCAGCCTTGTTCTTATTGCTTGAGATTACTTTGACTATTGAATTAAAGATCTTTTGTGGTTCCCTATGAGTTTTAGGATTGTATTTCTATTTCTGTGAAAAGACATTGGAATTTTGCTAGGGATTGCATAGACTCTATAGATCACTTTGGGTAGTATGGGCATTTTAACATTATTAATTTTTCCAATCCATGGACACAAGATATCTTTTTCTTTGTGTCATTTACAACTTATTTCATCGTTTCATAGTTTTCCACATATAGATCTTCTGCCTCCTTGATCACATTTCTTAAGCATTTTATTTGGTTGATGCTATTTTAAATGGGATTGATTTCCTGATTTGTTTTTCAGATAGGTCATTGCTAGTGTAAGGAAACGCTATGGATTTTTGCATGTTGATTTTGTACCTTGCAACTTTACTGTATTTGTTTATCAGTTCTAATAGTTTGATAGTATAGTTTTTAGGGTTTTCTATATATAAGATCATGTCATCAGCAAACAGACAATTTTACTTCTTTATTTCCTATTTGGATGTCTTTTATTTCTTATTCTTGCCTGATTGCTCTGGCTAGTACTAGCAGTACTATGTTGAAAAGAAGCTGTGAGAGTGGGCACCTTTGTCTTGTTCCTGACCTTAAAGGAAAAGCTTTCCACTTTTCACCATTGGATATGGTGTTAGCTGTGGGGTTTTCATATGTTGAGATAAATTCCTTCCATGCCTAACTTGTTGTGAGTTTTTATCATAAAAAGATGTAGAAATTTTTCAAATGTTTTTTCTGTATCTATTGAGATGATCATACGGTTTCTGTCCATTCTATTAATGTGATGCATCACATTTATTAATTTGTGTATGTTGAATTATCCATGCATCCCCGGGATAAATCCTACTTGATTATGATGAAAGATCCTTTAAAGTGCTATTGAGTTTGTTTGTTAGTATTCTGTTGAGGACTTTTGTATTTATGTTCGTCAGTGTTATTGGCTTGTGATTTTCTTTTCTTATAGTATCATGGAAGAATGGTCTTAACATGTAAGCTAGAATATAACACTCTTTAACTTAAAATCTTTAATGACTTACCTTTATATTTAAACTGTCTTTGTCATTGTGGCCTAAATAATCAGTTTTTGACTACCTCTCAACTTTGTCTTGTATAATTATTCTGTTATCTAAGTAAACTCAAAAACAACTGGCCTATTTTTAATTATTTTAAGTTACAAGCTTTTCCATGCCTTGATCAATCATATTTTAAGGATGAAGATTAATGTATTCCTAAGATGCCCTGAGATAGCCTAAATACCGAAAACCATTCTGTGTTCCACAAACCAAGAAATGTGGTAATTAGTAAAGCATTCATTTTAAACACTTTGACCTCCTTTAAGCACTTTGCTCTTAAGTTACCCCTCACCCCACAAGATTGTAGCTCTTCATCTACAGAAGGCCCACTATGAATTTTCGGGCAATTATCTCTTGTTTTTAACCTGAATCCGGTTATTCTTTTTCTTTCCATTTTTCTTTTCTAGAAACACTACCCACAATTCCTCTCCCTTCTTTCTATTCTTAGTCTTCACAGTCTCCCCTGTTTCCTAAGCGGGAGGAAGAATTAACTTTTGATTGTGCTCATTTAGAAAAAGAGCATAGTCAAGTTCTAAGACCGTAATATGTGAAATTCTTGCATTAGTCGGTAGTAAAAATATACAGTCATTTCTCAGTTTCTAATTATTTGGCATTAAGGTCTGATTCCCTAAGTTAACCTATTATCACCGCTTAGATTTAATGATCATTGTTTAAGAGAATAGATGTGTTTGCTAGAAACTCCTACTCAGTAAATTGTGTTGATATTTTTATAAATATATCAAAGGTACCAGGAAAGGTGGAGATATAAGCTGATTAGGTACTTTTTTTCCTTCTACCTCTACAAAGTAAGATAAAGGTTAAGTATCACATTTTTGTGTAACAAAGTATCTGATTTTGATGTGCTTTCACTTTTGATATATGCAACAATGAATTTCTCATTTGAAATATGCCTTGTATATGAGTTCTGGGATCTGTGACCACTGATCCAGAAAAGATGAAGAGAAAAAGGAATTCTGGTGACAAAGAAACAGGCAAGGAGGTGAAACAGTTCCAAGCTTCTCCACCTTCTTCTACATTGATTATGTAATATGGTTGCAGCAACAGTTATTTTAATTCAAAAGCTTTACTTACTTTTAAACTTTTACTTTTGCTGACTGGACCAACCACTATTATTACTAATTTCTTTTATTCCAGTGCTTCTTGGTAGTTATATGTGTTTTATTATTTTGCTCATTCATAGATATCTGCCGCATTTCATTATTTTGACAGTGCTACTTTACTGATGATTTTACGTTATGAAGTGAACTGATCCAATAGAAATTGTCACTTTTGATGCTCATTCTCTATGATGGTGATATATGTGGGATGTTTTCTTTCTTTCTTTTTTTTTTGAAACAGTCTCTCTGTGTCACCCAGGCTGGAGTGCAGTGGTGCCATCTCAGCTCACTGCAATCTCTGCTTCCTGGAATCAAGCAATTCTCCTGCCTCAGCCTCCCGAGTGGCTGGGATTATAGGCATGTGCCACCATGCCTGGCTAATTTTTGTATTTTGTATTTTTTTTTTTAGCAGAGATGGGGTTTCACCATGTTGGCCAGGCTGGTTTCGAACTCATGGCCTCAAGTGATCTGCCTGCCTCAGCCTCCCAAAGTGCTGGGATTACAGGCGTGAGCCACGATGCCCAGCTGGATGTTTTCTTTTTCTCACCATCTTGGGAGATGATGTGAACTATCCAGCAGATCCAAGAGGGTAGTCAGAAGGACCTGACTTTGACTGTTGTCACTAGTATAGCAATAATTTAGGAATAGGTTCTCAAATAAATAGGAGGCACAAATGGAAATGATGTGGGATTATGCTATAAGACCGCTATAAGACTAACCAGAGTATCACAGTTATCCGTACATATCCAGATTGTATGAGAAGTCTTACTGAAGATTCAGTAAGCCTGAAATAGTAAGTTGTTACCTGTGCATCTGGAATAGATGTGAAGGCAACTTAGCACATAAATTGCTGTGTTAATTTACCTGACTTTGGTTGCCAGGTAGAATGTAGTTTCTGGGTGATAGGTTTGCTTTCAAAATTGGAAAAGATAGAAAATAACAGCAAGCAGTCTGCTACACAGCTAAGTATTATGGGACTCTGGGCAGCCTGCTGAAGTTTGAGTTGTGCTCTCTTTGTTGCACTGGTTTTCAACTGGTAGTGATTTTGCCCACCAAGGGACATTTGACATTTGCAGATATTTTGGTTGTCACAACTGAGGATTACTATTGGCATCTAACTGGTAGAGGCCAAGAATGCTGCTAACTATGCTACAATGCACCAGACATCTACCCATATAAAAAGACCCAAAATGTGATAGTGCCAAGGTACTAGAGAAACACCAACAAAGTTCTTTTTTAAGTTTTCTTATTTGTTAAAGGTTGAGCTTGCATGTTTGCTACCTTGTTCCTAAAGCATGGCCAATCTTCAGTAAAAATTCAATAGTTGAAGGTACACGTAAACCTTAATGGTTCCTATCAACTAATATTTGGACAAACATGCATGTACTAGCTTTACACATACAAGATTTTTTTTTCTGTGCTGCTTACCTATTCGCAGTTTTTACACAATGTGAGTTTTGTCCATCTTTTTTTTTCTTTTTCTTTTTTTTTGAGACGGAGTCTCACTCTGTCGCCCAGGCTGGAGTGCAGTGGCGCTATCCCGGCTCACTGCAAGCTCCGCCTCCCAGGTTCATGCCATCCTCCTGCCTCAGCCTCAGAAGTAGCTGGGACTACCAGCACACGCCACCACGCCCAGCTAATTTTTTGTATTTTTTAGTAGAGATGGGGTTTCACCATGTTAGCCAGGATGGTCTCGATCTCCTGACCTTGTGATCCGCCTGCCTTGGCCTCCCAAAGAGCTGGGATTACAGGTGTGAGCCACCGCGCCTGGCCGAGTTTTGCCCATCTTTTAGAAAAATTTTTCTGTGCCACTTTAGGATAAACAGAGATAGTTTGATGTTTGGTTGTTTCCCTCAGATTTCTTAGTAATTAGGTATTTAGTGTCACTCAGTATTAAAGAATTATCCGATTGTAGACTTTATGAATAGGACCAAGGATGACTAAATGTCATACTTTTCCTCCATAGTGAATAACTAGGAGAGGAGGAGACAGGAAGTGTTAGAGAAAAAGGATAATAGAATTTACACAACAATATTTACCAAAATGTAATAAAACTCTACATTACCTGGTAAGAAGCATATCATGAGGACTAGCACAGCACTGTACATGTAGATGCTTAATATAAATACCACCTGATTTTTATCCTATGTAATATAATTCTGTGCTACTGACTTGACTAAAATTCAGAGTATTAGACTCATTATTTGTAGGATGTTACAAATAATGTGAGCTTTCTTGATAATTGCACATAAATATACTATAATAAAACCTTCAATCTACAATGCTGAAAGAGTTCTCTAAACAACAATTAATTACGCATTTTAGCACTCTTATGAGCCAAGTAAATTGTTACTGTCTCTCAAGGAGAGCATATATTTCCATGAAATGCTTAGAATACAAGTTTTCCACATGAAATAATGTCTTGATAGGGAAATCATACTAATCCGTTTCTGTTAACTATGTCCATAAACTCATTTAGACCTTCGCTCATGATAGTGTATACCAATAATAGGCAAAGTACCTGCAAAAATATATACCTCCGCTTACGTGCTTGTTCCAACATATATTTGAGGCATAGTAAAGTAGAATTTTCCAACTGAAAGAGAGGAGGATTTTGTGTCTTTGGAGCAGAAATTAATATTTGTATTAATACAAATATTAATTCTGTTTTAAGTGACAGAGAACCCAGCTTAAATTTGCCTGAACCCAGAAAGAGCATTTATTAGCTCACCTAATTGCAAAGGCTAGTGGCTGGCTTTGGCTGTACTTATAGACACTCAAACAGTGTCTTCTCTTGTCTCCTAGCCTTGCCTTCACTGTTTTGTCTTCATTCTCAGGGTCAAAGTAATACATGATCATAGAACCAAATGCCTAGTCCCACACGTTACAGGACAGTTGAAGAGGAAACCTGCAAAGTCTCCTTAGCTCTCATTTTCTTTGCCTGGGTCATATTTCTGTCTCTGAACCAGTCACTCTAGCCAGGAGATTGTGATGGCATAGATTGAGCCACATGCTGAGCTTGGATTTGGTTGGGATTCAATACCACTTATAGCTGAGAGTGCAAGAGTAAGTTCCCCTGAAGAAAATTTAAATTATGTACAATATAAATATTTGTCCTAACTCTTCTCTCTTTCCAGAAGCACCACTGTAACCAGTTTATTGCACTTACAATTCTATAGATGTAAAAATCAATACCTTTTTGTGTTGTATATGTATAGTATCGTATGTGTTTCTTACTCTTGCTTTTGTCATTGACCAATATATTTTATACCCCCTACTTATGAAGATCTTCAAGGAGATACCATAACTTTTCTTTTAAATAATAGAAATATCCTAAATAGACATATTATTGTTTATAAAATATTTAAGAAATATCAAAACCGACCACCCAAACATTCTTAGGAATTCATTAAGTGAAAATTTCCATGAATCTTTTTATAAAGTGTTCTTATTAGGCTTCCATCTATATTTGGGGTTTTAACACAGGCAGAAAAATACCTGTAGGTAAATTAAATACTTTTCAGCAAGTAATATTTCTGAAAGAATGTATCAGTTTAGAGCATCTTGGCTGATTAAAGTATAAAGTATGGCTTTATATCAGTATTGTCCCTAGTGATGAAAATTGGGTAAGACTGGGTGTATGGTGGCTCATGCCTCTATAATCCTGGCACTTTGGGAGGCCACACTGAGGGGATCAATTGAGGCCAGGATTTTGAGACCAGCCTGGGCAACATAGTTAGACCTTGTCTCTACAAAATTTTAAAACATAAGTCAGTCATGGTGAGATGCACCTGTAGCTTCACTTACTTGAAGGTTGAGGTAAGAGGATTGTTTGAGCCCAGGAGTTTGAGGTGACCATGAGCTATGATTGGACCACTGCATTCCAGCCTGAGCATCAGTGTAAGACCCTGTCTCAAAAAAAAAAAAAAAAGAAAAAGAAAGAAAAGAGCTGGTTAAAAACTCAAATTTTCGACTTAAAATGAATTAAAGACTTAACTGTAAGACCTGAAACTATGAAAGACCTAAAACAAAACATAGCGGGGAAACTTCATGACATTGATCATAGCAGTGATTTCATGGATATGACATCAAAAGCAAAGGAAACCAAAGCAGAAATAGACAAGTGGGACTACATCAAATTCAAAAGCTTCTGCAGAGCAAAGGAAGCAATGGAGCGAAAAGGCAACCTATGGAATAGGAGAAAATATTTGCAAACCTTGTATCTGATAAGGGGTTAATTTCTAAAATACATAAGGAAGTCCTAGAACTCAATAGTGAGAAAACTAATAACCCTATTTTAAAGTGAGAAGTTTTTAATATAAATTTAAGGTATACAATATGATTTTTTGTGAACTTTTAGGTTCAGGGGTACATATGTGGGTTTGTTATATTGGTAAATTTTGTGTCACGGGGTTTAGTGTACAGACTGTTTTATCACTCAGGTACTAAGCATAGTATTCAATAGGTAGTTTTCTGATCCTCTCCTCTCAAGTAGGTCCTGGTATGTGTTGTTCCCTTCTTTGTGTCTGTGTGTTCTCAGTGGTTAGCACCCTTTTATAAGTGAGAGCACGCAGTATTTGGTTTTCTGTTCCTGTGTTAGTTTGCTTATGATACTGGCCTCCAGCTTCATCCATGTTGCTGCAGAAGACATAATCTGTTTGTTTTTTTTTTATGGCTCTGTAGTATTCCATGGCATATCTGTACCACATTTTCTTTATCCACTCTACTGTTGATGGGCATTTAGGTTGATTCTGTGTTTTTGCTATTGTGAGTAGTGTTGCAGTGAGCATATGTGTGTGTGTGTCTTCATGGCAGAACGATTTATATTCCTTTGGGTATATACCCAATAATGGGATTGCTGGGTTGAATGGTAATTCTGTTTTAAATTCTTTGAGAAATCACCAAACTGCTTTCCACAGTGGCAGAACTAATTTACATTCCCACCAGCAGTGTATAAGAATTCCCTTTTCTCCACAGTCTTGCCAGCGTCTTGTTATTTTTTGACTTTTTAACAATAGCCATTCTGATTGATGTGAGATGGTATCTCATTGTGGTTTTAATTTGCATTTCTCTAATAATTAATGATGTTGAGCATTTTTAGGTATTGTTTGCCATGCATATGTCTTCTTTTGAAAGGTACAACCTGATGTTTTGATATACATAATGATTACTAGAGGTAAGCAGTTTAACATACTTATCATCTCATAGAATTTTTTTTTTTGGTAAGCACATCTAAAATCTACTCTCTCCGAAATCGTTAAAGGACTTGAATAGAAATTTCTCTAAAGAAGACACACAAATTGCCAACAGGTACATGAAAAGATGTTCAATTCACTAATCATCAGGGAAATACAAATCAAAACCACAGTGAGGTATCAACTCACACCTGTTAGGATGGCTATTATCAAAAAACAAAAGACAGCCATGTATTGTTGAGGATGTGGAGAAATTGGAACACTTGGACCCTGTTGGTAGGAGTGAAAAACACTTGCACTCGGTTGGTTTACACTGTTGAAAAGTGTATGGAGATTCCTCAAAAAATTAAAATTACCATAAAGTCCTGAAATCCCACTTCTGGGTGTTTAATCCAAAAGAATGGAAATCAGAAACCCAAACAGGTATTAGCACTCCCATGTTCATTGTGGCACCACTCAAAATAGCTAAGATGTGGAAACAACCTAAATGTCAACGGATAAATCAATAAAGAAATGTGGACTATACATATAATGAAATGTTTTTCAGCCTTAAAAAAGAATGATCATAATATGTGACAGCATAGATGAACCCAGATAACATTATGCTAACCGAAGTGAGCCAGTCACAGAAAGACAAATACAGCGTGATTCTACTTAATATGAAGTATCAGAAATAGTCAAACATATAATCAGAGAGTAGAATGCTGGTTACCAGGAGCTTGGGGGAAGCGCAAATGGGGAGTTGCTCTTCAATGAGTGTAAAGTTTTAGTCAATGCCAGATAAACAAATTCTAGAGATCTTTTGTACAATATTGTATCTATAGTTAACAATACCATTTTTTAAATACTTATTTAAGAGATTAGATCTGATCTTGTGTTCTTAATGCAATACATATTAAAACAAAAACAAAAACTCACTTATCTTCTTCATGCCTGATAGTAAACTTTCAACTGATACCTGTGTAGTTGTGTATGTACTCACATGTTTAACAAATAATTATCACTTCCTTATTGATGTGCAGTTGCTAGTGGGCTGTTTCTGAGGTGCATTCAGATGGGATATATTTTCTTTCTAACTCTTACTGGTGCTAGAGGTGGCTTACCAGAAGTTGGAGATTAAGTGGTTTACTGTTGTTTCTCGGGTTTGGGACAGAATCCCTAGCTCAAACTATGAATATTTACAGATTAGATTGATTTCAGGAACATAAGACTTAATTGAATCTTTGGAGTACTAGGGGCAAGAACTTGGTTAGGAATAAACAGCATTTAAGTAATTAGAATTATTTAGCTCTCCTGGGACTCAGTGAACCATCTTCTAAATAAGATTCTGGAACTTCTCTGCTCTCTAATTTAACTGTAGACACCTGTGACTCAATCCTGACCAACCTGGCAAAATATCTAATTCTTTCTCCTGAGATTGTATCTGGAATCATTCTTGCTATATCTTAAGTCTATAACTCTTATTTTTCCTTTTAATTATTACTGTTGGTTTTAAAATTGTAATTACAATATAATTCATATTACTGAGAAAAATATCTTTAACAGCACAGTGATTATTGTAAGTAATTTTTTAAAAAGTCTTTTTCGTTATGCCAATCCCATTTCTCATAAATAATCTCTGTTAATGAGTTTGGTGTATGGAATATAGAAGTGGTCTTGTGTTTGGATTAACAAACTAATAAGACATGATAGGCTTTACTCAATGCCAAGTTTAAGGGCATGAGGCAGGTAATAAAGCTTGATAACAAAATTAGTGAGGTCTGTCATTTCACAGTACTTGCTTTCAAATGTACCAGTAAGTCCACATTTGGGATATGCTTTGCCAGGGAAGCCATTGATTTTGAGGTATCTAGTTTTTATCCCTTTGTTTCCTTTCGGGTGCCAGACTAGGGCCCATTTTCCAGTGCAGGTGCATCTTATTAATGCTGATTGCCGATTACTTGATCTACAATCTTGACATAAAGACCTTTACCTGATGCTTAGTTTTCTTGGATGTGGTATGTTCCTATACCTTCCATGAATTGCTATTGCAAGGAAGATTTGACCAAGGTTATTCAAACTTTAAAAATAACAATATATCTCATAACAGATAATATACTAATATATATAAGAGCTAACATTTTTGATGGTAGTAAAATAGGACCATGGTATATTTTACCAGTATTCACCTGTGGGCCATGTAAGTTTGCTATTAGTTTTTCATGATTACACATACTGTCACAGCAAATATCCTTGTACATATTTCCTTATAATTTTGGACAAGTATTTATGCAGGCTACATAGAATTTCTGGATAAAAAGGTAAACACCTTTAAATTTTTTATAAATCTGCCAAACTGTCCCTCAACGTTATAGTCTCATCAACAGCGTGTGAGATAATGTTTCCTCATGCACCTTCCTTCTACTTTTATTTATGTTGTCTCTCTCTAGTCCCTGAATTTTTGTGTGTGTGATTTTGGTAGGATACACAAAATCATCTTGATTTTGCATTAAAATCAGAATGCTTAGGATTAGCTCAACATCATAGGACTAAGTGGCTGATCTAGACTAGCACTGTCTGTCTCTTGTATTCTTTGAGTTAACTGAAACTGCAGAATCTGTTTTGTTTTATTCTCCTACCTTAATATTTGGAACTAATTTATAATCTACTTTGCAGAAAGTGAAGATATTTCAACTCAACTTTATTCCAAAGAAATAGGGAACTATTTGAAATAGGGAACTAACCTCTGCTTGTGCCTGAAGCTCTTCATTATTTGTCAGTAATGTTAACTTATGCCAAGTAAAAAAAAAAGTTAAAGATGTATTTCACCTACTTACGGGTTCTACTAAAATATAAAGTTGCTGTAGAGGTTTTTAATATATTTTAGTCTTCATCTGTTTATCAGCCTGTTGTATGGTAAGTAATTGCTCAACCATTGAAGTTATGGTATGTGACAAATCTGCAGAAATTTTGCTGTATAAGCCAATAGAATTTTTTACATTAAAAGATAACTCATGCAGTAACTTCTATTCATTAAAGCTTGGGACAACTTAAATGATGATAAAGTGAACTTTTTTTAGGTAGATTCATTACGATTTATCAAAAATTAAAGAATGTCCTCTACTTCTGGTTCTTTTAGTTGGTCACTTTCTCTAACAGTGATATTGGTTTACACATTTTTCAAAAGTCGCTGTGTATGAACTTATGCCAATGTTGTTTACAATGTGTTGGAAACATTTTATTTTTCAAGTGCAGTTTTATTTCTGTTTATAGAAAATATTTGAAACTGGTGAAAACCTCTTTGTTAATAAAATGAAGGAGAGGTAGAATACATTTTTTTGGTCATGCTTTATTGAAAACAAAATGGTTTTAGGGACAGACTGGAACTTGTTTTTCCTTCCAGATGGATTGAATCCCTACTCTCAACCTACATGCACTGAGAAAATAGTCTAAACATTTCATCATGCTTATTTTAGCTCCCTTTGCCATTTAAAGCAGGAATAGATGTGGACAAATTTACTTCCTATGATATAGGTGTTTCTCTTTTTATACACTGCTTAAGAAATATCAATTTAAAGGTGGATGTTAGAAATAACAGGCATTAGCGTTTTTTCTGTTGTAAAAGTAACAATGATCTTAGCTGAACTGGATTTATGATTAGCAGTTTTACACATTTGCCCACTGAAATTCATTTCTTCTTTCCTTGTCTTCCTCTTGCATTTTGGTGACTTCCTTACAGCCCTCACCACAGTCTACAGTGCATTGCATGTATTTGCTTCTGTTTTCATGTTTTTCACTATAATATGAGCCTGGAGAACTAGATCTGTTTTTTGTTCATCTTTTTATTTTATGTAAAGCCTAGCACATAATAGGAATACATGTTGAGTTCAACCGATCTTTGCAAAATGGTATAATGTGAAAAATTGGCAAGTCATTCTATTTGATAATCCTTGACCATTAAAAACTACTATTTCTGAGATTTTCATATTACTTTAGTGAATCGGTTATTACATAAAAATATTCCATACACTTGTTAGTCTTGTTTACAGAGAATTGTTTTATATACTCTAAAGATAATTACTGGTAGTTTACCATCTGTTTCTATTAATGAGTCATTTCTATCTTCCTAATCACTTGTTTTGTGCTATATTTTATATGTGAGATGATCTCTGTCTTTTAGCCTTTGATGGTTTTGATACTTAGGAAACGTGCAGTATCTTCTGTGGTCCTCTGTGAGTTGTATTTGTGACATAATTTGAATTTCAGTGCCACTCCTTACAAGGAAATGTGTGTCGGTAATTCGTAAAATGAGACATCCCTTTTAGATGTCTTTATAAAAACTTATTTTTGTTTTTTACTTTCTAAGTAGATATGGCTTTTCTTTTCCAGAAACACAGTCTTTGCAGATTTTTTTTTCATTCTGACAAAAATGGAGAAAGAGGACTCAATGTTTATTGAATGCTTATTGTATTCTTGTATCGTAATGAGCACTATATATAATCATTAAATAATTACTTAATAACCTTATTCCATAAGTAATATGCTTATTTACAGGTGAGTAAGCTACAGAGAAAATAAATATTTTTTTTCCACTTGGCCTCTGCTTTATTTCTCATGTAACATTGAACACAGAAAATAGTCTTATATATCATGTGTAAGTGGAAAATATATGGGAACTTTTATTTTTGACAATATAGTCAGGTAGATATTCTGTAAATATCCCATCCATAGGGAAAGGATATTTAAAAAAAAAAAAAAAGATAAAAGAAGGCATAGAAAACATTAGCAACAGATTATCAGAAAAGACCTTGAACTGAAAAAAGAATCAAATAGAACTTCTTTAAAAAGAATCGGTAAGAGTATAAACTTTTATGTTTTAAACAGGTGACTAGACATAATTGCAAGAGAGGTGTGAAGAAATTACAGCCTTACGCAGAAAGAAAAGGTGATAGGAGTGACACAGGTTAAGAACTGTGAAGGGCAGAATGAGACTGTCTAAAAATATGTCTAAATGGAGGGTCAGAAAATTGATGCGTAGAGAGAATGGAAGATAGGAAATAATGGAATTAAAAGTGGCTAAGAATTATCCAGAACTGAAGAAAGTCATGGGTCCTCAGATTTAGGAAGCACATTTTGTTGTTGTTGTTTTTCAGACAGGGTCTGGCTCTGTCGCCCAGACTGGAGTGCAGTGGTGCCATCTTGGCTTACTGCATCCTGGACCTCCCCAGGCCCAAGTGGTCCTCCAGCTCAGCCTCCTAAGTAGCTGGGACTACAGGTGAGTGCCACCATGCTCAGCTAATTTTTAAAAATTTCTTGTAGAGGCAGGGTCTTGCCATGTTGCCCAGGCTGGTTTTGAATTTCTCAGCTCAAGCAGCCCTCCCGCCTTTGTCTCTCAAAGTGCTGGGATTACATTCCTGAGGCCTCCATGCCCAACCTTGGAAGCACAATTAATTCCAAATAAGCTACATGATGGTGAAATTTGGAAAACCAAAGATAAAGGGAAAGTCTTAAAATTTGCCAAAAAGAGAAAACAGGTTAGATACACAAGAATATTGGACTGACAGCGGCTTTCTGAGAGTATCAGTGTACTGATGGCAGTCAGAAGCCAATGTACTAATACCATCAAGTTTACTACCAATTTACAGTATTATTTATACTCAGCTAATCTATTATTCCAGAGTAAAGCTGAAATCATTACATTTGCAGCCAAACAGAAGAGGAGTGTCTTTACCACCAAGAGAGGCTCATTAAATGTGCTTTAAAGCTGAGTGGGGTATACAGGTGTGAAATGTCAAGAGGTGGTTAGGTCCCCTGCTGAGATTTGGGACCATACCATCCTATTTCAAATACTTTCATAAGACATCTTGCCCTCGTGGGTGGATTAAATTCAGGGGAAATTCCCACAGTGGAAATTGTGGATTTTTATTTCTTTAAGTGGTCATTTTCTAGCATCTATTTTACAGTTTCTAAAACAAATCATGTATCACTGAGCTTTTTCTAGAGGCTGTACTCATCTTAACTATTTTATATTTCAAATACCTGAGGAATACATAAGGGAAAGTGCCTGTTTGTTTCTTTTCCCTCAATTCCATTTACCTGTGCCATTAATTTTAATTTCAAAGAAAAGTAGTTCCTCACTTTGTTGGTCAATTCTGAGAGTGGACTTTAATTAATCGGCTTCTGGCTTATTTGTACTGGTTAGAAGATGCTTAAAATGGAGACCGTGTCACATTATCTTAGGCCTCTAGCAAAGAACCTGCTAGTTTGATGCCTAACAATGTTCATTCTGAGCTGATGCTAAGATACTAAATATTTCTATGAAAAATAGAAATCAGAAAGGTAGCACTAGCAACAAAAATAGCTTTCCATGGACTGCAGAAACTTCAGGGAGCAGTTGATTAGCAGCATCAAATCCGAGAGCAGTAGCAGGCAGAAATCATGGGAAAGGAGGAGGCCAAGGCCCAAGTTGGAGAGACAGCAGGGTTTATTGGATTACCTTAGCATTTCCAAGTTTCAGTTAATTTTGTACCACCTTCACAATTTTTACATTATGCTCATATTATCTAGATTATTTACTTATATTTTAAAATAAACTTATGCTTATCTTTTATTTTTAAGAGGAAATGTTTTAATCAAAATAAAAATTGAAACCCATACTACATATTGTAAATCAAAAGTATATGTAAAAATTATTAAAAGGAGAGAACACAATGAAAACCATATCCTGCTGGGTGCAGTGGCTCACGCCTGTAATCCCAGCACTTTGGGAGTCGAAGGTGGGTGGATCACTTGAGCCCAGGAGCTTGAAACCAGCCTGAGCAAACCCGATCTCTACAAAAAAGATAAAAATTAGCAGGATGCGGTGGTGTGTGTCTGTAGCCCCAGCTACTTGGGAGACTGACGTGGGAGGATCACCTGAGTCCAGGAGGTTGAGGCTGCAGTGAGCTGTGATCGAGCCATTGGACTCACATCTTGGGTGACAGCGCAAGACCCTGTCTCAACCCCAAAAACAACAAACCATTTTCTGTTGCCTGTCATAGAGCCTGAGGCCTATCTTCTGTTATAAAAGAGGAAAAAACTTTCAAGAAACATTGAAGACATGCTAGCACCATCTACAGTCTTCTCCTTTATTTAATCAAAAAAGATGCAAAGGCTGGGCGCGGTGGCTCACGCCTATAATCCCAGCACTTTGGGAGGCTGAGGTGGGTGGATCACCTGAGGTCAGGAGTTTGAGACCAGCCTGGCCAATATGGTGAAACCCCGTCTCTACTAAAAATACAAAAATATGCTAGGCATGGTGGCGCATGCCTGTAATCCCAGCTACTCGGGAGGCTGAGGCTGGAGAATTGCTGGAACCCCCCGGGAAGCAGAGGTTGCAGTGAGTCAAGATCACACCACTGCACTCCAGCCTGGGCAACAGAGCCAGACTCCATCTCAGAAAAAAAAAAAAAAAAAAGCAGAAAGGAAATAAACTTGTCATTTGTCATGTGCAATATAGAATCGTTTTTAGTACCAGCAGTATCAACAGATGAATGTGAAATGATTCATGGAGGTTAGCGTGACTGTGTGCGTCTGAGTGCCTGCTCTTTAGTGATCATCATTTGAAAGATATTGCTCTGTGCCTCCTGTATTGAAATGATTTTGTTCTTTCTATTTGAAGCTCTTTTAAGAGCCTGTGCCGATGGAGGTGCCAACCGTTTATATGATATCACCGAAGGAGAGAGAGAAAGGTATGCTTTCTTTTAGCCAGTGTGCATAGTACCACGAATTTCTGCTCTTCTGTTGTTTTATTTTCTTCTTGTAAGTGGACATTGTTAATTCTCCTTCAGACTCTTTTATAGAAAATCTCCTCAGTGAGGGAAGAGTAACCTGAGCTGCTTAACCATGTTGTATTATTTCTTGATTTGAATGGTATCTCTTAGTAGAATGAGGCCCATCTATTCTTATTTTAAAAACCTTCATTCTGCTACTTCAAAGCCACATTAAGTAGCATTATCGGATCTTGATACTTGTGAGAACTGTGGAAGTCAGCTAAACTGAAACTTCAGATGGCAATTTGAGATGTTATTCAAACAGTGTAAATGAATGAAAACTGATTTTATATAAAGTAGATGTATATTCCCTCATAGAAAATATGAGATTTTATATTAGTTGAGTAAAGCCCAGTATAATTTAACTTAATTATTTCTCAGTTATGCATACACTTATATGTTAGGAGATAAAGAGTTTCCTTAAGATTTACTATCCCTGCTGTCTGATTTTTCTTATCTGTATGCGGTAAGGTATTTTTAGATAAGATAATATGTTTGATGGAAGTAGATTTTAAACCTAGCTCATTGTGAACATGTTTGTAGTCCAAACACCTTGGCAAACAGAAGAATTTATAGTGAACATATAAGTAGACTAACTATGAAACATAGTTTCATCTCTATCATATGTATTATTATGTTGAAATGTTTATAGTTTAAGAAATTACCTCACTGCAGGAAATAAAAACATTATGATATAACACACTCTAGGCACAAATTAAATATATGTATTTTGAAATAATATATTTTTCTTTATGGGATCAAACTTTCTAACACTGGAGCTGCTTTTTGAAAGCAGCCAGTTTCTTATAGGAGGAAGGCATGTTTCCTTTGAGACTGGACATGCTAATGCTAATGTCTGGGGACTAGATGCATTATCAAAAAATATAGCAAGAGTGACAGCCTAGAAGACAGTTTAAATTCTTAACATTTTTTGCTCCTTTATTTTGTAACTTTACAGATTCCTCTGACAGTATCCTCCAAGACCTGACACGGACAATGTGTGAAAAAGTACTCAAGTATGTGTTGTAAAAAAGGGTCTAGGCCAGTTACTTCAGATAAGAGCGTAATGCCCATGAGGCCAAGCTTATGTATTGGGCCTGTAGCCTGCTTGCTGGCAAATACTCTGGTGCCAAGTATTCTCTAATGGCAGGTGTAGCTTGTGAACCTAATTGTAACCACAACTGTGAAAGGATCTCAACACTGTGCCTTCCGAGTGATCTTTGATCATAAGATCTGTCGATAATGCTTGTGAAGAAATACAGACTCTCATATTGATTATTTTTACTGAATTGGAGTGGATACTAATAAGAAAGATAACAGAGCACTTTAAAAAATGATTTCAACTTTTATTTTAGATTCAGGGTGCATATACATATATACGTATATATACATACGTGTATATACGTATACGTATATATACACGTATATATAGACATATATACGTGTATATATACACGTATATATAGACATATATATGTCTATATATACACACATATATATATGCAGTTTTGTTACATGTGTGTATTGTGTGATGCTGAGGTTTGAGATAGGAATGATCCCTTTACCCAGGTCATAAGTGTAATATCCAGTAGTTACCTTTTTCAACCCCTAACCCCCTCCCCCCCATTCTCGTAGTTACCAGTGTCTATTGTTGCCATCATTATGTCCATGAGTACTCAGTGTTTAGCTCCCACTTATAAGTGAGAACATGCAGTATTTGGATTCCTGTTACTGCATTAATTCACTTAGGATAATGGCTTCCAGCTGCATCCATGTTGCTACAAAGCAGATGATTTCAAACAGAACACTTTGATTCATATTTGAAAGCAAAACAGATGACCAGATTTAGGGGGCGAGTACCATTATTTTTTGCCCAAATTTCAAAATAACCACGTGTGATGTTTCTCAACACATTTATAAGTAATCTTATAGAAGTCTTTCAAGAAGATTTATATAATTTAACAACTGTTTGTTCGTGTATGAAGATGTTCAGTAAAACATTGTACTTTTCATTGATTTTCTAGTTGTAATTATGTGTTCGCAATGATTCCTGCTCTGATGCCTAGGGAGGGACATCGCTGGCCTGGGTGAGGGTGGAATCTCTAATAGGAAGATGAGTGAAACCAACTGTCTCATGTGGGAATTAAGTCCTTGAATCAACCTCTAAATACAAACCCTAACCAGTCAAACTAATTGGATTCAGGTGACTAAGCATAATTCCTCTTAATTGTATTTCTAATAGAAAGGCATCACAAAAAGAAAAGAAAAAATATGCATGAGTTTTAAAAGGCCAGTATGTACTTTGAGGACCACTACTTGCCTTGTTCTTATTTATTTACTTAACATCCATATGTACAATGTAATGCCTCATAATTACGTGATAAAACATGAATTTTTAAAGAATCATCTTCAGTTGAAGACAAAATATTTGTACATTTGGAATGGAAGGAAGGAAGACATATAGACAATAGCAGAGGAACAAGGTTTACAGCGGAGTAGAGCTGAGGGAAAAATCAGTGATGCGACCTTCTCTCCTCTGCTCAGGCTGAGGAGCGGCAGGGCGTGAGGCCCCAGGCCCCGTGTCACTCTGCTTCTGGGTACTGCTGGACATTCAGGTCCACATCTGTCCCTCATGGAGCCAGGGCCCTAGGAGAGCCTGAAGAGGACCCGGGTGTGCTCCAGGCCCCTGCCTGGGCCTGCTGGCTCCTTTACTCGTTCATGGACCCAGACGGAAAGGGAAGGTTGAAGTGTGGCGGGTGAGGCTGCTGGGACCCACGGGGAGATGTGTATAGTAAAAAGAAGACTCAGAAAAGGGTATTGGATTTGGCCATAATCAGCAAGTAGAAACATAGTGCCCATTTATCCTGCAGCCCAGAAAGTCCAAGATTAGACAATGGAAACATAGTTTATGAAGTAGAGGTGATTAATGTTCTTCTGTTACCTGCTTTCCCAATACTGAATTAGTGCTCCCAAACTCTTGGCTTATACATGTTAGACAGGTTTCATTTTATTACAGATGTGCAGATATCATTGTTTTCAGTGTTCAAATTGTCTCATCTTTGGCCAATATAAACTTCTTTAAGTTAGATCCTATGTTCTTTTTAAAAAGTTACCTTTATATACATATATAAAGGTTATATATATACACACATATATAAATATAAATCATGTATATTATATAAATCACATATATAAATTATATATGTATAATTTTTAGGCATAGTTAATGTACAATAAAATGCATATCATAGATGTTTAATTACGTGGGTTTTGTTAGACATTTATTTACAGCCTCTTATCCACCATCCAAAACGAGAGAGAACATTTCTCTAGCCCCAGAAAATTCCCTCATGATTGATAATCCAGTTTTTTACCCCCAGTCAACTACTTTTTGATTTCCGTTACTGTAGACCTTAAAAAAATCTATTACTGAATTTCGAGCAAAAGAAATCATATAGTATGTATTATTTTGTGTCTTTTTTCTTTTGCTCACATGTTTTTGCAATTCATTCATGTATTGGTAGTTCTTTTTTATTGCTTAGTAGTATTTTATTGTATGAATATACCACAGTTACATTTGTTTATTCACCAGATGTACATTTGGTTGTTTCCAGTTTTTGGCTATTATGTGTTCATGCCACTTCTTATACAAGGGTTTCTGTGAACATGTTTTAATTTTGGGAAGCAGGTACAAAGAATGAAGTTTCTGGGTAACAGGGTAAATATATATTTAACTTTCTGGAAATTGGCATTTCACTTTTCCAAAGTTGTTGTACCATTTTATATTTCCATGAGCAATGTCTGTATTGCTCCATATCCTCACCAATATTTGTTCTTTTTTATCTTTTTGATTTTAGCCATTTAGTGTTTGTGAATGGAATTTGTGATTTTAATTTAAATTTTTCTGATACCTAAGGATATTGAACATCTTTTCATGTGTTTATTGACCATTGGTATTTCATGATTTGATATATAATAGCTTGTAACACAATTCTTATTTATCACTTTTATTAATTAAAAAAACAGCTGTGAGCTTAGGTCCAGTTCTATACTAGATGTGTGAAATGCTTGCACACCATCTTTATTAAAATTGTTTTAAATTGTGGTAACAAAACTTAACATGAGATCTACCTCTTAACAAATTTTTGTGTATAATACATATTGTTGAATACAGATAAAATGTTATACATTAGATCTCCAGAACTTACTCATCTTGCTTAACTGAAAATTTATGCCCATTGATTAGTAAGTCCTGATTTCTCACTTTCCTCCACCCCTGGCAACCCCATTCTACAGTTTGATTCTATGAATTTGACTATTTTAGATACCTCAGATGAGATAATCTTGCAGCATTTGTCTGTCTGTGACTGGCTTATTTTATGTAGCATAATGTCCTCAAGGCCATTCCATCTTTCATAAACGTCTTTGTTTCAACTATGAAAGCAGCCTCTCTTCATTTATCAGGTTTTGTTTTGATAAAGAAGCCCTAAATATTTTTTTCTTATCGTGAATTGCAATGTATCCATTAATATCTATTGGTTCTGACCTGTGGGACAGTAGGACATATGATTAATTTTTCTGTAGTTACTTGTTAAGTGGATGCAAGCTCAGTAAACATAAGCTCCCTGGTGCCATTCAGTGTGATAGATTATATGACATAAAGAGAAAATTCTAGTTCATTGTGATAGATTCTGTAACAAAGGAAGACATGGAGCAAGGACAGTTAGATCAGAGTGAAGGTATTAGAAAATATTCTGAGGATCCTAATGGGCTGTAAAAGATTGGGACCACAGAGCATGTGAGGTATACATATGTGTGTGCATTTGTAGCGACTGGGGAGAGGCAGGGAGATTCTCCTTTGTCTCCTGGATGAAATCTAAATTAACTACCTTGAGATGCAGGGTTATCTTTTTAGGCATGTCCAATTTCTTCCTTTGTATTCTGGTCAAGCAGAGCTGCTCACTGTCCTAAATTTGCCATGCGCTTTCTCCTCTCTGCCTTTGCTCAGGCCCTTTCTCATGGCTGATCTTGTACACATTAGTCCCACTCATAGTCCATTACAATTGTGCAGCCATTCAAAATAATCAGTGATGGTAGATCCTATGCTGTACTCATTCTTAGGTGGTTTTAGCGCATGTGCTAGCATGTTTTGTAGCAGTCGTATCCATGCATCAGTGTTCAACTAACACACCATGTACTCCAGGAGGGCTCCTCTTCCCTTCCAGCCTGAAGTGATTTGGCATTTCCTACACTGTAATAATACTCTTAAATCACAATGTTACATTCACATTTTACCTTGATTTAAAGCTGTAAAGACTTATATTCTTTACTAGGTTGTAAATTTCTAGTGATCTATTGCCCTTTAACTTTGCATAATACTTTGTAATTATTTACTTTCTTATTTTATCTTGTGATTTAGCTATGGGTAGATGTATCTTCTTCACTAGGTGGTAAACTCCTGGAAGGCAGCAATCATAATTAATCATCTTTATATGCTTCATATCTACTACACTAATGAGCATTTGAGAATTTATTGAATTCCTGATTTTCCGTTGATATGTTAGCAGAGATGTAAGACTGAGTTTTGTTAAGTCAAGGATTTCTAAGATACAATACCAGCTATTGGAAGTATCTTTTTGTTAAAGAAACTTTCGATAATTATATATCTTGTTAGTATTATAAGCCAGAAATGGCTTATGTCTAAAAAGATTGTGCATTTTTGTCTAAAGTCATGTGTAGTGTATATCTCACTTATTTCCAGAATATCTTATGTTACGTTGCATTCTAATTCCTGTCTAAATGAATCTTTTATCCTGGAACTAAGGTCCTTGCCTTTGAATTCATTGGTATTTTGAGAGCAATATGTACCATGAATATCAGTGCTAAATGTGAGGGTTTTTTATTTATTTGTGATTTTGTGGTACTTAGAGATTCTCAGACTCATCAGCATAACAGTCTAAGAAGTTGCTATATCTTTAATATTGTGTGTAGGATATCTGAAATGTGGGGAGGGTTGTTTTTAGGTTAGTTTTCTCAGAGTAATTAATGAATATAGAATCCTGAATGGAAAGTTCTACAGGAGAGTATCTTTATATAAACATTGTTCAAGGTTAGCTCTAATGTTTAGGAGTTTCCTTTCTGTTTAAATATGAGCACCTAACAAAAATTCCTTGCATTCATGGAAATGACCACGTAATTAAACACTCATTACCAATGGCAGGATGATGAGGGCCTATTTAAACCGTAAAGCAAAATACATTCCTGATCTCTTTTTCCTGTCACTTCATTAATTTTCCCACAGTTACAGTTTCGGTCTTTGAGCTTTATATAATCATGCAACTTACTCATCAGATCAATCTACTTTTTAGATTAATCAAGTGTGACGGGAACAACTATTGTAATTCTAACTCTACAACTATTTGTGCCCCAGCTAAATGAAGTTGAAAATATAATTAAAATAACTGAATAATGTGGGAGGATAGCTCTTAAGAATTAGCTTCTAGGCCATGCGTGGTGGCTCATGCCTGTAATCCCAGCACTTTGGGAGGCCAAGGCGGGTGGATCACGAGGTCAGGAGGTCGAGACCATCCTGGCTAACACGGTGAAACCCCGTCCCTACTAAAAATACAAAAAATTAGCCAGGCATGGTGGCAGGTGCCTGTAGTCCCAGCTACTTGGGAGGCTGAGGCAGGAGAATGGCATGAACCCGGGAGGTGGAGCTTGCAGTGAGCCGAG
Source organism: Pongo abelii (assembly GCF_028885655.2). Taxonomy (NCBI): domain Eukaryota; kingdom Metazoa; phylum Chordata; class Mammalia; order Primates; family Hominidae; genus Pongo; species Pongo abelii. The sequence goes on along the minus strand of NC_071991.2, from coordinate 142,136,735 downwards.
ATCACGCCACTGTACTCCAGCCTGGGCGACAGAGCGAGACTCCGTCTCAAAAAAAAAAAAAAAAAAAAAGAATTAGCTTCTAAAGCCTTTATCAATACAATTAATCCAGGCATCTGGTAGCAAGTATCTGATTACTCTTGAAGGAATCAATGACAGTCTAAGTCTGGCTTTCTGTGAGTAACTTTGAACAATTCATTTTATTTCACTGCAGGTAGCAGCAGCCTCCAGAATGGACATTATGTAGTCAGAGAGTTAGATTAAGGTTCAAAATCAGATTCTGCCACTTCATTACTTTTAGCAAGTAATTTAACTTCTTGGGCTGTAGTTTCTTCATCTATGACATTTCAGGAAGAGATCACTTTCTTTTGGAGTATTCGGAGAAATCTTGATGAGGTAACATTACTGTGGCTGATTACAGAAGATCTGGATAAATCAAGAGGATGGAGCATGGCTCTTAAAAGCTGTGATGATAAATTGTTGAATAGTTCAGTGTGTACCTGATGTAGTTTTAGGCCATAGTTGTAAATATTTTTGTCATACTTAACTATTCTGAATGTAATAATTGTATTACTTTTCAGAAAGGTTGTAAGCATTTTTCAGATAGTGGTTGGCATATAGGAAGGTAGTGTTTGACATCTGATTTGTTTTAAATCCACTTTGTTCAGCTATAATTTCATACAACAAAATTCATCCATTTTAAACACACAGTTCGATTATTTTTGAAGTGTTATATAGTTGCGTACCCACCACCACAGTCAAGATTAAAACACATCCATCATTCCAAAAAGTTCCTACCTCCTGCTTTGCCGTCATTCACCTCCTCCCACACCGTGTCCCCTGTAGACTTACAGAATGTCATACAAATGAAATCACACAATTTGTTGTCTTTTCTGTCATTTTTCACTTATCATATGCTTTTGAGATTCATCTGTGTTATTTTATGTATTTTATTCATCCATGTATTTTATGTATTTATTATGTTATTTTATGTACTTTGTTCCTTTTTACTGTTGAGTAGTGTTCCAGTATATGGGTACACCACAATTTTCTTTCTTTATTTTACACAGTTGATGAACCTGATTTCTAAAACTTGCCTTTTTGTTGAAATTTGTTGTCATTTTTTTATGTGCTTCTTTGGAATACATGTTCTTTTAGTTGGAACCAAGCAAAATTCTCAATGTTTTCAATTCAATCCCAGACATTATATAAAATAGTAGTAAAGACTTATATGTAAGGTCTATATTTGCTGTATCTTAGTAAAAAGTATGTAAAAGCTTGTTCAGTTCTGTTTTTAAAGGAACGACAATAAACATGAAATCAGTGTGAAATAAGTTGGTGTCAAGTATCTGAGCATAAGTTATGGTCTTGATAACCTCCAATATATGTGGCAGTTGATTTCAGTCTCTCTATGACTAGTTTTCTCACTGATTGTGATTTTTTTACTGCTTTTCAAGCCTCTCATGGAACAGTCAAAACATGTAATTTCTATATGCTTTAACATATGCAGAAAGGAAACAAATATGAACCAAAGATCTTTGGTTCAGTTGATTCTTATAAGCCTAGCCTTAGCAATGATTAGTCATTTGCTTCAGCAAATTTCCATTAAAAAGTATTTATGCAATCAAATTACCAAGCTCTGTAAGCATGTCAACATTATCAGGTCTTTGAATCAAAATGATGAAAGGTAAAAATGATTAGTGCATTTAAAAGATAATTTACAACAGAAGTCTTGGTATTAAAGAACCTTACACAACAAACTGTGAAGGCATATTTGTCTTAAATTATTGATTAGATTAGTTTAGTAATATATTTTAGTCTGTTCGTTTTCAAATGCTATAAATCAGAGGTCTCAAAATTATCCATGCATAGCTATGAATCATTTTGGAGTGTTAGAGGAAGGAGGAATGTGTATGCGAAGGTGCTGTGTTTCTCAGATCATGCATGAACTCAAAATAAATTTTCAGAGCGAGACCATTTTAAGCAGCTGCAGGAAGTCAGTTTACAACTAAATTTAATCAGAGGCATTGTTTTTTATGGCTATTCTATTTCATAAAGTATGTTCCTGACAGAACCCTTTTCCCTTCCTGCACTGTAGATGGAGTCTTCAGAAATAAATGATCTTCCAGTAATTTTTTAGAGAATGCTAGATCATTTGTCAAAAGTTTTGAGTAACATGTGGCTTTTTAAATTTTACTTTTTTTAAAAAAAAGTTGAATTGTTTTAGTGATTGTTAATGTAACAACTCATGTTTTCTTGTCACGTTTTAGACATATTTTCAATAGATTTTTAGATCAATGAGTTAAGAAGTGATGGTTGAAAGTAATCACATAATACCACACAAACAAAATTGTTTCTTAAAAAGTTTGGAATGGTCCCTGTCTGATTTTTCACACACACTTATGTGATTACACATACATGTCTTCTTGCAAATACACCCTCGGATTCTTCCTGCGTGGTTTTCTTGTTATTAAGAGTTGGGATTTGTATTATTGGGCCGAGAGCAAACAGAATAACTCCAACACTAGGCAAGATGGCTTATATTATTTGTTGACACATCACTATAGGGCAGGACATTTTAGTTGATGATAGGATTGCAACTGAGCTATCCACAGTCTTCCAATTGTTGGGGAACAGAAGTGACAGCTGGAATTCAATTTAAGCAAGGGCTAGTGAATAAATTTTACGGGAAAATATCCAAACGGCAATTACACAAAGATGAGCACTGAACTATCACTTGCAATGTGGGGTTAGGAATCTGAGAGTTGTTTGAGGTGTATTCCTTAAAGACTTCAGTTTTGCTTCTGTAGCCAGCAAGGTCAAGAATATGCTGAAGAATCTCAGCGAGGGCATTTAAAATACAACAGAAGGTATTATACCACACTAAGAAAAAAGTCATTGTATGTGTGTGTACATTATATGCAATATACTTAACTACACTATAGTTAACTTTGGCTATTATTAGCTTTTAGAAGTAGAAGAGAGCTAGAGAAAGTCAGAGGAAGGGAACTTAAATGGTGAATAAGAGGACATTTAGTATATGAATGACTAGACTGAAAGGAACTAAAATAAAAAATCATAAATATTAAAAATGCTGACTCCTCTAAATCCTGATTTTGAATTGCAAGGAGTACTTTTGTTGAATGAGACTAACAGTGCTTCTGCTTAGACTACAGGGAAGATGGTGCTGTCCCTCTCTACAGGGCTTAGACCAGGGAACACTTTCTTTTCACCTTGGATGTCAGGTTCTATCTGTTTCTGCTGGGTGTCATGTAGGGGTGCTGACACCTGGGTGTGATACCCAGGGCTAGAGGAGCAATGTGGGGGAGAAGATGTGTATGCATTAACACTGTTTAAAAGATTATTTAAAATATTTGTGCCATCTAAATGTTGAAGAAAGCCTGTTATTTTCAAACCATCGGAGTGCTCTTGGAAATATCAAGGAGCACGTTTTAGGTACAAATGGAGTTTTGTATTGTTTTTTACAGAACACTATGTAATTCATTTCTAAAAGCCTCCTGCTTTCTTGCATGTGTTTTGCATCATTATCTTTCAAAACTCAGCCCCATGTGTTTTGTCTCCCCAGAAGTCTTAGTTTCCACACACCCAAGTTAGGAATGAATTATCTAAGCAGCCCTTCACCGTAATGCCACATGATGTTGAAATTATCCATGGGTGCTTCTATTTAATTGGGAAAAATTCCCTGTTCTTGTTTTATTCATCTTTGGAAATAATCCTAGCAGCTAGGATCAGGTTTGATAACTAATAGATGATAAGTAAATATTTTTAACTAACCAGCGTTACTCCTTTTAGACAATTCATCCTGAAGATAATTTCCCCACATATTCAATTAAGCAAGTAGGTGACAAATCCTAAATAAACTAAGGGTGTTTCATGGCTAGATTTCTTACCTTACCAGGTTATGTTACATTAGTATTCTGCATCTCTCTTATGTAATTTGTCCTTGAAGTTCTCTTATCCAGCACTTCCATTATCAAACATTTATCACAACATATTAGAATCACCTATTTGCGTATTCCCAGCAGCCTGTAACCTCAGTGAAAGCATACATTTCTCTAGCATTTTTACTGTCTCATCCCCAGCAATTAGTTCTTAACTATGTGCTTAAGAGTTATTAAAGAATGATTAGAAATACTCATCAAAACTTCGTATAGCCTACGGTCATAGACTGCAGTATGAATGTGTGTTTCCGACACAAAAAGGTAATTCTTAAGATTATTTTTATTCGAGAGGAGAATCAGAGACGGATACCAAAATCTCTTCTGTTAACTCTTCTTAGTTAACTTTTTGTATTCGTGTGGGTTTTTAGTTATAAAGAACAAGAACTCTGGCCAGTGTAAACAAAAATCAAAAGTGATACAATGAATAGAGAAAGTGGGAAGGCTGGGGGAATATGCAGGAATTGGGAGGCTTGGGAAACATTTAGGAATCAAGGGAAGCTGGAAGCCAGATCCGCAGCTATGCTTACACTCTAAGAACAAGTTAGGACTTGCACTTAGCCACCTGTGAGCTGGCCACTGGGTGTACTACAGGTGAATTCCTAACTGTGTCTCTTTTCTAGTGTAATATGGTGTTCAACTGAGTTGAGGTGGTTCTGAGAGAATATCTGCCCATGTCCTTGTTTCTAGTGGTTGTGTTTGTTTCTGGAGTGGGATTTGCCTCCTGTCAAGATTGAGACCGTGCTAGTTTCTGCACACCTAAGTGGGACCAGCCAACTATAAATACAAACAAAAAAAACCCAAAAAGAATCCTCATGCGTATACATCAACAGCATCTTTTCTCTGCTGCCTGTGCTGTCTCCATGTCCTAGGATAGTCTAATGGTCTTTATTAATCTCCTCCTTACTTCTCCCTCCCCACACACATCCCTAACTTACTGGGGTATAAAATGCCCCTGGTTGGGAACTGTTTTTATTCCTCACTATCTAATGACAGTGAAAGGGAATTAAATGGTCATCTGTCATGCAAATAAGTGACAAAAATGCCTCTCGTGTATTCTGAGAAATTTAATAACATTCTTTTCAAATTTAAAAAAAGTATAATAGGAAGTGTAATTCCTCTTTAGTTTTATACAGTTTTTTTAAATCAAAAGATTCTTGTTTTCTGAATTCATGTTACATTTGTTTCCAAGTAAACTTTAAAATTTTACTCTTATGATTCATAACTTTCCGGGGAGAGGGTTGTAAATTTTTTGTAGATATCTTTTGCATTTAAAAATATTTCCCCCCTCTAAATGAAATATTACCAAGACAAGCTTATATTTTACAACATAGAGCTTTCTTTGGTTGGTTTGTGTCTTTGTGACAACTAAGTGAGAGAATAACATTATTTTTCTAATTTTGTAATATATAAAAAGGTTTCATTACTTAAAGGTAAAGCTTTAATTTAAATATACAATAATAATAAATTTTTACAAAATTTCCCAAGATGAAAATTTCCCAGATTTAGTTATTTTATTAAAAAATATTTAAGGCGAGAAATAATTAAGAAAAAATTGCTTTCTGACTTCCAACACAGTAGTTAAAAGGGCAGCTGAAGCTTAGAAGCTTAGGATGCAGTTTTCTTTGTAGAGCTAGCATCATTTTTTTTCCACTTCATGCAAAATTCACTTATTTATCACTAGCGGCCTCTAGTGTATATTCAATTTTTTTTCCTGCTTGACTATACATTAGTTGGTTATTAGTAACTGGAGAGCTGTTCCATGTGTTAGGAACAAGAAAAACAACTCCAGTTTGTGTCATCTTGGCATTTTATCAGTCAGTAAAAAGAACATTTTTGCATAATAGTGTGGTCTTATGATTCCTATTAGCAGTAATAGGGCTTTCCCAGCGACTTTTCTCCATGTGGCAGTTGCTCGCCAAAGCTTAATTCTGATGTGGAAGGAGAGAGTTAGTGATCATGCATTACACTGATGCCCTCTAATGCTTTTAATAGGATGCAATCAAGTTAGGATACAGGAGGCAAGGATTATCAAAGTGAGATTTTAGCCAAATTGTGTGGCAGAAATCTGAACTGATTTATTTTAATTGAGCTTATTTGTTCAATTTTAAATAAAACCATATTCAAGTAATTTTTGATGCAGTCATAATTACAAAATATATAAAGATAAATTAAACACCTCGAATTTGTATCATTTAGTATTTACCTTTCTTTTAAACTTTATATATTTTAAAAGGCAAATTCTCCGCTATCACCTCTAACTTTTCCCCCACCTATGGACGTAGAATTATTATAATGAATTTGGGAAACAGAGGAAGACATAAAGAAAAAATTTGAAATAACCTAAAATCCCACTTCTATAGATAACTTCTGTTAATATTTTTACATATATAATTTTTTTCAATTTTACATTTTTGTATGTTTATTGCTCAGTGTATGTGTGTACATGTAATCAAATACAGATTTTTATCTATACATTGCTTTATATCATGCCTGTTTTTAACATTATGTTATGAACATGCTACCAAGTCATTATATATAAATTTTGTTACATTTTTATCTCTCTACCATTCTCCATATATCAGAAAGTTACGTAGCTCATAAGTTGTTTCTTTTTTTTTTTTTTTTTTTGGAGACAGAGTCTCACTTTGTCGCCCAGGCTGAAGTGCAGTGGCGCAATCTTGGCTCACTACAACCTCTGCCTCCCGGGTTCAAATGATTCTCCTGCTTCAGCCTCCCAAGTAGCTGGGACTATAGACGTGCGCCACCACGCCCGGCTAATTTTTGTATTTTTAGTAGAGATGGGGTTTCGCCAGGCTGGTCTGGAACTCCTGACCTTAGGTGATCCACCCACTTTGGCCTCCCAAAGTGCTGGGATTACAGGCATAAGCCACTGCACCCAGACAGCTTATAAGTTTTTTATAAGTAAATCTTTGCTAAATAAAACTTTGTTAAGTATTATAAAAACATTAAGTAATATTATAAGTGTATGGGTTTCTGACACTTGCAGTAGTTTCACAGAAGTTAAGACATGGTCCAGAAGTTATAAATTTTAAAAAATGTATTTAAGTCTAAGTTGACAACTTGCTTTCCAGAACATTTGTGCTTAAGTTAACCTTCATCAACAGTATAAGACAATTTACATTTCTCTCTGCTCTTGCTAGCTTTATTAACTTAAGTTTTATTGATACATTATGTAGGAAATCGTATTCCACTATTATTTTAGCGTATTTTAATTATGGAGTCATTCTGTATAACAGGCATTATTGTAGTCACCTGTGATGCAGCAGAGATCAAAATACTTGACTTCATTGACTTTCCATAGAGGAAATAAGCAAGATAAATAATTAAAATATAAAGTATGTTACTAGTGAGAAAGAGAATAATAGCACAGGAGAAGAGGTAGCATGCTTTGCAGTAGGTTGTTAGCAATTAAAGTGAGGGAGAGAGCCTCACTGAGCAAGTGACTTCTGAGTTAAGACCTGCAGGAGGTGGAGAAGCAAGCCATTTGCTCAGCCAAAGGAAGAACCTTCCAGGAAGTGGGGATGCTTGTGCAGAGGCCCTGAGACATGAGAATATCAGTTAGCTTTTGCTGCATCATAAGCTACCCCCAAAATTAATGGCTTTAAACAATGATTTATTTATTTACTCACAAGTCTAAGGTCAGCTAGGCAGATCTTGTGGGTTCATTCATGTGCCAGTTACGTGGGTTGGTAAAGGAAAACTTTCTGTACTCACAACATTTCTGCCACAAACTGTCTGGGTTTTATACATCAAACAATTTGCCAGTTGTCTGTTGCCACCAACTGGGTGTACGACAATTTAATTCAATCTGACATTGTTCAGAATAAGCACAGACCACCACCCTCCAACACACACAAGTAAAGGACTTAGTCCTACTAGATTGCCACGCACTTTAAATGCCAGTTGCAACTAGTGGGTCCCCAGAACTCCCTCCTCATGTTTGGTAATTTGCTATAATGGCTCACAGAACTCAGGGAAGCACTTACGTTGACAATTTATTATAAAAGGATGTTATAAAGGATGAATGTGAACAGCCAGCTGATGTGGTACAGAGGGTAGGATCTGGAGAAGTCCTAGGGCAGGAGCTTCTGTCCCCCTTGGATTTGGGATACATACCCTCCCAGCATGTGGATACGTTCCCCAACCTGAAAGCTCTCTGAACCACGTTGTTTAGGGTTTTTAAATGGGGGTTCTGTTACATGGGCATGATCGATTACATCATTGGCCATCGGTGATTAGCATAATCTGTAGCTCCACTGGGAGTGGTGGGTGTGAATGTCCCACACTCTGATCATGCCTTTGTCTTTCTTGGGAATCAGCCTCCAACTTGAAACTCTCCTAGAGGCCCCCAGCCACCAGTCATCTCATCAGGATACTGAAAGACACCCATTACTGTAGAGATTCCAAGGGTCTTGGCAACTCTTTTATCAGAAACCAGAGGTGAAGACCAAATGTATATTTCCTCTTATATCATGATATCACAGTTTGGTAGGCAGTTTTGTTGATGATGTCAGCATGTAGAAAGGACTCACATGTTTAGAGGCTGGATGTCTGTAAGCTGTACCTGACTCCAGTCTCATCCTCCATCCATCAGGCATGCTCAGAATTACGCTCATGGCAACAGGGGAGGGTTCCAAGAGAGCAAAGGGAAGGCTGCAGCTCCACTTGAGGCCTCCATTCCTAACTGCCGTGCTGTCACTTCCACTGCATTTTTAAAGTGAAAGCAGGTTTTAAGTCTAATACAAATTCTTGAGGTGGGTAACGGGATGCATATTAATAGCTTGTGATGAAACATTCTGGAAAGTCACATTATAAAGGGGTATAGATTGGGAGGAGGAAATAATTATGGATAATTGTGCAAATAATCTACAAGTAGAGATAATGAGGGGAACTTACTAGGAAGGAGAGTGATCAGAAAGATAACAGGGTAGATCTTAAAGTTCCTTTGTAGATAATATTGATGATTTACTGTGAATGAGATGGGAAGTCATTGGAAAGTTTTGAGCAGAAGCATGCCATCAGCTGTTTTTTCAGGATTGTACCGTGGAGGATGCAAAGAAAGAGCCAGATTGAGAATGTATTTTCACCTGTAGAACTGGCTGACAACTCAGTTACTAGGTGCAGGAAAGAAAAGTGAAGGATGACTCCAAGAAAAGTCAAGGATTTTGAACTAAATAACTAGAAAAGAATGATTTTTCCTTAGATGAGATTGGGGAGATTGTAAGAGTAGTGGTTTCAGTGATTTAAGTTTGAGTTATTTATCCATCTCACATTGAGTAGGTTGTTGGATACAGAGTCGTCAGTATATAGAGAGCCATATAAGGCCATGAGACAGTGAAAATAACCTAATGACTGCAGACAGAAGAGAAAATAAGTACAGATACTGAGCTGTGGAATACTCCAGTGTTAAAAATTGCGAGGGACAAAGCAGGAGTAACCCATGAGTTGGGGGAAAACCAGGAAACTGTGGTCATGGTCCTTAAATGATGAAAGAAAATGAAGGAATACAGAGTGATCATTTGTGTTATATACTTCTGATGGGTAAAGTAACATAGGATAATTGACCATTAGATTTAGCAATATGGAAGTCTTTGGTGCTGGAAAATATGTGCGCGCGCGTGTGTGTGTGTGTGTGTGTGTGTGTGTGTGTGTGTGTGATTAAAGATTATATATAAGGTATTTAAATTCCTTCCCTTTTGTGTCATGTCTTTTTTCTAGTTTATTTTTCCTATGTGATTTTATTTTCGTTTAATAAGCTATTGGGATCAACTCTGTTTGAACAAGGATACTCACCCTTTGTCTTTTGTATTTCTTTTAAATGTTTCTCCTAATATTCTTTTTAATTTTAATAATAGTCATCTTATGATTTTATGATTTCTGGGTGGCCTGTACCGAAGCCATTATCATCTGGCTGCATTCTTTTGGATTCCTATAATGCAGAGATCAGTATTAAATACCATAGAGAACCACCCATGCTCTAGTCTCTGTCTTTTAGGACAGTGACTCATACATCTATATAATGGATAGCAGCAGCAAGATAGAAACTATCCAAGGTAGAAAATACAGTACTTACTTCACCAAGAAAGTGTATGCCTTAAGAAATTCTTTTTTTGTGTGTTTGTGTCATTTTCTTAAGTAAGGCTTTAGTTCCTGCTGTGAGGGAAGCTGTATTGGAAAGGCAAAATCAAGATGAAAAATACTGTACTAGCAGAAACTGTAGCTAGGCAGCTTATCACTCTTTGCTTTGGAAAACTTGGGAGGAGCAGACAACCTATTAGTGACCCTAATGGCATTAATCACTAGCTGTATTTATTGAATTCTGTGGATTATGTCTCAGCTGAATCACAGAGAGAAGCATAAAGCAAACAAATTACACAAAGTAATTCACTATCAGTGAGCCAGCTTTTTATATTTGTTAAGGTGAAGAATTGGCATTAACCTATAAATATACTTTGGGACTGACTCTTTCATGTTTGTAAATCAGAAAAGATGAAACCTTCCACTCTGGACTACATAGGGGTTAGCATGATTCTTCTAAATATATATATCGCATTTTCTGGCACTACTTTACCCTACTGCCGCTACCACGTCCTTCTAGGAAAATAACTTCGTAGGTTACCTTTCATTCTTCTCACCCCTTCTGGCCTCTTTTGGAAAACAAATAATTACAACAAATGACTGAAGGGGAAGTGACCTGATGTTCAGAGCCAGAGGAAATGTTTACTTATACAACTTTTATTGAATACATTAGTATTATACAAAGCCCTATTTTGGGGCTAAGAGATCCTGCAAAGTCACTCACTCTTTAAAAATTGTAGCATGGCTAGCCACATGTAAATACAAGTGATTGAATGAGAAGTCAGCTATGTCTTAGTCTGATTGGGCTGTTTTTTTTTTTTCTTCAACTTTCATTTTAAGTTCAGGGATTCGTGTGTAGGATGTGCAGGTTTGTTATATAGGTAAATGTGTGCCATGGCGGTTTGCTGCACAGGTCATCCCATCACTTAGGTATTAAGCCCAGCATCCATTAGCTATTCTTCCTGATGCTCTCCTTCCCCTCCCCCCAACAACAGGCTCCAGTGTGTGTTGTTACCCACCATGTGTCCATATGTTCTCATCACTCAGCTCCCACTTATAAGTGAGAGCGTGCAGTGTTTGATTTTCTGTTCCTGTGTTAGTTTGCTGAGGATAATGGTTTCCAACCCCATCCATGTCCCTGTAAAGGACATGAGGACATGATCTCATTCCCTTTTATGGCTGCATAGTATTCCATGGTGTATATGTACCACATTTTCTTTATCCAGTCTATCATTGACAGGCATTTAGGTTGATTCCATGTCTTTGCTATTGTGAATAGTGCTGCAGTGAACATACGTGTGCATGTATCTTTATAATAGAACCATTTATATGTCTTTGGATATATACCTAATAATGGGATTGCCAGGTCAAATAGTATTTCTTCCTCTAGGTCTTTGAAGTATTGCCACACTGTCTTCCACAATGATGAACTAATTTACACACCCACCAACAGTGCATTCCTTTTTCTCCTTGACCTCATGAGCATCTGTTGTTTTTTCACTTTTTAGTAATAGCCATTCTAACTGGCATGAGATGGTAAGATGGTATCTCTTTGTGGTTTTGATTTGCATTTCTCTAATGACCAGTGATGTTGAGCTCTTTTTCATGTGTTTGTTGGCCATATGTATGTCTTGTTTTGAGAAGTGTCTGTTGATGTACTTTGCCCACTTTTTAGTGGGGTTGTTGTTTTTTTTCTTGTAAATTTGTTTAAGTTCTTTGTAGACTCTGGATATTAGACCTTTGTCAGATGAATCGATTGCAGAAATTCTCTCCTATTCTGTAGGTTGTCTGTTCACTCTTATGAGCAATAGTGAATGGCAGCTTGTTGATGATTTGCTTGTCTGTTTGCCTGTTATTGGTTTATAGGAATGCTAGCAATTTTTGCCTGAGACTTTGCTGAAGTTGCGTATCAGCTTAAGAAGCTTTTGGGCTAAGACAATGGGGTTTTCCAGCTATTACAACCGCTGTTTTTTTCTGTTTTTCACTTACTTGGTGAATTTTCCTTCATCCCTTTATTTTGAGTCTATGTGTGTCTTTGCCCAAGAGATGGGTCTCTTAAAGATAGCATACCACTGTTTCTTGGCTCTATCTAGCTTGCCATTCTGTGTCTTTTAATTGGGGCATTCAGCACACTTACATTGCTGAAAACTCAGAAAGCCAGAGTGCCTCGTTTCTTCCAAATGACTGCAACACCCCTCTAGCAAGGGCACAGAACTGAGCTGAGGCTCAGATGGCTGAGTTGACAGAAGTAGGCTTCAGAAGGTGGGTAATAATGAACTTCACTGAGCTGAAGGAGCATGTTGTAACCCAATGTAAAGAAGCTAAGAATTACGATAAAAACAATACAGTAGCTGATAGCCAGAATAGCCAGTGTAGAGAGAAACATAACCAACCTGATGGGGCTGAAAAACACAATATGAGAAATTCACAACGTAATCAGAAGTATCAATAGTGGAATACACCAAGCAGAGGAAAGAATTTCAGAACTTGAAGACTATCTTACTTAAATAAGATAGGCAGACAAGAATAGAGAAAAAAGAATGAAAGGAATGAACAAAACCTCTGAGAAATGTGGGATTATGTAAAGAGACTGAACCTATGACTGGGGTACCCAAAAGAGACAGGGAGAATGGAACCAAGTTGGAAAACACACTTCAGGATATCATCCAGGAGAACTTCCCAAACTAGCAAGACAGGCCAACATTCATATTCTTGAAATGCAGAGAACCCCAATAAGATGCTCCATGGGAAGATCTACCACAAGATGCATAATCATCAGATTCTCCACCATCAAAATGAAAGAAAAAATGTTTAGGGCAGCCAGAGAGAAAGGCCATACCACCTACAAAGGGAAGCCCGTCAGGCTAACAGCAGACCTTTCAGCAGAAACTCTACAAGCCAGAAGAGATTGGGGGCCAATATTCAACATTCTTAAAGAAAAGAATTTCCAACCCAGAATTTTATATCTGGCCAAACTAATCTTCATAAGCGATGGAGAAATAAAATCCTTTTCAAACAGGCAAATGCTGAGGGAATTTGTCACCACCAGGCCTTGCAAGAGCTCTTGAAGCAAGCACTAAATATGGTCCTTTTCAGGACCCTGAAATATTTGTAGTGGCATTACCAGCCACTACAAAAACACACTGAAGTACAGACCAGTGACACTATGAAGCAACCACGTAAATGTGTCTGCAGAATAACCAGCTAGCATCATAATGACAGGATCAAATTCACACATAACAATACTGACCTTAAGTGACTGGGCTGTTATAACAAAATATTATAAACAGTGTGGTTTACAAACAACAGAAGCTTATTTCGCACAGTTCTGGAGGCTGCAGCGTCCAAGATCATGGCACTAGCAGCTTTTGTGTCTGGTGGGGGACTGTTTTCTGGTTCATAAATGGTATCTTCTCACTTTGTCCTCACATAGTGGAAGGGGCAGACAGCCTCAGGCCTCTTTTGTAAAGACACTAATCTTACCTAATCCTCTCCCAAAGGCCTCACCTCTTGATACCATCACATTGAGAATTAGGTTTCAACATATGAATTTTGGCGGGGGGAGGCATAAATATTGAGAACATAGCAAGCTGTGAGCTAAGAAATGAAGTGGCCTTCATGGTCTTCCTTGCTTCTCCTTCATTTCATACCATTTCTTTTACAAACACTTTTGTCTTCCTACTCTTCCTTCCATTCCCTGAATGTGGGTATTATTTTTCTCTCTCACCCTCTTGCCATGGCTTCATTTATTTATTTGGACTTTTCTTGTCATATCAATTACTAGGAAGCCTTTCCTTCCTTTTCTCTTACTACCTTGCTCTCCCAAGCCTGGCACTTCTTGTGTGCCACTGTAGCACTCTGTCAATTACTTATAGTGGCAGTTCCATGATGGTCTGGCTTGTCTATCCCTACTCTTAGACTTCAAACCTGTTGGGACTGTGACAACTATTGTATCAGTAGTCTAGTATATATAAAATATATATTTAATAAATATTTGATGAATTTGATTAAGTATCCCATATATGGAGGATTCACCAGTGTGTAGTTTTGGCTCTGGCCTCTCCTGAGCTCTCCTTCTGCATTTGTAACTTTTAGCTGAAGTTGGACCCTGAAATATTCTATAATCTCAAACTCTGTCTAAAATATTGTTCTTATTCTTGTTATTTATAAGACTCACATATTTTTTTATTTTAAAATTAAGATTGTATACTGTTTACACAAGAGATTGTTGAGAAGTATGATTAGAAAGGTTGATTGAATCAGCTTATAGAACGCCATGGTGACTTGCCTATCTTATGGGAATAGATGGTGGTGGCTTGTTAGAAGAGTTTTATATTAAATCATTCTGCTTGCCATGTGTTTAGATGGGCAGCAATAAGCCTTAATTAAGTAAATGGCAACCCACTTTTCTTTTTCTCAGCATCTGTCAGAAACGATGAAAGAGAATAAAATAAAATGACTATGTGCTTCAGTGTAATTATAAATTTTGCTTTTTTGGAATCACATCATATAACACATGTGATTTAGTACAGAAACTATCATCACAGAAACTCTTATTTAGTTCTTGCCGTATTAATCACCTCAGAGAAAATTTGCTAGGTTATATGTAGTACATAAAAATTAATGTATTGTTTATTGTATCTCATATGTAGTACCTAATTCAATTGTATACAATTGTGTGTGCATAGTTTTTGCTCTTCATGTATGTATTGTTAACATTCTGTAAGTTTTATTTCCTTTGTCCTCTTTTCTTAGCAATTTCATCTTTCTTTTTCTAGAGCAAAGGAGACAGTACATTTTAGGCAAAAAGTTGAGAGTAAATTTTAAAACTGCTTTTCATCAAAAACCTTTTTACTTTTTAGGTTTGCTATTGACTTTATCTTTTTCTTCCTTGTATCTCATCCTTCCTTTTCTCCAACTAGATAGGTCATTAAAAATGTAAACTGGTTCTCTAGACTGGACATAATCTCATTTCCAGAAGCTGCTGGTCACTTATATAGAGTTTTCTGAACCTTGAAATCCTAGCAAAGCCATAAAAGCAGACCAAATATTTTCTTTCCTATAGGGAAAATCTGTCATCATGAGTCATGAAAGTTACTGACAACATATTCTGCCACCTAAACGTATAATACTAAACTGCTAGCATTGGAGATACGATGAAATCATTCCTGATAAATCATACTAAGCCTACTATAATAGTATCTTAGCAAATGTTACACTGAATATTAAATTTTTTAAATTAAATATGTGATTATGAAATTACTGTTATATATTAAGAATAATCTTTATGTAACATTTTAGGTACTGATTAAAATTTGAAATTATAATGTAAGGCAATGATAAAGTGACTTTTCAAAATGTATCTTTTTCAAAATTTGTGTGTGCCTGAACTATAAAATATTTCAAAATTAGCTGTATATTCATTAAATATAATTATGAATAAATACTAAATATAAGATCTAACTGAATATATAATCTAGTGGGACAACTTAAACTAGTGTAAATAAGTAGGATACAATATGAGTAGGAAAATTAAAATTTTTAACTTGCTTTAATATAATTCGTTTCAATTAATATCAGTATTATTGTGTACAGTAAATCCTTAACATTGTTGATAGTTTTTTAGAAACTGATTTTAACCAAAATGACATAAAAGAAAACCCATTTTACCCTAGGCTAATTGGTATCAGCAAGAGTTAAGTTCCTACAGCATATTTCTTGTCACAAAAACATCACCAAACTTCTGAATAAAGACCAAACACTTCTAATATTTAACACTTAAATAAATATGAGCTATATGTACATTTAAGAAAAATCAATAAAAATCACTTCTCAGCCTTTTAGCTAAGATCAAGTGAAGAAAGATCAATGAAAACAACAAGCAAGATAATTATTTACCAGCTTATTTCAGTTCAGGGAGATGGGCAGTTGGAGCTTCTCTGGGCAGCTCAGGGGACAAAGAGGGAACTGATCCAGGACAGGACACATTCTACTCTGAGGCACACTTACACACACACACACACACACACACACACACACACACACACACACACTCCTACTCACTAACTCTCACAGTGGGACAGTGTAGACAGCCAGTTCACCGCAAGTGCACATCTTTGGGATGTAGGTAGAAACCAGAGTACCTAGAGAAAACCCACATAGACGTGGTGAGATCATGCAGACCCTATACATTTAATGGCCCTAGCCAGGTTTTTTCCTCATCAACGTTATAAGGAAATGACCTTGAATGAAAGGACGTTGTTCAAGGATCTTGATACAGTTTGGCTCTGTGTCATCATGCAAATCTCACCTCGAGTTGTAATCCCCATAATCCCCACATGTCAAGGGTGGGACCAGGAGGAGGTAATTGGACCATGGGGGCGGTTCCCCCGTGCTGTTCCTGTGATAGTGAGTGAGTCTCACGGGATCTGATGGTTTAATAAACATCTGTCATTTCCCTTGCTTGTTCTCACTCCATCCTGCCACCCTGTGAAGAAGGTGCCTGTTTCTCCTCTGCCTTCTGCCATGATTGTAAGTTTCCTGAGGACTCTCCAGTAATACGGAACTGTGAGTCGATTAAACCTCTTCCCTTTATAAATTACCCAGTCTCGGATATTTCTTCATAGCAGTGTGAGAATGAACTAATACAGGCCTGCTTTATATAAATGGAGGTTTTAAAGCCTCAACTAATTCTGATAGCAGTCATAGTCCATTCTAGAGAGTACTAATTACAGTTGATTACTTTGAAGAAGGGAGAAAAGAGAGAAAGGTATGTGTTAGAGAACATACTTGTTATGATTTCAACCTTCTTAAATCGATTGAATCTTGTTTTATGGCCTAAAACAGGGGTTGGCAAACTACTCTAAACAGAGTTTTCCTGGAGCACAGCCATGCCCGTTGTCTTCTTATTTTCTATGGCTGCTATCATGCTGCCATGGCAGAGTTAAGTAGTTGTGACAGAGACCTTTTAGCCTGTAGAGCCCAAAATATTGCCTGTCTCACTCTTTAAGAAAAAAATTGTAAGGCCTGGTGCGGTGGCTTATGCCTGTAATCCCAGCACTTTGGGAGGCTGAGGTGAGCCTGAGGTCGGGAGTTGGAAACCAGCCTGACCAACATGGACCCCATCTCTACTAAAAATACAAAATTAGCCTGGTGTGGGGGCACATGCCTGTAATCCCAGCTACTCGGAAGGCTGAGGCAGGAGAATCGCTTGAACCTGGGAGGCAGAGGTTGCTGCGAGCCGAGATCGCACCATTGCACTCCAGCCTGGGCAACAAGAGTGAAATTCCGTTTCAAAAAAAAATTTTTTAAATGTTGCTCCCTGGCCTAGAATAGTGTCTAATTTGAAGAATGTTTCATGTGCAAGTTAAAGAGAATGTATATATCTGTTGGTGGTGGCTGGAATATTCTAGAAATACCAGTTAGATGAAGCTGTCTGATAGCGTTTTTCTTACTACTTTTTAACAGCTTTATTCAGATATAGCCATATGCTAAATAATTTACCCATATAAAGTCTACAGTCCAGAGGTTTTGGTGTTCATAGATAGCTGCAACCATCTCCATTTTTGGTGGTGGCAAGAATGCAGACCAACAGGAACTCTCTTTCGTTGCTGTCAATTCTGAACGTTTTTACCACCTCAAAAAGAAACCTGTACCCTTCAACTATCATCCTTTTTCTTTCCCCTAGCCCTGACAACCACTAATCTACTTTTTGTCCGTTTAGGTTTTCCTCTTTGGTATTTGCAAATGGAAGGGAATCATATGTTATGTGGACTTTTGTTCCTGGCTTCTTTCACTTGGCATAATGTTTTCAAGGTTCATCCAAGTTGTAGTGTACAAGATTTTGTATGCACGTTTTCATTTCTCTCTATATCTAGTATACACCTAGGAATAAAATTGCTGTATGTTTTTATTGTAACTCTATGTTTAATCATTTATTGCCAGATTGTTTTCTCCTCTATTCAGATCTATTGCCCATTCTGTTAAGACTATTTTTTAAGAGCAGTTTTTACGTTCACAGGAAAATGGAGGGAAGGATCCAAAGACAGCCAAGATACCACATATCCCACACATTCCTAGTTTCCCCGTTATCAACATCCCCCACCAGAGTGATAGAATATTTTTTTTTACAATTGAGGAACCAACATTGACACATGATTGTCACCCAAAGTCTGTAGTTTATGTTAGGGTTCACAATTGGTGTTTTACATTGCATAGATTTGGACAAATGTGTGACATGTATCCACCATTATAGAATCATACAGTAATCACTGCCCAGAGCTGTCATTTTTCCACTGTCTGAATTTCTACTTCTTTTGTGTGGCTTTTCTAAGTGGCTGCAGTGAGAGGTTAATTCCCATTGCAGGGGTGGAAGTAGCAGTCTGTATGTTTTAATTTCCTACTAACCCATAAAATTTACATTGCTTATGCTGATTGCTCAGTTATGGAATTGAATATTCAATTTGTTTGTTTACTAACTAGAATGAAATATGCCGTCTAGAAGCCTCATGTGATTTTGTGATGCTGCCTCCCTTCCCCACTTCTCCATTCATAAAAACAAACCACGAACCTAGCTTCACGAGAGAGTGTGCCTGGGGACCTGTCACTTGTGCTGTGGAGCGACTTTGCATTGCCCTCTTGCTGCGGCTTGATGACTGTGCACCTCTGTTGGGTATGCAAGCAAAGCAGATTACAGACAAGGGCCAGGATTTTGGAAAAAGTGAAACTGCATCCTGTTAAGGAGGTGGAGCAGGATTATTTCTCTATGCTGGTCAAGGGCATATGTTGTTCAATGAAGAAAGCAGGAGGAGGAGGAGAGACCTTTTGAATCTGTGTGACACCAATGCAAGTGGCTTCATATCACTCAGTCCTGGCTTTCTACCATAAAATTCAGATGATAAACATCAGCCTCATGGGAGTGTTATGGAAATTAGCTAAAATTATATTGATTAATAAACATAAAATGTATGAATAAAATACAGAGACTGGCATAGAACAAATATTCAAAAAAATGTGTCCTGGAAGGTTTTCTGTAGGGTAAGAGCCCTCAAGTCTTCTTCTTTTTGGCAGCATTTTCTGTGTTTCCCTCTTTGTCTCAGTGAAGAGGCCTTCTGCAAAATTATATATTTTTTCTTGTCATAGATCTATCGATCTATCCTCATTCTGTTCCCCAATCATTATTTTAACTGGGTGATATGGAGATTCTATCTATATTTCATTTGTTAATGTTTTTGTTACTGTTTTTTCCCTCTGGATGTCGTTAGCATAAAAAGACATCTTTAAATAATTATTTTGGGAAACAATGTTATTTTCTGCCTTGTGATGAATCCTGGGCTAGACAGTTTGAGATGATGTGATCAATTATTCTAAGAGATAAAACACTGTCTTTTTTGGGTAACTTAACTAAAGTCATTTATAACAACCTCAGTGGCTGCTAAGTACTATTTAATGTTCTTGTAATCAGAGTCTAAGCATTTTCAGTTAATTTTTCATTTTCCTTCACATTTTTATTTGCTTTCACAAGTGGCATTATTAATTTTCTTTTAACTTATTAAATTAAGGTATGCTTTATAAAATTTTTCAAAGAAAAATTAATCCCATCCCCTGAGATAATCAGTGTGAATAGCTTGAATCATTCACTTCCATAACTTCCTTTGTGTCTATACAAAAATGCACAAATATATTTAGGCTTTTTTTACTTAGTAACATGTGATGGGCATTCCCTCTAGAACAGTAGACAGTAGTTAGCTCATCTAAAAGCTGCCTACTTTCCCTAACAGGTTACATAATGTTTTATTCCACCTTCCCTATATTGTTGAACATTCCATTGTTTTCTCTCCTTGTTATATCCCTTGCTTTATTGTGCAGATATCCTAGGTACTGTTAAAACAAAACAAAAATAAACAAAAAAGCCAGGTTGAATTCCCAAAGTGGGATTGCCTGTTTGCAGGCAGTATTCTAGTCACGACTTCACTAGTCTGTGTTTGCGCCTATTTTCACTCAGCCTTGTCAATACCCATTTCACTTTTGTTAATTTTTGAGTTTTTGTGTAAAAGAAAGTACTCTATTTTTGCTTTATTATTTCCTTGATAATTATTTTAGATTTACCATGTTTTCATATACTTACTGCTTGTGTGAATAGGCTTTGGCACTTTTTCTATTTGTATTTTTTCCTTTACCACTTTGGGGTGCTCTTCGTGTGTTGGGGACAGCAATTCTTATCGGTTGTATATTTTGACGTAAAAGTTATACTTTGACCTTTTTATTAACATATTGTTACATTTTTACATAATCTGTCAACTTATTTATTGTTGTGTTTTCTGTCTTTCCTGAGAATGTCTCTTACCCAAAGTTACACAAATATTTAAATATCTTTTGGCACTATTATTATATTTAGAGACTTATTTATTGCAAACAGTTGAACTGATTGTGTTTATAAACATAGTCAAAATGTGGTAACATTTTTATGTATTATATTTTGTGTCACTCTTGTTCCCCCCACCAAATTTGATTTTACAGAGAATGTTAGCACAGATCTTTAATGATTCATTCCTTCTTTTATCAGACTGAATACTACTTTCTTTCTGTCTGTATTCATGCTCTTCTTCAACAATATTCCCAAATTTTCTTCTCCTAATGTAGTCTGTCCTCAAGATCCTGTTCTTCCTTCTGGTACCACTAGCACAAATCTTTTTTCTCTTGTGCCTCAGGGAAACCTTTATAAACTATATAGGTTGACCAAATTAGTAGTGATTAATAAAATCAGCAGGAAAGAGTACATTTATGCAGAGAACGTTCTCTACCAAAAACATCATTGTTCTGTTTCGTAAATGCGTGTATGTGGGAGGCTGTATACTTAGCCATTAGAGAACAAAGAGTGAACTGCCTGGGTTTGAGTTCTGGCTCTACCTCTTATTAGCCTTATAATCTAGGGCAAACTACTTAACTTCACTTGCAATAATTTTTATTTGAACTGAATAGCTTAAACTGTGCTTACTGTGTGCCAGGCATTTTCCAAGTGCTTTATATATATTAACTCCTAATCCTCACAAGCACTTTAAATTATCCTCATTTTATACATGGAGACATGAGGTTCAGAAAAAGCTTAAATAATCTGCACAAGCTAGGAAGTAGGGGGAGGGGCAGTTGTAATCATAAGTGCCCTAATAAATGTTTCTTTCCTCATTCTTCCTTTCTACTCTCCTCTTGCCCTTTCTTTCCTCTCCTGGCTTTTCTCTTTGTACCATTTTCCACCTCCTCCTATCTCCTCTTCCCCCACTTCACTCTTTTCCCCCTTTTCACCTTTCTTTCCTTTTCTCCTTATTCCTCCTACTTCCTCTTCTCTCCCTTTCGCACCCCCCCCCCCACCATTTTCTCTCTCTTCCCTTCTTTCTCCTTCTCTACCTCGTCATCTTATTATATCATTTTCAGCGTCAGTGTCCTTCATCCTTTGGGGCGTACCAAGATCAATCAGAGACACATCCTGCTTCAGAGGCCTTACCATCTATTAGTAGCTAAAAGACAAACAACTTGCTTAAAATGAAATGGAAAGTAGGAGATTTTAGTGCTATTCAAGTTTTAAGGGCATAAGAGTGTCTTTCCTGGGGGCAAAACAAAAACAAAACAAAACAAAAAAACGGCTTTATGGAGGGACAGTTTCCTTTAGTGGTATTAGGAAAGGCCCTATAAAGGCAGTAGTTATATTCTATCTACTCCATTGTATTTAGAATATTTCCTAAATTTATCAGCCTCTCTCTTGATTATTACGTGTGATGGATCTTAAGTTCACTAATTGATCTCAGTACTTTTTGGACTCTTATTTTATCATGAATGACTGACCAGTATGGAATGAGTTAAAATGAAAACATTTAAGGAGTCTGGGCCATTTGTGGAGAGTTTGGGACACCTTTCAGTACTAACAAGTCAGTGCCCATAGATTGAGGATAGCAAAGAAAAGATAGATCGGTGTGTCTAAGTTGACAGTAGGTAGAAACATGGTCAGTGGCTACACAAATCCACATACCCATAGTCAGTTGCCACGTGTAATCAGTCCCCAAAGAGTTCTGAAGATAATCTGCTTGTGTAAACTGTCACTTATATCATAACATAGCTCTTCTACATCTGCGAAGTGTCATCCTCAGTAAGTACCTCTTCAGAATGCCCAGGCACCATGGCAACAGGCACCTCAGGAAAAGTGAGACAGGCTTTTAATTGCAGCGTCAAAAAGTACATTTCAGCAAGTTTAAAAAATGAGTGCATTATATGATGAAAAGTTATAATTATTTTAGTCCTCTCAGCATGAATGCCAGGTGTATTTTTGGCATGGGTCTTCTTAGAAGTAAGCATCCTGATTCAATTTGAAAGCGTACATGTTACATTGGAGAAAATTATATTAAAAGTTAACAGAAGTTAGGTATCTACTACCTATGTAAGTTTGTTTTCCTGTTAATATTGTCCACTAAAATATAAGTGAATTTGCATGAATGCTTTCTTTCATTATTTACAGAGTAAGATACGGGGAGATGTAATTGTCTTTAGGATGATTTGTCCCTAAGGGGATAGATGCTCAGTTGCCTGTGTGTATCAGCTTTTATTTTTCATTTTTATTTATTGACAAAATCAATATGCTATTTGGAAACTGCCAAATAGGTTCTAGAGATCTGACAGACTAAAATTTGGAGAGCAACATAAAGTCGGTCTTCCCAGGATGTTGCTTGAACCAGCAGAGACCCAGAGTCCTAATTTTAAATGGTTGCTTTATTTGGTGAAATAGATTGGATATTGGCTTTACAGACAAAATGCCCTTGACATCTTGGATCTCAGTTCTTCACAAAGGATAATGAGGATATTAGAAGGATAATTTCTTTTATTCCTTCCAGCCCTAATATTCTGTGATTCATCTGAGTATTAATTTGCACGCAGTTATATGGTGATGGGTGGAAACATTATAAAGAAACTTTGAAAATGAATGAGTTTATACAACACGAAAAAATAAAGAGAAAAAAACTTAATACTATTTTTCGTCCTAACAGGGGGGTAAGGTATAAATTATTTACCTAAATAGGTATAAAATGAAATTGAAAGTAATAGATACGGTGTGCAGGGAAGTTTCTAGGAAGAAAGCTTATGGGAAGATGTTGAAACCAGATGTGATTTAACACTAAGTACTTACATTTACTTTCCAGTTCTACTTTTTTTTCTGAAATTAGCTGTAGTCTTTTGCATATAGTTGGTGTTCAGTGAATATTTGTGGAAGGAATTGACTAATAAAAAAGTTGATGGGCCTAGCTCATCCGAGCTAAGGAGTTTATATGGTACAGATCTTTGTGGTAACTCAAAGAAGAGGTGGCCCAACACGGATCAGTTAGATTAGGTTTGACCTCAGAAATAATATTTCCAATTGAGTCAAGAACCTTACAAAAAGAAATTTGCTAAAGGACAAGGTTAGTATTTTTTTCTCCAAATTTTGTCTCCATTAATTTTATTCTGAACTCACACATCAGATTTTCTGAGAGAGATGTGTTATAACATTAGTCCCCTTTGCCCTAGTTTGTTACCCTTTGGCCCAAGCAGTGAGAGCCAGGTCCATTATCCTCTGCTGGTAGTTGCACACCCATAGGTGAAGGATAAGGCAACATGTTTTTATTTTTTATTTTTCTTATTATTAAGTAGAATATACAGCTGTGTTTCTCCCCTTGTGAAAGGGTCTCCGTAGACATTTTCTGGACCTGAATCCTAACCCCTTTGGTATATTAATAAAATGTCTCCAGGAGCCAGATAACCCCCTCCGTGTTTTATATATCATTGTGTCCGGAATTGGTGGGTTCTTGGTCTCACTGACTTCAAGAATGAAGCTGCGGACCTTCGCAGTGGGTGTTACAGTTCTTAAAGGTGGCGCGTCCAGAGTTTGTTTCTTCTGATGTTCGGATGTGTTCGGAGTTTCTTCCTTCTGGTGGGTTCGTGGTCTCGCTGGCTTCAGGAGTGAAGCTGCAGACCTTCGCGGTGAGTGTTACAGCTCTTAAGGCGGCGCGTCTGGAGTTGTTCATTCCTCCCGGTCGGTTCGTGGTCTCGCTGGTTTCAGGAGTAAAGCTGCAGACCTTTGCGGTGAGTGTTATAGCTCATAAAGGCAATGCAGACACAAAAAGTAGGCAGCAGCAAGATTTATTGCAAAGAGCGAAAGAACAAAGCTGCCACAGCGTGGAAGGGGACCCGAGCAGGTTGCCACTGCTGGCTGGGGCAGCCTGCTTTTATTCCCTTATCTGACCCCACCCACATCCTGCAGATTGGTCCATTTTACAGAGAGCTGATTGGTCTGTTTTACAGAGAGCTGATTGGTCCATTTTGACAGGGTGCTGATTGGTGTGTTTACAAACCTTGAGCTAGACACAGAGTGCTGATTGGTGTATTTACAATCCCCTAGCTAGACATAAAGGTTCTCCTAGTCCCCACTAGATTAGCTAGACACAGAGCACTGACTGGTGCATTTACAAACCTTGAGCTAGACACAGAGTGCTGATTGGTGTATTTATAATCCCTTAGCTAGACATAAAGGTTCTCCAAGTCCCCACTAGATTAGTTAGACACAGAGCACTGACTGGTACATTTACAAACCTTGAGCTAGACACAGGATGCTGATTGGTGCATTTACAAACCTTGAGCTAGACACAGGGTGCTGATTGGTGTGTTTACAAACCTTGAGCTAGACACAGAGTGCTGATTGGTGTATTTACAATCCCTTAGCTAGACATAAAGGTTCTCCAAGTCCCCACCAGATTAGCTAGATACAGAGTGCTGATTGGTGCATTTACAAACCTTGAGCTAGACACAGAGTGCTGATTGGTGTATTTACAATCCCTTAGCTAGACATAAAGATTCTCTAAGTCCCCACCAGATTAGCTAGATACAGAGTGCTGATTGGTGTGTTTACCAACCTTGAGCTAGACACAGAGTGCTGACTGGTGTATTCACAATCCCCCAGCCAGACATAAAGATTCTCCAAGTCCCCACTAGACTCAGGAGCCCAGCTGACTTCACCAAGTGGATCCCACACCGGGGCCACAGGTGGAGCTGCCTGCCAGTCCCGCGCCGTGTGTCCGCACTCCTCAGTCCTTGGGCGGTCGATGGGACCAAGCACTGTGGAGCAGGGGGCAGCCCTTGTCGGAGAGGCTTGGGCCATGTAGGAGCCCATGGCGGGGGGTGGGGGGGCTCAGGCATGGTGGGCTGCAGGTCCCAAGCCCTGCCCCGCAGGGAGGCAGCTGAGGCCCGGCGAGAATTCGAGAGCAGCGCCGGTGGGCCGGCACTGCTGGGGGAGCTGGTGCACCCTCTGCAGCTGCTGGCCCGGGTGCTAAGCCCCTCACTATCCGGGGCCAGTGGTGCTGGCCGGCTGCTCCGAATGTGGGGCCCACCGAGCCCACGCCTACCGAGAACTCGCGCTGGCCCGCAAGCGCCACGTGCAGCCCCGGTTCCAGCCCATGCCTCTTCCTCCACACCTCCCTGCAAGCTGAGGGAGCTGGCTCCGGCCTCCGCCAGCCCAGAGAGGGGCTCCCACAGTGTAGCGGCAGGCTGAAGGGCTCCTCAAGTGCAGCCAGAGTGGGCGCCGAGGCCGAGGAGGCACCGAGAGCGAGCGAGGGCTGCCAGCACACTGTCACCTCTCATTATGACATAGAATTTTCTCCAAGTTCTGGGGCTTCACCTTTTTTGACACTTAATACCCAGAAATATAATACCCCAGTCTTCTTTAGTTAGGGACCTAGTTCATCGGATAACAATTTGGCCCTCTTGAGAAGACCTAAGAAGTTTTAGTATTTTGAATCAAAGCAATTAACTAGATAAATGGTTACAGTTTTAATTCTCATGGCATGTGAAGGGTGGAATATTTTTACAGGAAGTGAAAGCAACCATTCCCTTCTTTGTATCATATACATTTCTGAGGCTCAGCAGGCTAAGGATTTCTGCGTAGTACTGAGAAATCCAGGGATGTTTTATTTCTCTACAATTATGTGTTTTAAGTGGGAAGAAACTACCAGGTTATGTAAATATTTTATATAAAAATAGCAAATGATGGTTTATGTATAATAGATGGAGTAAGGTATGCTTTCTAAAGTGACTTAAAAATATAGCAGGGAAAAAAGTAAAGGCAGTAGTAATATTATTAGAAACAACCACATCTGGGAATCTCTCTCTATATTTAATAACCTTGACTCTTGTAGTATTTCAGACTTATCTAAAAGATTCCCGTGTCTAGACATATGTTAATAGAATATTTGGAAAATGTCTTTGAACTGACTCTTGCTTGGCACAGATTTCAAAGAATCCTCATGATCATTTGTTCTATTCATACCTGTTGAAATTTCTGAACTTATGTGAGGGTACAATAATGTAAAACCTTATGTATATATACAAGGTAATATGTAAAGATGGTGAGTATTTCTGTTAGGATTTTTTAAACCAGTAATCTTTAATTTTTATCGATTTGTTTAAAAAGATAAATATTCTCTGACATTGTGACTGAGTTAATGAATGGGTTGGATACTTGTTGTTGGCCTCAGTCATTGAAACCAAGAGTATATGGTATAACATCCTATTCTCTCTAAAAATAGTTTCTGTGTTTTTGGTTTTGTTCTGAGTACATTACTTTTGTTTTTGGTCCTTATAATCACAGTTTTATTTTTTATTTTTTAAATTAGAGATGGAGTCTTGCTTTGTCACCCAGGCTGGAGTTATGCTGTCATGGATTACTATATCCTCGAACTCCTGGGCTCAAGTGATCCTCCCAGTGTAGCCTCCCAAGTAGCTGAGACTACAGGTGTGCACCATCATGCCCAGCTAATTTTTTAATTGTTTCGTAGAGAAAGGGTCTTGCCATGTTGCCCAGGCTGGTCTTGAACTCCTGGCCTCAAGCAGTCCTCCTGCTTCAACCTCTCAGTGTTGGGATTACAGTTGTAAGACACTGCACTTGGCCACAGTTTTAAAGTTTCAAAAATAAATAGAAATAACTCATTGACTTACTTGACTTACTGTTTCTTTCAGCTTTTTGCCTGAATTCATCAATGGAGACTTTGATTCTATTAGGCCTGAAGTCAGAGAATACTACGCTACTAAGGTAAATTATAAACACTTTTTTTGTTCAAGATCTTTCTCATATGGTTGCTTTTTCTATGTTGTTTCCAATTGTCATGGTGTGTAGGAAGAGACTGACAAACTCATTGGTTGGTTACTTCTTATAGTTTTTTTATTTTAGCAATCATAACTACATTTAAAATGGAAACTTACACTTTTTCACAACGGGTTTGCCGCCAGAACACAGGTGTCATGAAAACTACCCCTAAAAGCCAAAACGGGAAAGGAAAAGACTCAAGTCAACATTATCGTCATTGGACACGTAGATTCAGGCAAGTCCACCACTACTGGCCATCTGATCTACAAATGCATTGGCATTGACAAAAGAACAATTGAAAAATTTGAGAAGGAGGCTGCTGAGATGGGAAAGGACTCGTTCAAGTTGTGCCTGGGTCTTGGATAAACTGAAAGCTGAGCGTGAACATCATATCACCATTGATATCTCCTTGTGGAAATTTGAGACCAGCAAATACTACATGACTATCATTGATGTCGCAGGACACAGAGACTTCATCAAAAACGTGATTACAGGGACATCACAGGCTGACTGTGCTGTCCTGATTGTTGCTGCTGGTGTTGGTGAATTTGAAGCTGTTATCTCCCAGAATGGGCAGACCCGAGAACGTGCCCTTCTGGCTTACACACTGGGTGTGAAACAACTAATTGTTGGTATTAACAAAATGGATTCCACTGAGCCACCCTACAGCCAGAAGAGATATAAGGAAATCATTAAGGAAGTCAGCACTTACATTAAGAAAACTGGCTACAACCCTGACACAATAGCATTTGTGCCAATTTCTAGTTGGAATGGTGACAACATGGTGGAGCCAAGTGCTAACATGCGTTGGTTCAAGGGATGGAAAGTCACCGGTAAGGATGGCAATGCCAGGGGAAGCACGCTGCTTGAGGTTCTAGATTGCATCCTACCACCAACTCGTCCAACAGACAAGCTCCTTCACCTGCTCCTCCAGGATGTCTACAAAATTGGTGGTATTGGTACTGTTTCTGTTGGCCGAGTGGAGACTGGCGTTCTCAAACCTGGTATGGTGGTCACCTTTGCTCCAGTCACCGTTACAACTGAAGTAAAGTCTGTCAAAATGCACCATGAAGCTTTGAGTGAAGTTCTTCCTGGGGACAGTGTGGGCTTCAGTGTCAAGAATGTGTCTCTCAAGGATGTTCATCATGGCAACATTGCTGGTGACAGCAAAAATGACCCACCAATAGAAGCAGCTGGCTTCATTGCTCAGGTGATTATGCAGAACCATCCAGGCCTAATCAGTGCTGGCTATGCCCCTGTACTGGATTGCTACATGGCTCATGTTGCATGCAAGTTTGCTGAGCTGAAGGAAAAGATTGATCGCGGTTCTGGGGAAAAGCTAGGAGATGGCCCTAAATTCTTGAAGTCTAGTGATGCTAACATCGTTGATATTTTTCCTGGCAAGCCCATGTGTGTTGAGAGCTTCTCAGACTGTCCACCTCTGGGTCACTTTGCTGTTCGTGCTGTGAGACAGACAGTTGTTGTAAGTGTCATCAAAGCAGTAGACAAGAAGGCTGCTGGAGCTGGCAAGGTCACCAAGTCTCCCCAGAAAGCTCAGAAGGCTAAATGAATATTATCCCTAATACCTGCCACCCCGCTCTTAATCAGTAATGGAAGAACGGTCTCAGAACTGTTTGTTTCAATTGGCCATTTAAGTTTAGTAGTAAAAGACTGGTTAATGATAACAATGCATCATAAAATTTTCAGAAGGAAAGAAGAATGTTTTGTGGACCACCTTGATTTTCTTTTTTGCCTGTGGCAGTTTTAAGTTATTAGTTTTTAAAATCAGTACTTTTTAATGGAAACAACTTGACCAAAAATTTGTCACAGAATTTTGAGACCCATTAAAAAAGTTTAATGAGGAAAAAAAAATGGAAACTTACAAAATGACAAGTTGGAACACAATCTTGGGGAAATTTTATCACCATTATGTAAAAATTAATCCTTTAAACATATATATTTAAAAAGAGCTTATAATTTATATATGCTCATTTAATAATACACAATTGTTGCCTATATCCTCATTAATTATTATATATTTCTCGTGGATCATTTTAACTTCATTTAATGAATGTACCTTATTTCACTTAACCAATTCCCAATTAATGTACATTTCAGGTGTGCATTTTTTTTGCTTTGTAAACTCTGCTAAAATCATCTTTGTAAATGAATTTTTGTAAAAATGCATAATTGTGTATTCATAAGAATTTAGGACTAACATTAGAAAATTTTCTTTAACATTTTGTTTTCTTGAAATTATTATTACTCTGTTTTGAATAAAACTATTCCCTACAACTTGAGATTGATAATAACCTACATCTTTTGAAAAGGTGTTAATTTTCTCAATATTGGGCACATTTTTCAAAAATCCTTGCCACTTAAGAACATATAAATAATCTAATTGGGAATGATATAAGTCACGTGGGAGTGTATTAAAGTAACCAATAATTCAAGGTCTCAGTGGTCTTGGAAGACAATGAAGAGTTTTTCAAATAAAAATTATAGCGTTGGTAATTCTTCTAACCACAACACCATCATCTGTGTTTAATTCTAAACTGGCGTTAGCAAAGTACACATTGTTTTAAAAAGAAACATCAGGTATTGAAATCACAAAACTTTAAATTCTTCATGAGGCTTGGGGGAAGATGAGATAAATTCATAAAGAAGAGAAGGAACCTTTCTCAGGAAGGAGGGAAGAGAAAAAGGTAGGAAAAGGAAAAGAGAGGAAAAAGGAAACATGATTCTAGGTGGAAACACAAAGGTGCTATGCTTATAAGGTATAGCCTGTTATGATATGGAAATTTTGGGGCTGGCAGTGAATGCAGGTCTCTGCACATCCCATCTGCCCACCAGCTGATCAGACTTTCCCTCAGCAAATGAAGACTGTTCCCAAGTCAGTGTTTGATATTCATGCTCAATTACTTTAACATTGGCATGTTCCTGTTCATTCCCCACAGTCTCACTTCTCATTAACTCCATACCTCAACCTCATTGGGATGGAAAAGCCACAGCCTTGCTTACAATGCAGAGTTTTACAAATGCATAGATATTAATCATATTTTCAGGAGCAGAAGAAACAGCAAGAGAGGCAGGGACAAGCAGACTCAAAAACAAGTTGAAGATCCTGGTCAGGTGTGACTCCTCTCCCCCTTCTTTAATGCTGCTGGCTTGCCAAAGTCAGAAGTGCCAGCCTGATCACAGCTATCCAAGATAAGAAAATAGGGGAAGCCAGCCTTTTTATATCTATAGGCAGTAAAATGAGGGTCAAGGATAGAGGAAAAATTTGAGTTAATGCTTCTTGATGAATTTCTCTTATATTTCCTTCTTCACTTTATTTTAACCTTAAAAACTAAATTATATTTGTTGAGGTTTAGTTTTTAAGATTTAGCTGAATCTTCTAATTCTTTTACTGCATAGTTCTAGGTTGATACAGTATAATCCACTTTCTTCATGTATCAACGAGTATCAAACTCGCTGCTTTGAACTTTTAGGCTAAGTTTCTAGAGCGCACAGATGATGTCTTTTATATAATTAATGTGCCCTGTAGAGCACATGGTGAGTGTTTGGCTGTAGTTTTAATAACCATGACAATTACAACAAGTTAATGCAACATTACACACAATTCATATAAGCCATTATCTCCAACTTAAACAGCCTTTATGCTGCTCTTTCACAATTGAAAGGCGGTTATCTTCATTTTCAAATACACCCCCTCCCCACCTGGTCTGAGTTTGCAATGAAGGTGAAACTGGGGATCTAGTAAAGTGAAGAAATTTAAAATACCAAAACTTTGTTAAAATCAACAAGTGGATTGTGGAGCCAACATTTCTTGATACAAAGTGTTGAGCCTGGCAACTGGTGTACAGTCCTTAGTTTATAAAGTCCTCGTTTTCAGGTAGCTGTAACATCTTGGTGCTTTCCCTTTTGCCTATTTGTCTTAGTTCGTCTCTGCCTGGTTCACTCCTATTAACTCAGAATGAGGAATATCTCTTACTGATTTTCCTCTTGATATTTTATTTTTCATTTCTCTGGGTCAGTCAGTGCTTCTTTGATTCAAAGCTAAAAATCACCTACTTCAGTCTATCTATTATGCCTACCACCATAATGTTCTGAGAACTTTAGAAGAAACTGTGCTGTCTTATCAAACTCCTGATATTCTTTCATTATTGTATTCTGTTGGGTCTTCAATGGATTTAGGAAAGGGGGTTTTAAAATTGTTTCCTTAATATTTAGGGGGTTAAGGAACCACTTGAAGGATTTAGCTAATGCCTTAAAAATTACAGAATATCAAGGGATTGCTATAAATGTAGGTTTATAGGATATGAGTTAAAATATATAAATATAATAAAAATATGAAATACAGTCAACCCTTGGTATCCAAGGATTCATCCAACAGTGTATGGGGAACCTTGGGATATGCAGGGCCTACTAAGGGACTTAAGCATCCTCAGACTTTGATGTTCTCTAGGGTCCTGTAGCCAATCCCCTGTGGATATGAAGGGCCTACTGTAATTTAAAATAGAAGAAATTAAACAATATTCTTTATCCCAATTTTTTGATGAGGGAACTGAGGCCCAGAAAGCTAAGCGACTTCAACAGAATGGTAGAACTAGTGAGAGACAGCTTTAGGATCAATGTCCATGTTTTCTATAAAAAGAATGTTGTTAGAACTGGGACTGTGTCACTGCTACTGCTTCTCAACAGGTAACGCCTTTGGCCTATGGGGTAAGACAGTTGTTCCTTGTGCTGGATATGTAGCATCCCTGGGAATGAATGCCACTATCACTGTCACTGTGACATAATGTCAACGACATAATCAAATACTTTACATTATGTTTCCGGTATGTCCCTCTAAACCTTTGATTTTGAGGCAGCAAGGGTAAAGGTGCAATAGTTGGACCAGACCAGGAAAGACCAAAACCTTATAAACTGATAAATTCTTAAATTACCTATTAACAAAAGCTACTTATAAGATATTGGATTGATCCAAGATAGAACACTGAAGAATCAGAGTGATTTGGTAATATGAAATTAGCAAGGGTATAGGCAAATTTTTAGTATGTCTTTCTTTGTGTTACCTATGAGTATTTTCCCATTCCAGAAAGTGTTGCTATCAACACAAGGCCATGTTCTAGATGGTATGATGAAAACAACCCTAGCATAAGTCTGGAATAGGACTGTAGGTCCAAGTTCTGATTTTATCTTCTCTGTTAATCCTTCCAAGTCTTAGAAGAACATAGCATCAAGAATACTGCAACAAGGTGCCCAAAGACTCATTGTAACTGTGTTTATGAAGACAAGCTTGGTTAAGGGAAATATTGAACCCCTGTATATATGGTGAATGAGGCTAGCAGAAAGGGTGAGTCAATGCTGAACCACAGATTTTCTATTACAGAGATAATAAGATAATTCCAGATCCCTGATAATTCTAGCACTATAACCTGGAGGAATGGAGAAAGAAACATAGGCAGATTTTTGCCTCCTGTGTTTCATCGTATCTTTTTCCCTCTTGGGAAAGATAAAGGTTTTTTAAAGCAAATTGCATGAATTATTGAAGAATATATCTTATAAAACCAATATTTTTTATAGTATTTTCCCACTGTCATTGAATACTTGCATGGCCATACCCAAATTTTTGAAGAGTGCTCTCGATGGGCAGGGGTAGTGTATCTAATCTTTAAAAACCAATGCTCCCTTTTATAAATATAAAATGCTATAAATGTTAGTTGCAGTAGCAGAAAATGTCTCATCATTTTACATTTCATCATAATGGCTATTACCTGTATAAATGTGTTTCAGTTACATTTTAGGGAATTGGGAATTTGGGTTTAAATATAACTTTGGAAATTGTCACCTGGTTGGCATTTGAATAGAACGTCTGATTTTTCATAAATGGACTACTGATGATAAACAGAAAATGCTTATATTTTAATTCCAATTTAAAGATGGGGACACTGATTCTCAAATAGTGGGGAGGGCAGGTTATTGGGTGAAGGGTACATTCAAGTGTGGATATCAAATAACTAATACTTAATCTTGGCTGTTAGCAGTGTGCATTTTCGTTTTTAGGCTTTTATAGGTAGTAAAGTGATTGTTTTCTTGAATTAAGTGCAAATTACGTTTGTGTTGTTAATTTACATATATGAAAGTCTTACTGCCACACGTGAAACTAAATCATGATGTCATATTCCTGACTTTCTCATGTGCTTATACTAATGATCTAATAATGGCATACATGTAGAGTTCTCTGGGAATACTAAAGCACTATTTTAATATAAGCTGGTAGTGTTTTATTTTACTTCCTAAAATTGTTTGCTTAAGACCTTTTTAATATTTTATTTTTTCTCAGTAACATTGCTTTTTAAAAATATTTCAAACACTTCATCTTTGTAAGTGCATAATTTATGAATGTAGATGTAATTCATAATCAGAATTGCTTAGGATATCCTTTTGAATTTGATAAAGCCTCAGGTTTGATTCTATTTACATTTCACAGAATCTCCAGTTAAAAACATCTGCATTTATCTACCTAATCTCATGAATCTTATTATTTTCTACTCTTAGCTACGTCTCTTTTTCAGTTCTTCTCAGCCACATGCCAATGACTTTTAGATGAAAAATTAATTAGAGAAAATGACAAACTGGACTGTTAGAAATTGTGAACAGTTAGTAAGTTTGACTATTATGCCAAACAGAGGAAACTATACAAAATATATAAAGCTCAACTCCATTTTTTGATATATTTCTTTAAAAAATATAAACAAAATGAAACAAAGCCTGGAGTGTAATAAATTTTTAGGCTTAAGCATGAATTCTAATTAACATATGCTAAGATATAAAGGCTTTGCTAAGGGAATTATAGACAGGCAGTTTCCCTTGACAACTGAGTGACAGGTTCTTCACTTTATATTCCTTAGACTGGCTGTCTAACCCTTATTAGCATCTCACCAAGGGAATGATGAGACTGCCAGGGGAACATTATGTGAAACTATCTCTTGAATATACCTTAATTCTTATGCTTGCCTCAATCATAGTCCTTTCAAATTGACTTTATTGCCATCGATGTTTTTTGAAGCTTGTTTTGTTTGAATTTGTTTAACATACTGAAGGCTTTTAGAAAGGGTGAGACTTTGCCCTTTACATTGAAGAGCTCCCGGTGAGACACACAGGACCTCCAGGGGCACCTGCCTGCCTCTCCTCATTCATCTGATGTTACACTCTGTGTTCTCCAGGGCCTCTGTGACTCTCTCTTCCCTCCTTCGTCTGACTCATGGGATTCTTCCTTCGCGTAAACCAACCGACTATGACAATCTAAAAAGTAATAACAACCAAGTATTTTTAGTGCTTAAAATATGCCAGATATTTTTATATGCACTTTAATTTATGAATTCATCCCTTCACAGTTCCCCACCTGGAGGTGGTGGTTAGTCCCTTGTTTATACTTTCTTGCTGAGTTTGAGATAAACAATTCCATCATCATTTTACTCCTTTTCCCTGTTAACATGTGAACTTCTGGAAGCTGAATTCTGCGGCCATTCATCCTGGTATCCCTAGTCATTAGTAGGTTCAGATTGAAGTTTATATGAAGCAGGTATCTGATCCCTCTTTCAGAACGAAAACAGAAAAGCACTGGTCCTGCTTTGCTTCATATAAAAAAGATTTCTGTGATCAAATGATTTTGTGAAATTTGCCACATTCTGTATGCCCCTTTTGGAAACCCACTGTGCATGTATCATTTTAAGTAAGTCTGCCAAAAATCTAATTTTACCTTAATATTTCTCAAATGTATTTCACCCCGGAACATTTACTCTTTACCCTACTAAAAATACAAAAAATTGGCCTGGCGTGGTGTCACACACCTGTGATCCCAGCTAATCAGGAGGCTGAGGCACGAGAATCGCTTGGACCCTGGAGACAGAGGTTGCAGTGAGCCGAGATTGTGTCACTGTACTCCAGGCTGGGAGACAGAGTAAGACTCTTTCTCAAAGAAAGAAAGTTTTCTATCAGTGTAGAAACTATTTACAATTCAAGTTTCCTGATGTCAGCCAAAAGCCAATCTTGCAAGCAGGCCATTTTAAAGACAGCAGTCTCAAGCCTGCTATGCTAAGTTTTCCCTGTACCCTCTTTCACCCAGAAGTCTGGCTCTGGTTTTAGGAAAAAAGCCATCATTTAAAACCCTGTGCTGTTCTAAAAAGACGTTCGACTTCCATTAACAGAAGCGATGACTTTCTTGTTTGAAACACTATAGCTTTCGTTCAATGCCTTGTTGAAAGAAAAGGTTATTTTACAACACATAGGACAATGAAGATTATGCTAGATTAGAATGTCTCTTTAAGTTTGGGAAAGAATGGAGAATTGCTACAAGGTTAAATTGCATTTCTTCTTTTCCTTTATACACCGTCTAGATACCAGAAAGAGAATACTAGATTATACTAGGCAATATACTTAGAGTTTTTATACTGTTACTTAGGTTTTTAAGAGTTGAATCCTGAGACATTCTTGCTGAAGAAATCATTACTTGAAGGCTGTTATTTGATGATTTAAAAAACAACCTTTTCAGCTTGAAAAGTATAAATGTTTCTAGAAGCCTGGTAAATAAAAGGAACAATCTGCCACAGTACACTTTATACAATGAAGAAGAAAGTGGGAATTGGTTATTTTGTGATTATATCTCTGCAGGGAAAAAGACGATGTTCATACCTGTATCCACAAACAGAGATCTTTTAGATTTCAGTTTACTTTATGGAACTATTCCCCTTCTTAGCAAATCTGAGAACAAGTTTGAGCTAATTTTAGATCTGTATCTTTGATTGTTTGGAGTATCTGTCATTTTGCTCTATGCCTACTGTGCCCTTAATCTGGCAGGCAGTTTTTAATTACAGAGTTCCAGTCAATTCCATTTAATGAATGATTATGGACTCTTATTATTAAAACTTGAATATATTCAATTCTTCCAAGACTCTTGAAAATATCCCCCCAAAATATTTTTAAGTGTGTATCTTGCATACTGATGAGAAGAAAGGCAATGTCAGCAATGAATAGGGGAAAATAAAGAAGCTAACATGTTAAAACCAAGTAAAATTTTATCATTGCTTATTTGCTAAGAAAATCCATATCAATATGCCAATATGAAGGTATAGTAAATTATACTTCATGTTTTCAGAGCCAACTTTAAAGATGGTCTTTGATTTCTTCTTACCTCGTTAACTTTACTTAATTGATAGACAACTATTTTCCCCTCTGAGCACGTCCATTTCTTTTCATACTGTCCATTAGCCACTCAGTCCTCAACTGAAAGAACCACTTCCTATCCGTGTTGCACACTCCAAAATTATCTTAACTTTCTCTTTCCTTCTCCTCCAATGGAAATCATCTTTCTCATAATGAAACAGATTTCTGTTTGCTGTTAAGGAGCAAGTAAATCATTTCCATTAATTCACAGCAAGAAATCCATGATGAATTGTCTCTCCTAAAATTACTTATATTTTAAAAGGATGAACCGTTCATCCTTATATACTACTAATAGGAATACATATTTTTACAACTTTCCTAGAAAGCACTCTGGCATCAAATATCAAGGAACCTGAAAATGCTCTCATAATTTTCCCAGTAATTTTATTTCCAGAATTCATTTCTAAAGAAAATAACCAGAACCAAACATTTATACACAGAGATGTTGATTGTAATGGTAGGTTTAAAAGAAAAAGAAAAAGTCAACTTATGTCATAAATATAATAATAAAGATAATGATAATGTAATGAAGAAGAAGGAAAAAGGGAGAGAGAGATAGATAAGCATTCATTGCCCATTTTCAGGAGGCTGTGAAAACCATGAAAATTTCTAAGTCTTCGGATGTAGCATGGTCATGTGGGGTCATCATGTCTGCCTAACAGCTAATGGATGTTCAGGTATTTAAAACTAGAGAATAATAACTAAATAAATGTTCCTATAAATTATAAAGGCATTTTTCTGCTTAGTCGTGCCCAAATAACAAAAGTTTAATTAAGCAGGGTACCAAGCAAAGTACAAAGCATGATAGGGTCAGATCCCACATGGTGTTCCTATCAATTGTGTGACCTTGGGCAAGTTATTTAATCTCTGGGAACTACAGTCTGCATATTTTAAAATGTGATAATTACACTTGCCTTATAAGGTTATTATGGGGATTCAGAAATGTAATTCATGTAAAGTGATTCATATCTAATACTAAATGTACTCAAATGTTCTTATTAATGTTACTCATTTAGTGAGGGAGACAGTTGTCAATAGATCACATCCTTTAAGATTGGATACTTTAAAGGTTATCTTATTTATCAGAGAATTAGGCTATATTTTGTTGGAGAATTTTAGTTTATTGAAAAGAATCTTAGAGTTTATTAGCTATATATATATTGTATTTAATTATACTAGGTAAGGATCTGTATGCAAGTCACTGGAAATAAATTTTCAAAATTGATGTGCATGATACCTAGGAGGGAATAGCACTTATAAGTTCCTAACCTTATAAACTCAGTCCATAAAGTTACAGTAGATGTCTCAGAGCCCCATAACATCTTGCCAGGATAATTTGCACAAGTGTTTTCTGTCCTGGATAAATGGATGGGTACTAAATGATGACTCGACCTAAAATGAATAAGTTAATAGGAAACTTGGGAATGTTTTCACCAGGCTTAACTCTTTGCCTCTTGTTTTATGAAGCCAAGTCTCTCTGGATATAGTCCATGAAATAATGTTATTACAATATGTTCTTACAATATGTTATTACAATATATGTTATTACAATTTTTTTAAAGGATATGTTTTCTTTCTCATTAAAGAATTTTAGAGGAGTCAGCATAGTATAACCTGATAGCTTTTATGTGTGTAAAATGTATAAACTCATTAACCTATATTAGTTAAATTATTGGCAGACAGTAAATTAAGTAATTGAGAATGACAGTCTAATGGCTTTTGCATTGGTTTTTTGAAATTAGGTTGATTACTGACACTCATTGCCTTGTAGTAATTTCTTTCAGTTGTCAGTAAATTAAAAATAGTTTTGCAAATATTGACACAAAGTTCTTAGGAGAATATTAATATTTTGCTCACTATAGTAAACTTTGATGTGAGGTGGTCTGCCTGTAACATCTGCTGTTTCTAAAGATTCTTCCCAGGTTCTGAGCTGAGCATTTGATATGTATTCATCACTATGCATTATCTCATTTAATCTTAACAGCAATTCTGGTTTTTATATTAGTTTTTATATTAGTTCTATTACAGATGGAGCTATGAAGTTCAGAGAGATTTTTTTTTTCAATCTAAGCCTTTTTCCTCATATTAAATTTCTTACAATATACAGCATTTAGTTGTATATGGACAATATCTAATTGTAGGCCTAGAACAAGGGTTGGTTGGTAAACTAGTAATATAACTCGCAGGCCAAATATGGCTTGATAGCTGTTTTTGTAGTTTTGGCAAGCTAAGAATGGTTTTTACATTTTTAAATAGTTGAATAAAATCAAATGAAAATTTTATAACACATGAAAATTATAAGCAAGTTAAATTTCAGTTTTATTAGAACACAGCCATTTCCATTCATTTATTTATTAGCTTTAGAGTCTTTCATGCTACACAGGTAGAGTTGAGTAGTTTGGACACAGGCCCTATGGCCTGCAGGGTTGAAAAAATTACTGTCTGGTCCTTTATAGGAAAAGTTTGCTGATCCCTTGCCTAGAGGGATAATTCATCTCATCTGCTATGCCTTTATAAATGACTTTATTCGTTATTGAGTGCTTACCACTTGCTAAACACTGTGTTGGGCTCTTGTCCTGGGAATACGGTAGTAAACAAAGGAGTACAGTGGGTAGCTTCAAGGAGCTTACAGCTTAAAGCTTATGTTTCAATTAATATTTTAATAGTCATAGGGTAGATTGATAATTCTATATGATAAAATTATTTGGTTATTCTAATAAAATATGTTAATACTCATAAGGTAGACTTTCATGCTCATATAGACCAAAGTAATTAATATACTAATAAAGTATTAGATTAATCCAATAGCAAAATTATTTGGTTAAAATAAATATTCACCATAAACCTTACTGTTTGACCCTCTTTCTTTTTAAAAAATGCATACATATACCACACTGAACATAAACCTATCCCTTAGATGATTTGTGATTTTATTGTGATTAGGACCATATATTACAAGCATATATTTTATGTTTGCTATAGCTCTAGATGTTGGCAGTATAGGAAATTGAGCTGAACCCTAATCATTCCACAGCATGTTCCGAAAACTGCTTATTGTTAATTTTTTGCCAAGTTCCTAATACCAGTTTTTTTCCTTGTTATTTTTTTAAAAAAAAAAAAGTTAAAACTTATTCAAACATATTCTGAATTTTTTCTGTAGTACTTTATACTACTGCATTTGTTAACCTCGATGTGCGTGTATATTTCAATTTTCCTTACTGGATGTTAGTTTTGTTAACATTAACTTATTTTAAACTTTACTTAATTGCATATGAAATGCTAATTTTTGTTACTTTAAGAATCTGCATTAATTGTGTCCAAATAGAAAAGAGTTATTTAATTTCCTCAAGGCAGCATTAGTATATAGTGAGTAAAAAATAAGTGTTTCTTCTCTGTGTGAGACTCATTTTCTGGTTTATATGTGTTTATATTTATGAGAAAAATACCATTATTTTCTGAGATCAGATGAGATCGGGCGCATTCAGGGTGGTATGGCCGTAGACACCATTGTTTTCATGAGGAGAGAAATGGTTTTAATTCAACCATCATTTGTCTAGCCACTAACCGTCTATTGACTTATTGATATGTGTCCATAGTAACCTAGTGACTGAGAGTGCAGACGTCAGTTTCCCTGTATGCATGGAGTGTTACGTTTACACTTTCTGCCTGAAGATCCTGTTTTCCCCAAACAATAGACAAGATTCGCCAGATGAGAATTTTTGCCTGTGTATGTGTGAGATTGAGTTGTACCACTTTAATTTGTTCCATGAGTATCCCTTTGTAAAATACTACTTGTGTTTTAGTAAGTGTTTTTGCCTCTTTCTGTTCTTCAGTCTCCTCAAACCTGATGAATGATCATGTTGACGATTAGGATTAAATTACCTTATTTGTAACTTTCTGCACCTTTAATATTTGCTTTCAAATTTTATTTTTGGAGACCTTAGGGCATTCATCATTTTAATGTGAACTTGTGATATTTCCTTTATCATTGTGAATTATTTCAGTTTGTTATTATTGAACTTGGTATTCAGCTTGTTATTATATCTTTTCAATTCAATTTTTATTATTTTTGTTATTACAGCCAAGTATAATGGAACATATCTTTATGATGTATTATTTATTAAAACTTTTTGGCAGGTCTCTAGTTTCATATTTAAGTCAAATGAAAGTTTAAGGAAAATTTACAGGTGGAAGACAATTTCTTTTTTGTATTACCAGGTTGTTCCTAAATTCGGTCTTTTCCATGATGGATATATGTGTGTGTACATACACGTGTGTATTTATATATAAAATCTGCAATTTTGGTCTCTATTTTACTTAATTTACAGTTGTTTCTGGCTAATTTTCAATTATGTCCTAGGATCTTTTAGGTAATATCAAGGATAAAACACTTGCTAAGGTATTAATTCTCTGTGTTTTATGGTAAAATTATATATGTCATTATAAACTCTTACCTTTTGCTGAAATGGCTGAAGAAGATAGAACACTATTATAATGACAATACTTGATTTGCACAAATTCATTACCCAACCTGATAATGAGTTTGCTAATGCCATGCCAACATATGTCTTTAGGGACCACAGCTTTCCCAATCTGTAGATCTATACACTTTTCAATGTTTATCTTCCTTTGGCCTCCCAGTGTACATAGTCTTTAAATTTTTGGATGTTAAATTCCTAGATACTGACCTGGGCATGACAGGCAAGAACCTAAATATTTAATCCACCTAGTAGTCATTTTTATGTCTAAATGCAGATAAAACACTGAAATGGGCCGAGTGTGGTGGCTCATGCCTGTAATCTCAGCACTTTGGGAGGCTGAGGCAGGTGGATCACGAGGTCAAGAGATCGAAACCATCCTGGCCAAAATGGTGAAACCCCGTCTCTACTAAAAATACAAAAACTAGCTGGGCATGGTGGCGTGTGCCTGTAGTTCCAGCTACTCGGGAGGCGAGGCAGGAGAATTGCTTGAACCCGGGAGGTAGAGGTTGCAGTGAGCCAAGATCATGCCATTGCACTCCAGCCTGGGTGACAGACCCAGACTCCGTCTCAAAAAAATTAAATAAACAAATAAAACATTGAAATGAAAAAAGAAGTCGTTTGTTAGGTGTCTTCTGTTTCAGCCATACCATATAAATAAATATTTTCTTCATCTGTGGGAAGGCTGGTGGTAAGAACTGCTTATATTGCAAGCAATGAAAACAAATAGCTTTAACCACACAAAATAAAACAATTATTTATTCACATAACTGAAAAGGATAGAGGACAATTCAGCTTCAATGAGGCTTGATGGGCTACCAAAACAGCCCCTAGGTACTGGTTTCTTGTTTCTTAACTCTTTGACCCGCACTGCCAGCTTCATTCTTGGGTGCCACATTGTGGATCTCTGGCTCTAGGCTGTCCTCTTGTGTTGTAGACTGGCTGCCATCTCAACATGTCTTTCTTCTGAAGAGCAGAAGTCTCTTGCAGGGTTGATGCACACACCCCACCAATTTGTGTGCTCTCTTTGGCCCGAATTGTGGCATGTGCTCATCTCCAAACAATTTGTAGTGGATAAGGGGATAAATTATGTTGATCATCTTTACCAGTCCTGATACCCCCAGGACTGAGTATCTAATTGTATACTTGAGAGAGGGTAAATAAATATTCAAAGAAAAGTCAGGTGCTAGTATCTAATAAAGACGAGGAATGCATGCTGGGGATGTAGTATCTTTTTTTACTATATAGGAGTCCCCTTTTTCCACAGGGGATATGTTCCAAGATCCCTAGTGGGTGCCTGGTACCACAGATAGTACTGAACTCTATATACACTGTTTTCCTATGCATACATACCTTTGATAAAGTTTAATTTGTAAATTAGTAAGAGATTAGCAGTAATAACTAGTAATAAAATAGAACATTGATAAGAATAGACAAATAAAAGTTATGTAAATGTGATTCTCTCTCAAAATATCTGATTGGATTATACTCACCTATTTTTGGACAGCTGTTGATTGTGGGTAACTGAAACCCTGGAGCTCAAAACCATGGAAAAGCGGGAACTACTGTACTTGTTCTGGTGAAGTGTTCATCCTAAGAACTTGAAGAAAATGGAAGAAATAAAAAGGACACTATCTTCATATTACCATGACAGATTAATCTATTGCAAGTTTCCATTTTAGCTGGGACTATATGTTTTGTCTGTATGTTTTTAGCACTGATGTCAGAAAGGCTTGCAGTTGGGTGTATTTGTGAGGTGAGGTAGGGTACAGATCAATTCCAGTAGTCCCGCTTTAACATACAGAGGAATGAAAAATGCCAATCAAAGAATATGACAGGTATTCACCTGTCACCTATTTGAGTTTAGCCTCAAAATATTTTATTAGCATTCATCTATTACAAGAATGTTAAACTGCTTGTTTAAGTATTTTTAATTGGGAAAAGTCTTCTATTGATTAACTTAGGCTACCAAGAGATTGAGGTGCCAGTCCAGCTGAAAAGCATAGACTATATCTAATACGGTTTGGCTGTGTTCCCTCCCAAAATCTCATCTTGAATTGAATCCCCATAATCCTTATAATCTGCACGTGTCAATGGAGAAACCAGCTGGAGGTAATTGAATCATGGCGGTGGTTTCCTTCATGATGTTCTCCTCATAGTGAGTTCTCATGAGATCTGATGGTTTAATAAGTGTGTGGCAGTTCCTTCTCCATTTGTTCTCCTTCCTGCCACCCTGTGTAGAGAAGGTGCCTTGTTTCCCCTTTGCCTTCTGCCATGATTGTAAGTTTCCTGAACTTACAGTGCTGAACTGTGAGTCAATTACCCCCATTTCTTTTATAAATTATCCAGGCTCAGGCAGTTCTTTATAGCAGTGTGAAAGTGGACTAATATATTTGCAGCTTTATAATTTTAGGAAATAACAAAATGTTCCTTTTGTCATTGTCAATAGTATTTTCTTACCAAGGTACAATATGTAGAATGTGTACTGCTATTCAAACATATGGCATGAGACATCTGCATTATAGCAAATAGTCATTCATTCATTTATTGAGTAAATATTTACTGAGTGCTTACTGTGTGCTGTTTGAGGTACTCAGGATAAAACAGAAAACAAAACTGAGGATTAGCCCTGCCTCCTGGTATAAAGAGACAATAAATAATATGTAATGTGTTAGAAAGTGTTATTTCCTTTGGAGAAAACAGAAAATTCTGAGTAGGGTAAGGGCAGTCGGGACAGCCAAGATCAAGCTTGCTAGGGTTGGGCAGAGGGAAGTGTGTGAAGTCACAGTTTTAAGTAGAGTAATCAGGGTGTGCCTCATTAAGACGGTGAAATTTTAACAAAGATTAGATGAAGGAAAGAGGTTATGAAGACCTTTTATATTTATGTCTTATTTAAATTCAACAGCTACTTTTTGATATGAATTGTATCCTCTTCATATTTCACATAATCATAAGAGGCTGGGGCAGTATAAAATTAGGGAGAGTTGGAAATTTTCTGGTTCGTGCAGATTTTGTAAACAATCGAATTGTAGAAAATGACAGTTCTTTGTGTGTGGTTGATAAATACATAAAATACATACAAGTGAAATCTTCAGTTCAGTTTATGTTGAGGATATATGGCATATTTGAGTGTGCTCCTGGCAGTTTGAGGGTTCTGAATTTCTAGGAGAGGGGAGTAGAGTTTGAGGTGGAAGCTGTTTTGACTGTATTTGCACAGCAAGCACATACAGCGTGTACATAGCAACATACACTTAGTGTACTTTTTCTTGTGCGGTGGTGGTGGTGCTGGTCAGAGAGACTAGGAGTGGAGAAGCCCCAGCCACCTCTTGCCCTTGTTCTTTCTTTGAGAGATGATTCTATTTAGTCAGCAACTAATGTGTTCTTCCTATGCCTTTCATTCCTAATTATTTTTGCCTTTGTT
Source organism: Pongo abelii (assembly GCF_028885655.2). NCBI lineage: Eukaryota > Metazoa > Chordata > Mammalia > Primates > Hominidae > Pongo > Pongo abelii. The sequence goes on along the minus strand of NC_071991.2, from coordinate 142,092,392 downwards.
TTAATTTTTATATTTTTTCATTTACTTATTAGCTCATTGATTCAACAGATGTTAGATAACTGATATTTGCCTTTAGTGATTATCATCATTGAAGTCATAATATTTTACATTTATTTAACACCTTTATATCTCATAGCATATAGATTTGCATATATGTGTATATATAAAATTTTATGTGAATGATCTAGTGTAGAACCTTCAGGAAATATTTATAATTATTATTGCATTTTTCTAAGTAAATTATTATTTCTCATGAGTTCCAATCCATCTCATACTATAGGTTTCACAGCGTGATTTATCTGTTTTCTGAATCTTCATTACTTACAGGATACCATGTAAGAAAATAGTGTTTCTTTCCCTGCCTCTATATATGATTATTTCTCATATACATGTAGCAGCTTTGAGAATAACAGCTTTGTTGATGAAACTAGAACCAAAGGTATTTGAATTGTTTAAAAACTGCAGGAAAATCATTGTAAGTTCTTTGTCATTTTGACATAAATCATCTTGAGCAATTATTTTCTTGTAAAAATCACACTCTTATATTTGAAAACATTTATAATACTTAATGCTTTGTGGCATTTTCTTAATAAAATATCTTGCTTTTGCAGACTGTTATTTTTTGGTATATGTTCATTTAGTTTGGTTTTGGTTGAGAATATGCCTTGTCTTGTACTGCTATTCAGATGCCTGGCACTGGAGAGACTGCTGATGTTTTGGTTAAGGACTCTGTTCCCACCTGTCCTAGTCAGTGTTGGGCTGAAATGTGGACGCAGCTTGGCAACACATGCTTATTGCCTCTGTGAGTGTCTACTGAAGCTGAGAGGGATAGTTATATGTTACTGGGTATAAATCTGGATCCTAAACATCTCAGGATCAATGGAATGGAGATAAGAAAATGAAACAGAGTTTTCTAATTTAAAAGAAATGTGTGACCTTTTCTATATGATCTCAAGAAGGTACAACTAAGACGAGTTACAAGACAATACAGGGAGATATAGTTGATACAATAATTTTATGGAATTTTAATAGAATTATTGAGATATGCAGTGGGCTAGTTAGAAATTTCCTGTCACTATAAATTTGTACCAGCTTAGTGTGAGGGATAAAGAAGGGACTCAATTTGATCATATACCAAATGTTTAATGTGTGCTTACTGTGTATTATTCATTGTTCTAGGTACTGGGGATATCAGAGTAAATCAACACTGACCCCACTCCTTAGTAATAAACACTAAATGACTTTAAAAGTAATATGAAATTATATTAGTCCATTCTCATGCTGATATGAAGGAATACCTGAGACTGGGTATAAAGGAAAGAGGTTTAATTGACTCACAGTTCCACAATGCTGGGGAGGACTCAGGAAACTTATAATCATGGCAGAAGGCCAAGGAGAAACAAGCACCTTCTAAACAGGGTGGTATGATGGAGTGAATGCAAGCAGGGGAAATGCAAGATGCTTATAGAACCATCAAATCTTATGAGACTTATTCACTATCACAAGAACAGCATGGGGGAGACTGCCACCATGATTCAATTACTTCCCACCAGGACCTTCCCACGACTTGTGGGGATTATGGGGATTACAATTCAAGATGTGGTTTGGGTGGTGACACAATCAAACCATATCATGCTGGCCCTGGCCCCTCCCATATCTCATGTCCTCACATTTCAAAACACAATCATTCCTTCCCAAGAGTCCCCCCAAAGTCTTAACTCATTCCCGCATGAACTCAAAAGTCCAAGTCCAAATCTGAGATAAGGCAAGTCCCTTCTGCTTATGAACGCGTAAAATCAAAAGCAAGTTAGTTACTTCCTAGTGAGTAAATATACACATTTTACAAATGGGAGAAATTGGCGAAAAAACAACGGGGCTACAGGCCCCATGCAAGTCTAAAATCCAATAAGGCAGTCATTAAACCTTAAAGTTCCAAAATGATCTACTTTGACCCCATGTCTCATGTCCAGGTCATGCTGATGCAAGAGGTCAGCTTGCACGGCCTTGGGCAGCTCCACCCCTGTGGCTTTGCAGGGTACAGACTAGCCTCACTCTTGGCTGCTTTCACAGGCTGGCGTTGAGTGCCTGCAGCTTTTCCAGGTGGAAGTGCAAGCTGTTGCTGGATCTACCATTCTGGGGTCTAGAGAATGGTGCCCCTCCTCTCACGGCTCTACTAGGCAGTGCCCCAGTCAGGACTCTGTGTGTGCGCTCTGACTCCACATTTCCCGTCTGCACTGCCCTAGCAGAGGTTCTCCAATGACGGCTCTGCCCCTGTAGCAAACTTCTGCCTGGACATTCAGGCATTTCTGTACATCTTCTGAAATCTTGGTTAGAGGTTTCTAAACCTCACTTCTTGACTTCTGTGCACTTTCAGGCCCAACACCATGTGTAAGCTGCCAAGGCTTGGGGCTTGGACCCTCTGAGGCAATGGCCCGAGCTTTATCGTGTCCCCTTTTAGCCACAGCTGGGACTGAAGCAGCTAGGATACAGGCATAATATCCCGAGGCTGCACAGAGCAGGGACACCCTGGGCCCAGTGCATGAAACAATTTTTTTCCTCCTAGGCCACTGGGCTTGTGTTGGGAGGGGCTGCTGTGAAGTTCTCTGACATTCCCTGGAGATATTTTCCCCATTGTCTTTGGATTAACATTCCATTCTTTGTTACTTATGCAAATTTCTGCAGCCCACTTGAATTTCTCCCCCAGAAAATGGGTTTCTCTTTTCTACTGCATAATCGGGCTGTGAATTTTCCAAATTTTTATGCTCTGCTTACTCTTGAATGCTTTGACGCTTAGAAATTTCTTCTGCCAGATATCCTAAGTCATCTCTCTCAAGTTCAAAGTTCCACATATTTCTATGGCAGGGGCAAAATGCCGCCGGTCTCTTTGCTAAAGCATAGCAAGAGTCACCTTTGCTCCAGTTCCCAAGAAGTTCCTCATCTCCATCTGAGACCACCTCAGCCTGGACTACATTGTCCATATCACTATCAGCATTTTGGTCAAAGCCATTCAACAAGTCTCTAGGGAGTTCTAAACTTTCCCACATCTTCCTGTCTTCTTAACCCTCCAAGTCTCTAGGAAGTTCTAAATTTTCACACAATTCCTTGTCTTCTCAGTCCTCCAGATGGTTCCAGCCTCTGCCTGTTACCCAGTTCCAAAGTTGCTTCTACATTTTTAGGCATATTTACAGCAGCACCCTTCTCCTGGTACTTACTGTATTACTGTTCTCACGCTGCTATGAAGAAATACCGAAGACTGGGTAATTTATAGAGGAAAGAGCTTTAATTGACTCACAGTTTTGTGTTGCTGGGGAGGCCTCAGGAAACTTAGAATCACAGCAGATGGCAAAGGATCAACAGGAACTTCATAGGGAGGCGAGATGGAGTAAGTGCAAGCAGAGGAAATGTCAGATGCTTATAAAACCATCAGATCTCATGAGACTCACTCAGTATCATGAGAAGAGAATGGAGGAAACTGCTCCCAAGATTCAATAACTTCCCACCTGGTCCCTCCCACAATACATGGGGATTGTGGGAACTACAATTCAAGATGAGGACACAGCCAAGCCATATCAGAAATGTGTAAGATATGTACAAGTATAAAAAATAATAAACCAAATACTTTTGTAACCACAACCCAACTTAATAAATGCTACCTATACAGTTTAAGACTTCTGTGGCCCTTTCTCATGGTTAAATCTAAAAATTTTTATTCTCTTACATTTCTTAATACTTTAACAAAAGCAACACTAAATCCTATGTAAAGGTAATAAGCACGTTTTTACATTGTGTGTATATATGCAGTTATACTGCCTGTGTGATTCTGTAACTCATGAATGTATCATACATTTATTCTTCTGTTATTTTTGTTGTTGTTCATTCCTTTTTGTCATAGAATAACCCAGTGTTTAAATACGCCACAAGTTTTTTTGTTAATGTAAGGTATGGCAAATGTATATCAGTGATTTTTATTTGGGCTTATCTGATTACTAGTGAAAATCGACATCCTTTCATGTGTATTGGCTTTTTCTGTTTTGCTAGTCTTTAACTTGCCTGTTAAAATATTTTGTGTGTTTGCTTTCATGGCTCACTGCAGCCTCGACCTCCTGGGCTCAAGCAGTTCTCCCACCTCAGCCTCCCAAAGTGTGCACCACCATGTTTGGCTAATTTTTTTGTAGTGATGGGCTTTTGCTGTGTTACCGAGGCTTGTCTCAATTTTCTGCGCTCAAGCAATCCTACAGGTCTATTGGCTTTTTCATGTGTATTGGTGATATGGTTTGACTGTGTCCCCACCAAAATCTCATTTGGAATTCTCACGGGTTGTGGGAGGGACCTGGTGGGAGGTAATTAAATCATGGCGGGCAGGTCTTTCTTGTGCTGTTCTCGTGATAGTGAATAAGTCTCATGAAATCTGATGGTTTTAAAAAGGGGAGTTTTCCTGAACAAGCTCTCTTTGCCTGCTGCCATCCACATAGGAAGTGGCTTGGTCCTCCTTTCCTTCTGCCATGATTATGAGGCCTCCCAAGCCGCATGGAACTGTAAGTCCCATTAAACCTCTTTCTTTCGTAAATTGCCCAGTCTTGGGTATGTCTTTATCAGCAGCATGAAAATGGACTAATACAATTGGCTTTTTCAGGTTTGCTGTTCTTTAACTTGCCTATTAAAATATTTTGCCTATTTTTCCATCCAGTTATTTATTCTTTATAGATTTTTACAAATTCTTTATGTATTCTGGATAGTAACCTTTTGTTTTTAGTTATGTTTGTGGAAAATACCTTCTTTCATTTTGAAGCTTTCTTTTTTTACTTTATGCATATTGTTTATTGATGAAAGAAAGGTCTTAAAAGTAGCTGAATTTGTCAGTTCTTTCTCTTCAGATTTATATTTATTTTTGCACCTTGTTTAAAATATTACCTACTGCAATCATTTTCTTTTCTGTTTTTTTTTTTTTGGTAAATGTTTGAAGACTTTGCTAGTACGTTTTCAAATATGCATCTGTATATATTTCTGTCTTCCCAATTCTGTTCAGATATCTATTTACCAACCATATGGCACAAAGAACACTTTCTTTGTGCCAGTCACTGTTCTAATTCCTAGAAGACAGCTGCGAATCACACAAGCAAATACCTGTGCTTCTGTGGTGCTAATATTCTACTGTTTCATTTTGCCAGTACCCTGTTGTGTTAATTACTTTGTATATCTGAATATCCGGAAAGGCAAGTTCAACTACTGTGTTGTTTTGCAAAATTGCTTTTGCTTTTTTTTGGTCCCTTATTCTTTCATGTAAATCATAATCATTTGTTTGAGTTCCACGAAAAATGTCGTCGACTCAATAGTTGACTTTTCTTATGTTTCTATCCCTGTGAGTCTTTGATACTGTTTCCATGTATATGTGAAAAATTATATTTTAAGACTAATTAGCCAGGTGTGGTGGCTCACACCTATAATCCCAGCACTTTGGGGGGCCAAGGCCATAGGATTGCTTGAGCCCAGGAATTTGAGACCAGCCTGGGTAACATGGCAAAACCCCATCACAAATTAGCCGAGCATGGTGGTGCATGCCTGTAGTCCCAGCTACTTGGGAGGCTGAGGTGGGAGGATTGCTTGAGTCCAGAAGGTCAAGGCTGCAGTGAGCTGTGATTGTGCCATTGCACTCCATCCTATAGGACAGGGGAAGACCCTGTCTCAAAAAGAAAAAACCAAAAAAGCAAAAGTATAATCTGAAAAATGGAGCCACTTGTTGGTTCATAACGTAATACATTGTATCCTAAAAACAATATATTTTATGTAACTGAGAAAAAAATCAAAGAAGTAGTTGAAACAAAAATTCCCACTCACTGGCATCATAAGTCTATGTTTTGTGCATTTCTTTTAGGAAACTAACATTACAAACTACTTATTAGAAAGTCATATACTTCTTACTTTGCTAAATTTCATGACTTTAATATCTTCTCAGTCCTTGGATAGTGAGTATGAGGGTTGTCTTTTTTTTTATCATATCAGTGGAATTTTTCACAGCACCTCAGTGCTTCTGATGCTAGGAAATTGGGCTTTATTCTATATAAAAATAATCATAAAAATATATAGTAGGTGAGTATCGCTTGATACCTTATAGTATTTCTACATTATTCCTTGTTTGCAGGATCTTGGTAGTTTCTCATCTTTACCTTTCTGTTTCTCCTCTCTTAGATCTTAATATGTTACCCTAAGACCCAGAAAACAGTGAACACATCCTTAGTTGGCCACAGGCCTGTTATTGCACTTTGGTTAAGATTTTGTTTTTCAGTTCTCCTTTCTAACTGTTGGATGCTGCCCTGTTATTAGAGCTATTTCCACTTCTAGTGAGTTCATTCTCAGTCTGTAATGAGATTAGAACCATTTCAACTTGTGAATGGCTGCTGTTTAGCAGTTAAACACCTTCAACGAGTTTAATAGAAATTCTTGGTTTAGATTCAGTCTGATTTTCTCAGTGCTAATAATCTCTCTCCATGTCCTGAGCCAAGGATTTCTATGTGTTTATTGTAAATGATGAGGTAAAGTAAGATATTCCCGCCTTGCTCATATGTTTCAAGTAGCTTTTCTTTTATGGTATCCTTCTTGTGAAACTAACTCTAGAGATGTTATATGACGTTTTTCAATCAGCTATCTCAGAACTTGTTTTACTTTGTGAGAGTAAAGAAATAGGATTTCTAGTCATGGCTTTGCTGCTAATTACCAACTAGCTGTCCAGTTGTCAACAAGTCAGTTTTGATCTCTTGTTTTTATTTTCTTAATCTACAAAATGTTGCGGTGTTACTAGCTAGATTACTTCCTGGGTTTTGTTTAACTGTCATTTTCCCCATGCCTTTCTGTGTGGATTCTGTGAAGGTAGATAGTAATCTATTAATCATCCATTATGTTGTAGTTTCTATTTGCCATTTAAATTTTATTTCCTTTTTGGTGAGTATGTCTATTGTTAGCATTTAAAAGAGGAAGACAACTTTCGTTGTCATTTATGGTATATTTAGCAATAAGATACTGCACGATTGTACCCCCTAGCCAGTGTACATTTTTATAAGTGTATTTGTAAAAATCCATTTTCTTCCTCAAGAATATTATTTAAACATTTATTGAACATTTACTATGCAACAAACTGGTGCCTGGCACTGGAAACAATAATGAATGAACCTGCCCTTGAGGAACTTTCAGTGTAATGATTTTTGGTTTGGTGGCAGTCTGCTCTGTTCAACCATGCTAATATTCCTGTATGCCCTGCCACATGCTTCTATCTTCCTTTTTAGGAGTGTTAACCTGAGAAGGGTCACTTCTTTATGTCCTTGCTTGGTGATTATAGTAAATGTCAATGTTCTTTTAGGGTCAAGAAAGTATATGTCGATGATCTTGTAAAGATGACATATACATCTTTTAGAGCATAATGTATTGCTGAATGATGAGAAATTAATTTTTTCATTGGTCACTATATTGTAGGACAGTCATAAATGAATGAAGCACAGGTTGAGCTTGACACATTTAAAGAGACCTTGAAGTAAAAGAAGAACCTTTAAATCTACCGAGAATGGTTCTTAGAATAATTTAAGAGGCAGTATGGGTGTTTTGTATCCTTGAAAACTCTTTGAATGGCAACTTTATATACTAGATTATATTTAACTTTCCCTTACTCAGCTGTTTGTCAGAGTCCAAGAATTGTTTTATTCCTGAATTAAGAAGTCTGAAGTCCCATCGTGCTCACTTTTGTGTACCTTTGCCTCTGTATGACATTAGAGGAAAAGGTGTCATTTCAAAAATATGGTCTCTTTAGCCATCCAAGTTCACTAGTGCCAACAAACTGGCACTTTTGTGGCTTCATACTTATAAATATATTTCAGTGTTTTTCACTGGATAAGTTATCTTATAGAGAAGGCAAAGAACTTATAAATTCATTTCATGATGTCCAAAAGATAATCCAGGAGACATATTTACACAGGCATAGCTCCTTGTTCTGTGTCTTACAAGGGAGAAAGAGGCTTTCATCAAATAATATTATAGGACAGCTGTCTTGGTTTTACTTAAAATGTAAAGTTTTATTATTACTTCAATATTCATATTAGTTTTTTCATTCATGTAAACTTGTCATTTCTGCTTAAAGAACTTCAAAGTTTCATCAAAATAGTTTCATTTTAATTTCAGGCAGTTGAGAATATAATTTATTATACATGTATCAAAGTCCTTACGTTAATCGTGAATGTCATCACATCAGTATTTTTTAAAGACCCATTAATGTAGTATAATCTATACTTTCTTAAATAAAACGATTGTCATAATCAGTCCATTATTGTAACACTCTAATACCATTCCTGAAACATCCCATGATGTGAAATAAAAAAGATAATGATAATGATTCTAATGATATGGGAATAGTAAAGGCATAATAGGATATGTCTATTGATACCTTATCTTTACTTTTGTAACTCTTGATCTTGTTCATAAAGGTAAAATTACTACTTATTCTTACCTTTTCTTTTACTTTAATACATAGGGATGTGAGCTCATTTCAACTCCTGATCAAGACCACACTGACTTTACTAAGTGCCTTAAAATGCTCCAAAAGAAGATAGAAGAAAAAGACTTGAAGGTAATATATGCATGTATTTGGTGGTTATTCCAAGGATGTGAAAAAAATTTGTGTCTGTTTTTTCACTCAGCTGAAATGGATATTTACTTTTGTGCTGGGTTTTTTTTTTTTTTAATTGCTGTCAGGTTTTTTTTCTCCTGTATAGCAGATAAATCTGCACTTAGCTGCCAAACATTAACATGTGCACTTAAACCAGGGGACACAAATGTAAACATCTTACAGTGGCATGGTAATAAAATGGGTGAACTGGACCGCGTGTCAAGTAATCAAAACTGGGAACTCATTCTTGCCTGAAAGCGACTAGCTACTATTTGTCTCTAGTTGATTGTTGCCATGAAGAGCTATATGTATTTTTGGACTGTGTCTATTTGCATATTATATAGGCAAAACGATTTGGCCCCTGGGCTATAATTGCAAATTTTTATTTAAACGAATATCAGCTTTTTTTAAGCCAGAGAAGAGTCTACTGCTTTGCATTATGTGCTCTTTAAGGTATTCAATACTGATTTTCACCTAGCATCCAAATGTTTAGTTGCATTAATTAGTTAGTACACAAGCTTATACTTTATTGTTTGATACCTGTTGAATGGTATGCAAAGTTTTTTTAAGACTGTGTTTAATGAAGGGCTACAAAATTAAACCTGAAGCAATGAATGACAATTGACCTTTTTTCCCCCCCACTAGGAGGGGCGATAAGTTTTAAGCTGAGATGAATGATCAGTTGTGTAATTTTAAACCAAGAAAAGTAGGAAAACACCCTTGTATATTAGAACGATTTTGATAGTACAAGTAACAGAAAACACATGTCAACCTGCTCTCAATAACCAAGGGATATAGGGCAGTCTTGAGACAGAGCTCAATCAGAACTCATGCCCTTTTTCTTTTATTTATCTTGGCTCCACTTTATAGGTTTTGTTTTCACTCTAGCTTCCTTGATTGTCTCCATCTGCCACCTGCAGTAACATTTTACCCTTCACATGTAGGGGGATTAAGGCATAGAGCTGGGGAGATACATCACTTCCCACCATCATCGGACTTAACCCTTAAGATCTCTCGATTAAACCACTCTTGCTTTTGGCAAAGGAGAAGGAGAGAATCCTGATTGTCTTGGGCTGCAGCCAGGTGTGGGATCAATCCACGTGGCTTATATATTCAAACTACATGGCTAATACATATTTGGCTGGATGGGATAGCTATCAGAGTGGCAGCTCTAACAAAAATTTACTCTCTAGCAAAAGTTTGTTAAAGATACACTGTAGCATATATTTACTAAGTTGCAGTAAGTAGTAAATTCTTTTCTCCCTTTGAAATAAAACCTTGCTAACTATCACAATTGGCAAGTAGCTCAGCCTGCAAACTCAAACAAAAATAATTGAGTGAACATTTCTCATCTCTGATGTAGCTTTGCTGATCTATATCAAATGTATTGTGCTATTTCCAGCAGTAAATTGATATAATTAAATATTTGTTTAACGAAAGCAGAAAACAGCAAATCGAGTTATTTATTTCATCCAGATATCACTGATTTGGTGTTTCTTAGGAAAACCAATGTAAATATTCACAGCTGTCTTTTGTTTTTCCCATCACCTCCACTGATATGATTAAAAGCTAAGATGCAATTATGTGAGTCTAATGAGTTGTGTCTAATCAATAGTATCAGTAATACAGTATTCTGTCGTTGAGCCTTGAAACAAATCATCATATCTTAAACTCAACAAGGCCCAAATCTAGAGAGAACCGCAAACTGGGAGAGGAGGGTATGATCTGCAAACAAATCTGACAGTCTTGGCCAATCTGGTGGGGAGTCTTGAAGCAAGAGTAGCTGTTAGAGGACCCCCGCATTGGGTAGAAATAGCAACAACCTTGTACTCCAGCTGTGCTTGGTCACAGACTAGAGGGTGCTCATGAGGAGGGTGGGCTTGGCTCAGAGGTTGCCAGGGAAGAGTACAGACTTGGTGGCTGTGATGTGCTGCCTCCTGAAGGGGTTGCAGCGGGGGGTGATGAGGGATGACTGGCCTCCACACAGCCTAACAGTGAGTTCTTTTTTGAAGAGCAATGCAGTGGTACACTGCCTGTGCTGTCTCACACCCTGACGTGCTTTGGGCCCAGTGCATCCTCCAGCTCCATCCTACACCAGCGTTTCTCCTTGTTCCTAAACTATGCTGTATTTTCTCCTCTCTCCTGCTTTAACGTGTTTTTGCATATGTTGCCCCCTCTGCTTGGAATCTTATTTTTCCTTTTCTTTATCTAGACCATGCATGCTAGAGAGTTTCTTTTTTTGAGGTCTGATACATTTATTTATTTTTATATATTTTTTATTTCAACGGGTTTTGGGGTACATGTGGTTTTTGGTTACATGGATGAATTGTACATTGTTGAAGTCTGAGAGTTGAGTGCACCTGTTACCCCAGTGTAGTGTACATTGTACCCAATAGGTAGTTTTTCATCCCTCAACCCCATCCCACCCTCTGCTCTTCTGAGTCTTTGGTATCCGTTGTATCACTATGCCTATGCACACCCATAGGCTAGCTCCCACTTGTAAGTGAGAAAATGCAGTATTTGGTTTTCCATTTCTGAGTTACTTCACTTAGAATAGTGGGCATGGCAGAGTTTGACTGGCTGTCCTTAACTATCACTCTAGGTTAGGTTTAGCTACTCTACATTTCCATACCCTCCTTTATTTTTCCTTTAGGGTATTCTGAACAATTTTGATCATTTTACTAATTATTTCTAATTGTTTCCCTAAAGTCATTCTTGCCAGCTTGACTGTACAGCCCATGAAGCTGAGCTCAGGTTTGCTTGTTCATAACTTGACAGCAGTACTTTGCATATAAGAAGTACTCCTTGAAAGTTTGGTACGTTTTATGCACTACAAGAACACAGAGGAGAGTGGAACATAACACAGTTAGGAAACAGGCTTTTTAGAGAAGGCTGAGACATAATAAACAAAGGAGGTAGACAGTGCATTAGTCCATTTTGCGTTGCTATAAAGTAATACCTGAGGCTGGGTAATTTATAAAGGTAAGAGTTGTATTTGGCATATACTTATGCTAGCTGTACAAGCATGACATCAGAATCTATTTGGCTTCTCATGACCCCTCAGGAAGCTTTTACTCATGGCAAAGGTGAAGGGGCAGCAGGCCTGTCACATGGCAAGAAGGGAGCAAGAAAGATGCCAGGCTCTTCATAAGAACCAGTTCTCTTGGCCGGGCACGGTGGCTTACACCTGTAATCCCAGCACTTTGGGAGGCCGTGGCAGGCAGATCACGAGGTTGGGAGATCGAGATCATCCTGACTAACATGGTGAAACCCCATCTCTACTAAAAATAAAAAAATTAGCTGGGGTGATGGCACACACCTGTAGTCCCAGCTACTTTGGGAGGCTGAGGTGGGAGAATCACTTGTACCCAGGAGGCAGAGTGCCAGGTCCAACCCACAGACCCTGACCCAGCGACGGATGAAAGACATACACTGACACAGATATTTTGCCTGTCAGTGGGGCTAAGGGGCTCTGCTCCCTGAGTCTGCAGCTTCAGCCTCAATAAGATGGCAAAGTTCACATTTATTTAGTACAGATTAAATGACAGAGTTATCGAGTAAACACCACTAGAGGGTAATTAACATTGTCGACCTCCTGAGTAAAGAGCAGTCATGAGCCTGCAGATGGTCAAAGGTTGGTCTTAGGACCACATGAGTAAACAAGCTATTTAGATAAACTCCTTTACATTCCTATGTATCTGTGCCCTAAGCTTTTAAGAGAATTGAGTTGCCTTCAGCCAAATCCTTTACTGAAGCTATGCAAACCTGCTGGCCTTCCAAGAAGGTTTGTGTCTATTTCCTATAACTTTATAATTTCTCCCACCACCCTGACAGATCCCCTACAGTGGGGGTTGCAGTGAGCTGAGATCGCAACACTGCCCTCCAGCCTGGGCAACAGAGCAAGACTCTGTCTCAAAAAAAAAGAACCAGTTCTCTTGTGAACTAATAGAGTGAGAACTTACTCATTAGCACAAAGGTGGCACCTAGCCATTGATAAGGGATCCACTCCCATCACCCAAACACCTCCCACCAAGCTCCACTTCAGAAATTGGGGATCACATTTCAACATGAGATTTGGAGGGGACAAACATCCAGACTATATCAGACAGCAAAGGGGAGAAGAGTGTTTCAATAAGTACTTTAGTGCACACAGAGCGTGTATAGCACTTTGTAGGAGTGGGCACAACTCTTATCTCCATCCTTGTAGGGTCATGACTGGGCCTTGAGAATTCAGTTGACCTAAGATAGATGAAGAAGAGCAAAGCATAAAATTTTATTTCATACAAATTTTACACTGCATGGGAGCCCTCGTAAAGAAGTGAAGACCCAGAGAAGCACTTAAAGCCTGTTACTTTGTATACTAGATTGGACAAAGAATAGTACGTTGTGAAGAAGCATCTAACTTAATGTGCGGAGGCTTGAAAGATAAGAGTTATTTTATTATTTTTTTTTATTATACTTTAAGTTCTAGGGTAGATGTGCACAATGTGCAGATTTGTTACATATGTATACATGTGCCATGTTGGTGTGCTGCACCCATTAACTCGTCATTTACATTAGGTATATCTCCTAATGCAATCCCTCCCCCCTCCCCCCATCCCACAACAGGCCCCGGTGTGTGGAGTTCCCCACCCTGTGTCCAAGTGTTCTCTTTGTTCAGTTCCCACCTATGAGTGAGAACATGCGGTGTTTGGTTTTCTGTCCTCGCGATAGTTTGCTGAGAATGATGGTTTCCAGCTTCATCCATGTCCCTACAAAGCACATGAACTCATCCTTTTTTATGGCTGCATAGTATTGCATGGTGTATATGTGCCACATTTTCTTAATCCAGTCTATCATTGATGGACATTTGGGTTGGTTCCAAGTCTTTGCTGTTGTGAATAGTGCTGCAGTAAACATACGTGTGCATGTGTCTTGATAGCAGCATGATTTATAGTCCTTTGGGTGTATACCCAGTAATGGGATGGCTGGGTCAAATGGTATTTCTAGTTCTAGATCCTTGAGGAATTGCCACACTGTCTTCCACACTGGTTGAACTAGTTTACAGTTGCACCAACAGTGTAAAAGTGTTCCTGTTTCTCCACATCCTCTCCAGCACCTGTTGTTTCCTGACTTTTTAATGATTGCCATTCTAACTGGTATGAGATGGTATCTCGTTGTCGTTTTGATTTGCATTTCTCTGATGGCCAGTGATGATGAGCATTTTTTCATGTATCTGTTGGCTGCATAAATGTCTTCTTTTGAGAAGTGTCTGTTCAAATCCTTGGCCCACTTTTTGATGGGGTTGTTTGATTTTTTCTTGTAAATTTGTTTAAGTTCTTTGTATATCCTGGATATTAGCCCTTTGTCAGATGAGTAGATTGCAGAAATGTTCTCCCATTTTGTAGGTTGCCTGTTCACTCTGATGGTAGTTTCTTTTGCTGTGCAGAAGCTCTTTAGTGTAATTAGATCACGTTTCTCAATTTTGACTTTGTTGCTGTTACTTTTTGTGTTTTAGACATGAAATCCTTGCCCCATGCCTATGTACTGAATGGTAATGCCTAGGTTTTCTTCTAGGGTTTTTATGGTTTTAGGTCTGACATTTAAGTCTTGAATCCATCTTGAATTAATTTTTATATAAGGTGTAAGGAAGGGATCCAGTTTCAGCTTTCTACATATGGCTAGCCAGTTTTCCCAGCACCATTTATTAAATAGGGAATCCTTTCCCCATTTCTTGTTTCTGTCAGGTTTGTTAAAGATCAGATGGTTGTAGATGTGTGGTATTATTTCTGAGGGCTCTGTTCTGTTCCATTGGTCTATATCTCTGTTTTGGTATCAGTACCATGCTGTTTTGGTTACTGTAGCCTTGTAGTATAGTTTGAAGTCAGGTAGCATGATGCCTCCAGCTTTGTTTTTTTGACTTAGGATTGACTTGGCAATGCGGGCTCTTTTTTGGTTCCATATGAACTTCAAAGTAGTTTTTTCCAATTCTGTGAAGAAAGTCATTGGTAGCTTGATGGGGATGGCATTGAATCTATAAATTACCTTGGGCAGTATGGCCATTTTCACGATATTGATTCTTCCTACCCATGAGCATGGAATGTTCTTCCATTTGTTTGTGTCCTCTTCTATTTTGTTGAGCAGTGGTTTGTAATTCTCCTTGAAGAGGTCCTTCACATCCCTTGTAAGTTGCATTCCTAGGTATTTTATTCTCTTTGAAGCAATTGTGAATGGGAGTTCACTCATGATTTGGCTCTCTGTTTGTCTGTTATTGGTGTATAGGAATGCTTGTGATTTTTGCACATTGATTTTGCATCTTGAGACTTTGCTGAAGTTGCTTTTCAGCTTAAGGAGATTTTGGGCTGAGATGATGGGGTTTTCTAAATATACAATCATGTCATCTGCAAACAAGGTCAGTTTGACTTCCTCTTTTCCTAATTGAATACCCTTTATTTCTTTCTCCTGCCTGACTGCCCTGGCCAGAACTTCCAACACTCTGTTGAATAGGAGTGGTGAGAGAGGGCATCCCTGTCTTGTGCCAGTTTTCAAAGGGAATACTTCCAGTTTTTGCCCATTCAGTTTGATATTGGCTGTGGGTTTGTTATAAATAGCTCTTATTATTTTGAGATACGTCCCATCAATACCTAATTTATTGAGAGTTTTTAGCATGAAGGGCTGTTGAATTTTGTCAAAGGCCTTTTCTGCGTCTATTGAGATAATCATGTGGTTTTTGTCTTTGATTCTGTTTGTATGATGGATTACATTTATTGATTTGCATATGTTGAACCAGCCTTGCATCCCAGGGATGAAGCCTACTTGATCATAGTGGATAAGCTTTTTGATGTGCTGCTGGATTAGGTTTGCCCGTATTTTATTGAGGATTTTTGCATTGATGTTCATCAGGGATATTGGTCTAAAGTTCTCTTTTTTTGTGTGTCTCTGCCAGGCTTTGGTATCAGGATGATGCTGGCCTCATAAAATGAGTTAGGGAGGATTCTCTCTTTTTCTATAGATTGGAATAGTTTCAGAAGGAATGGTACCATCTCCTCCTTATACCTCTGGTGAATTTGGCTGTGATTCCGTCTGGTCCTGGACTTTTTTTGGTTGGTAGGCTCTTAATTATTGCCTCAATTTCAGATCCTGTTATTGGTCTATTCAGGGATTCAACTTCTTCCTGGTTTAGACTTGGGATGGTGTATGTGTCCAGGAATTTATGCATTTCTTTTAGATTTTCTAGTTTATTTATGTAGAGGTGTTTATAGTATTCTGATAGTAGTTTGTATTTCTGTGGGATTGACGGTGATATCCCCTTTAACTTTTTTTTTTTTTTTTTTTTTTTGAGACGTAGTCTTGCTCTGTCACCCAGGCTGGAGTGCAGTGGCACAATCTCTGCTTACTGCAAGCTCTGCCTCCCAGGTTTACACCATTCTCCTGCCTCAGCCTCCCGAGTAGCTGCGAGTACAGGTGCCCACCACCACGCCCGGCTAATTTTTTGCATTTTAGTAGAGACCAGGTTTCACCATGTTAGCCAGGATGGTCTCAATCTCCTGACCTCGTGATCTGCCCACCTCAGCCTCCCAAAGTGCTGGGATTACAAGCGTGAGTCGCCGTGCCCGGCCCTTTATCATTTTTTATTTCATCTATTTGATTCTTCTCTCTTTTCTTCTTTATTAGTCTTTCTAGCAGTCCATCAATTTTTTTGGTCATTTCAAAAAACCAGCTCCTGGATGCATTGATTTTTTGAAGGGTTTTTTGTGTCTCTGTCTCCTTCACTTCTGCTCTGATCTTAGTTATTTCTTGCCTTCTGTGATCTTTTGAATGTGTTTGCTCCTGGCTTCTCTAGATCTTTTAATTGTGATGTTAGGGTGTCAATTTTAGATCTTTCCTGCTTTCTCTTGTGGGCATTTAGTCTATAAATTTCCCTCTACACACTGCTTTAAATATGTCCCAGAGATCTGGTATGTTGTGTCTTTGTTCTCATTGGTTTCATAGAACATCTTTATTTCTGCTTTCATTTCGTTATGTCCCCAGTAGTCATTCAGGAGCAGGTTGTTCAGTTTCCATGTAGTTGAGCGGTTTTGAGTGAGTTTCTTAATCCTCAGTTCTAGTTTGATTGCACTGTGGTCTGAGAGACAGTTTGTTATAATTTCTTTTCTTTTACATTTCCTGAGGAGTGCTTTACTTCCAACTATGTGGTCAATTTTGGAATAAGTGTGATGTGGTGCTGAGAAGAATGTATATTCTGTTGATTTGGGGTGGAGAGTTCTGTAGATGTCTATTAGGTCCGCTTGGTGTAGAGCTGAATTCAATTCCTGGATATCCTTGTTAACTTTCTGTCTCATGAATCTGCCTAATGTTAACAGTGGGGTGTTAAAGTCTCCCATTATTATTGTGTAGGAGTCTAATCTTTGTAGGTCTCTAAGGACTTGCTTTATGAATCTGGGTGCTTCTGTATTGGGTGCATACATATTTAGGATAGTTAGCTCTTCTTGTTGAATTGATCCCTTTACCGTTATGTAATGGCCTTTTTTGTCTCTTCTGATCTTTGTTGGTTTAAAGTCTGTTTTATCAGAGACTAGGATTGCAACCCCTGCTTTTTTTTGTTTTCCATTTGCTTGGTAGATCTTCCTCCATCCCTTTATTTTGAGCCTATGTGTGTCTCTGCACGTGAGATGGGTTTCCTGAATACAGCACACTGATGGGTCTTGACTCTTTATCCAATTTGCCAGTCTGTGTCTTTTAATTGGAGTATTTAGCCCATTTACTTTTAAGGTTAATATTGTTATGTGTGAATTTGATCCTGTCATTGTGATGTTAGCTGGTTATTTTGCTCGTTAGTTGATGCAGTTTCTTCCTAGCATTGATGGTCTTTACAATTTGGCATGTTTTTGCAGTGGCTGGTAGCGGTTGTTCCTTTCCATGTTTAGTGTTTCCTTCAGGAGCTCTTGTAAGGCAGGCCTGGTGGTGACAAAATCTGTCAGCATTTGCTTGTCTGTAAAGGATTTTATTTCTCCCTCACTTATGAAGCTTAGTTTGGCTGGATATGAAATTCTGGGTTGAAAATTCTTTTCTTCAAGAATGTTGAATATTGGCCCCCAATCTCTTCTGGCTTGTAGAGTTTCTGCGAAGAGATCCGCTGTTAGTCTGATGGGCTTCCCTTTGTGGGTAACCTGACCTTTCTCTCTGGCTGCCCTTAACATTTTTTCCTTCATTTCAACTTTGGTGAATCTGACAATTATGTGTCTTGGAGTTGCTCTTCTCGAGGAGTATCTTTGTGGTGGTCTCTGTATTTCCTGAATTTGAATGTTGGCCTGCCTTGCCAGGTTGGGGAAATTCTCCTGGATAATATCCTGCAGAGTGTTTTCCAACTTGGTTCCATTCTCCCTGTCACTTTCAGGTACACCAATCAGATGTAGATTTGGTCTTTTCACATAGTCCCATATTTCTTGGAGGCTTTGTTCATTTCATTTTACTCCTTTTTCTCTAAACTTCTCTTCTCACTTCATTTCATTCATTTGATCTTGAATCACTGATACCCTTTCTTCCAGTTGATCGAATCGGCTACTCAAGCTTGTGCATGCGTCACGTAGTTCTCGTGCCATGGGTTTTAGCTCCATCAGGTCATTTAAGGTCTTCTCTGTGTTGTTTATTCTAGTTAGCCATTCGTCCAATCTTTTTTCAAGGTTTTTAGCTCCTATGTGATGGGTTCGAACATCCTCCTTTAGCTCAGAGAAGTTTGTTATTACCGATCTTCCGAAGCCTTCTTCTTTCAACTTGTCAAAGTCATTCTCTGTCCAGCTTTGTTCCATTGCTGACGAGGAGGTGCGTTCCTTTGGAGGAGAAGAGGCTGTCTGATTTTTAGAATTTTCAGCTTTTCTGCTCTGGTTTCTCCCCATCTTTATGGTTTTATCTACCTTTGGTCTTTGATGATGGTGATGTACAGATGGGGTTTTGGTGGAGATGTCCTTTCTGTTTGTTAGTTTTCCTTCTAACAGTCAGGACCCTCAGCTGCAGGTCTGCTGAAGTTTGCTGGAGGTCTACTCCCGACACTGTTTGCCTGGGTATCACCAGCAGAGGCTGCAGAGCCGCAAATATTGCAGAACAGCAAATGTTGCTGCCTGATGGTTCCTGTGGAAGCTTCGTCTCAGAGGGGCATCCGGCCATATGAGGTGTCAGTCTGCCCCTACTGGGAGTTGCCTCCCAGTTAGGCTACTCGAGGGTCAGGGACCCACTTGAGGAGGCAGTTTGTCTGTTCTCAGATCTCAAACTCTGTGCTGGGAGAACCACTACTCTCTTCAAAGCTGTCAGACAGTGACGTTCAAGTCTGCAGAAGTTTCTGCTGCCTTTTCTTCAGCTGTGCCCTGCCCCCAGAGGTGGAGTTCACAGAAGCAGGCAGGCCTCCTTGAGCAGTGGCGGGGTCCACCCAGTTCAAGCTTCCTGGCTGCTTTGTTTACCTACTCAAGCCTCAGCAATGGCAGGCGCCCCTCCGCCAGCCTCGCTGCTGCCTTGCAGTTCAATCTTAGATTGCTGTACTAGCAGTGAGCAAGGATCTGTGGATGTGGGACCCTCCGAGCCAGGTGCGGGATATAATCTCCTGGTGTACCATTTGCTAAGACCATTGGAAAAGCGCTGTATTAGCGTGGGAGTGACCTGATTTTCCAGGTGCTGTCTGTCACGGCTTCGCTTGGCTAGGAAAGGGAATTCCCCGACCCCTTGTGCTTTCTGGGTGAGGCCCTGCCTCAGCTCACGGTCCATGGGCTGCACCCACTGTCCTGCACCCACTGTCCAACAAGCCCCAGTGAGATGAACCCGGTACCTCAGTTGGAAATGCGGAAATCACCCATCTTCTGTGTCGCTCATGCTGGGAGCTGTAGACTGGAGCTGTTCCTATTTGGCCATCTTGGAACCTCCCCGAAAAATAAGAGTTATTTTATAACAAGACAAGGATGCCCTCTCTCAGCACTCCTGTTCAACATACTATTGGAAATTCTATGCAGGGCTGTCAGGCAAGAGAAAGAAATAAAGGCTATTCAGCTAGGAAGAGAGGAAGTCCAACTATCTTTGTTTGCAGATGACGTGATCCTATATGTAGAACACCCCATCGTCTCAGCCTAAAAGCTTCTTAAGCTGATAAGCAGCTTCAGCAAAGTCTCAGGATACAAAATCAATGTGCAAAACTCACTAGCATTCCTATACACCAACAACAGGCAAGCTGAGAGCAAATCATGAATGAACTCCCCACTCATAATTGCCACAAAAAGAATAAAATACTTAGGGATACAGCTAACGAGGAAAGTGAAGGACTTCTTCAAGGAGAACTACAAACCACAGCTCTAAGAAATCAGAGATGACCCAAACAAATGGAAAAACATTCCATGCTCCTGGACAGGAAGAATCAATATCATGAAAATGGCTATATTGCCCAAAGTAATTAATAGATTCAATGCTGTTCCCATTGAATAATTGAATAATGAAACTACCAACACATTCTTCACAGAAGTAGAAAAAAACTGATTTAAAATTCATATGGAACCGAAAAAAGAGCCCAGATAACCAAGGCAATCCTAAGCAAAGGGAAGAAAGCTTGGAGGCATCACGCTACCCAACTTCAAACTATACTACAGGGCTGCAGTATGAGAACAGACACATAGACCAATGGAGCAGAACAGAAATAAGACCACACAACTATAACCATCTGATTTTTGACAAACCTGACAAAAACAAGCAATGGGGGAAAGATTCCCTGTTTAATAAATGGTGCTGGGAGAACTGGCTAGCCATATGCAGAAAACAGAAACTGGACCACTTCCTTACACCATATACAAAAATCAACTCAAGATAGATTAAAGACTTAAATGTAACACCCAAAACTCTTAAAACTCTAGAAGAAAACCTAGGCAATACCATTCAGGAAATAGGCACGGACAAAGATTTCATGATGAAGACTCCAAAAGCAATTGCAACAAAAAGCAAAAATTGACAAATGGTATGTAATTAAACTAAAGAGCTTCTGCACAGCAATAGAAACTATAAACAGTAAACAGACAACCTACAGAATGGGAGAAAATTTTTGCAAACTGTGCATCTGATAAAGGTCTAATATTCAGCATCTATAAGGAATTTAAGCAGATTTACATGAGGAAAACAACCCCATTAAAAAGTGGGCAGAGTGGTTATGTTAAATCTGAGGAAATGGAGTATCTGTGAGCTTCCACCTCACTTTACATTTAACTTGGAAGGTCAACACTGTATTTTATTTGATGTTATAGCAAGAGAAAAACAACATTAGAAGGGAAAATAATACAAGATTTCCCTCCACCTATCTGCATACGGGATCATGAAGGCTTTTTAAAATTTGTTCTGATAATACACATAAACTATATCAAATCTTTATATGCTTCTTCTGCATCTAATAAATCATATTAAATTATTATATATTTTGTATTTCTACTTACTAAATTATAAATATGAATTTATAATCAAAGTATATTTTATAATAGGCTTCTTACTATAAAATGTTAATTGTAATGTAAATAAAATGCAAAATAGTATTTAATGTATTAAAGAACTATATGTTAGAAATTCATAGAATTTGAATTAAGTCTGTCCTGATCCTAAAGGATTTTACTATCTAGAACATGAGATTAATTTTTTTAAATTCCCCTAAATTACCTCATTAGTTCATGTATCCATCTAATTGAAACCTAATCACCCTTAATATTTATTCTTCCGCAAAAGGATTCTCTTATACCTGGGACTTTTTAAGGCTTTGCTTTCATGTTGCCACATTGTTTATCTGTAACTGAGTCATGAATAATACATTATCAGCATGCCATCTGATATGTCTGAGTCTTCAAAGGACACATATATTTTCGGATGCTGTGATACACACTTGAGATCTAAACCCTGGGATTTGGTGGAAAACATTAAAAGCTGTCTCTCTAAACATCTAAACATATAAGATGCACATTCTTTACAATAAAGCAGAAATAAATTAAGTTTATGAGGCCCTAAGAATAACAGGATAGGTCTCTTTAGGATATTTACTAGTATCATATGGCAACAGAATCAGTTACTTCAATTTTAAACATAGACTATATATTAGACAAAATCTGAGCAGAAAAGTTTCCATTAATTTCAATCTGAATGCTTTAGAGATTTAAACCAATACTAGTTTTATTTGCTAAAACCTCAGTACATTTTAGCCCGCTTATATTATGCCATGTAATTTCTTAAGCAGTTTTTAAATCAAATAATGAAGGATGGTGAGTAGGTTATATGAATGAGGGCAAATGCTTATATTATATACATATATATATATATACATGTACACATACACACACACATAAATGACTGTGAATTAAATAATACTGAAGGCCATAGGTTTATTACATATTATTCTTTTTTATTTTCTTAATAGGCTGGGCAAGTACTGAATTGTGATTTACATATTTTAAGACGTTTCTGTATTATTTGATTATGTCCAAATTGAAGTTATTAACTCTTGACCATTAGGACTCTGTTAAGAATAGTCTTTCTATTTAATTTCTACATGACATTTCTCAGGTAGATACATTATCTTTATACATCAGCAAATTCTATGAGCTTAGAATATTTTGTTTTATCTTCTAATTATCAGTATTGGATTTAGGTGTACATTATTTTTTATAATGGACTAGTGGATTTGTTTTATGTTCATACGAAATATAAACATTCTCCTCAATTGAAAATAAAATTTAAAGCTAACTATCTGATTGGACTAATTACTCAGCAGCATAAAAAGATGTGACTCATGGGGTTGCAGGAGAAACCATGATAGTACCCCAAGAAATATCTTTCCAGTTACTCTGGTGTCTCAGTACAGCCTGCTTTCATGAACTGATATCTTTGGCATGATCTAAAGGAAAACATATATGTGTGTATGTGTAAAAATGTACTCTGAAAAGGAAAAAATCTTTATAGTGGAGAAGCCTGGCAGATACCACATTAATCAAGTAAACAACATTAATAACATTGTTATATCATACTAGTAACACCCTCCTACATGGATGTAAGTTGAGAAGGGCACTTGTGGAGTTCTTCTCTAAAGTCCATAATTCCACTTTAACCTTTAAGATAGTCAAAGAACTCCAAATTGAAGAAGATTCCATAAAATGCCTGACCAACATTTTTAAGGCCAACGGAGAAAGACTGAGAAATTGTTATGGCCAGAGGAGATGAAGAAGACATGACAACTAACTGCAGTATGGTAACCTGATTTCTGGTGTGTAGTGGAAAAATAGGACATTAGTGGAAAGCTGTTGAAATGTGAATAAGCTTGAAAGTTTAGTTAATAGTAGTGGCCAATGTCAGTCTTAGTTGTATCCTATGTACCATGTTTAGACAAGATGTTAACACTGCTGAAAACTGGATGAAGAGTATACTCCTTGTACTATTTTTGGAACTTTTTAGTAAATCTAAAATTATTCCAAAACACAACACTTCATTGAGAAAATATATTCACTGTTTCAAATATGCTATTACCCTAGAACAGGTATAATCTTTTAGTGAATGGCTTACAGTAATATAGAATAAAGGCAAGTGCTTCTTAGTACTTAGGCAAAAAAACAAAACAAAACAAACAAACAAAAAAAAACCACAATGCCTTTTATGGACTCTCCCACCTTTAAAATATTTCCTCAGGAAATTTCAAATTGTGAGTTTCTGAGGCATATTTAGACAACTGTTTTACATGAAAATTATGCCTGGTAGAAAATCTTAGGTAGACATTCGATGGTCTTTAAACTATGGAGACAGCCCAGATGCTCTCAACTTTCTCACTGTCCCAAGGGATAAATTTCAAAATATGGTAAGACTCTATCAAAGGTAGAACTGTCGCTACATATGTTTTTATCAGGATTAACTCTAGAAGTACTAACCTATGTATTCCTGCCTCTCCTTCTTGCCTGTCAGTCTCTGTCCTGGTCTCCTTCAGCCTCTCATTTTCTCTCGGGCACTACCTGTGCTGACATTCTGACATACCTGCTTTTCTCCTCTTTATCTTGTTTCTGTGACCTTCACTTACCACTTCTGTGCCATTCATTAACTCCTAATTTGTACCTTTAATCCTAAACTCCAAAGCCGTTTTTCTCCTTGCTAACTGGAAGACCAGAGGAACTTCATTTTATTGTCTAAAACAAAATTCATCATTGTTCTCACAAGAATCTCGTTTTCTCTTTTTGTATTTCCTTTCTCATTCAATGGCACTACCATCCACCTGCCTGGCGGAAACCTAAGAGTAACTTTATGCTTTACTCTACCATCCCTTGACAGTTGGTCACAGCTCCCTGAAATTCTGCAGATCTCTGTCATGTCCACTTTTATCTTTGCAGTCTTGCTGCCACTATGTGAGTTCAAACATTTATCGTTTCTCACTTGGGTTATTATATTAGCCTCTGCTTGCCCCCTTCAGTACATTATCTCACCACCATTCATATCATACATCTTAAATCTATATCTGCTTTAAATTTTTTATTGTCTCTCATTGTTATGTATTCAAGAAATATTTATTTAATGAATAAATGCATTTCTAATAACATCAGTTTTCTCCATTCCAAAGGACATTGTGCTAAAACTTAGCTGGCATATAGAACTTTCTGCAGGACTCTTCTTGCTAGCATTCTTGATGCCGTGTTAATTCTCCTGGGACATGTGTCCAGGTGCTTGAGAATCTTGCTTGTCTCTACCAATTGTGATAATGAATATGCTTATTATTGAAAGTAATAATACCACCTTAAACTTTAATAAAACGTTAATCTTCGAAGCATTGTAATTAGAAGTCAGGTATTCAGGATAGGCCTGACACTCTTTTTAGCTGCACGACAGCAGAAAGATATTTAAGGTTTTTTTGTTGCTGGTTTTTTTTTTTTTGAGACAGAGTCTCACTCTGTCACCCAGACTGGAGTGCAGTGGTGTGATCTCAGCTCACTGCAACCTCCACCTCCTGGGTTCAAGCGATCCTCCTGCCTCAGCTTCCCGAGTAGCTGGGATTACAGGCGCACACCACCATGCCCGGCTAGTTTTTGTAGTTTTAGTAGGATGAGGTTTCACCTTGTTGGCCAGCCTGGTCTTGAACTCCTGACCTCAGGTGATCCACCCACCTTGGCCTCCCAAAGTGCTGGGATTACAGGCGTGAGCCACCACGCCCAGCCAGTATTTAAGTTCTTTAAGCCTCAATTTTCTCATCTGTAAAGTAAAAATACTAACCCACCTATAACAGAGCATTACATGGTAAAGCACTTACTTCAGTGCCCGTCCCATAGGAAGTCCTTATTTTAAAAATTAACGATAGTGGTGATAATAATAGTAATACACTCTTGTGCAACTAAATGTAATAGATTTTGTGGAATAATATCACTTAAGAATTAGAGTATGTCTTAGAAATCTCTTAAATTAGTTACAGTTTTTTACCCAGGTTCATGGGACTCTCAATATAGTATTGTGGGTTTTTTTTTTTTTTTGACATATTCTAATTTTACAAGAACTCTCAATATCAGAAACTTGAATGAAACTGAGAACTTCTTACATGTTAATGTATTTCCCAGGTGAGGTCTGAAACTTCCCCTATTCCCAGGGAACCTATATATATTAAATATATCTCTATATTTAATAGTGGTATCCAACAGAGAGTGAGATGCACAACCCAGGAAAACTATTTTTGTACCTTGCCTTGGTGTGGAGAAAAAAGGAAGGATCTGCTCTACCCTTGCTAATCCTAGTATGGACATTATATGCCTTATGCTCATGGAAGGATATATTACCCTAAAATTAGGCAAAAGTTCATGTTAGAGTTCCTTGGCAAACTTCCTCATCTTAGATATACTATAGAGGCTGTTAGGTATCTTCTTCCAGTCATTTTAACAAACTTTGACTTAATATCTGTTCTGTTTAAGTCAGTATGCTGTGATTTCGTGACTAAGTTCATCGTCTCAAACAGCCTTCAGTCTAATAGAGGAGACAGATTAACAGGTGACCATAGAATGATTTAGACTACTGTAATAAATACTGTAACTTGCCTCTTCAGAATAGATTCAACTTCTTTTGGATAGATTACTCTGCAGTTGTTTATATATAATTCCTTTTTGAGAAAATGGAATATTATAGTTTTTTTCTACTGAAATTGCAGCTCATGTTGAAGCCTTCTGTGAACACCATATTTAAGGCAGCACCCCTCAACTCTACCTCTTGAATCCCTTGATTGAGCCATCCTTATATCTTTCCCTGCTCAATTTTCTTGTCACCATCTGACATACTACATATTTAGGATGTTTGTTTCTATTACATATTCATTCAATATATTATAAACTTCACATGGACAGGGAATTCTGCATGTTTGTACTCTGCTGTGTCCTCAGCACTTAAAACAATACCTGGCACATAGTGGGCACTCCATAAATATTTATTAAATGAATCATGTTGTAACAAACTCTTATGAAATGTTAGCAAACATTAAGTATCTGCTTTAACTTAACAGGGCTTATTCTATTGCCACAGAACTTACCCATTGAGAAATTTTTTATTTTGGCAGTACATGGAAATATCCATTATTATATCTACTATTACATGATTATATATATAATTATATTGTAAATGGTTATATATCCACTATTATATGATTATGTATGATTATTTGATTATAAATACCTTCAGTATTTATACCTATAACAGAGGATCTTCAGTAGGATGTATGTTGTGTGTAAGTAAAAATTGTACAGTTCATATATCTTCCTCTCATTTCCTCAATTGGTATTTTATAACTTTTGGGACCTGCTTCTTCCAAGTTCTAAGTTATTTGTAAAAGTCAAGAGCTAAAACATGAGAATACATAAAGCTTGTCTCATATGCCATTGCCATTGTGAACTTGATAATAATAAATCTTGTTGTCTTTCTTGAAGAAGAAACAATGAAAGGAATACTGTTCAATTCCAACATCAGCTGTGTAACTGAGGCATCATAATACTTTTATGACAAGTTTCACTACCTTTTTACCTATGCCTGTGTATCTCAAAGGGATATGGTAAGCTTAAATTGATAATTTTTATAAGATTCTAGAAAGTAACATGACACATATATTCATTTATATATATATTCAATCATTCAGTTACACATAAATATGTCTACATACACCAATCCTTGCTTTTTAGTATATAACAACATTGTTCTGTTTGTTGAGTGCCAAAGTAACTACTTGTATGTTCAGATTTTGGAACAAACGCAGTGCAAGCTAAGTATCAGACAGAGGCAAAGAGAAGGAAAAGATTTCTGGGCATCAGCCTGTGTTAGCAGGCTATTTCCTAGATCATTTTGGAGAAGGCTTCAAAAGAGGAATTCACATCTCTGTTTCTCCTTCTTAGAGATCAGCAATCTTTTTTATAGTGCTGTGCAATGAGAGAAAATAGATAAACCCAGTGCTTTGAAGTGACTTGGGAGATGTTGCTACGGATATAAAAAGCTTACTACCTTAGAGGCTGTGGCAACCTAATCCATCCCTGCCAGAGGAGAAGCATGCTTTTTACAGGCCCCAAGACAAGGGTTAAGTTTATCTGCTTACCAGGAATCTCAGCTTGATGACTCACTTGCTAGATAAAATTTCTTATTAATGCAGAGAATTCCAGATTTGGTTGGTGTGGGGCTCCTCTGCAAAAGACACGCTGACCTTACATGAAAAGGAGTATTTTATTTTGAATTACAGCATTGTGAGAATGCAGAAATTACAGATGGAGAAACTATATATTGAGGACTTTTGTAAGAAAAATTCACATATAATAGAACGTCCTGAAATTACTTAGTAGATTATAAAATTTGTCCTCATTCTGCATATTCCTTAGCCAGAGATATTACATGTGGTAATCCCTATATCTATAATTATGATTGTCCACAATGATAATACTGTCTATATTTTTAAGAAATGTTTTGGGGCTGGGCACAGGGGCTAATGCCAATAACTTCAGCACTTTTGGAGGCTGAGGCAGAGGATTGCTCGAGCCCAGAAGTTTGAGACCATCCTGAGCAACATAGTGAGACCTTGTCTCTAAAAACAAACAAAAATTAGCAGGGTGTAGTCGTGCATGCCTTTAGTCTCAGTTACTTGGGAGGCCGAGGGGAGAGAATAGCTTGAGACTTGGAGGTCAAGGCTGCAGTTTAGCAGTTCTTGCACCACTGCACTCCAGCCTGGGCAATAGAGTGAGACCCTGTCTCAAAAACAAACAAAAATAAATGTTTGGCTTATAGTTTAAGTCATGACTGAAAAACTGGAATGATGTTACTGCTCATTACAGGTCTACATATGTCAGATCGATATATTTTTAGTGGTGATTAAATAGGTAATGAAGAAAAGAGATGCATGTAATTTTTTGCTTTGTGTTAGTGATGAGCCTAGGTATCTCAGAAAGTTCCATTTAAGTTAAAGAAGAAGATGGAATCCTATAGTATTCACTCTCTATCCATCTCTGTTAGTAGCTGGAAGTAGAAGATGTTTCTGTTGTGTCCATGACCCTCTGCTTTCCCATTTGTACTTAACACTCCATGGTTAACGTGCTGTTTCATAACAGAAAATGGCATAGAAAATCCAGATGCATGGAGTAGAAATAAGATGATACTAGCTTCTTTCCTGAATCTGCTGTGTACCTTCCCCTGTGAACATATATGTCGATGTATATAATTCTCAATATGAACAACTGGATCAGGGTATCTTGAAACATATTAGGAAATAGAAATAGCTAAATCAAGTTATATTGATTGCAGTTTAATTCTGTTTCTTCATCTATTTCTGCTAGAGAATTTAGATGCGTATCAGATTGACCCTAAAGATTCTGATTTTTTTTTTTTGTAAAGCATTCATATAAATAAAGGGAATTATTTTAGAGAGGAAATTATTATTTGAACAAATATTTTATCCCAGATTACAGATTTACTGTAATGCTCATGGATATGGAATACGTTTAAGTAAAATAGCAAATAGCATTGCTTATCATTTTAAGGTCAACCTGGGGGTTGCTTCAACTTGTGAAGCAAACTTACTGCATCGTGAAGCAAACTTAACTGCATTGCAAGAAATACACTTTAAGTAATTAATGTCACTACAGTAACATGTTTAACATTCTCATTTGGCATTATGAAATGGTCCAGTGCATATCTAGAAACCAGAGTGTTAATGAAAAAGTGCAAAATTTGCAATCAAAATGCTCTGTATTCTCCCAGAAGGTGGAAAGGGGATAATTAACGTAAACTGTGTATATTACACCAGATTGCTAGATCTAAGGATTGCACTACAACAAGTCTGATGGCCACCTGTTATAACTGGGCAATAAAAAGTGGAGAGGGTTTTAAACCACTAAACTTTGGGGGAAATAATACACCAAAAACAGTACAAATAGCCAAATCTAATTTATGCAGACATGGAAGCCAGGTGTTTCATGTATCACTTTCAATGAGACTATGCAACTAAGGCTTATTTCATGGCTGAATTCAAGCAAGAAATATTCTTAGATTAAAACGAATCATGATAATGAAAGAGAGGATAGTTGCTATTAAGAAATGATCACAACTACAGATATACTAATCTCCTGGGACCACAGCATGTCTTTATCACAGTCAATCAGTTCCAAAGTGGCTTGGCAAATTGTCTTTTGTCAACTTGGTCATTGGTGGATGTGACTAAAGAAAGAAGATACAGATTCTGAGCTATCATAACCCATTTTCCATGGAAAGGGAAGGAGTGGCTGGTTAGTGTTCTTTCAGGTATTCAACTTTAGCGGGGCATTATGTATGTTAGAGAATTTTTAGCCAGAGTAAACAATACTTGATACTTTTTGAGTAAGACTTCAACAATAAATTTTGGAATGTTTTCAATTGTGTACCAAGCAACATTTATAAAATAAAATTGTAATATCCTTTCAAAAATCTATCTTCAAATAGCTAATTGTTTCTGAATATAAGTCACACTTTTATTTTTCATTTTACACTAAACACCTAGTGTGTTAAAGATGCTACACTAGGTATTATGGCCATTCTAAACCACAAACAATGGATCTTTCCATTCCTCATAACCCCCGTAATTCAAAAGGAATGCCTTTGAATTCACTAAAATATCTTCATATCCTGAGAATATGAGAGGTTTGGACACCATAATTACCTCTAGTAGGTTTTATAATATCTATCCTGTTTATACAGACCCTAATTTTATGTATTGTTATTTACTCATAATTCCTACTCTTCTCCTCAAAGAATTTAATTTTCAGCAAAGATAAGTTGAATAAAATTATGTTAAAAAAGAAACTTCCCACAAGGGTTTTTTTATTCCATTCAACTCTCGTTATCACTCACTTCTGATATAGGGAAATGTAAATACATGCATATTTGCCCTTCCTGTCCCATGGTATATTTGTATGGGGAAGAAAAATAACACATTTCTGCATTTTCTAGATATAATGCTGTTGTTTTTGTTTATGTGCAAAAAATGTCCCATCTATAGGGATCTCATTGGTCTGGCTTGAAAACCTATAGTCCAGTTAATCAAGGAAATGTCAATATTCAAGACAGCTTTGTGAGGAAAGCACTATTATTACAACCATGATTATTACAAAATCATAAGGCAGCCAGGCTTGAAATGTTTAATTAAAAGATTCAAAATCCTTGCCCAGGGTGAATCAGAAAAGGTTTTCATTGTTCAGGGAGTGAACTCTCTGTCATTGTCCTATACATTGTCATGACCAGAGTACCTGAAATTAAAGTGCTTTCAGAGATTCTTTGAAGCAATCTGAGGGTAAACAGAACACACCTATGATAAAAGCACTGCATCCATTGTAGTTAGGGAGTGCTCTAAAGGAGGAGAAATGTCACAGCAGTCATCAGATTTAGGTTGTTTGGGGTCAACATATGAAGAATCTTTAATTTCTAGATAAGAAATTTGAACCTTGATCTATATAGATAATGGTAAGCTATTAAAAAATTTTGAACAGAAAATCATAAGGCAATTTAGAAAAATAATGTAATGGTTGTATGCAAGCTGCATTGAAGGATGGAAAATCTAATGACAGTAATAAAAGAACCAATTACAGTGTTCTTTGAAGAACAATACTTTAGTCATTTTCTCCAACAAGAATTTGAGAAAGGAATAGAGACCTCAGAAATTAGCCTTAAAGTATATACTTGGTGCTGATTGATCTTTTTTGACAAAATTGAAACCTCAAAACTATAACTATTCAGCTAACAAACATCTATTATGCATGTGCCAGGCACTCTGCTAGGTATTATAGATTGAGAAATGCAAACTGAATGAGACCGAGTTTCTGACTCTCAGACTGTCCTGTCTTTTGTGGTAGATGCACTTGTAATCAGATTATCTTGATACAGTGTCAGTAGTGCTATAGTAGAAGTCTGATAGGGTAGGTGAGAAGCCCATTGAAGCAAATGTTTTCCAGCCTAGAGTGTTCAAAGACTCCTTCCTAGTGGAGGTGGTCAGTCTGCTGAGTCTTGAAGGTATAGTAAGGGCTAACCAGAATAAGGGAAGTGTTTGTTTTGAGTATTCAAAGTTAAAGGTAAACCCCTTAATTCTGGGATGTCAAAGAAGAGGCAGTCCTGAGAGAATGTAATAATCACACATACACCCTGGTTTCAGGCAATATTTACATTTGCTTCCTTTAACAAGCTAGCAGAGAACTTCACTGGGATTGGTCAGTCTCTCCTGGACTCTTCTACTGCTGGTTCCCATCTTAGTGTGTCAAGGACCTCTGCCAGCAAGACTTTCTTCTTCTACTTATGCAAGGAAGTTGGAGTCCCTTGGCTGAGCTCTCCAGAGAGGTACAGGGGCATCAGTGCTAGAGAGTTAATGAAGGTATAGGCTGCCTGGGATTTTATGCTAAAACTTTTATCAGGGGATTATGGTTTATAACAGACACATATCTTAGCACAGATCCTCATCACAGCTCCTGTAGTTTTTCAGATGCAAAGAAGCGTGTATACATTGCTGACTCTTCATGTGTGTGTTCCTTCTCCTTTTTTAAAAACACCTTTTTTAAAAAAATAACATGTTGGAAAAAAAAGATTTTTTATAATCATGTGTTATAGACTGAGTGTTTGTGTCTCCCAAAATTCATATGTTGTAATCCTACCCCCAGTGTGATTGTATTTAGGAGGTTGGGTCTTTGGAAGGTAATTCGTTCAGGAGGGTGGAGACTTCATGAGTCGGATTAGCCCTTATAAAAAAAGAGCTTGTTCCTCTCTACTCTCTGCCGTGACCATGTGAGGATGCAATGAATAGATGGCCATCTGCAAACCAGGAAGAGGGTCCTCACCAGAACTGCGTCTGCTGACACCTTGCTCTTGGGCTTTCCAGCCTCCAGAACTATGAGAAATAAATGTTGTTTAGCTGCTCAGTCTAATTTGTTAAAGCAGCCAGAGCTAAGACAACATATTTATGACATTTCTTAATAACACTATGTTAAGAGTTTAGAAAAGTAGGATGAAAACATTCTATCCAACCAAGTTCACTTTTTTAGGTGGTGGAGTTAGGCATCTTTTGGAAATATTTACAGTAATTACATGCTTTACAAGGAAAGGAGGGGAAAGGTGATAGTTTAAGCACTAAAGTTGGAAATCTTGTGATGTTTTCTGAGACTTTTTTTTTTTTTTGAGACGGAGTTTTGCTCTTGTTGCCCAGGCTGGAGTGCAATGGCGCGATCTCGGATCACTGCAACCTCCTCCTCCCGGGTTCAAGCGATTCTCCTGCCTCAGCCTCCCAAGTAGCTGGGACTACAGATGTGCATCACCATGTGATAACAGGCTCATGCCACCATCTCCAGCTAATTTTTGTGTTTTTAGTAGAGATGGGGTTTCATCATATTGGTCAGGCTGGTCTCAAACTCCTGACTTCAGGTGATCTGTCTGCCTCGGCCTCCCAGAGTGCTGGAATTATAGGTGTGAGCCACCATGCACAGCCGTGTTCTGAGAATTAAAGTATGGTTGTCCCTTGGTATCTATGGGGGATTTGTTCCAGGACCTACCGTGCATACCAAAATCTGTGGACGCTCATGTCCCTGATATAAAATGGCATAGTATTTGCATATAACCTATGTACATCATTCTGTATACTTTAAGTCATCTCTAGATTATTTATAATACCTAATGCAATGTCAATACTATGTAATAATTGTTATACTGTATTGATTAAGGAATAACGACAAGGAAAAAAATCTGTCCATGTTCAGTACAGACACAGTTTTTTTTCTGTATATTTTTGATCCATAGTTGGTTGAAACCAATGGATGCAGAACCCATGGATACAGAGGGCTGATTGTATTTCTAGAATGTAAATGTGGGGTGGGAGTTGAAGATGTGATTTATGGGACAGAACTGGAGGCAAATGGACTTCATCTTGTAGAGCCTGGAGAACCACTACCTAATTTTTTTTTTCTTTTGAGATGGAGTCTCGCTTTGTCACCCAGGCTGCCAGGCTGGAGTACAGTGGCACAATCTTGTCTCACTGCAACCTCCACCTCCCGGGTTCACACCATTCTCCTGCCTCAGCCTCCCAAGTAGCTGGGACTACAGGCGCCTGCCACCATGCCCGGCTTAGTTTTTGTATTTTTAGTAGATATGGGGTTTCACCATGTTAGCCGGGATGGTCTCGATCTCCTGACCTCATGATCTGCCTGCCTCAGCCTCCCGAAGTGCTGGGATTACAGGCGTGAGCCACCACGCCCGGCACCAATACCTAATTTTAAGCAGAACATTGGCAAGCTCAGATTTAATATTTGGACAACTTACTGTCATAACCAATTGAAAGACTGCTTGGTTATAGAGGCAACATTGTAGATAAGAATGCCAGTGGAATTATCCATGTGAGAATTATGATTTCTGAATTAAGGCTGTGGCAACGATGATGAAATAAGAATTATTTGAGATAAATCTAGAATTTCCTTGGTTTTCTTATCTAAGAATGGAAGCCTCAAAATTTTGCCATTGCAAAGGCATTATTTCTGCCTCACCCAAACATGCTTACATTAAACTGGACCTTACATTATAATGTAGCCTGCTTGAAATGGAAACAGGATCCCTGTACTAGTGCTTCCACAGCCTGACAAGATGCAACAAGATATATCCTGTGTTTGTTCATATAACATACCTTGGTACTATAAAATACGAGTTCTTTACTTTCTCTGGTTTCTCATTGAGCTTCATATTAATCAGTAGAATTATTTTATAGGCTTACTGAAACATGTTTTAATATTGCTTCTTTTTTTTTTTTGGTCAGATTATTTGTTCTTGCTCTATCTTGATCCCACTCATTCCTCCAAACCCTGTATTGGCTCTTCCATCTTCAAATTATAGGATCAAACAAACCAAGAATTTCATTATTCTGTTGAAGCCTCACTAGAGTGCAGTACACATCTTTGAGAGTTAAAGGAAGCTTATTAAGCATAATCTAAATGTTTTATACCCTAGTGTTTAATTTTTTTAAGTTGCTATGCTAACGTTAGTTGTAACTCTCAGACAGTAGGGTAAACATATGCCTCAGCTTACATGGGATAGTCCCAGTTTATGCCTGTATTCTTGGTGTAATGTATTTATAATGCCCCATTTTTACTGTCAAAAGTGTCTCAGTTTGTACATTAAGTTGTATGATCACCCTGTCTATCAGGGAGAGCCACAAAGAAATTGTCCATTTATGCATTTCTAGAATTCAATTTATGGGAAGTAATTGTAATTAAAATATGCTGACAGCCACGGTGCCTGCTGTAGACTTCATGCATACTGTCTCTAAGCCTTTTTGAGGACAAATGGAGTAAAACTTGTCATTTGTTTACTAAAAGATTTTTACTGCTATAATAGAAAAATGAAATTACTTCTCTTTTGGTGCTATATGTCCCTCAACCAGTCTTGTCATGATTCTATTAAGGTAAATAATGCAAAGCTGAGTTTTGCATTTATTTTCTAAAGAAAATACACACTATGACTATTTAACTTATTATGGTGGAAAAACGGAGAAGCTTATATGGACTTATAAGTGAAAAGAATCTTGAAAAATATGATAATAAATTTAGTGCATCCCCTTCCTTTACAGATGAGTGACCCAGATCACAAAGCGGTCATGTAACATATATGTGGTTCCATGGCTACTTAAGTAGCATGCAGTGCTATAGCTAGACCTCCAATGTTTTAATCCAGAGTTTCAAGGTCCTTTTCGCTAGATGGGATTGCATATGAAAACCACAGGCCACCTTTATTCCCATCACACTCATCTTGTAAACAAAATGGTCCATGTAAAATATCCTGACTTTGGGAAATATATGGAAAGCAGTCAGAAATTGATATTTTACATTTTATATATTTAAAATATGGCATAATAGGTATGTGCTGAGTACCTTTATGTATGTATGCACAAATATTTTTTAAATTTTTAATTGACTGTATATGTTTATGGGGTACACAGTGATGTTTTGATACATGTATATACATTGTGGAATGATCAAATCGGGATAATTTGAATGTGCATCACTTTAAGTATTTATCATTTCTTTGTGGTGAGAACACTGAAAATCCTCACTTTTAGCTATTTTGAAATATATAATACATTATTAACTGTCATCACTGTGCTGTGAAATAGAACACCAGACCTTATTTTTTCTAACTGTAACTTTGTACTCATTGACCGATGTCTTTTTTCCCCCATACACCAGCCTCTGATAATTATCATTTTACTCTCTACTTCTATGAGTTTGACTTTTATAGATTCCACATATGAGATCAGACAGTATTTGTTTCTTTGTTTCTGGCTTATATAGGTTCATTCATGTCACAAATGATAGAATTTCCTAGTTTATTTTTAAAGGCTGAATTGTATTCCATTATTTATATATACCACAGTTTTTAACCCATTTGGTGGATACTTGGGTTATTTCCATATCTTGACTATTGTGAATAATGCTGCAATGAATGCAAGTATCTCATCAGCATACCGATTTCCATTCCATTGGGTATGTCCCAGTAGTGGGATTGGTGGATCATATCATGATTCTATTTTCAGTTTTTAGAGGAAATTCCATACATATTTTTGAAAAATAGCTGTACTAATTTGTAAAACCACCAACAGTGTATGTATAAGGTTTCCCTTTTCCCCACATCTTCACCAACACTCATCTTTCAACTCTTTGATAATAGCCAATCTAAAAGTTGTGAGGTGATAATTCATTGTGGTTTTAATTTGCATTCATCTGATGATTGAAGCATGTTGAGCATTTCTTCACATATCTGTTGGCCATTTCTATGTTTTCTTTTCAGAAATGTCTTCAAATCCTTTGCCTATATTTAAAAAGGGTTATTTGTTATCTTGTTACAGAGTAGTCTGAGTTTCTTATATATTTTGAATAGTAGCCCCTTATCTGATGTATGATTTGCAAATATGTTCTCCCAGCTCATGGGTGCCTCCTTTATTAATTGTTTCTATTGCTGTGCAGATGCCTTTTAGTTTGAACCAATCCCATTTGTCTGTTTTAGCCCTTGTAGCTTGTGATTTTGGGGTCATTATCTAAGGAGTTTCTACCCAGAACAATGTAGGTCATAGAGCTTTTTCTCCATGTTTTCTTCTTATGTTTTATGGTTTCTGCTCGTATGTGTAAATCCTTAATATATTTTGAGTTGATTCTTTCATAAGGGGTGAGGTAAGGACCCAAGCAACTCCCAGACTCAAGCGATCCTTCTGCCTTAGCTTCCCAAGTAGCTAGGACTACAGATGTGTGCCACCATGCAAAGCTAATTTTTTTTACTCTTTATCTTTTATTTATTTATTTATCTATTTATTTATTTATTTGGTAGAGATGGGGTCTTGCTATGTTGCCTAGGCTGGTCTTGAACTCCTGGCCTCAAGCAATCCTCTTGCTTTGGCCTCTGTAAGTTCTGCGATTACAAGCATGAACTACCATGCCTGGCCTCCAATTTCTTTCTTTCTTATGTAGATATCTAGTTTTCCCAACATCATTTATTGAAGAGACTACACTTTCTCCAATGTGTGTTCTTCACAATTTTGTCGCAAATCAATTGACCATAGATACGTGGGTTTATTTTGGAGCTCCCTATCCTATTGCATTGGTTGATGTATCTGTTTTTATGTCAGTATGCTGTTTTGATTACTATAGTATTGTAATATATTTTGAAATCTGGTAGTGTGATACCTCCAGCTTTATTCTTTTTATTGATTATTGCTTTATCTATTTGGTGTCTTTTATGACTCCATATGAATTTTAGGAATATTTTTTCTATTTCTGTGAAGAACTACATTGGAATTTTTATAGGGATTACATTGAATCTGTAGCATTGTAAGTAATATGGACATTTTAACAATATTAATTCTTCCAATTCAAGAATATGGGATATCTTTTATTTGTGTCATCTTTAATTTTTTATTAATGTTTTATAGTTTTTAGTATTCAGATCTTTCACTTATAATTTGATTAAATTTACTCCTAAACATTTTTTGATTCTATTATTAATGGGATTGTTTTCTTCACTTCTTTTTCAGACAGTTCATTGTTACTATATAGAAACTACTGATTTTTTATTTTGCACCCTACAACTTTACTGAATTTATCAGTTTAAACCATTTTTTGGTAGCTTCTTTAGGATTTCCTGTATATATTAATAAGATCATGACATCAACAAACAGATACAATTTCACTTCATCGTTTCCTGTTTGAATGCTTTTTCTTTCTTTCTCTTGCCTAATTGCTCTGGCTAGGACTTTCAGGACTATGTTGAAGATACTTAATATGATTTTTATCTTCTTAAATTTGTTAGACTTGTTCCATGACCTAACATATGATCTATTCTGGAGAATGTTTCATGTGTACTTAAGAAGAGTGTGTCTTCTGTTGCTGTTGGATAGAATGTTCTGTATATGTCTTTTGGGTTCATTTGTGGTACTTTAAAGTACAGTTCAAGTCCAGTGTTTTCTTATTGATTTTCTGTCTGGATGACCTGTCTAATGTTTCTAATGTTTGAAGTGGGGTATTGAAATCTCCTACTAGTATTGTGTTGAAGTCTTTGTCTCCTTTCAGATCTCTTAATGTTTACTTTATATATTTAGGTGCTCTAATGTTGGGTGGACATATATTTACAATTGTTATATCCTCTTGATGAATTGATCCCTTTGTCAGTATATAAGAATCTTCTTTGTCTATTTTTACTGTTTTCTACCTAAAGTCTATTTTGTTTGTATTATGTACAGCTGCCCCTGCATTCTTTTTGTTTCCATTTTCATGGAATGTCTTTTTTATTCCTTCATCTTCAGCCTACAAGTGTCCTTTAAAGTAAAGCAAGTCTTTAAAGGACACTCATAGACTGAAAATGAAGGAATAAAAAAGGCATTCCATGTTGAGTCTTTAAAACAATATATTCAACCACTCTATGCTTTTTGATTGGAAAAGTTAATCCATTTACATTTAAATAATTATTGATAGGTGCAGACTTACTAGTGCCATTTTGTTCATTGTTTTCTGTAGAGCAATTGTTTTTCAGATCTTCTGTTCTTTTTTTTTCCTCTTGTGTTCTTCCTTTGTGGTTTGATGGCTCCGTGTAGTAGTATGCTTTAGATCTTTTCTTCTTATCTTTTGTGTATCTCTTATAGGATTTTGCTTTGTGGTTACCCTGAGGCTTACATAAAACATCTTATACTTAAAACTGGCTATTTTAAATTGATAACAGCTTAATTTTGATCACATACACACTACACATTTACTCTTCTACTTCCCACATTTTATGTTTTTAATGTCTTGCTTTATGTTTTTTATAATAT
Organism: Pongo abelii; assembly: GCF_028885655.2. NCBI lineage: Eukaryota > Metazoa > Chordata > Mammalia > Primates > Hominidae > Pongo > Pongo abelii. The sequence continues at coordinate 142,053,939 of NC_071991.2, read as the reverse complement.
ATAATCACTTGAAAAATTATTAAAGCTGTAGTTTTGTTTTTAGTAATTTTGCCTTTTATCCTTTATACTAGAGGTATAATTGTTTACCCAGCACTGTTTCGGTGTTAGAGTGTATTGGATTTGACAATATACTTGCTTTTATACTTAAAGTTTTATACTTCCATATATTTTAATGTTACTAATTAGTATCCTCTTCTTCTGCTTGAAGAACGCCCTTTGGTATTTCTTATAAGACAAGTCTAGTGATGATAAGCTCTCTCAGTTTTTGTTTGTCTGAGTAAGTGTTTATTACCTCTTCATTTTCAAAAGACAAGATTGCTGGCAGTAGTATTCTTGGTTGACAGAACAACCCCCATCCCCCTTCAGGATTTTGAATGTATCATTTAACTCCCTTCTGGCCTGCAATATTTCTGCTGAGAAATACACTGATACTTTTGTGGAGATTCCTTTACTTGTGACAATTCACTTTTCCTTGCTGCTTTCAACACCCTAACTTTTGACATTTTGACAGTGATGTGCCTTGGTGTGGGTCTTTTTTGCATTTATCTTATTTGATTTATCATAGGCTTCTTGGATTTGCTTTCTATTTCCTTCCCCAGGCTGGGGATGTTTTCTGCCATTGTTTCTTCAAATATATTTTCTGTTCCTTTCTCTTTCTCTTCTTCTCCTAGTACACCAATAATATGTAAGTTGTTATATTTGATGGTGTCCCATAAGTCTCTTAAGCTATCCTTACTTTTTTTCACTTGTCAGATATTGCTGAAGGATTAAGTAATAAAAGGACTTGGAATTGACCACTGAGTTTTGCTGTGTAGATGCCATGGATAATCATGTTTGATGGAGTAATAAGGGGTAACAAACTTATCTCTTATCTGTATTACTATAATGATCTCTTTATATTTCCTGACTTTCCTTCTTGCCTTTCCACAGTTCATTCTCAACACGCTCAGCATGGTGACTTTTTAAAATATATAGATCATATCAATCCTCAGCCCAAAATGGGCCCGATTTAATGTTAATAAAAACCAAGGACTTTACAATGACTTAACAAAGCTCTATACAAATCTAACACTTGCATTTTACCCTGATTTTTCCTACTTCTACTAATTTTTCATTTTGCTCTAGCAACTTAACTCCTAAAGCTCTTTGCCAATGCCTGTAGCCATGGAACATTGTCACTATATTACTATAGTCTGTTCTCTGAAACATCATCCCACCCCCTACTCTCCTGCCCCAGATGTCCACATATGTGGCTAATTCCCTCAACTTTTCAAGTCTTTTTCTACTTTATTACTTTTTCATTGCAGCCTACTGTAGCTATCTTATTTAAAGTTGAAACATCCCTCCAACCAACATTTTTTATCTTCCTTTCTCCACTCTATTATTCTTTTTTAGCATTTACCACCTTTTTCACATTCTAACTTATATATTCATTTGAAAAAACCTTTTTATCGAGTGTATATTATCCTTCATTTGAATATTAACTCCATGAAGGCAGGGGCTTATGTATTTTTGCTGATATATCCTAAGTGTTTAGGATATTTCCTAGCACATGGTAAATGATCAGCAAACACTGGTTGAATTTTTCTTGTCATTAGCTTGTAAATAAAGCTTTTAAAAGCATCGGATGTATATCTGAGCTAATAAATATGACGTGTTCGCTTTTTTTCAAAAGCTACTACCTGTTGGAATCATTTCCAAGTAAGAAAGTACTATTTTGTAGGAGTTAGGTGATGTTAACTCAACCTAATAATTAGCTTCTTGCCTCTCTGGTTATTTATTCAGTTTTTCCTGAGTATTTATATGCTCAAGGGAAGCTCAGTAAATACCTGTAGTCTACTCTGTTGCAAACACTGTACTAGTGGCTGTGATTCATAGGCCTCCTCTAGAAGGAGAGATTCACAAGGATGTCAATGTTTATAACAAAGTATGACTGGGTGATGTTAGAAATAAATGCACCGGGGTTTGGGTTCACATAGAAAAGACACACTTGCAGTCTATAAATGGTCTGTTTTAGATTGAACACTGTCCTATTTCTGATATCTCTGTGAAGATCACATGTCCTACTTACAGCCAGAACTAAAGAACTGCAAAAATGATCCAAAGCCAATTCCTTTTCTGTCCCACCTGCAGCTTGCATTGATCCTCTAGTGTTTTTAATCAATCTTGCTAAATATTTGCTGTAGGGAAAATAAGTAGTGATGAGAAGTAATCTTGCTGCTACTTTCTTCTGAAAAATTTAATGATTGATTTACAGATATTGCTTATTCATCATGATATCCCATTGTAGAAGATGGGGATTAAATTTCAGTCTTAAAGGTTATGGGATCCCTCAAGGCTTAGCGTATAGTAATGAAAAATTGAGAACCTAAAAAAGGGATTTCAGATTCTGTATAGCGAATAAACTTTTATCAGGCCTTGCTTCTGATATGAATTTAGGATTATGTGGATAGGAATATGCCATGAGCTTTTTACTGCAGCCTTAGAACTTTCTCTGTATTTTGTATACAATTTCTTATTTACGTATTTGTCTTCAGTTTAAGGCAAATGCTCTAGTTTTCCTGAAGTCATAAATAATCTCTGGGCCTTTCCCAACTGGTCTGTAGTGGCCCTCTTAATAAGGCCTCCAAAACATAAATAGAAATCATTTACCTAACTTGATATCACAAACAGAAGCCATCCCTTTGATAAGTCTATGTCTAATTGCTTACAAGTTAACTCTTTCCTCTGAATATTAACAGATGTCCTGGACATTGCCTGTGTATTTGGAGTAATACATACTTCCTAGAGTACATGGTCTTTCTGAAACACAAAACCTAATTCTTCGAATTCTAAAAAGATCTCCAAGGAGAACAATAGATCCTTTAGATACATGGTTTGCCTGGTTTCTGTTTCTTTTTTTCTTTTTTGTGAGACAGTGTCTCACTCTGTTGCCCAGGCTGGAGTGCAGTGGCACAATCTCGGCTCACTGCAACCTCTGCCTCCCGGGTTCAAGTGATTCTCCTGCCTTAGCCTCCCCAGTAGCTGGGACTACAGGTGCACACCACCATGTGGGCCCAGCTAATTTTTGTATTTTTAGTAGAGACAGGGTTTCATCATGTTGGCCAGGATGATCTCGATCTCTTGACCTCGTCATCCGCCTGCCTCAGCCTCCCAAAGTGCTGGGATTACAGGCGTGAGCCACCACGCGCGGCCTGCCTGGTTTCTTTGATTTTTAATTTTTGATGTTCCTGGGTACATACTAGATGTATATATTTCTGGGGGAACATACAGATATTTTAGTACAGGCGTGCAGTGTGTAATAATCACATCATGGAAACTGGGATATCCATCCCCTGAAGCATTTATCCTTTGTGTTACAAACAATCCAGTTATACTCTTTTAGCTATTGGTTTGCCTGTCTTAAAATATTTTAAGCTTAACGTGAAGCATGTTACCCTTAGTAAAAATTCCCATTCTTCTTACATTCTGATAAGGTCACAAATAGGAAACTCATTTCAGAACTTGGTTCTTCTCTGTAATTTACTTTTAGTGTTGTTATGGAACCCCATTTTGAAGTGTACATTCCCACAGTATGGCAATTAATCTATTTCTTCTTTAGGCTAATGAGTCTTTTCTTGCAATGTCTTCATTTATTCATTCGTCAAACTCTTGAACATCTTGTATGTAAAGCACTTTGCAAAATCCCTGGTATAACCATTGAACCAAAGAAACACAACATTTGGCTTCATGACCTGATACCACCTATTTCTCTAGGAATTGAATAAGTTCTATTGGTGCTTGGTTAACAGGTTATTATTCTAAAGTCATGCCATCTTTATGGATCACACATTAAGCCTTTTTAATGTATTATTTTGAAACTTAAACAATATTCTGTATTTTTACTTATTTTTTATATGTGACTCTATGTGACTCCCAGTTTTACCTTCCTTGCTTAGGTTGATGTGATCGTGACACTGGGAGGCCTTGCTGGGCGTTTTGACCAGATTATGGCATCTGTGAATACCTTGTTCCAAGCAACTCACATCACTCCTTTTCCAATTATAATAATCCAAGAGGAATCGCTGATCTATCTGCTCCAACCAGTAAGTCAAAAGTGAATATAATGTGAGCCTTTTCCTTCACAAAGCTTCTACCACTTGAGTAGACTAGGAGAAAACATTGGCCCTGCTTGGGTCTTTGAACTGTGAGTGGAATTGAACATGTGTGCTTTCTTGTGGCCACTTTAGTTTTGCCCCAGGTCACTGACCAGCAAAAATGTAGAGGAGAATCCTGAAAGTTTTCATTTTATTGTGTCTAGAAAACAAGAGAAAATGTTGTAACTCTAAATCGACTAAGAATTAAATTGAGCACTTTTGCGTTTTAAACAGCTGAATGTGAATGACATTTGAGAAAAACCTCAATAGGGGAAACACAAGGCTTGGCAAATGTTGCTAATGTAATTCTTATGTATTTTGAGTGTTGTCATTATCATTGAATATAATTGGAAACTGGGTTTGATTTCGTTAGGCATTTAGAAGACAATCTTTAGCTTTTACTATTTATAAGTTGCCTGGTGATTAGTTTCTCTGTCTCAGAATAATTTCTAATGATGTCTTTCATTTCCAGTGATAAACATTAATGACATTTTCTCCCAATGTAGTGCATAGAACAGAATTCTTACTAAACAAACAAATTTTATGAGGTTTATTGGTGGAGTTCAGTTTTAAAATATCATTTGGTAACTTTTTTTAAAAGATAGTGGACAGTTCTTTCCATTTTTGCCTCTCATTGTAGTCTACTACTTACATTTTGCTGCTACCCTGTTGCTACCCGCCATCTGTAGCCTGGCATTACTAGAAATTGTAGTTTGGTTAATAGGGTGGGTTTAGTGCATGCTCACTATTCTTTAGCCAGTTTTGCATTTTTTTCCTGGCTCTTTGCGTGTCCTAGCCATGTTGCTTTCTGGATAAATATGGAAGGGGAGAAGAAGAATTCAGATTTCAAACCATAGTATCCATTTATTTCGTCAACCGTTACAGACTGCCTTCTATGTATTTGTTGCACTGCATAGCAATTAAGGATAAAAATAAATAGTTGCATGTGATCTTTGCTCTCCAGATTAAGTGCAGTGAAAGATCCATTTATACAAATGTAATCACAATGCAGTGTTGAAAGATTAGTACCAAAAAATGAAATAACAGAAAACTGGGGCATGTGTGTAGTAAGAAAAGTCTTCACAGAGGCACTCACATTGTATTTACTCAATTAATTCAACAAACATTTACTGAGTACCTGCTGTTTGCCAGGCTCCTTTCTAGGGATAGAGCAGTTAACAATACAAACAGAAATCCTTTCATGCAACATGCCTTCTACTGAGCTTACAATTCAACAGAATCTTCAAGGGTGAATAGATTCTTGCTATGGAAGATGATGGGAAAGTTATTTAATTCAAGAGGAGCCAGGAAAGAAACATGGAGATGCAGGATGTGTTATAGGATTTGTAGGTAATTCTGTGCAGCTAAAATATGGGCTGTGGTATGGAAAAATGCCAGAAGATAAGACTAGAAAACTAATTGAGATACTGATTATGAAGAACTTTAAATTCCACAAAATGGAATGTGAACTTCTTTTTGCCATAGGTTTTGGAAAGTCATTAAAAGATTTTGGTTAGCAGTACAGATATGCTTTTTAGATTTGTTATCAAATTTGTTAAATACCCATAGACTCCCAACAGTTTCTGAAGTTTCAAACTTACTACTATTGTGAAGCAATGAGCTTTCTTATATTGCACTGAATTGATGGTATGACTGCTAAAGTATTCAGTTGTAACTTGTCTCTGTATAGATGCTCTGGTCAATATATTACTAGTTAAAGATGTAGTACAATACTTTTTAAAATTATAATTGGCAGATTCACTGATAGAAAAAGCCACATCTAAAATATGACTTCTACATTAAGGTATTTTTACTGTTTTGGGTTTCTGTATTTTCCCTATAATTGGTATAATTATGAGCTTTCTGAAATGCCTTTGGCTTGGGATTCATTGGATTTTCTTCCATCTATAGATTGTTCTCTGTCATCATTTCTGGAAAACTCTCAACCATTATGTTTTCAAATATTGCCCTATTCTTTTTCTCTTTTCTTCTGTACCTCCAATTAAATCTATTTAAGATCCTCTACTTGTATCATATATATCTCAGCACTTTCATATTTTCTATGTCTTAATCTCTCTGGGCTTCATTCTGAAGTTCTTCACCACCTCTGTGTTCTGTTCACTGTCCCGCTTCAGCTCTACCTATCTGCCACTAGACCCACCCTCGGCATTTTTAATTCCTGCCATGATTATTCTTTCTTACACGCTTGCCCTTTACTCACATTTTCAAGGGGCTCTTTCTTAAAACATAATTATCAAACTGGTTTTGTAGTCTAGAATAATTCTAGTGTAAGCCAGCTGCCTTTTATGTTCACTTTTGCTTTCATATTTCATGACCTCAGTTCCTTCTGTTTTATGATTTTCAGCCGGGACCTCACATTTCTGAGAACTTTACGTGTGGGAATTATTTGAGGCGTGGGTTAAAAGTAAATCCAAGGAGAATTTATATTTGCTTTTGCCTGGCTGCTGAGTGGACTTGTAGCCCAGTTCTGTGGGAGCACTAACTACTTAGGACATTTTGTCTGAGACTATTTTGGACCACGTTGTCAGTGTAGACTCTGAATGTGACACTGCTGAGAATTTGATGTCTGGTTGCAAATGCTCAGGGGAGACTTTTCTCATCTTCTCAGTTATGGAGTGCCAAAGTTTGGTTGGCCACTTTTCCTAGCAGACCAGTGGGAGTGTTATTCATATTCATCTTGATATTTCGGATCTCTGCTTTACGTGGTACAGCATCCTTTTAGATGTCCACCTTGGGAAGGTCTTGGGCTTTGTCTTCTGACAACTTTCCATACTTCAGGGCTTTAGAAACTGAAGCTTAGGTTCATCTGATTTGCTAAACACTCTCCAGATGAAAGTTAGCCTTGGCCTTCTTTTTATATCAAAATGTAGTTTTTGGCTTCTGGGCAAAATTCGTTTTTCTTTCTTTTTCTTTTTTTTTGGAGACAGAATCTCCCTCTGTTGCCCAGGCTGGAGTGCAGTGGCGTGATCTCGGCTCACTGCAGCCTCTGCCTCCTAGAATTCTTTTTTTTAACAAGATACGTTTGATGCATTTTAGAAGATTATCTTAATTTTTTTTTTAAGTATTTTTATTGTTTTCAGTTGGCCAGGGCACTAATCTATCATATTGCCTCTGTACCTCAGTTACTCCCCACACGCCGTCTATGTTGTAGTAATGATCAACTCCAGATCTGACAGGCTTTCCAAGATTAGGTTTATTAAGTTTTTTTTTTCTTATTAATAGAATATCTGATGTGGCTTGAGAGGCATCCCACATTTTATAGCTAAGCTAACTGGAACACATTGCTGAAGCAGGGAAACTGATTGCTAGAATGTGGCACCACGTTTTTTAAAGGCCAGGCCTGCCTATAACCTGTGTCACCTTCCACAGGAATGAAGTTCCGCCGCCCCAGCCCAACTGCAAAGGCACTCTAGGAAATGAAGCTTGTGGGCCCAGGAAGAGGAAACACTGACTTACAAAGCAAGTCTCTCTCAAACTGCCAGACATGGATATCTTGAAAGAAATTCTGGAATCATGACCCTACATAACTTATAGGAATGTAACATACAATGTGTTAGACTTTAGTTAGTTATTAAGGTGGAATCCCCAGTTCTCTAAAGTGGTAAACATGTTAGGGGTACCTGCGTAGCCAAATCCCCAAATATAATGCAATGTAGATTCTCTCTGTGATAATTTCGATTTTGTGTCATTGGAATAACTACAAAATTACCTTATCCTGAGGAAGTAATTATTACATAGTGTGGTGCAAAAAGCTCATGCAAGATTACACTCTCTGTTCTTTAAGGGAGTGACAATGGCAGGCACAGGCTTCCACCTGTGAGGTTAGCAGTGCAGCCTTTGCTCGTCTTGGCCACTCTGTTCTAGGGAGTTCTTTCTCGAGACACAGCCTGGCTCTCTGCTTTTCTATCACTTTTAGTAAGAGAATAGCAAGAAAATTAGTAACACAAATGCATATGTTGAAGTGAATATGTTTAGGGGTTTAAGATATGGATGGATCTCATGTGACCCACCATATTGGAAACAAGTTTTAATTGTATTCCTGTGAATGGAATTAATACTAAAGATCAGTTAAAAACTACTATAGACCGGGTGTGGTGGCTCACGCCTATAATCCCAGCACTTTGGGAGGCCGACCGGGCCGATCACCTGAGGTCAGGAGTTTGAGACCAGCCTGACCAACGTGGTGAAACCTGGTCTCTACTAAAAATACAAAATTAGCCAGGCGTGGTGGTGCATGCCTGTAATCCCAGCTACTTGGAAGGCTGAAGCAGGAGAATCGCTTGAACATGGGAGGTGGAGGTTGCAGTGAGCCGAGATTGCACCACTGCGCTGTAACCTGGGCAACAAGAGCAAAACTTCGTCTCAAAAAACAAAAAAACAAAAACAAAAACTACTATAAAATTACTGCACAGAAGCATTCTACGTCCTAGAAGTGAGACTTGCACCACTGGGGCTGAACTGGCTCTGTCAGGTGTTACTTCATATAACTGCGTTATTAATATATGCGATACATGCACTAAATGTGCCTATACATTACATGGTGTGCATACTTTGGGGATGGTATTCAGAATGGACATCTACAGCAGACTGTTCATTATTTTTAGAACATACAGTCACAGTCCGGACGGGCAGGAGAAATGTTATAAATTTAAACTGAAATCATTTAAAAATATTGCAAATGTAGGCTTAAGAAAATGTCTCATGTGCTTTAGCGCCAAATAAAGAATGAATTTAAAACTTTAAATTTTTAATTTTTTTTTAAATGAAAGTTAACATATAGTTGTTGAGGAGGAAGAGAATACTGATACTCTTACAAGAAGCATCTCATCTGAGCCTTATAACAATACTGGGAGAAGAGCAGGATAATATGGTCACACAGTGAAGTGTTTTGTCTCAACACTTTTTCCACAACATTAGATTTCCTCCTTCGTGGGGTTAATGGACTAAGATGCAAATAATAAACTCTTGAAACAAGTCACAGCCCATAGGCTGGTAATTATCCATCAGCAGTGTATAACTGATGGCCAGTTGGTGTGTGCATGTGTATATATAAATATATGTGTGTGTGTATTTATGTGTACATATATGTTTCTTCCCCTATGATATTATTTTCAAGTAACATAAATCTTGGATGCACTTTAAGGATATACCTCATCTTGTTGCTGTATCCTTAAGGAAAAATGACTTTCTGAAGTTTTATAATAAAATTTACATCTAACAATAATCTTTCTTCATTTAAGCAGACTAAATGATTTATCATTAAGCTTTGCTAAAGTATGTTAAAAGTGGTAAAAATTCAATATAAATGTTAATTATGATGAGTGCTAGATTTGAGCCTAGAGTGTTCCAGAATTTTTTTTCAATTAGATGATCTGAAATTAAAGATAATAGTAGGAGGAATAAGTCATCTTATAGCAACTGTTTATCTGATGATTTTTTTAGTCTAGTAACTTGGTAAGAGAGCTTGTGTTATATCTGCTACACTAATTTTAATTGGCTAGAATAGTCCTAGTCCCTGGAACCAGAATGCGCTTTTCTTGATCTTTTTAAAAAAGCCTATCCTCATATCATCTTAGTCTTTCTGTGATGTTCTGTGTTTCTTTTGGAGTGTTTACATATGAGACTAGGTTGTGTAAATAAGTAATTATCTTCCATTCATTAAGATTATTTTAGTCATTTTGGACTGACCTATATGTCATAGTAGCAATTCACTTAAAGTGTATAGTTTGTTTCAGTCTAAAGTCTGTGTTCTCTTTTCAGTCCCCTCTCTGTGGTATATTTTTATTAGTTATAAATTGAATTTTAAAACAAGGATACAATGAGGTAGTTCCAGTTAAAATAAATATGGGAAGACGTTTGGAATTTTTTTAGCTTATTGTGTTTTTTAGCATGTAAGGTTTTTCATATTGTATTTTTGGCATATTTCACTTACTATGGGTCAAAATGTCGTTATGAGTGAAAACCTTGGTAGGTAGCATTTACTTTGTAGGAATGTTCAATTTGCCACTTAAAAAAATAGAAAATTCAAAATAGAATCCATAATAGTCCCTTCCTTAAAATAAACATCCTTCTTTTACTTCCAAAAATGTGTTCTTGATAAGACATCATCACCTTTTATGAGGAGGGGATGCTATGAAATAGAGGACAGACATTTCAGACATGAAACATCGCTGATGTCAGTAACTAGTTAGGCTGTCTTCCTGCTGAAGAGTCAGGTGCTCAGAGCCATGTTTATCATGCTGCCTGTGCAGTGTGGGTGGCTCCAAGTTTCACATACATACTTTCTCATTTTCTGGTCCTGTGCTTCTCAGGAGTACAGAAACATTAGCTTCTGTACACTGAGCATAAATTATCTTTTATCTCCAAGTTTTATGGCAGTTTGTAATACAAGTTAATAGGATTTGTAACCAAGAAATGAGATGTCCAAGAGTTAATAAGGCATGCCTTTTACATTATCCGAAACCTTGCTCAGTGATTCCCGCTCAGGATTCCAGTATCTGATATAGGAGAAGGTGGCACAGAGCAGACTTCTGTCAGTTTTTATCTCGCTTGAGCAAACTTGCAAATATGTTGTAAATATTTCTTCCTCATCATTTTAGTCATGCTTTACTGCTGCTTGTTTTTTTTTCTCTTTCGCCAGATCAATTATTTACTATATAATGTCTTAACATTATTTACATAATACATTTGTAATGCTGGTAATGAATATGATAAAATATGCTGAGAGTTTGATAGAAAGAAGCTGAATATTCATGATATAAATTTGCTATGCCTGATGGTTTCTGCTGAGAACTGGACGTTTGGGTCGGTCTACCCTTGTGTGCACGTGTTCAGCACAACCTCATCAGTGATAACATCAAAGAAGTGATTCTCAGCGTGATTTCGAGTAGGCGACAGAGAGTTCTCAATTCTAGACAACACTGAAATCTTCCCACACTATTTATTACCCGTTTTAATTCCCTTCTTTGGAATAATCATTACTATTTTATTCTTCCTCTGTATCTTTCATGTAATTTTTATTGTTGCTTGGCCTTTTAGAATTCCTAGTATAAACTACATAGTATCACAGAACTATTAAATATATATTATTAAATATAATAAACTATTAAATAGTGTAAATAGTGTAAAGCTTTAGAGATCATTTTATAGATGAGCAATTTCAGAGACATTTATGTGATCTGCCCAAGGTTATATGCAGTGTTTCTTTGACAGGTAATTGATACTGAAATTGAAAAAGATCTGATGCAGTAATAGTCTGAAAAAGGACCATAGGCATTTCATACCAGAAATGCCCTGTTACATTGACCTTCCCAACCTCCCTCTGTCTTCCAAAAGGCGTATTGTGAATACCTGTTCCTACCTGGCCTACACCTACCTCAGCTTGTTGCCCTGGGAAAGTTTTGCCACTCAGGGTTCAACGCCTGGCCGAAATACTCTTTATCTTCAAATTGTGTCCTAGAAAGACAGCTAGCTCTGTCCTTTCTTTGGCTTGTTTGCTGTGCCATGCCAGTGCAGCAGATTCTTCTTCACATGGAATACACACAGACACGTCTTCGCTAAGCATCCTCTTCTTTTACCTCTCTTCAGTTGTTGCCCGGCTTTCTAGGGAACAATTTTCAATACTCATTCTCTCCTCCTTTTCTTTCCCCTTTCCTTTGTGTTCTTTTTTTCCTCCTCCTCTACATGGCATTTAAAAAAAACACAAAAACCTATCCTGTTGTAGTATGTGTTAATCTCTTACATATAAGCAGGAAAACCTTGTATTTTAGTATGAAATAAGACAATACAATTCCAGAGCTATACAGTTCTCATTTTTTAAGTGCCCTAGTGTTCCCTTTAAATCTCCATAGAAAATTTTCCTCTATGGTTTTATCCATGTTTAATTAAACTAATTTTCATTTAAGAAGTTAAACTACACACTTGTCTTTACCTTGTAGCTATTGTTGTCTGTTTTGTTGATTCACAGATTAGGATACTTCAAAAACAAACATTCAGTAAATACCTATGATGTGATAGAAATTGTGGTAGGCACTCAGAGTACAGAAATAAAAGGCACTGCCTTTATTCTGCTGCTCACAGTTTAGTACAAGAGACAGAATAAATATTACAATTCAGAAATATGTATGAGAAAACACTGGGAGCTAGGGGGATGGCAGGAATAAAGCATCTTACCCAGACGGGACACAGGGCCGGTGGTCCCCAACCCTAATACCTGCCACTCACCCACGCAGCATGCAGGCTCTTTGACCTTAAAGAAGCCTTTCACTGAGAAAGATTTATAGGAAGATATCCATCAGCAAAAACTTAAGGTGATCCCTCAGTGATTCCAAAGCAGTATAGGAGGAAATACCGAATTCAGTCTTCATGGAAACTGTTTGAAAACTTACGTGAACATTGGCCTTTCCTTTCAACCATGAGTGATGGAGAATCAGTTTTGGAAAGTTGAATAGTTTCTAAGAGATGATATCAAGACTCCATATGTGATATGGAGATGATATCTGAACTCAAGACTGCTAAGAAGTCAGGCAAAGAAAGGAATAGTGACATTTAATGTGGAAGGAATATAAAGCAAGAGAACTTGGCACGTTTGGGGAACAGCAAATTGCTGGATCACAGGGAGCCATTGGAGGTGCAGCTGGAGGGAAGCAGGCTGTAGAGCATGAGGGCTTGCTTGAATCCCCAGGAAGATGGTCTCTATATTGAGAATAAAGGTCAGGTTTTAAGGGTTTTTTTAATCAAAGGAGTGGCATTTGATTGACATTTTAGAAAGTTTAATTTGGTGGGAGTATAGATTGTTTATGGAAGAAATAGAGGCCAACCAATTCTCTTGGAAATCCAAGGAACAAATGGTGAGTAAACTTAAGTAAACATGAGAGTGAAGGAAAGATGATGGGGTTTGTTGGGATGTGTGCTCAGAAGTCTTCATCGTAGGAATGCAGAGGGAGGAGTCGGTGTAATACCTGCATCCTCCATTAGGGAACTGGGTGCTGTCCTTCTTTAAGATAGAGCAGATGGGAAGAGCAGATCAAAATGGGAAGATCAGCAGTTGACTCTGGGATATAAAGAGAAAGATCTATCTTTGGAACCAAATGGAATTGCCTAAAAGGATATATGTTCTGGCCTGGAGATACACCTTGAAAATTGTCAATATGTAAAAAGGCAAAAGAGTGATGAGCTTGGATGTCAAGAATAAATAGGATACAGTGGATTTGGCAGCCAGGAAGAAATTTGATAAGGTAGAAAGCCAGGAAGAAATTTTGCTAAGTTTTTATGGCACAATATGGGTAGAAACTATGAGTTGAGTATTAAATGGGAAGGGAGTTGAAATACATTTGTTTTCTTTTGTATTATTGTTTACCCTTTTTTGTTGTTCCCTTATAGAAGTTGATTTTTTGTGCTAAACTGGGAACTAATAATGGTTTATAAAACTGTTTTGGTGAGACCATTTTTCCAAGTTAAAAACAAAACCATAGCACATGTATTTGGGATTTTTGCCTTTGTGTCTTGGACAGCACGACTGAGAGTGCAGCTGCCATGCTACATGTCTGTAAAATGCTGCAGATATTCAGGGACACTAATTATACCAGCATATACTGGAGAAGTACTTTTCACCCTACTTTTAACCAACATTTTCTTCCAAAAAAAAAAAAAAGAAAAAGAATCTCCTGGCCCAAACCCCAGCTCCACATCTCTTATAAACCGTTTGCCACCTCTTCTACTTGAACTCTGTGGTATGGGGCTAAGGCATGGTGTAACTCTGTGTCAAACCTTTTAGACTCCTTTTCTGGTCTAGGGAAAACTGGTCCGAACATTCCACAACTACTCTTTTCTCTGCTTTTTTGAACTCACTGTACACTTTCAAAAATATTTTTAAGTCATTCTTGTCTTTTAAAACCCCACTCAAAATTTTTGTCTTCTATGCAGCATTTCCAGATAAACCCTCTAAACTTCCTTCATCTGGATTATTTTTATCATCTTTTGTCTTCCTTTATTCTGGCTGCTATAACAAAATACCATAAACTTGGTTTTATAAACAACAGAAATTCTTCTCTCATAGTTATGGAGATTGGGAAGTCCAAGATCAAGATGCCAGTAGATTCAATGTCTGGTGAGGGCCCCTTGGCTGGTTGGCTCTTTCTTACTGTGTTCTCCCATGGTGGAAGGGGTAACTAAGTTCTCTAGGGCCTCTTTTATAAAGGTGCTAATCCCATTCATGAGGGCTCTGCCCTCATTACTTAATTGCCTCCCTAAGGCTCTACCTCTTAATACTATCACATTGGTGATTAGGTTTCAACAGATGAATTGGGAGGCAAGTGCGTGAGGAACATTAGGAACAACCAAGCACTTTGTTTTAATTTTTTTTTTTTCTCCTTTGGGCCTCAAATACTCTAAACCTAAAACAAAATTTATTGAGTTATAACTTTTCTTGTTTCTGAACTTTAAAAAACATATAATTGCATATTTTGATAAAAGATGAAATAATAATTATCACAGTTTATCTAATGCTAGCCAAGTCTAAATAAATAGAAAGTTTTGGATAATCTAAATGCATTATTTCATTACCAGAAGCATCCAGTATTACCTCATGTTATAATATGTGGGCTGCCTGGACATCCCTGGTTAAGAGTCAGAGGCTATAACTTGCTCCACTTATTTCACATTTGACATTTGCCTTTTTCCTTGTATTTTGGGTGCTTACTTGGGGCAGTGATTGTTTCTTTTGGTGGTTGGTAGCATGTTACTGCTGAACAAATACATGCAGATGATGGCGGTGGTGGTGGTGGTGGTGGTGGGCTTTAAAGCAACCTGGATATGATGATGTTTCAAGGGGAAAGGAGTGAAACACTACCCTGATACGTGCCTCTCACCCACAGAGCATAGAGGTTCCTTGACCTTAAAGAAGTCTTTCACCAAGGAAGATTTATAGAAAGGTGTTCATCAGCAAAAACCTATTATGACCCTCAGTGATTTCAAAGCAGTAAGGGAGGAAATATCAAATACAATCTTCATGGAAATTGTTTAAAAACGTATTTGTACATTGGCCTTTCATTTTCAACCATGAGTGATGGAGAATCAGTTTGGAGACTTGATGCAATCCATAAGAGTGCTGTGTGCAGGTGCAACAATAGAAAAGATGGCATCAGCATTTGTCTGAGCTCTGTCACCATAATTTATCATAATCCAATTCTAGGTAAAGTAATGGAATATTTGATGCAGGATGTCATCTTTTCCTTTATCCCCCCTCCCACAGTCCTCTGTGGCAAGGACACTGGTACACTGTGTCATGTATACTTAGTTCAATTGAGCATTGCTGCAGCATCTTCCTTTGATTGAAAACAAAAGGTTTCCAATGCAGTTATCAATGAACTGTGAAGTGATTTGAGTGTTACCAGCAGGGAAATGAAATGAGCCTCTGGGAAGAAGATTGGCATAAGTGAAAGTTTCTATATAAAGAGCTCCATACAGCTCCAGCTGGGTTGTTCTAGTTCTCGGCCAATTAAGGTTTTTTCCTCCAAATGTGGGAGAATTTTCATCTTACTTATTCTGAAAGTGATCAAAACTAAAAGTGAAGAAAAGTGGAAAATTTTACAAAGACAGTTCAGCTAGGACAAGTGGGGCTGGAGGGTATTTATTCAGACCATACATTCACACTAGATATTTTGAAGCTCTTTCAGGGAATCATGTAAGATGTCTCCCTCCCCCACAATACATAGATATACATAGAACACATGTAATATATAAGTACACACACACACCACACAGTTTTACTAAGAAAAAGGAAAGTAAGGTTTCTAGATCTCCGGTCTACTGAGAAGGATTTGTTTTTTTTTTTTTTTTTTTTTGAAAACTAGTATGTGTGCCTTTTAAAAGCTCTAATTCTTTGTAACTTTGTTATTATCTGAATTATGATATTTGACTTAGATATATACAGAATAGTATACCAGTGAAATATTTTTTTAAAAAGTTTCAGAGTCTGAAAGCAGGTTAGCAGGATATAACCTAAGGTGATAGACACACACAGAGAGAAACTTACTTTGAATAAACATAGAAGAGGAGAGGTATTCCCAATTTCATATTGTTTTCTGAATCAGACTGAGAAACTGCTTATAAAATATTAAGTAGATTCTATAGTCTAAACCTTGAAGATATACTGAATATTAATATACTAAATCTCTTGACCGCCATGCATGATTTATAAAATATCCTCTGTATCCAAAAGGATGGAAAATTAAAAAATAACATTTTTACTTATATACTGAACACTTTTGTACACTTAACACTTTTACAATTTATGAACTGCCTTCATCATCATCTCATTTGATTCTCCCAGCAGCCCTTTTAAGTAAGCAGGCTAGGTACATTTTTCCCACTTCTGAGATGAAGAAACTATGCATAGAACAACATGGTGAATCCATGGTAAATCCATCAACAATCTAGGAATTTTCTGAATGCTACTTCTATACCTTTTTTTAATAAGAATCCATAGTTACTCTCTAAATTTTATTGGATACATATGGAAGGCTCCAAAAAGATTAAGAAAAAAATAATCAGTTTTACATATCTTCTACTCACTGTGAGGTTCACCTACGAGTAAGCATTTGTATTAGTCTATTCTCACACTGCTAATAAAGACGTACCCAAGACTGGGTAATTTATAAAGAAAAAGAGGTTTAATGGACTCACAGTTCCGCATGGCTGGGGAGGCCTCACAATCATGGCAGAAGGTGAAAGAGGAGCAAAAGCACATCTGACATGGTGGCAGGCAAGAGAGAGTGTGCAGGGGAACTGCCCTTTATAAAACCATCAGATCTCATGAGATTTAATCAGTATCACAAGAACAGCATGGGAAAAACCTGCCCCCATGATTCGTTTACCCCCCACTGGGTCCCTCTCACAATACATGGGAATTATGGAAGCTAAAATTCAAGATGAGATTTGAGTGGGGACATATGCATATCAGCATTGAAATAATCTATATGGCTTTTTTCTCCCCAATCAATTTTTTAATTATGAAAATTATCGTACATACAGAATTTTTTTTTTTTGAGATGGAGTCTCACTCTGTTGCCAGGCTGGAGTGCAGTGGTGCGATCTTGGCTCACTGCAACCTCCACCTCCCGGTTCGAGCGATGCTCCTGCCTCAGTCTCCCAATTAGCTGGAACGATAGGCATGTACCGTCACACCCGGCTAATTAAAAAAAATTTTTGTTTACAAGTAGGGCCTTGCTAGATTGTCCAGAGCTGGTCTTGAACTCCTGGCCTCAAGCAATCCTCCCACCTTGATTTCTCAAAGCACTGGGATTACAAGTGTGAGCCACTGCACCCGGTTACCTGCCACCTGCTATTGCATGTAGATAAATTTCTAAATAGAAAGAAATGAATAGATGTAATCAGTTTTCTTATCAAGAAAACTCTTGGAAGAATATTCTGTTTTAGCTGATATAGTGTTGATGAGAAACTGGATTGCTTCCTCTGTGGAAAAAGGCATGACGACAGAGGAGCCCCAAAATTGATTCATTGTGGAGACATTGGCCTTTCCAATTGTCTTATGACAGTAAGCCAATTTTATCCGTAGTAGGAGTCCTCAAGGTAAAAGGCACAGAGTATAGAACATTGGTCTCATTTTATCAGGCAAGTTTAACATACAAAAATGTTGCTCAAGGGACAGTGGAGGAGGATTGATTTTCTCCTGAGTGATGCTAGCCTGCTAAGAAGTGGGCACTCTTTGAAATTTTGATAATAGTAATTGAAAGCTATGAAAGGATCTTAACATTTTTTTCTGAGCATATTTCATACTATATAGTATTTCCAGGAGCAGAGAAAGCCATATGAAAATAAAAGGCATTGAACAATTTTTTAAATGTATTAATTCCATCAAAATATTATTAAGGACTTATTTGTATCAGGCACTTTGCTGGATTGAAGATGGATAATTTATTCTCAAAGAGCAAACAGTCTCTTCACTAAATATAACAACGCTATAGAATGAGATTTTTAAAAAAGCAGTATTGCAAGTATGTACAGAATATTATGGGAGCCCAGAGAAGTGGCACATGCCATGCCACAGACTGGCGTAGGAAGGATTCCTGGAGGAAGGCGTTCCTGAGCCTGCCTCAAAATAGGCAGAAGAATCAGTGTTACCAAGAGGGAAGGGGTCAGGAGACACCTAGAGGGGACAAGATGAGCAAAATGTGTGCAGTTAAGACACTGCACAGTTTATTTGGGAGAACTGTTGAAAACCTGTTGTTTCTCGGAGAGAAAAGAAGGAGATGGTGGTAGGTAAGGCTAAAAAGGTGGGCAGAGAAGCAGTTAGATATCAGCTTCTGTGCCAGGGAAAGAGTTTGGATTTTATCTTTTAAAGAGATTCTTAACTTTTCTGGGTCATAAGCCTATTTGAGAATCTGATAAAAACTGTCAACCTTCTCTCCATAAAAATGTACCTTTATAAATGCACTTTATGAAATTTTAAATATTATCTGAAGAGTTTGTAGAAGCCCTGAGCCTGTCTATCCATGGACTTCCACTTGGGAACCAGCTATTTCCGACAAATTCTTACGTACCTCATTGTCCTATAAGTTAGCATGGAGAGGGTTTAGTGATATTCACAGATAGGAGCTTCACATCTAGTTATCAATAACAGTTATCAAACGTGGGGAGCAGCCAGACTCTTCATTCATAATGAAAATAGTGAGCATGGTTAATGCTGACTGAGTCTCACCATGTGTCCAGCGCCATGCTGAGTGATTATGTGTATTAACTTGTTTGTGTTTGTTTTTTGTTAACTTGTATAACAAGCTCTCAACAATTCTGTAAAGTAGCTATTCTTATTTTTCCAATTTCTCAGGTGAAAAAACATAAGCACAAGGTATTATTTACAGCTAGCAAGGTGCAGAGATGGCATGTACCCGGCATTCTGGTCACACAGGCACTGTTTCATGCCCTTAATTGCTAAATTATCCTCTCCCTGAGAAAAACAAATTGAAGCACTTTCTAATGACAAGAGCCTAGACCAATTGGCCATAGATACAACTCAGTATGCAGATCTTACGTTGTGTTCATTGAACTTACATCTTAGATGGACAGATTGCTGCCCTTGAAAGCACTAGTTCATTGTGGCTACATTCATGACAGAACTTTGAATAGGTTAAATGTGGCTTTAAGATTATTAGCAGCAACACTTAATGCTACATGTCATCCAGGTTGTCTTAAAGAATTTTATTTCTAAAGCTAAATAGTGTATAATTTTTAAAAATTATCCTTAACATACACTTCATTTAAAACAATTTATGAAACCAACTCTAACTAGAACTTAGCATAAAATGTTGATGTGCAACATTAATAAATCGATGCTCAAAATTTCATTCTCTGTTCCTTTCATCTACAATGCTTTTTACTTGAAAATGTGCATTTATACCCCAAAAAGAAGCTACCTGAATATCTCAATAGATGTAGAAAAAGCATTTAACAAAATTCAACATCTGTTCATGTTAAAAACTCTTAAAAAATAAGTATAGAAGTGAAAAACAAGTTTATTGCAACAGGGTTCTTCTAGAAAGGAACTATACACAAAGGGAAGCATTCATAACTGAAATGGAACTAGGAGACTGTATATCATATTTAATTAGAGCATAGATATTTCATAAGCGAGTGTATGAAGAAGCAACATGGCGTCACAATCCAGTGGTTTGTTAGGGCTGGAAATTTTAAATTACTTCATACAAGTTTAGGTGTTCTGGGGCTTCTGGCTCTGAGTGGGAAGTTTGAGTCTTGGCTGTGGTGGTATACTGACTGCCAATCCTGAGGAACTCTCTCAGTCTCAGTGTCTTCATTTGTAAGACTGAAATGATGATTCACATTATTTTCATGAAAATTAAAATGTTTGGGGCCATGCATATGAAATTACCATTGTTGTGTTTTGGTTTTGTTTGGTTTCTTTACTTTGGGCTTCTAGTGGAAATAGTTGCATTAATCATGCTCCTTATTTCATGGCATGTTATCATCACTGATCACTTTGTTTCATTGTTTGGTTTGGATTTGCTGATTATTTTTTCTGTCATTCTTTAGATTTCCTTTACATTACATAGGAAACCATCATAATATATCATTTTATCTTTTTGTTTGTATGTGATTTGCAAAATATATTTTGTTTTTATGACTATTTTTAAAGATATTTTTATACATACCAAATCATTCTACTATAAAGACACATGCACATGTATGTTTATTGCGGCACTGTTCACAATAGCAAAGACTTGGAACCAACCCAAATGCCCATCAATGACAGCCTGGATCAAGAAAATGTGGCACATATACACCATGGAATACTATGCAGCCATAAAAAAGGATGAGTTCATGTCCTTTGCAAGGACATGGATGACACCAGAAACCATCATTCTCAGCAAACTAACACAAGAACAGAAAACCAAACACCGCATGTTCTCATTCATAAGTGGGAGTTGAACAATGAGAACACATGGACACAGGGAGGGGAACATCACACACTGGGGCTTGTCAGGGGGTGGGGCACTAGGGGAGGGAGAGCATTAGGAGAAATACCTAATGTAGATGACGGGTTGATGGGTGCCCCAAACCACCATGGCACATGTATACCTATGTAGCAAACCTGCACATTCTGCACATGTATCCTATAACTTAAAGTATAATTTAAAAAACCATAACTACAGTGCCATTATTACACCTAAAGTTAAAAATCATTACTTAATATGGTAAAATATAGTGTTTATGTTTTCTCCATTGTTTGTTATGTTTTCTCCATAGTTTGAAAACATAGTTTATTATGTTTTCTCCGTAGTTTGCTATTTGAATAGGGATCCAAACAACATCCACACGTTGCAATTGGCTATTTCTTTAAAATCCGTTTTAATCTATAAGTCTCTCTGTCTCCATTTTTTCTTCTTCTTCTCCTTCTTTGTGTTCTTCTTCTTTTTCTCCTTTAACATTTTTTTTTGAAAAAACATTGTCATTTGTTCTATGGAGTTTTCCAAAATCTGAACTGATTTTATGGCACTATGTCACTTAATAATTTCTGTTTCCTCTGTACCTTTGTAATTAATCTAAACCTGTAATCAGAACAGTTAAAAAATGTTTGTGGGGGGAAGTTCTGATATAGGTGGTGATATGGTTTGGCACCTAAATCTCACCTTGAATTGAAATAATCCCATGTGTCGAGGGTGGGACCAAGTGGATATAATTGAATCATGGGGACGGTTAATGCTGTTCTTGTAATAGTGAGTGAGTTTTTACAAGATCTGGTAGTTTTATAAGGGGCTTTTTCTCCTTTGCATGGCACTTCTCCTTCCTGCCACCATGTGAAGGACGTGTTTGCTTCCCCTTCCACCATGATTGTAAGTTTTCTGAGGCCTACCTGGCCATGTGGAACTGTGAGTCAACTAAACCTCTTTCTTTTATGAATTACCCAGTCTCGGATGGTTCTTTATAGCAGCATGAGAATGGACTAACACGGTAAATTGGTCCCAGGAGTGGGGCGCTGCTGTAAAGATACCCGAAAATGTAGGAGCAACTTTAGAACTGGGTGATAGCAGAGGTTGGAACCATTTGGAGAGCTCAGGAGAAGACAGGAAAATGTGGGAAAGTTTGGAACTCCTTAGAGACTTATTGAATGGCGTTGACCAAAATGCTGATAATGATATGGACCATGAAATCCAGGTTGTGGTGGTCTCAGATGGAGATGAGGAACTTGTAGGCAGATATAAGAATTGTTAACGTGTACCCCTGTAGGAAACAACTTTATTAGCTCGAGTGCAGTAGTTATGTGCAGGTCCTTTTGCCTTTAGTTTTACAGATTCTATTCATTTCCAAAGTTAGGTCAGCACCTTTCTTACCCCACACAATGAGGTTGTATCCATATATTTGTAATACAATTAGATTTTCTTGTCACAGTCTACATTCTTTGCGGAGATCCTCCAACTTTCTAAACGATTTTTTAAAATTTGAATACAATAACGTTCACTCTGTGTCGTAAAGCCCTATAGGTTTTGATAAACCCTATAATATCATGTAGCCACCAAATACCATGAAGTATAGTTTCAAGACCCTAAAAATCCCTCGAGCTTTGCATATTCATTGCCCCCCCACCTTTCCCATACACCAGGGAGACTCATCGTTTTACTGTTCTTATAGTTTTTCTTTATCCAGAATGTTATATAATTGAAATAATACAGTATGTATCTTTTTAGACTGGCTTGTTTTGTTTAGCGATGTAAATTTAAGCTCGTTCATGTCTTTTCTGATGATCTTTTTTTACTTAGCATTATATTTTTAAAATCTATCTATGTTGTTATGTCTGCATTGATTCTTTTCCTTGTAATAGCACTATGTGATGGATAACTAGCACATTTGCCCATCCACTCTCTCTGATGGATACCACGTTACTTCAAAATCTTAGTGTCCCAACCCCACTCAGCTCTACCACCACAAATAATGTAATAAACAGACTCACATATATGCCCTTAAAGACCTGTGTGTTTCTTTGGGATATATAGCTGGGAAAGAAAATGTTAGAACATAAGACATGTCCTTGTTTTATTTGACTAGTGTCAGATTGCTGTCTGGAATGGTTTTAGCAGGCCAGCAACATGGTTTTTGTTGTTGTTTTTTTTAATTTGTGTTTTAAAATTAGCCCCATTTCCCCACCAACACTTCATATTATCAAAATTTCTGGATATAAGTATATAGGAATCATGTGGTAACTCACTGTATTTATTTAAATTTCTATAATTACTGAGTCTGAACACCTCTTCCTGTGGTTACTAGATTTTACGCATATTTATATGTAGATGATGTATTTTTTAAACTGATTTGTAGCTGTTCCTTGTATATTTTAAATATGAATATCATGTCAGTTTTTAACATTGCAAAATACCTTTTCTAACACCATCATCTGTCTGTTAGCTTTGTTCATGATGCCCTTTGTTGAACAGATTCATCAGTTTAATCTTTGGCTTGTTGGATGACGGTACTATTTACAAATATTCTGAAAAATGAGAGAGAAGTAGGGTAGGCTAGAGTGGGGAACAGGAGTTTTGTTTGGCTGTATTAGGTTAGAGATGCATTGAACCTTCAGGTAGAATTCTTAAGCAAGTAGTCAGACATGTGAATCTGGAATAAAGATGAGGTTTTATTAGTATCAACCTTTAAAATTGTTTTTTTTGTTTCTTGAAGGTTTTCTCCTTTTTTTAAAACTGGTACTTTGTTGTTTAAAGCTATTGACAAAATTTCTACTTAATAAATTGGAGCTGGGAGCAGTGGCTCATGCCTGTAA
Organism: Pongo abelii; assembly: GCF_028885655.2. Classification (NCBI taxonomy): domain Eukaryota; kingdom Metazoa; phylum Chordata; class Mammalia; order Primates; family Hominidae; genus Pongo; species Pongo abelii. Next base: position 142,030,479 of record NC_071991.2, on the reverse strand, counting down.
TACCAGCACTTTGGGAGGCCAAGGCAGGCAGATCAACTGAGGTCGGGAGTTTGAGACCAGCCTGGCCAACATGGTGAAACCCCATGTCTACAAAAAATACAAAAATTAACTGGGCATGGTGGTGTGCACCTGTAGTCCTAGCTACTCGGGAGGCTGAGGCAGGAGAATTGCTTGAACCCAGGAGGCAGAGGTTGCAGTGAGCCGAAATTGCGTCACTGCACTCCAGTCTGGGCAACAGAGTGAGACTCCATCTCAAAAAAAAAAAAAGAAAAAGAAAAAAGAAAAGAAATTGCAGAAGCCACTTTGAATTGCATCATAGTGGATTTTTTTATTTTGCTACATATATAATTTTTATCATATTTTTATCCCAAATATTTAATCAATATATAGTCATGGTTCCCAAAGAAATGTGCAGTTCCAACCCTCTTTGTCCTCTTCCCCTAAGGGGTTAGCTTGTTTCAAGGGTTCTCTGGATATATTTCATAGAACATTTTACTGTTCCCTTTGTAAATGGTGATATTTCTCCATTTTACATTTAGATTCTAAGAAACAGCTCAAGGTGACTCTCGTGTTTAAATTGAATATGGAAATAGATATTTTTGATGCAAATTTATAATATGTTCATGGGATTAAGTTATCAAGCATTGAATATTATATTTTCAAGACCGTCTTCCTTGAGAAGAAAATGTTTATAGACCTGTAGGTGTGTATCCTTTGTTACATGGTAAAAAAATACTTCAGAATTATTGTTAATAAAAATAATACTTTAATTGATGAGGTTTTTTTCAATAGAAATACGACACTTTCATACAATTCTTGTCAGGTCTTTGATGTTAGAAGTTAATCTTTGACAACTGGGCTTGAAAACAACAGAAAAAATATTTGAGCCAAACATTAATATTAATATACTTTTTTTAAGGTTCACAAAGATAATTAATTTTAGATTCCTCCCACACTGTATTTCTTTTTTTTTTTTTCCATTTCTTCTTTTATTTATTTTTTTTTTCATTTTTCTTTTTTTTTTTTTTCTTTTCTTTATTATTATTATTATTATTATTATTATACTTTAGGTTTTATGGTACATGTGCGCAATGTGCAGGTAAGTTACATATGTATACATGTGCCATGCTAGTGCGCTGCACCCACCAACTCGTCATCTAGCATTAGGTATATCTCTCAATGCTATCCCTCCCCCCTCCCCCCACCCCACAACAGTCCCCGAAGTGTGATGTTCCCCTTCCTGTGTCCATGTGTTCTCATTGTTCAATTCCCACCTATGAGTGAGAATATGCGGTGTTTGGTTTTTTGTTCTTGCGATAGTTTACTGAGAATGATGATTTCCAATTTCATCCATGTCCCTACAAAGGACATGAACTCATCATTTTTTATGGCTGCATAGTATTCCATGGTATATATGTGCCACATTTTCTTAATCCAGTCTATCATTGTTGGACATTTGGGTTGGTTCCAAGTCTTTGCTATTGTGAATAATGCCGCAATAAACATACGTGTGCATGTGTCTTTATAGCAGCATGATTTATAGTCCTTTGGGTATATACCCAGTAATGGGATGGCTGGGTCAAATGGAATTTCTAGTTCTAGATCCCTGAGGAATCGCCACACTGACTTCCACAAGGGTTGAACTAGTTTACAATCCCACCAACAGTGTAAAAGTGTTCCTATTTCTCCACATCCTCTCCAGCACCTGTTGTTTCCTGACTTTTTAATGATTGCCATTCTAACTGGTGTGAGATGGTATCTCATTGTGGTTTTGATTTGCATTTCTCTGATGGCCAGTGATGGTGAGCATTTTTTCATGTGTTTTTTGGCTGCATAAATGTCTTCTTTTGAGAAGTGTCTGTTCATGTCCTTCGCCCACTTTTTGATGGGGTTGTTTGTTTTTTTCTTGTAAATTTGTTGGAGTTCATTGTAGATTCTGGATATTAGCCCTTTGTCAGATGAGTAGGTTGCAAAAATTTTCTCCCATTTTGTAGGTTGCCTGTTCACTCTGATGGTAGTTTCTTTTGCTGTGCAGAAGCTCTTGAGTTTAATTAGATCCCATTTGTCAATTTTGGCTTTTGTTGCCATTGCTTTTGGTGTTTTAGACATGAAGTCCTTGCCCATGCCTATGTCCTGAATGGTAATGCCTAGGTTTTCTTCTAGGGTTTTTATGGTTTCAGGTCTAACATTTAAGTCTTTAATCCATCTTGAATTGATTTTTGTATAAGGTGTAAGGAAGGGATCCAGTTTCAGCTTTCTACATATGGCTAGCCAGTTTTCCCAGCACCATTTATTAAATAGGGAATCCTTTCCCCATTTCTTGTTTTTCTCAGGTTTGTCAAAGATCAGATAGTTGTAGATATGTGGCATTATTTCTGACGGCTCTGTTCTGTTCCATTGATCTATATCTCTGTTTTGGTACCAGTACCATGCTGTTTTGGTTACTGTAGCCTTGTAGTATAGTTTGAAGTCAGGTAGTGTGATGCCTCCAGCTTTGTTCTTTTGGCTTAGGATTGACTTGGCGATGCGGGCTCTTTTTTGGTTCCATATGAACTTTAAAGTAGTTTTTTCCAATTCTGTGAAGAAAGTCATTGGTAGCTTGATGGGGATGGCATTGAATCTGTAAATTACCTTGGGAAGGATGGCCATTTTCACGATATTGATTCTTCCTACCCATGAGCATGGAATGTTCTTCCATTTGTTTGTATCCTCTTTTATTTCTTTGAGCAGTGGTTTGTAGTTCTCCTTGAAGAGGTCTTTCACATCCCTTGTAAGTTGGATTCCTAGGTATTTTATTCTCTTTGAAGCAATTGTGAATGGGAGTTCACTCATGATTTGGCTCTCTGTCTGTCTGTTATTGATGTATAAGAATGCTTGTGATTTTTGCACATTGATTTTGTATCCTGAGACTTTGCTGAAGTTGCTTATCAGCTTAAGGAGATTTTGGGCTGAGACAATGGGGTTTTCTAGATATACTATCATGTCATCTGCAAACAGGGACAATTTGACTTCCTCTTTTCCTAATTGAATACCCTTGATTTCCTTCTCCTGCCTAATTGCCCTGGCCAGAACTTCCAACACTATGTTGAATAGAAGTGGTGAGAGAGGGCATCCCTGTCTTGTGCCAGTTTTCAAAGGGAATGCTTCCAGTTTTTGCCCATTCAGTATGATATTGGCTGTGGGTTTGTCATAAATAGCTCTTATTATTTTGAGATACGTCCCATCAATTCCTAATTTATTGAGAGTTTTTAGCATGAAGGTTGTTGAATTTTGTCAAAGGCCTTTTCTGCATCTATTGAGATAATCATGTGGTTTTTGTCTTTGGTTCTGTTTATATGCTGGATTACATTTATTGATTTGCGTATATTGAACCAGCCTTGCATCCCAGGGATGAAGCCCACTTGATCATGGTGGATAAGCTTTTTGATGTGCTGCTGGATTCTGTTTGCCAGTATTTTATTGAGGATTTTTGCATCAATGTTCATCAAGGATATTGGTCTAAAATTCTCTTTTTTGGTTGTGTCTCTGCCAGGCTTTGGTATCAGGATGATGCTGGCCTCATAAAATGAGTTAGGGAGGATTCCCTCTTTTTCTATTGATTGGAATAGTTTCAGAAGGAATGGTACCAGCTCCTCCTTGTACCTCTGGTAGAATTCGGCTGTGAACCCATCTGGTCCTGGACTTTTTTTGGTTGGTAAGCTATTGATTATTGCCACAATTTCAGCTCCTGTTATTGGTCTATTCAGAGATTCAACTTCTTCCTGGTTTAGTCTTGGGAGGGTGTATGTGTTGAGGAATTTATCCATTTCTTCTAGATTTTCTAGCTTGTTTGCATAGAGGTGTTTGTAATATTCTCTGATGGTAGTTTGTATTTCTGTGGGATCGGTGGTGATATCCCCTTTATCATTTTTTATTGCATCTATTTGATTCTTCTCTCTTTTTTTCTTTATTAATCTTGCTAGTGGTCTATCAATTTTGTTGATCCTTTCAAAAAACCAGCTCCTGGATTCATTGATTTTTTGAAGGGTTTTTTGTGTCTCTATTTCCTTCAGTTCTGCTCTGATTTTAGTTATTTCTTGCCTTCTGCTAGCTTTTGAATGTGTTTGCTCTTGCTTTTCTAGTTCTTTTAATTGTGATGTTAGGGTGTCAATTTTGGATCTTTCCTGCTTTCTCTTGTGGGCATTTAGTGCTATAAATTTCCCTCTACACACTGCTTTGAATGCATCCCAGAGATTCTGGTATGTTGTGTCTTGGTTCTCGTTGGTTTCAAAGAACATCTTTATTTCTGCCTTCATTTCGTTATGTACCCAGTAGTCATTCAGGAGCAGGTTGTTCAGTTTCCACCTAGTTGAGCGGTTTTGAGTGAGATTCTTAATCCTGAGTTCTAGCTTGATTGCACTGTGGTCTGAGAGACAGTTTGTTACAATTTCTGTTCTTTTACATTTATTGAGGAGAGCTTTACTTCCAACTATGTGGTCAATTTTGGAATAGGTGTGGTGTGGTGCTGAAAAAAATGTATATTCTGTTGATTTGGGGTGGAGAGTTCTGTAGATGTCTATTAGGTCAGCTTGGTGCAGAGCTGAGTTCAATTCCTGGGTATCCTTGTTGACTTTCTGTCTCGTTGATCTGTCTAATGTTGACAGTGGGGTGTTAAAGTCTCCCATTATTAATGTGTGGGAGTCTAAGTCTCTTTGTAGGTCACTCAGGACTTGCTTTATGAATCTGGGTGCTCCTGTATTGGGTGCATATATATTTAGGATAGTTAGCTCTTCTTGTTGAATTAATCCCTTTACCATTATGTAATGGCCTTCTTTGTCTCTTTTGATCTTTGTTGGTTTAAAGTCTGTTTTATCAGAGACTAGGATTGCAACCCCTGCCTTTTTTTGTTTTCCATTTGCTTGGTAGATCTTCCTCCATCCTTTTATTTTGAGCCTATGTGTGTCTCTGCATGTGAGATGGGTTTCCTGAATACAGCACACTGATGGGTCTTGAGTCTTTATCCAATTTGCCAGTCTGTGTCTTTTAATTGGAGCATTTAGTCCATTTACATTTAAAGTTAATATTGTTATGTGTGAATCTGATCCTGTCATTATGATGTTAGCTGGATATTTTGCTCGTCAGTCGATGCAGTCTCTTCCTAGTCTCGATGGTCTTTACATTTCGGTATGATTTTGCAGTGGCTGGTACCGGTTGTACCTTTCCATGTTTAGCGTTTCCTTCAGGAGCTCTTTTAGGGCAGGCCTGGTGGTGACAAAATCTCTCAGCATTTGCTTGTCCATAAAGTATTTTATTTCTCCTTCACTTATGAAGCTTAGTTTGGCAGGATATGAAATTCTGGGTTGAAAATTCTTTTCTTTAAGAATGTTGAATATTGGCCCCCACTCTCTTCTGGCTTGTAGGGTTTCTGCCGAGAGATCTGCTGTTAGTCTGATGGGCTTCCCTTTGATGGTAACCCGACCTTTCTCTCTGGCTGCCCTTAACATTTTTTCCTTCATTTCAACTTTGGTGAATCTGACAATTATGTGTCTTGGAGTTGCTCTTCTCGAGGAGTATCTTTGTGGCGTTCTCTGTATTTCCTGAATCTGAATGTTGGCCTGCCTTGCTAGATTGGGGAAGTTCTCCTGGATAATATCCTGCAGAGTGTTTTCCAACTTGTTTCCATTCTCCCCGTCACTTTCAGGTACACCAATCAGACGTAGATTTGGTCTTTTCACATAGTCCCACATTTCTTGGAGGCTTTGCTCGTTTCTTTTTATTCTTTTTTCTCTAAACTTCCCTTCTCGCTTCATTTCATTCATTTCATCTTCCAGGGCTGATACCCTTTCTTCCATTTGATCGCATCGGCTCCTGAGGCTTCTGCATTCTTCACGTAGTTCTCGAGCCTTGGTTTTCAGCTCCATCAGCTCCTTTAAGCACTTCTCTGTATTGGTTATTCTAGTTATACATTCTTCTAAATTTTTTTCAAAGTTTTCAACTTCTTTGCCTTTGGTTTGAATATCCTCCCGTAGCTCGGAGTAATTTGATCATCTGAAGCCTTCTTCTCTCAGCTCGTCAAAGTCATTCTCCGTCCAGCTTTGTTCCATTGCTGGTGAGGAACTGCGTTCCTTTGGAGGAGGAGAGGTACTCTGGTTTTTAGAGTTTCCAGTTTTTCTGCTCTGTTTTTTCCCCATCTTTGTGGTTTTATCTACTTTTGGTCTTTGATGATGGTGATGTACAGATGGGTTTTTGGTGTGGATGTCCTTTCTGTTAGTTTTCCTTCTAACAGACAGGACCCTCAGCTGCAGGTCTGTTGGAGTACCTGGCTGGCCATGTGAGGTGTCAGTCTGCCCCTGCTGGGGGGTGCCTCCCAGTTAGGCTGCTTGGGGGTCAGGGGTCAGGGACCCACTTGAGGAGGCAGTCAGCGCGTTCTCAGATCTCCAGCTGCGTGCTGGGAGAACCACTGCTCTCCTCACAGCTGTCAGACAGGGACATTTAAGTCTGCAGAGGTTACTGCTGTCTTTTTGTTTGTCTGTGCCCTGCCCCCAGAGGAGGAGCCTACAGAGGCAGGCAGGCCTCCTTGAGCTGTGGTGGGCTCCACCCAGTTCAAGCTTCCAGGCTGCTTTGTTTACCTAAGCGAGCCTGGGCAATGGCGGGCGCCCCTCCCCCAGCCTCGCTGCCGACTTGCTGTTTGATCTCAGACTGCTGTGCTAGCAATCAGCGAGACTCCGTGGGCCTAGGACCCTCTGAGCCAGGTGTGGGCTATACTCTCCTGGGGCACCGTTTCCTAAGCCCGTCGGAAAAGCACAGTATTCGGGTGGGAGTGGCCCGATTTTCCAGGTGCCGTCTGTCACCCCTGGAAAGGGAACTCCCTGACCCCTTGCGCTTCCCGAGTGAGGCAATGCCTCGCCCCTGCTTCGGCTGGCGCACGGTGCGCTCATCCACTGACCTGCGCCCACTGTCTGGCACTCCCTAGTGAGATGAACACGGTACCTCAGATGGAAATGCAGAAATCACCCGTCTTCTGCGTCGCTCGCGCTGGGAGCTGTTGACCGGAGCTGTTCCTATTCGGCCATCTTGGCTCCTGCTGTATTTCTTTTTTAAAGGATTTACTTTCTGTTTTCATATAAAAAATTATTCGTACACAGATATACACAATTGTATATCTGTAATTTGACTTTTTATAAATTGTAACCAATTCATTATCACATGTATGTACTTTTGGTTGTTGTAAATAATCCTAAAATCCTAATTAGGATATAAAATTATTAATACATATTTACAATTTATATCCTAAACTATATTTATAGTTAGATTTTTGTTATGTAGGAAGAAAGTATTTTATCTTAGCTGTTTAAGCTTATAGAGGTAACATTTTCTCCAAAAGGGGATGTGACCACCCTAGAAAAGCTAAAATAAATAAAATCTTCCTTTTAGGTACAGAGAAAGAAAAAAACAACAACAACAAAAAATGCCTTGTATTGCTTTGCTGAGGACTCATAAAAATGACTGGTGGTGCTTTCAGGCATCATTCATCAGGTTTACATTTTAGAGAAAAAAAAACTCTCATTATCCACTCCGTACTCATTTAACTTTTAAGTGCTTAGAAGACTTGTCATAACCTACACTCAAGCTCTGAAATGCTAAATCTTGACACATCTCAATTTTAGCAACTCATCTTGGCAGTGCTAGAAATCTGAGTACTCATAGGTACAGGAGCTTTATATTCTATTTTGCCCTAATTCTTTCACATTTTTTATACATCACTCCTAACTTTGTAATGTTGTTAGCTTTTACGCCTTCCTTTATTTTAAAACTGGATTAGTCTAAAAGTTTCCTATTCAGTAAGAAGTACCAAATGAACTGTTGAGCACGATGCATATGCATTAACACATTTAATCATGGAGGGCAAGTGAAGAGTACAATTCAAATGGGTCAGGAGAACTAGATTTCTATGAGGTCATTAAGCATTCTATTTACCTTAATTTTGTGCTCTTATGCCACTGCCCTTTGCCATACCATGCAGAATTCTTATGCAGCAGAAACTGTAGAAGTTTAGGCTAGGGGAGAAGGGACTGAGAACCTATATGTTTTTGTTCATTAGTATCTGAAAACTGATGAGTTAAAATGTGTGGTTACTTATCTTAAAAGCGTGTGTATATATATATCATACATATCATTCTTTTACTTGCAAAAGTACATTATTTATGATAACATTTAGATACTAACTTTCCTCATTTGAGGAAGTAGTAGCAGTCTTTCCCTTCAGAATACATGTTTTTTATAACTTGCTTAAATTGAATGAGGTCATTTATTAATACTCAAAGCTAATAAGGCATCATCCTTTAACTTTCAGAAGACGAATATAAGTAGAAACTATTTAATAGGGGAAAAACTGCCTGGTTTTTAAACCTTTCCTTTTATACTTCGTAATGTCAGATTTTTTTTCTTAACAAAAAGAAAGTTGGATAAGACAACTCCTTCAGAATGAATCCTAATTTATCTCTATTGGATGCATGTGCAAACCTAGCTCCTGTTCCACCAATGTCCAAAGTTTATAAAAAATTGAGCAGCTAATTTTTAAGTAGTATTTAAAATTCATTGAGAATGTAAAATGCCCACAAAATTATATTTTTCCAATAACTTCTTATATCCACTGTGATGTCCAACTTAGAGTCAGAATGTAAGGGTTCACATTCTAATTGCTACTTGGACAGTATGCTCAAACTCTGAACTGTGAATGTATGTCATTTATGGAGATGCTAGGATGTAAAAGCATTCAAATTATGGTGCTTATAAGACAAGCAGCAATTTGGTATTATTGGTTATTCTTTCTCCTACACTAGGCACTATACCCATTTATTTGGTCTATGTTTTAATAACAGCCTTGAGATTTTCGGAAAGTGACCTAACACTCCTGTATAGACTGGTCTTAGGTTGGGGAACGAGGCTGAACCTGGGTAATATGGACAGAGGTGAATTTGTAGTAATGTGTTTCATGTAAAAGCAACACATACAAGTTTTAACCCATCTTCTGCTTTTTGTTTTTTTCCATTGGCTTGTCTGGCAAAATTAGAGAATAATTAAAGGTGAAAAACAAAGCCTCCATCCTCATACAGTATACCTGTTTAAAAATGGAAAATTATAAAACTAATTTCACTCATCATAACGAGAAATATATCTGATAGTAATTGAAATAGTGTGCAGCTTGATCTCTCATTAATACTTTGATAATTTATAAGAAAATAACTCACAGCATCAAGAAAATGTGAGGACCTTATTATCTATGTTTTTTCACTGCTCCCCTCCCAAGAGACACACCGTATTAGAAGTCAAATTATAATCAGAGGGCTGATGGTCAAGAAGGAATTAGCATGAGGAGTGAGAGGAAACCGATGTCTGATAGTATCAGATTTTAGGAAAATTGATGTGCTCATTCTCGTGCTGGGGATATTCCTCCCAGTGGGATGAGAATGCTTGAAGATAGGAGTCTTCTGTCTACTCCCCTTTTTATCCTCCTCCACGTGAGGGTTGATTTTGCTGATGTGGCTAAAATACTTGAAGTCAGAGGCACCACAAAGTCTAGTTCTCTACCCAAGGTTACATTAATAGTTAGAGACAAGATGTGGCTGGATGGCAAATGCCTTTCAAGGTATGTTTATAACCAGGGAATCCTAGAATTATTCTGCCCATTTCAGGTCATATTTTCCTTTCAGGCATCTACAATATAAAAATCTTAATTCAGCAATGAGGCCATTGGCCTTGTTTTAACCTGCACATTGTAAGAACATGGGTTATATAAAGTGGCACAGGAATGATCGTACCTGGACTGCTAAAATCTCTGTATTCAGAGTGCAACTTCACAAAATTTGGCAAAAATAATTGAAGAGCAGTGGATGACATATTTAATTATCTCTTTCTCTCAATGAATTTGTTGATGAGTTTCAGTCTATTTCACTCTGGGGGTAGAACTACCAAATAAGACATTTTGATTCAAATATAAAAAATAAAATTCAACAAGTCTGTAAATGACTATTTCAGTGTCTCTAGCAATGTGTAAAGGAGCAGCACTGTATTTCTCAATAAAGGTAACTTTTTAGTATCAAAGTTAGAATTTGACTGTTTTGAGATTCTGCATTGGGATGTGAAGTTATCTGTTAATTATTTTACTTGAAAGTGTATTTTAAAAGGAAGATGAGCTGTGTCCCCACCCAAATCTCAACTTGAATTGTATCTCCCAGAATTCCCACATGAGGGGTAATTGAATCATGGGGACCGGTCTTTCTTGTGCTATTCTCGTGATAATGAATAAATCTCACGAGATCTGATGAGTTTCTCAGGGGTTTCCACTTTTGCTTCTTCCTCATTTTCTCTTGCCACTGCCATGTAAGAAGTGCCTTTTGCCTCCTACCATGATTCTGAGGCCTCCCCAGCCATGTGCAACTGTAAGTCCAATTAAACCTTTTTTTCCCCAGTCTTGGGTATGTCTGCATCAGCAGCATGAAAATGGACTAATACAGAGGAAATATACCTTTACCTGTGTTTCTTACTTGGAGGAAAGTGTCAGTCTTTTTCAAAAGTTTGAATTATTTAAAATTAGGTCAGTGATGTCACAGTAAGTTAACTTATATTGAGTAAAGTTGATTTTCAATGAGAAACAGTTATGGTGTTAGGTGACAAAAAAGATTTATACACCAAAACAAACCCAACCATATTCTGGCCTAAAACTTACAAATAAATACTTCTTGGAAATTTAAGCCAACCATTTTATGTTATGGAAAAATCTTTTGACCTTAGTAAGATAGATTTAACAAAAGTTTTTTGTTTTTTTTTTTAAATAACAGAGTACAGGATTAGTATAGGTTAATTAATTTGTTAATTTATTGTTTGTTTTATTTATTTATTTTTTGAGATGTAGTTTCACTTTTGTTGTTCAGGCTAGAGTGCAGTGGTGCCATCTTGGCTCACTGTAACCTCCGCCTCCCCATTTCAAGCAATTCTCCTGCCTTAGCCTCCCGAGTAACTGGGATTACAGATGCTCCCCACCATGCCTAGCTAATTTTCGTACTTTTAGTAGAGACGGGGCTCACCATGTTGGCCAGGCTGGTCTTGAACTCCTGACCTCAAGTGATCCGCCTGCCTTGGCCTCCCAAAATTCTGGGATTACAGGCGTGAGCCACTGCACCTGGCCGGTATAGATTAATTTATAGTTTATGGTAACAGGTTTGTAAGTTTGTTTATCAAGAAGTAATGGCTAGCTCTGAACTTGTTGCAACACTCTTATACCAACGGAGGCCCATTATTTCAGGGATCTTCTTGTTTCTAACACTGACACATAGTCTCTGTCTTTACTTACTTATTTCTTAATTTCTCAGTTATATTCTGAGCTACTCCAAGGACTGAGACTAATCATGTTGTTTTCTGTATTCCTAATCCTTGAATATCTTTCTAAATCCTTATTTACTTGTATTCAAACTTTTACAGTTCCATACCAAACATTCCCTTTTATAGAATATGACATTAACTTTGGGAAAAAAAGGCCAGACTCAGAGGCTCATGCCTATAATCCTAACACTTTTGGAGGCCAAGGCGGGCAGATCACCTAAGGTCAGGAGTTCGAGAACAGCCTGGCCAGGAGTTCAAGACCAGCCTGGCCAACATGGTGAAACTGCCATCTCTATGAAAAATACAAAAATTAGCCAGGTGTGGTGGTGGGCGCCTGTAATCCCAGCTACTCTGGAGGCTGAGGCAGGAGAATCACTTGAACCTGGGACACAGAGGTTGCAGGGAGCTGAGATCGTGCCACTGTACTCCACCCTGGGGGACAGAGCCAGACTCCATCTCAAAAAAAAAAAAGGAAAAAAGTACTCTTCTTTTTAGAATAAACTAATAATATTGGAGAGAAAAAAGCTACTAAATATATTAATACTTCATGGCAACATGAAACCGTTATCTGCATGGTTACAAGTCAAATGCATGGAATGAAAGCAAAGTTTTTCATAAGTCAGTGATTGTGACTCTTACGCTAGCTTTCAGCGCTTTCCTGTTAATCCTTTGTTGTAATCCCCTATTCTCTGTTTGCATATATTTAATGCCTCCCTTTTCGCTTGTTCAAATTCCAAAGAAGAATATTTTGTGTTTACATGACAACTCTATGCTGTTGAACAGCTCAGTGGGATACTTTTGTCCACACAGCCATTTAGGCATCCAAAGTGTTTTAGGCTCTATTATTATCAACATAGAGTTTCCAGAGTTGGCCAGGGTTCATGTCTATTTCACACAGTTAAAAAAAAAAAAAAAAAAAGGAAAAATGAAGGCATGCACATGGAAGGCTGAGAAGCAGTGTGCATCGCACCTCGCATTGGCTACTACAGGCCGCTGCTGGGGACTCTAGGATGTACTCTAGCCTCCTTTGCCACGAAGATGTATTAATATTCTCTAGCAGAGACCACATTTGGCCAAGTAACTACAACTGGGGCTACTACTTGGTTGAGTTTGTAGTACTTTGTCATTCTCTCACATCTTTCTGATTTTTGTAGCAGACCAGAGTAAAGCATTAAATGAGGATGTGAGGGAGTCACTCTTTGAGTGACTCTGATCTCTTTCTCTCCTGGATTCAATGTTATGTTTAAATTATCTTCTTAATGAGGAGGAGAGAGAGGAGTGACAGTTTCAGATGCTTCTACTTGGCCTTCCTCACTATAGTAGCTTTTATCTCACAGGCCAAGGAACCAGTGTGGAAATTCTGCCAACTGTTGAGTATGTTCATTCTAACCATATAGTCAAGCACCAGATAGTTCATGGACTGAGTGGGCTCACTGTGAGCCAGACTAGGTCATGGACTCCGTTTATTACTCTCCCTACCCCATCTACCCCCACTTTGACAATGGGCCACAATGATGCTTCAGGTCCCTGGGTCTTAATGTCAACTCAGGTTCTTATTCAGCGGTGATGGTTCATCTTCATGCAATGTGTGGATGTCCTCCTTTGCCCAGAGGTTCCCATGGTTACCTCAGTAAACACTTGTGGATCTCTTTAGGGAAGGACTAGGGAATCATCAGTTATATAAATGAGGGGACAGAGTCCTTCCTCCTGAGAACTCATCCTCTCTTTCAGTTAATGGTTTCTACTTCTGAGAACTGGCTTATGGCCAGAAATTGGGCAAAAGGTCATGAATTTATTAACTGATTTATTTTAATCATATAAATGAAGCAGTATTTCTGTTGCAATCCATTTATCTTGTCTCCTGGAACTTTGTGTCCTACTAACTATCTCCAAAGTTTTTTGTGGTTAAGGTGCCCCTGGCTGTAACTAGTCTTGTCACTCATTGTGATAATTGAGCCTACCCTGCTTTTGACAGTTAGTAGCCATCATCTGGTCTGTTATGTTAGGATCCTGTCATCTCATTTGCTCTCCTGGAGCCCAGTTCTGTGTAGCATCTTCTACCATTTGCGTCTTTTCCTACCAGCCTTAGTCTATAGAGGACAGCTTCCACAGGACTTCTTTTGGATGCTGGTATCCCTTTCACTAGCTCATTCCTTCTCACTTTTGTCCTCCAGCTTCTCATAGAAGAGAATTAACTGATGGACTTTGGCTTTGGGTGGCATATCTACTCTAGCGTGCTCACTTCTCTGAGCCTTTGGATCCCTTCCATCCTTCGCCATTTGCCATTGAAATTCTAGAAATTTAAATTTCATTTACAGTAAACCATCACTTCTTCCCAACTTTCCAGAGCCAACTGGAGTTTTATTACCACTGTCTACTAGAGTCCTCTGTAGGGTGGTACATTCTCTGTCATGCCAAAGTGCTTCATTATCCATAAACTAGCCCTTATCTTACCTTAGGTCTCACCCTGTTTGATCCAGCATCTTTGGGGACCAGTCCTTTTATTACAACAAGTTGACTAGGTCCCGCAGCCCTATTGAAATGTAGTCCCTTCTTCTCTCAGCAGTGCCAGCCCTTTCATGGCTGGGTTATGTTGGACCTTCACCTTTGTTATTGAACTGGTGGCCAGGAGGGGATAAGAGGGGTACATCTGGAAGGGTGACATGTTCCCTTATAAGGCAGAGGTTCTAAATAATCTCAAGGAGAAGGGGAGTGCTAGCTGTTAACTGGAAAGAAAGAGCCACTTCTGAAATCCGTAGATTTCAGATGAATCAAGCAATGCAAAGTTTTTATGTATGTATGTATGTATGTATGTATTTATTTATTTTTATTATACTTTAAGTTTTAGGGTACATGTGCACAATGTGCAGGTTTGTTACATATGTATACATGTGCCATGTTGGTGTGCTGCACCCATTAACTCGTCATTTAGCATTAGGTATATCTCCTAATGCTATCGCTCCCCCCTCCCCCCACCCCACAACAGTCCCCAGTGTGTGACATTCCCCTTCCTGTGTCCATGTGTTCTCATTGTGTATATACCCAAAGGATTATAAATCATGCTGCTATAAAGACACATGCACACGTATGTTTATTGTGGCACTATTCACAACAGCAAAGACTTGGAACCAACCAAAATGTTCAACAATGATAGACTGGGTTAAGAAAATGTGGCACATATATACCATGGAATACTATGCAGCCATAAAAAACGATGAGTTCATGTCCTTTGTAGGGACATGGATGAAGCTGGAAACCATCATTCTCTGCAGAGTTTTTTGAGTTCTTGAACTCAGATGTTCCTGTTCTGTTTTTCTGGGTCCTACTCCTTCCCAGTTAGTTCCCTGACCTCGACGTAGCAGACTTGGGAAAAAGAATATGCTGAGAATTCAACCTTCAAGGGAACTCTGCTACCTATAATGAAGTCCTAGACCTGATCCTCAGTTTTTGATACCCTGCAGGAGATGGGTTCCTTTACAGACTTCCAAGGACATTCACTGGATTTAGTGCCATTCATACCTACTCATTGGAGTTCTCTATCATGTGTGCCTTACAACAGCACATATATAGTGCTATACAATGAACTTTCATTCATATCGCATGTTGTGACAACTGCTGCCTTTTGAATTGATACAAGTGCTTGTTCTCATATTAAAACCATCTCAGTTATTAGCCATGACAAATATTACCTCAATTTTGAAAATTAAGGAATTGAGACACAGAGAGATTAATTTAACTGTCCAAAGTCACACAGCCAATAAGTAGCAGAATAGAACTTGTTCCCAGGTAGCTAAATGCCAGAGTCTGTGCTGATTCTCACTACAATGATGCTGATTCTCTTGGTACTGTTTGATGCCAACCAAGTGTGAATTGAAACTTAAATATCGCAACTGAAATCAAATGCCATTATTTTGTGATAAAACAGACATCTGGATGAACCTTAATATGATTATATTAATTTTATTAAGATAAACAGCTAAATGAAAAAGCAGCATTTCATTATTTTTATAAAGGGTGTATTGATAACTCATGAGTTGAAAACATGGCAGCAGATTAAAGATTCCTGTTTTTCACATTGTATGGCTTTCAGACTGTTCACCAGGTATGTCAGTACATTTCAGAAGAAATGTCTAGCTACCATGACTGAGCTGCTAAATGCCAAATATCTTTAAATCATGTTACTAATTATTAGAATAAAGAGTTCCCATGACCTACTTCTTAATCTGCCCTGCAGCAATTACTGATAACTCATAGAGAAAAAAAAAAAAAAAAGATTTTTTCCTCTTATTCTATTTGTCCTTATTTTTACTTTTTTTTTCTAAATTGTTAGTTGCATATGCATCTATGTGACTATTTTCACTTGCCATTGTGTCATCAGCTGGTATTATAGTGAGCCAAAATTATCCACATCTTCTTAAGTATGGAACAACTACATCGTCATAGAATTTATAGTGATGAACAGTCACTAAGTTTGTGATTGCGTTAAATTTGAATTTGGAGAATGAAAGAAGAGAGGTTATTAAAATGCCAGTGACACACAAGAGCCGGACCTTTTTTTAAAAAAAATAATCTCAAAGGCAGTTTCTTATAGATGACTTTAGAAATTAAGCCCTAAAAACATCCTTGGTGCACTGGTCTTTCTAAGTACTGGCATTCAGCAATGAAAATGCAGTGCTTTTCTTGTCCATGTCTAGAGGAAAAAAGCACTATCAGTTATTTAGAATCTGATTTATACCTTAAGAGAGTGGCTGCCACTCTCTGTGATTTCAGGGAAGTCGGGTATCAAGGAGCAATTTTCAAAGAATTGAAAGCCGATGCAGGGTTATGGATAAACTCTGAGAGGTTTGACCTTCCCTGTCAAATGATAAGGCCATAAATATGTTGGTAATTCTGCTTTGTTGTGAGCACCTGTTCTTTTTCATCATTGTGGAGTTTCTAGGATACTAAAAATTGATAACTGCAAAACTAAAATATTTTATTGTATTAAAAATACTAGAAAAGTAGACAATACGGGGTAGCATGTTCAAAAGCATGTTGCTTTTGAAATGTGTCTGGAATTGGACCATCCAATTTTGAAAACTTTACAAGGTCCAATCAAATTCAGTATAACAATATGGTCATATTTTACCATTTATTTGAATGAAGACATCATAAGTGGTTTTTGGACAGGAACAGAGATAGTTAATGTATAATATTTTTAATGCTTTTTTCCCCAGTATGCCAAATTCATTATGACATGTGGTTCATTCTTGCTCAGATGTAGGCTTTTTCAGCAATCACATACAGCACAGTGTGTTTGAGCATTTACAGTGCTGTTAAGCATAAAGTGTTCTGTTTTAATGATTACGTTTCCATCTTCATTAAATAACTGTTGAGGAACCTTTATTCTCTGACTTCACCATTACCTTTCTCAGATTGATAGCCCAGGAGAAAACAAAGATAAGCAGGGGAAAAAAACAGTCCAGATAACCCCTAGAGAAGAGGAGGGAAAAGTGGTCATTTTCTTTTATTTTAGAAACAAAAATAAATAAATAAAACTTCTTATTTTTTACAATTTTAAAACAGACCCTTGAACTGTTTTGAACAAACACATAAAAAAACACCAAAAATGATTTTTCTGTTTTATGGTAGCCTAAAAAAGCAGAAAGAGCACAAGGAATGAGAAGGAAAAAAGGCAGTGGGCATACAAAGATAAAATGGTGCAGACAGAGCCATCTGGAGAGGGACAGCAAGAGATTGAGAGTGTGTTAGTTATCTATTGCTGTGTAACAAATTGCCCCAAAACTTGGTGGCTTAACACAGCAATAAACATTTATTATCTTTCAAAGCTTCTCTGTGGGTCAGGAATTTGGTCTTAGCTGGACATTTCAAGGTTAGGGTCTTGTACAGCTTGGTTGTCCTAGCGTCAGGCATCAGATTCCATGTGGCTGACAAGTTGGTACCAGCTGGTGGCGGTGATGGGTGTGAGGTTGGATTCCTCTCAATACAGACCTCTCCAAAGGGCTGCTTGAATGTCCTCATGACATAAGGATTGGCTTCCCCCAGAGCAAGTAATCTTCAATAGCAAGCAAGAGGGCAGCTGTTTTTTTTTTTAATGATCTAGCTTCAGAAGTTACAATACACCTGCACTTCTGCAATGTCCTGTTGGTCATACAGGTTAGCTTATTCAGTGCAGAGAATGCAAGGGCACAAATACCAGGAGGCAAGGTTCACTGGGCGCTGTTTTGGAGCTTGATTGCCACAGAGAAATAGGGAAGAGAGTGGTAAACAAACACAGACACACAGACCTATATGAACAGGAGAGGGGAGAAGACTGGGTAGTTGAGTCAAGTCCAGGGTGAGGGTGATCATGTTCTCCTGAAGTGTGCTTGGTTTGTGACAAGTGTAAAGGCTGCTTAATAGCAGTTGTTAATTCTAACCCAACCTGTCACACCTAGTGTGCTTAACTGTACTCTCATTACAATAATCTTTTCTAGCACCGAAATGTAAAGCTTAGTTGTATTAAGGCATATTTTTCTCAAAAATATTACCACAATTTTACCTCCTTGAAGGATAAAAATCTATGTATTTCCCCTCCAACACACACACACACACACACACACACACACACACACACCAGTATCAGTGCTTTTACATTTCTCATGTCAAAGTATCTTATCTGATATAGAAGAGGTATCAAAATAAGACCGCTATAACAATGAAGATTGTAATCTACATAACTTGAAAGGAGTGTTTATTCTGACATTTTTGCCCAAACACAGTAGATTGTAGGTTATGAAGTACTTCTCAAGTTGCTTTCAGAAGACAACTGTATCCCAACATTCGAGATCCCCAAAATGAGAGGCGGGTACATTGACTTTCTAAAAGTAAAAGTAATTAATTGTGTTACCTGTGATTTAATCCGTTTGTTTTCTAAACATAATGATAGCAGATGTTTTTGGAGCATTTACTCTTTGGCAGGCACTATTCTAAGGGCTTTGCGTTTCAAGCCATTAAGTTCCCACAACAACATTTTTATTCTGGTTTTGTAGTTAAAGAAAATGAAACTTAGACATGATAGAAAGGGATTGAAATCCATGAAGTCTTTCTCCAGCACCTACAATACTGTCTGTCTGTCTTTGTCTGTCTTTGTCTGTCTGTCTGTCTGTCTATCTATCTATCTATCTATCCATCCATCCATCCATCCATCTGAGACAGAGTCTTGCTTTGTCACCCAGGCTGGAGTGCAGTGGCACGATCTCGACTCACTGCAACCTCCGTCTCCTGGGTTCAAGTGATTCTCCTGCCTCAGCCTTCCGAGTAGCTGGAATTACAGGCACCTGCCACCATGCCTGGCTAATTTTTGTATTTTTAGCAGAGACAATGTTTCGCCATGTTGACCAGGCTGGTCCCGAACTCCTGACCTCAGGTGATCTGCCCACCTTGGCGTCCCAAAGTGCTGGGATTACAGGCGTGAGCTACCGCGCCTGGCTTACAATACTCTTAATGGTCACGCTGCATGCAGGGTAGATTAACCCAGGCACGTTCAAAAGAAGGATTCACTAACAATGACAATGATTTCCTCAGACTCCATGGACAGAATCTATAGTATCCCCAGACTTCTCAAGAGTTAGAAAAAGAAAATGGAATGCTTTCTGAAACCTGGGAGTGTTTCTCTTGAGGGAAGGGGTCAGCCTGGAGGTAGGTGGGTCTGATTTACTTTTTAAAGGGATCATTTTCAACTGCTGGTTTGGGAACAGACTCTGGTGAGGCAAGAGGAGACCTTATTATGGCAAAGTGCACAGGGTGGTAATAAATGAGACTGTGAGATGTAATAGGAAGTGATAGGAATTCTGAAACTATTTAGAATAGGGTCAATAACATTTCTTTATGGGTTAGATGTGGGGTATGGGAAAAGAAGAAATCCTTTGGCCTAAGCAGTTGGAAAGATGGAGTAGCTCTCAACTGAGATCAAAAGCTGTGAATGGGGTGGGTTTGAGGTAAAAGGTCAAGATATGTAAAATAGGCAATTGGACATGCAAAAGCAGAGTTTGGGAGAGAAATCTGAGCTAGAGATCCAAATTTGGGATTCCACAACATCTAGATGATTGAGATCACACAGTGTGAATATGGGCAGATGAGGGAGGAGGATCTTGCTGAGAGTAAGGAGTTGAGACCCTCCATCATTGAGAGTTTGAAAAGAAGGGGAGGAGCCAGTGAAAGATACATGGGTTAAGAGGAAAATCAAAAGAGTGTGGTATTCTGGAAGCAAAGTAAAGATAATTTATCAAAAAGAGAGAATGATAACCCGTTGCAAACACTGCTGATAGTTCAACTCAAAAACTAATAGTTGACCATTGAATTTAGCAACTTGGAGGTTATTGGATTTCTCAGTGAAAGCCAGTTTGGAAGAGTGATGGGGGCAAAAGCTTATTTGGTATGACTCTAAGACAGTATTAGGTCATTCTTGCATCACTATAAAGAAATCCCTGAGACTGGGTAATTTATAAAAGAAGAGGTTTAATTGGCTCTAAGTTCTGCAGGCTGTACAGGAAGCATAGCAGCATCTGTTTCTGGGGAGGCCTCAGGAAGCTTCCAATCATGGCAGAAGGTGAAGGGGGAGCAGGTGCATTACACAGCAAAAGCAGAAGCAAGAGAGTGGGGGGCGGTGCCACACACTTTTAAATGACTGGATCTCACAAGAACTCACTCTCACAAGAATAGCATCAAGGGGATGGTGCTAAATCATTCATGAGAAATCCACCCTCATGATCCAGTCACCTCCCACCAGGCCCCACCTCCAACATTGGAGATTACAATTCAACATGAGATTTGGGCAGGGACAAATATGAAAACTATATCAAAGACAGAATAGAGGAGAAGAATTGGAGACAGTGAATTTAGACAGCCCTTTCTAGGAATCTTAATGTAAATGGGAACAAATAAATGGGGTAATAAGGTGGTAGATGGCAGATGAAGAAGGTCAAGAGTTGTTATATGGAAACTACTAAGCTTAGTGTTTTCCTTTTCATAATATTTATTGTACTCCTACTGTTTACTTAATACTATACAGATATATATATGTATATATCTGTGTGCAGTGGCACATGCCAGTAGTCCCAGCTCCTCAGGAGGCTAAGGCAGGAGGATCACATGAGTCCAGGGGTTTGAGGCCAGCCTGATCAATGTAGCCAGAACCCATCTCAAAGTTTAAAAAAAAAATCAATAATATCTGCTTCTCTCCTTGAGGCATTTATCTTCTGGTAAGGGAATTAGACTTGAAATAGTGTCTGTGGAGAGCAGAAGGTATGCAAGTAGCCCAAATTACAAGTTCAACGAAGGATTTTGAGAAAGATAGTGGATTAGGTGGCATCTGAACTGAGTGTTGGGACTTGTGCCATCTGAATATTAAGCCTACCTGCTTTTCATTAATATTTTCTAAGATTGGGGGAGAGGAGAAGCAAAATTGTCCTGTTTGTTCTTGCTTTATGGTACTGAATTTTTTAAAAAATGACTATTGTATCTCAGTTTTCTTGTTCATAGCCTAGTTATTGATTTTGCTGTAACCATTCTTTGTGAACTTCTGGAAAACCCAATAGGCATGTTTTGAAAACATGAGTAAGTGTTTCACACAGACTTATCTGCATCCTCCGCATATTCAGTCACCAACACAGAACAGCGAAATGAATGGAGACATGATAACATAGTAAATAAAGAGAATGGGACATTCTATTGAGATACATGGATGAGGTCAAAGAAGATAGGCATTCACTGACATTCATTCATGTACTTTACGAGTATTTATTATTTAGGATAAACTTTAGAGAAGGTCATGCAAAAGCTTAACTTGGAAAGTGAATATAGGGAACAAAAAGGAAGAATGGGGGAAAAGCAAGCAATGAGATAAATGGGCCGGACTGGCTTTTAAAGTTAGAGCCTAGAAATATATGATGACTTAGTAAAAACAAGTGGGCTTTAAGATCACAGCATACTTGGGTTGAGATATCACACCTACTGTTACTAGTTGAGTTATCCTGAACAAGTTCATGACTGCCCTGAGTCTACGATCTTTATTTTAGCAGTAATTCTACCACACAAGGTTGTTATGAGAATTATAGTGCCCAGCAGAATATTTGCACCTAGCAAATACTCAAAAATTGTTTCCTCACTGCTATGGTCTGAATGTTTGTGTCTCCCCTCCCCCGTGCAAAACTCCTATATTGAAATCCTAAACCCCAAGTTTGGATATGAGGT
The DNA here is from genome assembly GCF_028885655.2 of Pongo abelii. Lineage (NCBI taxonomy): Eukaryota > Metazoa > Chordata > Mammalia > Primates > Hominidae > Pongo > Pongo abelii. Next base: position 142,008,885 of record NC_071991.2, on the reverse strand, counting down.
CTTTAGGAGATGATTAGGTCATGAGAATGGAACCCTTGAATGAGATGGGTACTCTTCTAAAGGAAGCCTGAGAGAGACCTCTTGCCACTTTCACCACGTGAGGACAGACTGAGAAGGTGCCATCTATGAACCAGCAAGCAGGTGCTAACCAGACACTGAATCTGCCAGCATATGGATCTTGGGCTTCCCAGGGTCCAGAAATTTGAGAAGTAAATTTATGTTGTTTATAAGCTGCCAGTTTGTGGTGTTTTATTATAGTTGCCCAAATAAACTAAGATACTCATTTTTCTTTTTTTTTTTTTTTTTGAGACGAAGTCTCACCCTTGTCCCCCAGGCTGGAGGGCAATGGCGCGATCTCGGCGCACTGCAACCTCTGCCTCCCGGGTTCAAGCAATTCTCTTGCCTCAGCCTCCCAAGTAGCTGGGATTACAGGCGCCTGCCACTACGCCTGGCTAATTTTTTTTTTTTTTTTGTATTTTTAATAGAGACAGGGTTTCACCATGTTGGCCAGGCTGGTCACGAACTCCTGATGTCAAGTGATCTGCCCGCCTCGGCCTCCCAAAGTGCTGGGATTACAGACATGAGCCACCACGCCTGGCCAAGATACTCATTTTTCTCCCTGTTTTTTCTTTAACTAGATCTTTCTCATTATTTCTTCCAGGTTATAGAGTTTGATAGTCATGCTGGTTTTCGAAATAAATAAATGCAAATTTGTTGTCTTTCCCTGCACACTTTCTTCAGGAACACTAACAATATCCCATGAGCATTATTAACACGAGTGAAAAAAATCACCAGACACCCAACATTCAGTTAAGCATGCTGAACATCAGCCATACCACATTCTCAGCTAGCAGAAACACTGCCTGGAGTTTGATAATGAATAGGATCATTCCAGTAGTTCTCCCTACTGGAGGATAAGGGTTGAACCATCTCCCCCCTTATCCTCCATTCTCCTGCCAGTCTTAATGACTTGTAGCTTCTGAGATAACATCAAAGCGAAGTGCATGGGGATTGATGAATAGCTCATCTGACAAAAGGTGGGGGGTTCAGGTAGAAGGGAATGTTTGTGCTTACAGTAATTGTGGGAAGCTGATTGTCTATTGAAGGGGACTCTCTTTGGTAGCTCTTTTATAGTAAAAAAGTTGGAGCAGTTAATAATACAGGAAGAAAGTTGAAATATGTATTGCAGTACCAGCATTCCAATCAACTCTTTAACAATTATGAGAAAATGTGGGAAATACGTTAGTATATTTAGAATCTGAATGAAATATTACTTAAATTATTACTATCACTAAAAAAAAAAAGATAACATTGAGTTATCGCAGTATTTGGCTAAATTCATGTTGAGAATTCCAAAAAATAACTTGAAGAATTTCACGTTGGGTTTAGTGACCAGATATTAGGCTTCAGAAGGAGTTCTTAGAACTTTTTTTAAAATGATGAACAAAGTAAAAGAAGTATGCTCTTATTTAAAAATTCATTTACTAAAAACTAGAGCTTCTGTATGACAAATTGGAGAAATGACTCTCCTTAAGATATCTTAATGTCGGCCGGGCACCGTCGTTCATGCCTGTAATCCCAGCACTTTCGGAGGCTGAGGTGGGCGGATCATGAGGTCAGGAGTTTGAGGACCAGCCTGACCAACATGGTGAAACGCCGTCTCTACTAAAAATAAAAAAAATTATCCAGGCCTGGTGCTGGGCGCCTGTAACCCCAGCTACTCAGGAGGCTGGGGCAAGAGAATCACTTGAACCGGGGTGGGGGTGGAGGTTACAGTGAGCCAAGATCGCACCACTGACCTCCAGCATGGGCGACAGATTGAGACGTTGACTCAAAAAAAAAAAAAAAAAAAAAAAAAAGGTATCTTAATGTTTCATGGAGGTATAGTATTAAAATGTTTTTCTTTTCTCTTCTTTCTGCTAATATTTTATGTTAGTCTTATGAGGGCTAATCACACTTATTTTTCTTTAAAAATTACTGGAGCAAAGTGTCCAGGTTTTTTAAAAAAATAAAAAGCAGAAAGGAAAGAAAGTGTGGGTTCAAATTAAACATGGAGGAGCTGATAAAGGGAGAAAAGTAAATCAACATGTATAATATGAGTGCTTGAAATGCTGTTCTTGGCACCTTCAACGTGTTATTTCATCCTGAAAATAACTCAGGTAGGTAATATTGTAGCCCTCATTTTACAGAAACACATAAAATTACATTTTAAGTGTATTTCGAGCACTAGTGACAGGGTCTTCATGATTATTCGTGTACAGTTTACTCGTATCCAGTTAAGCAAACATTATCTAGATCAGGGGTGTCCAATTTTTTGGCTTCCCTGGGCCACATTGCAAGAATAATAATTGTCTTGGGCCACACATAAAATACACTGACACTAACATAGCTGATGAGCTTTAAAAAAATAGCAAAAATATCTCACAATGTTTTAAGAAAGTTTACGAATTTGTGTTGGGCAACATTCAAAGCTGTCCTGGACTGCATTTAGCCCGTGAGCCGTGGGTTGGGCAAGCTTGATCTTAACAAAGAATATTGGGTCTGTCTCTTGAGTCCTTTCAGTTTACCTGGACCTTCCCTCATCTACTCAGATACTGCGAGAAGATTTTTCAAAGCATATTAACACCTTTTCATCAATACGTTTTCTTTAAACAATGAAACAATCAGGTATTTATTTGATACATATGTTCCTTCCACTGTGCTGTAAGTCCAATAGAAAAAAAAAATTAGATTCTTGTTCTTCAAAGAAAGTTTATTCTTTTTAGGGATACAACATGAACCTATTTGAGGGATGCAATATAGTACCAAAGTGCTACATTTTGTAGCATAACTAATTAAAATTGTAGCATTCAGGAGGAAGTCATCTTTGCTATTTAGAACACATAGGGAGTTTTCATTAAAAAAGTAAAGCTTGCATTTTGCTTCTATGTTTCTCTGGATTAAGGATGGAGAAACAGTATAGAAGCAGACAGGAGAGCATGGGCATCCTGATCAGATGCTATGTTAAGAAAAGCATTTATCTAATGTAATTTGAAAACTCTGAGATCACACTAACTCAAAATATATCTTTCAATGTAACCTGTCCTGTTTCTGCTGTCAGTAACGCTTACTTCTGGGATAAATATTGTCTCTAGAAGTCATCATTTAAAATGTCTGTATCTTTTGAAGAGGCCAAGAGTGGGTTTTTCTCTGACTGGAATAAAAGGAAGGCGTGAAGATAAGATATGATCCATTGTAAAAAAAAAAAAAAAGGCATAAATGCAGAGGTGATAACAAAGCAGAGACATCAGTATCATGTTTTATTTTGAAATATCCAATGTGAGGCAATTGATGAGGAAATTAGCCTGTCATTAGAGTTATTTACTATCTCTAACAACAGTAGGCATTTCATACATGTTTTTGACTTTTGAATAAACAAACTAACTTAACTACATTAAGAAGGTTTTCTTTTGGATAACTGTTGAGTATTGTCATTAGTCCTTTAATAGTACAGCTAGCTCATGTCAGAACACGTATGTGATTTCAGCCAGAGGTTATTGACTAACTTCTAAAACAAAAATCAAATGGAAGTTAATAAGTTCAACACATATTCTTGAAATGTTCTGACTGTGGAAATATTAAACCAAAATATGCTAGTTTTGGGGGTTGTGTGAAAAATATTATTCCCAATCAACATTTTCCTAAGTCGATTTCATGAAATGAAGCTTCCATGGGAAATTACGAGATGATATTTGAGCAGCAGAGGAAGGTTCTGCGGTGAAATAAATTTGGGAAACACTTATTCAGGTAAACAGGGTTTCTGTTTACTTGTTTTTGCTGCAAGATTGCCTAGAACATCTAATATGCTGGCAAAAGTCATGATTTCCAAGAGGTGAATTGACAAAGCAAATTTTCCAATCTGTGTTTGACTCTGGGAGTAATATTCTATGGAAAGCACTTTAGAAAATGTTCTAACATGATTTGAAATTCTAAAAGCTATCTGTAGATAACATATTAATGCTTTTTCAAAGGGAACACCCCTCAATTTAATATATATACATGCAACATTAATTTGATACAGGCTATTTCAAATAAACCCAATACATTTTTATTTTGAATTCTACATTCGTGGAGCAGAATCACAGAAAATATATAAGACTTCCAACTCTGAGGTTTTACAATTACAAGTTCACCGGGGAGACCCTTTATCTTGTGACGACTTTCAGCTATGTGAGCTGTCACAGTATGAAAATATACCAGCACAAAAGTCTGTTGTGGAGGAGAAGTAACCTTTTTTCCTGCTAAATATAATGTAGATACTTCTGTCTACTTCTTTTACTCTTCTTTCCTGCAGGCTATTTAATTTCCTGCAGTGTTTGTTGATAAATTTTTAAAGTACCTGGACCAGCTAACAAAAGATGAGCTACCAGAGACTGGCCTTGTGTTTAATCCGTCTACAGCAGTGTTTCATTCATACAGGGTCTAACTGTGTGCCACTAATCGTGGCTGCCATTAGCCTCAGAGTGTAGGTTCAGCATTAACAACTTGATGAATGCATGGCCACTTTATAAACTAGTATTGGCACCTTCTCCTTGAATTTTTTACCCTAAATCTAATGTGTTTATGTTCGTGTTCAGTGCTTTGTGAATGATCTTGTTAATTTGCTGTATATTTTGCGATATCCACACTGAAATATCTTAGCACAAAACTTAGCAAAGTTATTGGATTTAAGGATGTGGGTATGTAAACAGAATTCAGATATCTCTCCAGTATTTTTCTTTTTTTTCTTTTTTTTTTTTTTGTAGAGACAAGGTTTCACTATGTTTTCCGGGCTTGTCTCTAACTCCTAGGCTCAAGTGATCCTCCCACCTCAGCCTCCTAAATTGCTGGGATTACAGACATGAGCCACCATGCCCAGTCAATGTTTGGTATTTTTCAAAGGCAAAATCTAGAGTCAGCTTTAATCTTTTCTCTCAGTTATGTCATTGTCCTTTGGAAAGTGGAGGTATAATACAAAACAAAGGGACAGCAATTTCTCACCCCTTCATATTTGTGTGTATTTTGTTCTACCCTGACATGACAGTCTAGGGAAAGTAATACTATTATGCTGTTTGTCTTGAACATGATCATAAGTATGCTTTCCAGTACACATACCAAGCAACATCTGTGTTACCTTTCCCTAAATTACAATTTCATACTTATTAAGGTTGTTAGATGTGTTGAAATAACCACAATTGGAAAAGCAACCTGACTGTGATTGATTTTTGTTCTTTCTTTACTAAACAGGACTGCCTTTGACTTCAAAGAGTTATCTTAGTTCAGAAAAGAGGCCAGAGCAGGAACTGTGAAATGATTCATGGGAGAAGATGGAAGTAAATGATGAGTTCATGCGCCTCTAGTCTGCAGTAATGGCATAAATCCTTAGGGAAGTTCTTTAATGTCAGCCTGTATGCCTGCCTGTGTCAAATCACATATAGGCTAGCACATATTATGAATTAAGAAATCTGGGGAATGAACAAAAATTCCTTTATACAGTTGTTCATTTTCAAAAGATGTCATATAGACTTGAAGATACAGGAGGAAAGCAAAATACTGCTCTCATTTAACCATAAAAACTGTATTTGCGTGTTTATAAACACAAAGACCATTCACATATGGCTAAGCACCTTTTTGGAACAAGAGAAAACATGGTTAATTGATTGTGGGCTAAGGCCTATCTGTGACTTCTCAAGTCCACAAACGAGTTTATTCCCAGACTGAACATTTTAAGGTCTGTTGATTCTTAAAATAATGAGGAAGGCAATGAATATATAGCATGCTTACTACTATGTCATTTAAATCATTGGATTTTATAACAGCCCTCCTCTCCCTGGGAGAATAAAACTTAGCATGTATATGTGCTGTTTCCTTTGCATTATACGATACAAGTTGAAGAATACTCTCTTAGGGAGTTAATATCACAAATTAAAAAACACTTCTTTCCTTCGCCATTCTTAACAGAAGTCACCTAGGAGCACCAAACATGCTAACATATTCAGCTAGGCACTGCCAAACCATTAAGCAGGCCACAGACAGGGGAAAGAAAGTCATCAATTAAGAGACAAGAAGTAACTGTAACACACTGAAAATAAGATAGCTCAAGAACACAGGAATTCCTCTTTGATAAGTGATGGAGAAGTCTCACTCTAACAACAGGTCTCATTGTCAGAAACACTGTTATCAGATGCAGAAGTACAGAGATCTGGACAAGGTGTATCTTCCTTTCCTTGTTCCACTGGTGCTCTCTTGAGCCCTCCACTCTCTGCCACCCAATGTCCAGAATGCTACAGGTTACCTATAACCCCTCTGAAATTGCTGTGTTTTCTGATGGGAACCCTAAGAGTACTGCCCTTCAACAGGAAACTGGGTGGCGATCCACCTACATGATAAGTCATCACCAATTCCTGTTCCTTCTCTGCTGAAGCCAATGTAATGCTAAGGAAATCCAAATTTCTAAAACATCTGTCTCATCAACTCCTTTTTTTTTTTTTGAGATGGAGTATCGTTCTGTCGCCCAGGCTGGAGTGCAATGGCACGATCTCGGCTCACTGCAACCTCTGCCTCCTGGGTTCAAGCAATTCTTCCACCACAGCTTCCTGAGTAGCTTGGATTACAGGCACCCACCACCATACCCAGCTAATTTTTGTATTTTTATAGAGACGGGGTTTCACCATGTTGGCCAGGCTGGTCTTGAACTCCTGACCTCAGGTGATCTGCCCGCCTCGGCCTTCCAAAGTGCTGGGATTACAGGCATGAGCCACCGCGCCTGGCCTCATCAACTCCTTCTATTAGAAAGAAGGTTTTGTTACCTCTTTGAGCATTTATTTTAAAAGTGTGCTATGTTTGGCATCTAGGGATGGCCATTTGTATTATGTTTAGTATATCTGTCTTCAGAGAGAATTATTTATATAATGGAGAATGGTAGGAAGAAACAAATCTCAAATTTGTGTGGCAAGCTATTCAATATAAATCAACTTGGGGGGGAATTCTATACAAAGGAATAAAGGCAGCTCTTACCTAAAAGAAAATAAAAACTTTTTTAGAAAAAAAAAACCAAAACACAAGGCCAGGTGTCGTGGCTCATGCCTGCAATCCCAGCACTTTGGGAGGCCGAGGTGGGTGGATCACTTGAGGTCAGGAGTTCGAGACCAGCCTGGCCAATGTGGTGAAACCCCATCTCTACTAAAAATATAAAAATTAGCTGGGTGTGGTGGTGCCTGCCTGTAGTCCTAGCTACTCAGGAAGCAGGAGAATTGTTTGAACCCTGGCAGCAGAGGTTTCAGTGAGCCGAGATTGCAACATTGCACTCCAGCCTCAGCAACAGAGTGAGACTCCATCTTAAAAAAGAAAAAAAAAAAAAGAAGAATACATTGTAATGGCTGCTGAGAAGCAGCTGTCTTTGTGTGTTTCTCTTTGTGTGGTACCCTTCATTTAGGATAGGTTTCAAACCCACAGTCCTATTGCTGCGAGTTTGGTCTCTGTAATTGGCAGGTGTAGGTGGGAATCCTTATCTGTGTGGTCCTATGTTAATCTCTGCAAGCTTCAATTTTCTCATAGGTGAAACATAATTAACAATATGATATCAGATACTTTGTAAAATTGTTGTTAGGATTAAGTCGGGTGAAAGTTCCTAGGATTATTTAGCACATATTGCAAACATTTTTTTGTGAGGATTAAGTATGATAAGCCATGTGAGGGTTGTAGACGCATCCTGCCCAGGTCTTCAGTGCACATTAACATTCCTTCTCTCTTCCCCTTCTTAATGATCATTTCTTGTCTCCTTCAGGGAAAGCACAGATTGCATGTAGACACTGGAATGGAGGGTGATTGGTGTGGCCTTATTCCTGTTGGACAGCCTTGTATGCAGGTTACAACCACAGGCCTCAAGTGGAACCTCAGTAAGTAGAACCTTTCCATAAAGGAATGATTTTTTTTTTCTTTTTTTCTCTGTTTATTTCTTTCTTTATTTTTTTTTATGTCTCTGTGGTCTATATCTAGGAGGAATTGCTGGGTCACATGATAACTCTATGTTTAACCTATTGAGGAACTGCCAGATTACCTTCCAGTGTGCCTGAACCATTTTACATTTCTATGTGCAGTGTAAGAGTGTTCCAGTTTCCCCACATTCTCAACACTTTTTATTATCTGTTTGCTGGCTTATAGTCATCCTAGAGCATGTGTGAAGGTGGCATCTTATTGGGGTTTGATTTCCATTTCTCTGATGACTAATTATGTCAAGCATCTTTTCTTGTGCTTATGGAACATTCATATATCTTCATTGGATAAATGTCTATTCAGCTCTTTTACCCATATTTTAATTGGCTATTTTTACATTGAGTTGTAAGAGTCCTTTATGTATTTTAGATACAAGTCCTTTACCCAGGTGTGTGACTTGCAAAAATTTTTTAGCCCTTAGCATATATTTTCATTTTCTGAAATTTAATTAACTAAATTAACAAATGTTAATGAAGTCTATGTTTTTTCTTTTATGGATCGTATTTTTGTTGTCATATCAAAGAACTCTTTGCCCCACCTTTTCACGATTTTGTATATTTGAAAAACCTACTTTACTTTTCTAGAGAAGCAGCAAGTTATTTTCGTAGTCAAATCTTTGACATAAGATTTGCTGCTGTTATTAAATTTTAAAATGTTTTCCAGTAATTGTGAACTGTATTAGGTCCTAGTAGTACTAAAACTATCTGAGTTAAAAATATTAAAAAGTAAGGGGGTCCCGTTCATGAGATAAATGCTGATTCCAAAAGGAACCATCAGTCATTGTGAAATGAATCAACTCTAGCCTTTCTAAGGATAGCAATAATTTAATCAAAGAGTTGTGATTGAATGTCAAAGGGATCATCTCCTGATTGACCAATACGGCAAAGCTGTAGAAGTAAAATATGGAACTATGTCGTTCTTTTCAAACAAGTAAAGCACTTAGATTCCCACAAGAAAATAAATTTTTTTCCAAGAAATAAATATTTTGAAACAAAAAGACTTGTAAAAAGACCTCTCTATGAGCCACTGCAGAAACAATTAGGAAAAACTAGAGACATTTTGAAACAAATGTTTAGAGAGCTCATCAGGATTTGAAAGGACTGAGAGAACACATCTCCAGTGCACAGAAATATGTGACAGGCTTTGAAGCTGTTTAGCTGAAATTGACATGAGCTCCCATTGGAAGCTTTTTAGAAAACATTCTGGCCCCAAACAACTGTTTTATTTTTTATAGTTCTCATTATTTCCAAGGGCACCCAATCTAGACAGTGGTGCACTTCCTGCTGGATCTAGGAGCAATCACACTTTTCAGGGCTGGCACCACGACAAAGGAGCACTGAGCAAAGTAAAGGAACTTTGGCAGTAGGAGCAGGTGCCCCAGCTTCCTTTATCTTATATTAATAAAAAAGAGTCATACGTTAGACATGATTCTTCTGGGATCTTTAGAATGTCCTTTGATCCTGTACTTCCCACAGTAATATGCACATTGTATTAGTCCATTCTCACATTGCTGTAAAGAACTACCTGAGACTGGGTAATTTATGAAGAAAAGAGGTTTAACTGACTCACAGTTATGTAAGCTTACCAGGAAGCATGACCAGGAGGCCTCAGGAAAACTTACAATCATGGTGGGAGGTGAAAGGGAAGCAGGCACCTTCTTCACATGGCAGCAAGAGAGAATGAGAGCGATGGGCTACATGCCACAGACTTTTAAACCATCAAATCTCATGAGAAGTCATTCACTACCATGAGAACAGCAAGGGGGAAGCCCACTCCCGTGATTCAGTCACCTCCCACCAGGTTCCTCCACCAACAATTGGGAATTACAATTCAACATGCAATTTGGGTGGGGACCTGGAGTCAAATCATATCACACATCCTAATTCTGTGTAAGGCTTTCTCTAGTAAGGGGGCCTTCAGCATGATGAGGGCAGGGCTCTTAACCTTCCTGAGATAACTTTTGATTCGGCCTGCATGTAATATGCCATTACTTATTTATATAGTTACACATCACTTTGACTTTTGAAGTAATTATTTTTTCTAAACTTCATAAAAATAAAAAAATAACTTCATGGCATATGCAAAGCAATAAAGTTGAAACAAAGTGTTTCATCCATTACCTGTTGTAAAAGTGCTAATTCATGGGGTCTTCTAGTAGGTAACATTGCCTCATTAAAAGTTAATAAAAATAAATGTGACATGATGTTGACTTGAAGAAAAGTGGGTAGATTTCATTCACAGAGAGGGTCCCTGCCTTCCTCAGTGCTGTTGTCTGTGAAAGAGCCCTGAGGTCAGGGTTATTTTGTCAGTCATGACTACAAAGGGACAGGGTGAAGCTGGGCTTGCAGAAAGAGAAAGAATATGCAGACACTTAGTCGGGGGCGCTCACTTCATGGGTTAATGGGAGTAAGCACGTTTTTGTGAAGAAACTTGTCAAGGGCCTCATGTGTGGCCCCGTGGCTTGATCTCTACCTATCTCCACCCACTCTAAGTACATGACGCCAGAAGTTGTAAAAGTAGTTGGATTTATCTGTTACCAGTTCGCAATATTTCACCTGCCATTCTAACGTTAAAAAAAAAAATTGTGTGCATGATACCTAGGTACCGATCACCCAGGAATGAAACTTTTCAAATATTACTGAAGCTACCTATATTTACCGTCTTTTATTTCATAGCAATATGCTATGAATATTCTTTGACTTGTGTCTTGTACAAGAGTTTCTCTAGTATATATACAGTTGGCAGTAAAATAGCTGTGTCATAGATAATCACATCTTCACCTTTATGAGATACACCATATTGCTCTACACAGTGATTGTACCAATGTGCATTCAGCCCAGGAATACATATTAAGTTCCCCTGCTCCATATCCTCAACAATTCTTGGTATTATCAAACTTAATCATTTTTGCCAGCCTGATGAATATAAATGATATGTTTTTGTGGTCTCTGCTGATAAGGATAAGCATCTTTTTGAAGTTATTATTCATGCTGGTTTCTTCTTCTGTGAATTGCTACTTTCTTTTGCCTATTTTTCCATTGGGATGTTAATTCTTAGAAGTTCTGAAGACTCTTTTTCCTGGCTGTACTTTGGCTTTTCAATTTGTTTATGGTGTTTTTATATGAACAGAGTTTATTGAGTTAAATGCAGTCAAAATTCATCAGATTAGTCATTTTCGTGTAAGTTGTCTTTCTATTCCCCATGGTCATAAAGATACTCTCATTTAAGTTTCGTGTTTCGGTCTTTTCTTTCACTTGAAATTGATTTCTGTATATGATATGAGATAAGGATCTAGTTTTTTAAAGATAATGAATTGCCCTAACATCATTTATTAATCCTTTCTCCAGTGATTTGCAGTGTAGCACAGGTGTTCATGTGTATGGGTATGTTTCTTGGATCTGTTTTGTTCCATTGGCTTACATACTTCTTCCTGTGCTGGAGCCACACTGCCTTCATTACCATAGCTTTATAATAAATATTGAAATGTGCTAAGTTGAGTCCTCAGACCTTGTTCTTCAAAATTGTCACTCTATTCCTGGCTTTTTGCTCTTGTTTGTTTGTTTGAGACGGAGTCTCACACTGTCACCTGGGCTGGAGTGCAATGGTGCAATTTTGGCTCACTGCAACCTCTGCCTCCTGGGTTCAAGTGATTCTCCTGCCTCGGCCTCCTGAGTAACTGGGATTACAGATGCCTGCCACCACACCCAGCTGATTTTTTTTTTTTTTTTTTTTTTTTTTTTTTTGCATTCTTAGTAGAGACAGGGTTTCACCAGGTTGGCCAGGCTTGTCTCGAACTGCTGACCTTGTGATTCACCCACCTTGGCCTCCCAAAGTGCTGGGATTACCGGCATGAGTCACCACACCCGGCCTGCTCTTCTTTATAAATTGTAGAAGTAACTTGACAAGTGCCTCTCTCACACAATTCTATTATAATTTTTACTGCAATTACATTTAATGTCTAGATTAATTTGGGAAGACTCGAAAAATTGGGGAAGAAAATTTCTACATGAAATTGAGTCTTCCCATCCACAAATTTAGTTCAGCTCTCTATTTAGTTAGAACTTTTAAGTTCCTTTCAATAATTTTTTAATTTTCTCTATAAACATCCTATGCATTTTTATAAGGTTTATTTCTGTAAACCCTATATTTTGTGTCCTAGTATAAATTATACTTAAAAAAATTACATTTTCTGTTTGTTGGTGATATATAGACATATAATTCATTTTTGTCTATTTCAATGTTAATATATTGATGAACATTTATTATATCTGAAAATGTGACTATAGAGTCACTTGGTTTTCTATACACAATCGTATTTCTGTTAATAATCAAGTTTTCTTCTGCAGTCTGTAACAAATAGAATTAAGTTATTATAATGGACTGAAATGGTGGCTTTAAAAAAAAACGCCTTTTTGTTGGTTTCCTCATGTAACAATGCAGAGGTAAGTACCTACAGGGCAAGGTTACTATTATTTCCTCAGCCTTTGCCTCAAAATCTAAGATGTCTGTTGCAACTCCAGCTGTATTGTGACCAGTGGGCATCAGAAGGGAGCAGGAAGGGTCTGTAACAGGAATCAGAGACATCAGGGATTCCCGGCATTCTCAGAAACCCTTCTTGTGTCTCATCTTTTGCCTCAGTGGCCAGAACTGTATCAAATAGCCACCCTAGCTTTTATAATCTGTCATGTTTTGTAGACCTTATGTTTTGCTTTGATATTCTAAAGTTTTACAACAATATGTTTACATGTAACCTGTCTTTTGTTCTAGTTGCTTTTTATTCAATCTGATCATTGGTATAGTTCATCAATTCTGAAAATTCTTAGCTGTTATCTTCTTTGATTGCTTCCCCTCCATTTTTTTCTATTCTTTTCTCCTTCTCTCTTTTCTCCTGTTAGTAAACATATTAGGCCTCATCATCTCTTTTCCTTGTTTGCACACGTGTGCAATTTTCTATCCAACTACATTGTCACTCCAAATAAAACTGAGGTTCCATCAGCAGGGAAGAAGAGAATGACTAGGAGTCTGCTCTTCTGTCAAAAAATGCCTTTGCTTCATTCATCATCTTGAACATTTTATCTATGTATATCATAAAAAATTTATTTTAGTTTTCTTTCAGCCATATTCATATGGATTGCTGTTGTTTCTGTTGAAAAATCTACAATCAATGAAATTAATTCTGATTTGTTTATAATCTGTCACGTTTTGTAGACCTTCTGTTTTGCTTTGATATTCTAAAGTTTTACAACACTATGTTTACATGTAACCTTTCTTTTGTTCTAGTTGCTTTTTATTCAATCTGATCATTGGTATAGTTCATCAATTCTGAAAATTCTTAGCTGTTTATCTTCTTTGATTGCTTCCCCTCCATTTTTTTCTATTCTTTTCTCCTGTTAGTAAACATATTAGGCCTCATCATCTCTTTTCCTTGTTTATTCTTTGTGCATTCTAGGTTGTTTTTTTTTTTTCATCTTTCTTTTCAGTATTTCTGTCTTTGGCTGTTTCTAATCTGCCATTTGATGATTGTGTTTTGAATTTCATAGATTTTATTTTTCACTCTTTTTTATCTCAAAAAATTTAAGATCAGATCTTGTTTGTTGCCAGTATTTTAATTATATATTTACTTTTTTAAATACGTAAGCAGATTTTTAAAATACCAGAAATTGAGATGAATTATTTAATGTATTAGATTGTTAAAAATCATAATTTAATTGATAGGAGTTTTTTTAGATATTTAAAAATTGAGGCCTAGTATAATAAATGGTATCTTATATTTGGTGGAATACAATATGGTATTTGAGCATTCTAGTTTCTTCATCTCTTTTTTGACCTAATTCTGCTATTTTTCCTTTTCTCTTATTTTTTGAGAGGGAGTCTCAAATTTTCTGTTTCCAATTATTTTTAACTTTTAGGTTCAGAGATACATGTGCAGGTTTGCTATATAGATATATTGCATGTCACAGGGGTTTTATATACAGGTTATTTTACCACCCAGGTAATAAGCATAGTATCCAATAGGTAATTTTTCAATCCTTACCCTCCACCCTCAACTAGACATTGGCGTCTATTGTTCCCTTCTTTGTGTCTATATGAACTCAACATTTCGCTTCCACTTATAAGTGAGAACATGTGGTATTTGGTTTTCTGTTTTTGTGTTAGTTCACTTAGGATAATGGCCTCCAGCTGCATCTACATTGCTGCAAAGGGCATGATCTTGTTCTTTTTATGGCTGTGTGATATTCCATGGTGTATACGTACCACATTTTATTTATCCAGTCTACTGTTGATGAGGATTTAGGTTGATTCAGTGTCTTTGCTATTGTGGCTAGTGCTGTGATGAACATACATGTACATGTTCTTTATGGTAGAATGATTTCTATTTCTTTGGATATATACCCAATAATGGGATTGCTGGGTCAAATGGTAATTCTGCTTTGAGTTCTTTGAAAAATCACTAAACTGCTTTCCACCATAGCTGAACTAATTTCCATTCCCACCAGCGGTATATGTATTCCTTTTCTCTTCAGCCTCACCAGCATCTATTAATTTTTTGACTTTTTGATAATACTGCTATTTTTAAATATTTCTTTTATTCTCACTCATGATAGACACTTTATCCTGTGTTTCATATACTTGGTTGTCTTTTTTTTCCTGTGGAAATATGTAGAAGGTTAGGTTGAGCATGTTCTTTGACATGAGATTTTAAGTTGCTTCTGCCAGTGCCCTGAGGTATAACCAATCCTGGAACACTTAGCTATCTTGGTATAAGGTTTTCCTGAAGACGCTTTCAGTGTTAATTAAAACTACAAGGAATTGAGGTGTCTTTTTTAGTTTTTGCCTCTGTGAAAGCCCAGGCTGATAGAAAGATGTTTCCTTGTTCTGAACCTTTTCTGGCAGACCAGTTATTTCCTAGTTGCTATGGTCTGAAGGTTTATGCCCCCGCCCCCAATTCATATGTTGAAACTTAATCATCAATGTGATGTTATCAGGAGGTGGAGACATTGGGAGGTGACTAGATCATGAACCCTCGTGAATGGGATTAATGCCCTTATAAAAGAGGCCTGAGAGAGACACTTGCCTCTTCCACCACTCAATAAGAAGGTACCATCTATAAGCCAGGCAATGGACCCTCCAGATGCCAAATCTGTGGTACCTTGATCTTGTAATTCTCTACCTCCAGAACTGTGAGCAATAAATTTGGGATGTTTGCAAGCTATCTAGTTTATGGTATTTTATTAGAGTAACCCAAATAGACTAAGACACAAGTCTGCCCTTCTGTTAAAGCTGTAGCAGTGAATTCATATAGAACCTCAGTCCTAACTCTTACTTTATCGAGGCCCAACATATTGATTCTTGATTGACATGTATCTGAAAAGAAAAGCATCTTAGTTAAGGAAAGAAGCCAGCATTCTCTGTGCAGGTGCCCTGTTTTCCAGCTCCTTCAATTTTATACCACTGAAGAGTTTATTTTCTAGTGAGCTTAGCATGTTAGTTACAGAACATTTATAATAAATTATGTATTATGTCTAAGAGTCTGGTATCAGGAGAATTTCAGGATATATGGGCTACCATATGGCCAGAATGGAAATCTTCCACATCTCCTAGTTGAGGTTGCTTGAGTAGGACAAGAGTAGCATCAGGGAACCCTCTAAAGGGGAAAAGTTAACAGCAAAGGCTCTGGCAAGGTTTTTCAGAGGCCACAATTATATTTTGAAGTGACTCTATTCAAACTTTAACTCATGGGAACATATAAATACAAATCATTATTGTAAACATTCCCACACTCATATTTTCACCTTTGGGAAATCTGAATTCCAGACTTACTCTGATTTTTGAAGTTCTAAATGGAGCCACTGCTCATCCTAATCATTAACCTTAGAATCCTGCCGCTTTTTGTATATTTTTCAGAACCCAGCACAGTGGCTTCTGCCTCCTGATAGCTTCATCCTCCCCATTCTCTTGTCTCCCTACTCAGCCATGTTCCATACTCTAAATATTCCCAGAACAAAGATTCTCTTCAATAATTTACTAAAACTACTCCAGTCTTTCAAAGTCTCCTGCCAGGAGATAGCTGCTTAATCTGATTTATAAGTTTGTGTTAATGGGTGTTAATAGCTCAAAGTTGGGTTTCCTTCCTAGATAATCCTGGTGAGTTTAGCAGGGTGTATTTAGGTTGATATTCCATGTAATACCTCTACAGTCAAGTGGCAGCATACTCTATGTATGGGTTTGTGGTATTTCCAGAAGTTTTTGACTTTTCACAAAGGATGGGAACAATAATCAGAATTGTAATATTAATGTTCATATGATATTTCACATATTTAAAAAGTCTTTTAAATATTACAGTAGGTCTGTGTGACAGGCTGGATTGTCTGCATTTTTTAGATATGGAAATAGTAATTAAAATCTCTAATCGGCCTAAATTTACATAATTATGGATTAATGCACTCAAAATTTGAAATCAAGTCTTCAATACTATTTATCTTTGTTTCCAATTAGTAAGTGAAGGACTTATATAAAATAAGTTGATGTTTAAAAACTTTAAATTTGGAATAAAGAGAATGTAAATTTGGGATAAAGAGAAGATAGGAGGAAGGTAACTAGATGGGAAAGCAAAGGTGATACGAAAGAGAAGATAATGGCACAGAATGGAAAGTAATGGCAAGAAAAGTGAAGTTCTGAGGGACAGAACTTTTAACTTTTCTACACTTTTGCCTAAGGAAAATATTAAATGGAGTTGCCTTCCATTTGCCCAGGCCCCTTTATATAGCACTCATATTGAGATTGAAATTATGTATTCATTGTTCTTTCTTTTATGTTTTTTTCAAAGAAATATAGAAGTAAATTACAAGGAAATAACTTCTCAGCATTGACTAAAAGAGACTCAACTCTTTTAACCTAGGGGAAAGAGTTTTGAAAGAGAGAAATTATGAGAAAACAGTTTGAAAAGATTTTTCATCTCTATGAAAATAAAAAAGCTGTAATAAGCATATACAGGTACCATGGTTTTCTGCAGGAGTCTTCTATGAAAATTTTTAAGTGCCAGCCTAACAAGGGAACCATTCATGCATCTGTAAAATTACACTTGCTAATAATGCATTTTCAGTGAGAAATGCTCTTAATTCTCACTCCACTGCAACTCACAAAGTGATTGTAGGCAGTTGTCATAGTATAGCTATAGCTATTCCCACTTAGGTTATAACCTCTTGTGAGCTGGTGCCACTAATGTGTGAGATGTTTTGTGTTTTTAGATGTCTTTGTTATTATATTAATTATTGATTTTCCAGACCAGTGCTTTAAAAAGACACTCTGAAACTGTGACATCAGTATTTCTTGTCTGAGTCAAGGACAATGTCTTTCATACTGTAAATCTTCTATAATCAATAACTTACTCTGAATTGAATTAAATATGTTAACATTTTTCCAGAAAAAAAAAAAAGATGCATTACAGATCAAAGGTGACAATAAAATTGGCATTGGCAATCTTTTCCCCTCTGGTCCTTCCTAAAATAGATGCTAGCTGAGGTCTTCCACCCCCAAACCCTTTTCTCGAGTTAACGAGTTGGTGAAATGATTGCATTTTATCACATTTACGATGCCATTGATTGTAAGATGCATGTTATTTTATGTATACTAAGAAAAAATATTATAATTGCAGATATAGGAAAATATCCATGTTAGAACTGATGAAATTTGATAGATCAAATCGAATAGAAAATTAAGTTCCTTATAGACTCTGTATATTAGACCTTTGTCAGATGCATAGTTTGCAAATATTTTCTCCCTTTCTGTAGGTTATTTACTCTCTCGACAGTTTCTTTTGCTCTGAAGAAGCTCTTTAGTTTAATTAGGTCCCATTTGTCAATTTTTGGTTTTGTTGCAATTGCTTTTAGTGTCTTCGTCATGAAATCTTTGCTGGATTCTATGTCCAGAATGGTATTTCTTAGGTTATCCCCAGGATTTTTATAGTTTTAGGTTTTACATTTAAGTCTATACTCCATCTTGAGTTGATTTTTGCATATAGTGTAAGGAAGGGGTCCAGTTTCAATCTTCTACATATGGCTAGCCAGCTACCCCAGCATCATTTATTAAATAGGGAGTCTTTTCCCCATTGCTTGTTTTTGTCAGCTTTGCTGAAGATCAGATGATTATTGGTATGTGGTATTACTTCTGGGCTCTCTGTTCTGTTCCTTTGGTCTATGTGTCTGTTTTTGTACCAGTACCATGCTGTTTTGGTTACTGTACCCTTGTAGCATAGCTTGAGGTCAGGTGATGTCTCCAGCTTTGTTCATTTTGCTTAAGAATGCCTTGGCTATTCAGGCTATTTGCTTGGTTCCATATGAACTTTAAAATAGTGTTTTCTAATTCTGTGAAGAATATCATTGGTAGTTCAATAGGAATAGCATTGAATCTCTAAATTGCTTAGGACAGATATGGCCATTTTAACAATATTGATTCTTCCTATTTATGAGCATGCAATCTTTTTCCATTTGTTTGTGTCATCTCTGATTTCTTTGAGCAATGTTTTGTAATTCTCATTGTAGAGATCTTTCACCTCCCTGGTTAGCTGTATTCCAAGCAAAAAACAAACAACCTTGTTAAAAAGTAGACAAAGGACATGAACTGACACTTTTTGACAGAAGATATACATGTGGCCAACAAGCATATGAAAAAAATGCTGAACACCGCTAATCATTAGAGAAATGCACATCAAAACCACAGTGAAATACTATCTCACACCAGTCAGAATGACTGTTATTAAAAGTCAAAAACTAAAAGATGCTGGCAAGGTCACAGAAGAAAGGGAATGCTTTATACTCTGCTGAGGAACGGTAAATTAGTTCAGCCATTGTGGAAAGCAGTGTGGAAATTCCTCAGAGAATTTAAAACAGAATTCCCATTTGACCCAGTAATCTTACTTTTGAATATATACCCAAAATAATATAAATATTTCTGTCATAAAGACACATGCATATGTTCATTGCAGCACTATTCACAATAGCAAAGACATGGAATCAACCTAAATGCCCATCAACAGTAGATTGGATAAAGAAAATGTGATAAATATACACCATGGAATACTATGCAGCCATAAAAAAGAACAAGATCATGTCTTTTGTGGGAACATGATGGATGGAGCTAGAGACTATTATCCTTAGCAAACTAACACAGGAACTGAAAACCAAATACTACATATTATCACTTATAAGTGGGAGCTAAATGATGAGAACTTATGGACACAAAGAAGGAAACAACAGACACTGATGTCTACTTGAAGGTGGGGGGGGTGGGAAGTGGGAGAGGAGCAGAAAAGATAACTATTGTGTACTGGGCTTAGTACTTGAGTAATGAAATAATATGTAAAACAAACCCCCATGACATATGTTTATTTATGTAACCTTCATTATGTACCCCTAAAGCTAAAAGTTTTTTTTTGTTTTTTTTTTTAAAAAAAAATGAAAATGTGGTACATATAAACCATGGAGCACTATGCAGCCATTAAGAAGAATGAGATCATGTCCTTTGCATTAACATGGATGGAGCTGGAGGTCATTATCCAAAGCAAACTAATGTAGGAACAGAAAACCAAATAACGCACCAAGTATTCTCACTTATAAGTGGGAGCTAAACAATGAGAATACATGAACACAAAGAGTGGAACAGTAGACACTGGGGCCCACTTGAGGGTGGGATTAGGGAGAGGATCAGAAAAAATACCTATCAGGGGCCATGCTTATTACCCAGGTGATAAAATAATCTGTATACCAAACCTTCATAAAATGCAGTTTACCTATACAACAAACCTGACCATGTACCCCGAACCTAAAATAAAAGTGAACAGTGAAAAATACGAAACAGAAAGATTCCCGAATGTCTTTTGATGGATTGTTAGGCCTGGTCTAAAAGATCCTTTCAGGGTTATCTGATTCTATAGGAAACTTAAGTCCTTCATTGTTTTTGATTATTTTGCAACTCTGTTTAGTTAGAAGCTAACTTGTAAGGGGCTGATTGTAATGTAAATGATTACTGTTTGTATAAGTCAAATGAGTTTTTGTTCTGTTAAAATGCAGTGGATTCTCACCCTATAGAATTGGCCAGTTTCCTATTCATTAGCAAACTCATGTCAGCATTCCCAATTATCTGTAGATGTGTCTGTCCTTTGTAGAGTCTCCTTGAAGCAGTTTTTTTTTATTTACAGGTTTTCTCATTAATTAATGACTTAAATAAAATATCTGTCATGTTCATTTTATATTTGTATGAGCCATTATTTTACCTTTTAAAAACTATTTGTTAACAAACCAAATTGCAGTCACTCATGATATTTTAAGGATCACAAGCTGTTGCAGCCTTTTTAAAAAAGTGTGTTTTGTTATTGCAAAATACCATTTAACTTCCAAGTAGAGGTCAGGGGTAGCCCTGGAAACAAAGGGCTGGTTATGTCACTTCCGTATTTGTGCACTGGGAAGAGGTCTCACAAAGAGCTATGCTGTGCTATCTTTGTCTAAAAAGGATCATGGCCATGACTTTGAGCCAAGGTAAGCAAGAGGAATCAGACCGGTATGATCTTCTAGGAGGCAAGCGTTGATTCTAGTTCTAGTAGACTAAGCTAGAAAGAAATGATATCTGTTTTTTTAAACATTTTTTGAGATATAATTCACATATCATACAATTCACTCATTGAACATGTATAGTCAATAGTATTTAGTAGGCCAGGCACGGTGGCTCACGCCTGTAATCCCAGCACTTTGGGAGGCCAAGGTGGGTGGATCACGAGGTCAGGAGATCGAGACCATCCTGGCTAACCCGGTGAAACCCCGTCTCTCCTAAAAATACAACAAATTAGCCAGGCATGGTGGCAGGCGCCTGTAGTCCCAGCTACTTGGAAGGCTGGGGCAGGAGAATGGCCTGAACCCGGGAGGCGGAGCTTGCAGTGAGCCGAGATCGCGTCACTGTACTCCGGCCTGGGTGACAGAGCAAGACTCTGTCTCAAAAAAAAAAAAAAAAAAAAAAAATTGGATTTAGTTTATTAAAATATGTGTACAGTCATCACCAGACAAATTTAGAAAGTTCATCTTTTCAAAAAGAAACCATGTATCCTTTAGCTGTCACCTCACATCCCCCCCATCCCCCCATGCCTTTTTGCTCTAGCCCTAAGCAACTACTTCTCTATTTCCTATCTCTAGATATTCTAGTCTTTCATATGAATTGAATCATGTAATATAGGGATTTTTGTGACTGACTTGTTTCACTTAGCATAACATTTTTAAGGTTCATCAATGTAGAAATTTGTCAGTATTTCATTCACTTATATGGCTGCATAACATTCCACCATATGGTTATATCACATTTTATCTATTTGTCAATTAATGGGCATTTGAATTGTTTCCACCTTTTGCCTATTGCAAGTAATGCTGCTATAGATACTCGTACAAATTTCTGTGTAGACATGTCTTCATTTTTGAGGGGTATATACCTAGGAGTAGAGTTTCTGGGCATTATTGTATCTTTATGTTTAATTGCTGAAGAACTTCCAGACTGTTTTCCAAAGGGACTACACCATTTTCTATTCCTACCAACAGTGTATGAGAGTTCCAATTTTGCCATGTCTTTGCCAACACTTATTTTTATCTCACTTTTTGATTCCAGCCAGTCTGGCGTGTGTGAAGTGATATCTCATTGTAGTTTTGATTTGCATTTCCCTGATGAATAATGATGTGGAACATATTTTCAAGTACTTCTTGGCCATTTGTATACCTTTCATGCAGATTCTTTAGCCATTTTTTAATTGAGCTATTTGTCTTTTAATCATTGAGTTGTTAGAGTTCTTTATGTATTCCAGATACAAGTCCCTTATCAGATATATGGTCTGCAAATATTTTCTTCTATTTTGGGGGCTCTTTTTGCTTTCTTAATGGTGTTCTTTAAAGCAAAAAGAAAAACTTCTAATGTTGACAAAGTCTTATTTTTTTCCACTTGTTACTTATGCTTTTTGCATCATATCTAAGAATTGGTTGTCAAATCCAATGTCATGAGAACTTATTCTTACATTTTCTTTTAAGAATTTACAGTTTTTGTGCTTACATTTAGGTTCTGGATCTGTGTTGAATTAATTTTTATATTTAAGTAATTTTGTGTAAGTTATAGCTAGGATTCTAATAGAGATTTGTTGATTCTGTAGAGTATTTTGGAGAGTATAGCCATCTTAACAATGTTGTCTTCTAATCCATGAACATGGAATGCTTTTCATTTATTTAGATCTCATTTAATTTCTTTTCATGTTCTTTTTAAATAGTATAAGTTGTGTACTTCTTTTGTTACATTATTTAGTATTGTTTTTATGCTGTAGTGAATGGAATTCATTTTATTTTGGGTTTAATTCCAAGTGTATAGAAATACAATTGATTTCTGCAATTTATCTTGTATCCTGCAACCTTGCTGAACTTATTCCTTAAGACTAATGGATTTTTAGCAGATTTCTTAGGAGTTTCTATATACAAGATCACGATTTCTGCAAATAGAAGTACTTTTACTTCTTTTCAAATCTGGATGCATTTTCTTCCTTTTTCTTGCCAAATTGTCCTGGCTAGAACCTCAGGTACGATATTGAATAAAAGTGTTGAGAGTGTACATCTTTGTTGTGTTCCTGATCTTAGGAAGAAAACATCTAGTTTTCCGTTCTTAAGAATGATGTTAACTGTGGGCTTTTCATAGATGTCCTTTATTAGATTAAGGGGGTTATTTGCTATTTCCAGTTGTTGAGTGGTTATATCATGAAAGTGTGTTGGATTTTGTATCTTTCTGCATCTGTTGAAATGAACATTTGATTTTAAAACTTCTATTGATATGTTTTACATTAATTGAATTTCAGATATTAAATCAAACTTGCATCCCTGGAATAAATCCCACTTGGTCATAATGTATAATTACTGTTATATGTTGCTGGATTTGGTTTCTATTTTGTTGAGGATTTTTGCATCCATATTCCTAACAGATATTGTTCTGTGGCTTTCTCTTCTTGTGATGTCTTTGTCTGGTTTTAGTATCAGGATAATACTGAGATCTGCCCTTAAAGTTCAGGTATTCAAGAGAGAAACTGGGGAAGTCAGCCAAGGCAGCAAGAACAACCCAATTAAACTAGAGTTGGCAGGCAAGATGCAGAATGTGGGGTACATGACATAGAGGGAATTTTACAGTGTAGAAAATTTTTATGTTTGACAGTATAGTTGAAGATAGATAGATAGATAACAGACAGACAGACTTAGAATGGGTGTTGTTTGATAGGTAGATGAAAAAAATTGACAATATTTTTTGAAATTTTCATGATATAAGTTTTCAGATTTATCAGTTCCCTATTGCTACTGTAACAAATTACCACAAACTTAGTGGCCTAAAACAACACAAAGTCATGATTTTACAATTTGGAGGACAGTCAAAAATGAGTATCATGAGACTAAAATACAAGCATTGGGAGAGCTTCATTCCTCCTGGAGGCTGCAAGAGGGAAGTTTTTTCTAACCCTTTCCAGCTTCTAAAGGCCACCCACACTTCTTGGCTCCTAACCCTTTCCTCCATCCTCAAGACTGGCAGCATAGCAGCATCAAATCTCTCTCCCTCTTTTTCTGACCTCTCCTTCCACTGTCACGTTTTTGTTTTGTTTTTTTTCTCTGACTCTGAGTCTTCTGCCTTCTTCTTTTAAGGAACTTCTGACTACACTAGTACCACCTGGATAGCCAAGGATAATCCCGTCCCAAGATTAATCAGATTAATCAGACTTAATCACATCTGTAAAGTTCCTCTTGCCATGTAAGTAGCATATTGGCAGGTTCCAGGGATTACAATTGAGGACTTTTTAGTGGCCCATTATTCAGCCTACTATATCAGATAGTAATCCAGTGATTTTCTAAAATAATACTTCTTGAATACAATTATCATGCCATTGAATCTGTACAATTGCTCTGAAAATCGATGTATAAAAACAGCATATAATTGTATTCTATTTGAAAAACTTAGTATTGTCATTCATCTTGCCTCAGGTAACTTGTAGTTAAGAATCAAGACATAAACAAAACAAATTGTGCAAGTAGGATTTATTTGATGCCCTCAACAGGGAATGAGGACTACCTTTTCCATTCAATGTAGTTACTGTTCTCCAAAATTGTAGTAAGTTTTGCCACATGTGTATTTTGATGCTTCAGAACCAGGAAGGAAGTCAGCAGGTTTACTCAGGCTAGAGCTCTCTTCACTCTGTGGCAGGTTGTATCCAGTCTCTTCTTAGACATATGTTTCCCAGCCTTTTTGCATGTCTTCTCTATTATTTTAGCCTTTTTAAGTTGTACTTATACGAGAGACTGATACTTTATACCAATAACAGGGAGCAATCTGATGTGGAAATAAAATTCCCGAGACTCTAACAACATGTGGTTGTAAAGGCAACAAGAAAGAGTCAAAACTTTCTCCCTTCTGTTTTTGTTGCCTTTCTGGCCACATGTTATTTATTAGAGTCTCAGGACTCTAAAGGTCCTTACAGATCAGTCTAGTAGTTATCAATGACTTCACTGAGCACACATACACCATTAAACTGCTGGTGGACTACTTATGCAGCTATCACTCTTACTCCTCCCCCTTCCACACCCGCATATACCTACACTCTGATATAGTACAAGTTTAGGTTTTTTATTATGTACAAGATTTGGTCAGTTGGGGATTATAGACCACAAAACTGGCACCTTTGATGAGTTCTGAGTATTAGCACTGAGGAATGATTGCACCAGTTGGCAATCATGGGAAACTCTCGGACCTAGCTTTTATGAAGAAGGCAAAGTCTGGGGAGGGGGTTGATTAGCATGAGATATTATTTCTCTATAGAGAAAAATACACAGAAAAACAAGATTACTTTTCAGATTATGTCATTCTGAAGATTGTATAGTATTCTACTTGTAAGCAAATACTACATTTTCAGGCATATAAGACTAATAACACACAGCCAACTACAAACTGGGATTTAATAATATATTTTATTAACTCAGCTCCAATTCCATTTTCTACGTTGTAGATTTGAACCGGACCCAAATGATTTCTCTTAAGTCCTTGCCCTTTTGTGATTCTGCTGAGAGCACAAGGAACCCACAATAATTTACCATATGCCATAGTTCATCCTGTTTTGTTTTTAAAAAAACTCGCAACAACCTGACACATTTGTTATGGTTGATTCTGGGCATTTAAATATGAAAACAATCAACATGCATTTGTAGAGAATATGACAAGTGGGAATTTGTGTGCAGGCCAATTTTTCATTGACCTGCATTCAAGAACATTCTTATAACCCAAGCTTGCCTCCCAAGTTGTTTAAATGAGTTGATTTCCCAGTATTTGTGTGGGCAGGTTGAGTGATGAGAATGACTTCAGTGTAAGCCCGAGTCCCTTTCTATTTCCCCTCCTCCGGGTTTCATTTTTGTGCTGATTCAGATGTGAGCTCTGTGCATTCAACCATCCAGTTAATACACTGAGACAAGAAAGCAATAACTTTTGGTGATTACATGAGTTGTAGAGAAACAATCAAGGGGTGCAGGTGAATAAACTTTTGCTCTGGGAATGGCACACTGGATATAATTTTCTGCTGGTTCCAAATAACAATACTTTATATCTTGAATAAGTCTTTCATGTATCTCCTGCCTGTTGTATCTCTATACTCATTCTCATTCTGGTATAATATCAACCTTTTTTAAATGTAAAGTATTATCATCCCCATTTTATAGATGAGAAAACTGAGACACAAGATGCCAGATGAATTGTCCAAGTTCCTATTTTCTAACCTAGTCCTCTATATACATAAAATTGATTCATTTACTTAACCATTTTTAAAATCGTTGGATGTGGTAGTAGTTAAATAGCCTATTTCCAAGTCATTTTTCTAAGTGACAATGAAATTTTTCTGAAATTGGGCCGGCTCAAAGACAAACAAGATAGAGAGCAAACATCTTAGCAGTTAAAATCGTGTTTTAGGCACCATCCAAGAGATTCCTTTCCACTCTGTAACCACAAGTGCACAAGCTAGTAGATTTGTAGAGTGTGTAATTTAAGTGTAACTTAGGCTTACTGTGATACCTGATTTCTAGGGTAATTATAAACTGTTATCATTCATCGTGGTTCTCAAGGAATTTGTGGTAAGGATTTGAGGGAAGAAAAAAGATGTATTTAGCATCCACAAAAGGGAATAAATGGTTAAAACAGTGTTTTTGAGTGTCTAAAGATTAAAAGGTGAAAAAGAACAATGTTAATAGAGCTAGGAAGACAAGGTTGCAGGAGGTTTACACTGCGTGCAGGTTTTTCAGCAGTGAGCCACCACTTTGTCCTTTAGATTGTTTGGAGATCAAACGGTAAAAAAGCTAAAAATATTTGGAGAACACTAGGTTTAAATTAAAAGGAGGGGAGATCAAACTGGAAAAATGCCCATTATGGAGACCAAAATAGAAGTATCTGCATCAGAGACCTTTTACATATACCCATGTATCCCAAATAGTTAGTAGTGAAGTATTTGCATAGCTATATGCATATATAGCTATACTTCAAGGAAAATCAAGGCATAGGTTACATGGAGAGCAGGTAAATTCCCAAGCTAAAGGGGTGCGTCAGGGAATTATACAGTATTTTCTTTCCATTCCAGAGAAAAGAGTAGAATTGAACTAGCAAGAGAGGGTAAAGATCCTCTGGCTTTGAGAATATTATAAAAGAGTCAAAAATAAGAACAAATCCATGCCTTTTTGTTTGTTTGTTTTTTAACTTTTAGCTTTAGGGTTCTTGTGTAGGTTTGCTCTCTAGATAAATTACACGTTGTGGGGGTTTGCTATACATATGATTTTGTCATCCAGATAGTAAGTACGGTACCCGATAGGCAGTTTTTCAATCCTCACCCTCCTCCCACCCACCTCCCACCCTCTGCCCTCAAGTAGGCCCCGATGTCTCTGGTTCCCTTCTTTGTGTCCGTGTGTACTCAGTGTTAGCGCCCACTCAAATCAGTGCTTTAAACATCTTGACAAAAAAAAATCTCTGGAGATTATTGCATAATATATCTTACCTTCTCTGTATGTAATTTATACCTTGAGTGTTCCTTAAAATGTAGCAGAAACAAAGTATGTATCTGTTTACTTCAATTCATAATGAGGAGGTAAGGTGACAGTAGGGTTCAAAGTCTGACTCTGCAACTAATGAATTAAATGGTACTACAAGTAACATGGATTATTCATATATACAAAGAGGACTGATTGTATATATGATGATAGATGGTAGCCAAGGTTTCTTTTGGTTTGAAAACCATGGCCGCTGAAGCCACAGAGAAGTGCATGAGTCCAGATCCTAAATGTCAGGAGCTTGATATTCTAAGGAGGCATCCTTCTCCTCCTTACATTCCTGTGTGGCAGCAATGAACGGTCCCCATGAGAAGCTGTAATAGGATGAGACTCAGGGGACTTTTGCTTGGAAGCTGTGTCAGGGTGACATCGCGTTGTGCATACCTGTCTCTTGTCAGTTTTATGAGATGTAGTTCACTGTATGACAGTGGCTTTGAACATTGTGGAAGAAGACGTCCTATGGCATCACTACAGTTTATCATCTCCTGCTGAAGGTTCTCACTCTTCAGAAGATCACAGCCAAGCGAGGACTGGGAAATTATTATTATTCCTCATTTACACTGAGACAGAGTTGAAGCTCCGGTTGCAGTCAATAAATCACTTTGATGATGATTCATTAGCCGTGTTGAGATCCCCCTGCCGCTCCAGCGCCAGCGTCACACTTGGGCTGTCTTCTCATCTTAATTGCAAGGTTTCACTTCTAGAGAAGCACATCAGCGTTTTCCACTCAACCTGTTTTCTGAACACATTTAATTTCAAATTAACAAGTTTTCCCTCGCAACTGTCTATCTCTAAATCCGGTTTTTCGTGTGTGTGTGTGTGTGTGTGTGTGTGTCTTAATATGCTTAGGAAAAAGGGAAAAACGTGTTTAGGAAAAAAGTGTGTGTGTGTGTGTGTGTGTGTGTCTTCATGTGCTTAGGAAAAAAGCAAGAATGCTTTCAGACTCTCTTAAACAACTACAGATGATAACTAATTTTTATCTTAACCATTAAGAAATTAGTTATGTGCAGTGTACAAGTGGAAAGTCTGCCAGGAGAGAAACAAATTGTGGACAATTTAAATTTGACATACAATTAAGAAAAATGTAAATTGAAACTTGTGGTGTTTTCGCTAACTGGTATCCCACCAAATGCTGATTTTCTAGAGATAACAGTGAAGAGGTGCCATTTCCTGCTGCCGTGGTACATGCCAACTACCATATAAATTTAATAAATAAGGCTCATTCCCTATAGGTGGATGCAGTACCAAAGGGAGGAGAAGTCTGGCTTGTGCTTGTAGGACGAAGTGAATGAGGACAGAGATAGCTCTGGCAGCCTTCTCCTCCTTATCCCCTGCTGCTGCAATGATGATATAAATATGAGCTCAGTTCTCCCCTATCCTTACTATGTAGCTCTCTTTCTTTAAAATGAGTAACTTTGAACTAAACTATCTCAAAATCTTTTTCATCTCTAGCATTAGTCTTTCTTCTTTATTCTTAGTAATAGAATTGTACTATTTTATCCTTTCCTCCTGAGAGCCTATTAAAAGCATCTGAGGTCCAACACATATTCCATTTTCCCCATAATACATGACCTCACCCCCTGGTATTCTCAGAATGTGTTCTCCCTTTAACGTCTCCCCCTGCACAAATGTTACTCATCTACAAGGGCCATTTCAAATCACATCCTTCATGAAGCTTTTATAACTAAATGCAATTTCTCTTTCCTTTGAACTCCAAAAGTATACCATGTAACTCTTCCATATAAATAGCATCATTATTTGTGCATATTTCTTATTCCCTTGACTAGAATGGATTTGCCTCAAGAATTTGGTGCTTGTCTTCTGTGTCCCCTCCTAGTCATCCAGAATAGTGCCTTTGCATATTTTATGTAATTAACCACCTTTTTTAAATCAGCAAGTGCATTTTACCCACATGAATTCTGTAATGGGACATGGAACTAATTGTGCTATGGTAAAAGATGTTCAAGCAAGAGTTCTTTATTATAACTTTTAAAGCAATTAGAAGAATGAAGGATAAGTTCCATTTTAAGGGTAAATATACTTGCAAACCCTGCCAGAAGTTGATATGGTTTAAAGTAATACAATCCAAAATGTGCCTATTACAAAAGAGGGTTTTTGAGTCTGAGTGAGTGTATGTGTGTGTGTCCAGACAGGGGCTTACCTAGGGAGTGGCAGTGGAGGAATTTTTGGAAATCATTGCCTTTTGGGGGATTTGGAGTTTTAAATGCATCCTCTGCTCCCCAAGATGTTTTTTTCTGGCTCATTTCTTTACTGCTCTGAGCGTGAGTCAAGGTCTAAAGCATTTCATTTAGATTCATTCTCCTTTTAGATGCTGAAAATTGTACAGAACTCTTATTTGAGAGCACATATCATTGTAAAAACAAAAGCAAATGAAATTGGTTCTTGCATTATTGTGTCCTCATTCACGAAACTTGTAATATTTGCTTTGCAAAAAGAAAGAAAACAGAAAAATCTTAGTTCACCTTACTCTACTGTTTCCAACAGGCATTCGTAATGGTGTTACACATATGTAAAAGGTGGGTTTATGTTTGTTCCAGTTATTTTGTATGTTTTATCTACATAACTAGGTTGTATACTCTTTTAGTTTATAGGCCCTTCATATTTTGCTCATCGTAGTTAGTAAATCCTTAATATTAGATGCTTAATTGGCATTGATTAATAATAGGATTCCTTATCAGGGTTGCTGCTTTTAAATATTCAGACCTTACACATTTCTCTGTCATTGTTAACTAGAAGAAGTAACTAAAGGGGTTACTTAGCCCTGGGAAACTGTCATATTTACAGATTGGTTAAAAAAAAATAGCAGATCCTATATAAAAAACAAAAGGCAAAGAATGAACGGTGAGCAGGCCAGGAAGAAGTTAGCCAGGAATTAAGCTATCATTGAAAGAGGGAATTAATAAGTTGGATCATATGTAAAAGAGATTAAAATTGTTGGATTTTTACTAAAGAAATGCATTGGTCACTCTTAAAAATGCAGAGGAGTAATAGCCTTGTAGGAACAGAAGCCAGATTTCTATTCATTAAGGAGGTGTTAAAAACATACTGAAAGCACAATGGCCGGAAATTAAACTTTTAAAAAGAAGTTTATCAGTGATACAAGAAGATATATACATGTGAAGGCTTCATTATCAAGGAGGCCTTTATGTCCAAGATGAAAGGAGTCTATTTATGTTGAAAGATCAAAAGGACCAGGAAACTCCAGAGATCCAGGGAGAGATGGAAGAAACGGGGAGAGGATGGGTGAAGTGTGGAGGTGGTATTCCTCAAGATGGAAGATGGAATTCAGATTGGGGATGGGAGCCCTTGGAGAAAAGTATGTTTAGCTCCACCTTTGAAAGCAGAGACAACGAAATGAGAGATGATGAGTTAGGTATGAAAGTGAAGACACTCAGAGATGACAGCACTGATAGGTGGCAAGAGTCTTTACCAAGACAGAGACTACAGCATCGGGGATAAGGCACTGGGTTAAGGGTAGGATTTAGAAAGTTTAAAATACTTACCAAGGAGAGTGGGTTAAATTTTGAACCACAACATGGACTAAACTATGTTGAATGTAAAGTATTTTTCAGTTCTGAATTTCCCTCTAGCAGAATTGTAGTAGGAAATAGTGGGCACAGTGGACTGGAGGCCCTGACTGTGGGCAAGCCTGGCCTTGGGCAGCCGTTCTCAAGTGCCACAATATGTCTCAATCACCCGTCAATTAGGCCCCAAGTACTCTGTAACTAAGTGTAAATACTCATGATTTTGATTTTTTAAAAACTCATTAAAGCTGATTAAAATGCACTCCTAAAATAATGCCTCTCACTGTCAATTTAGTGTACTTCCTTAAATTGAAAAGAAACCTGTGGAGTTAGAATCAGGGTTATGGAAATTGTATGCGCTTTCCGCCTCATCTGAAGGTGACTCATGGATTCAGCTGCTGTTACAGATTTACCATTAATTGTTATGGCAGTCACAAATTATTTAGAGTTTCGTGGTTCAAGTTTTATAGTTAGTTGGGTTTTCTGTGTGATTTTTCTGATGAATTAATTTTTTTCTCTGAGACAAGGTCTTGCTCTCTCACCCAGGATGGAGTGTGGTAGCATGATTATGGCTCACTGCAACATCTGCCTCCCAGACTCAAGCAATCCTCCCACCTCAGCTCCCCAAGTAACTGGAACTAGAGGCACGTGCCACTATGCCCAGATAATTTTTTGTAGATATGTGATCTTGCTGTGTGGCCCA